>NC_086106.1:114272129-114919379 GCF_963921235.1 Mobula hypostoma | reverse complement strand
AATACACAGCTCAGTGGCCCTGGTGTCCAATGACTTTGATTCATGATTTTTGTATCTGCAGAACATTTTTTGTGCCATTTTGTCAGGCTTTCTATTATTTCTAATAATATTGACCCTCTTGGGAGTTTTTCTCCAATCCTTACTCATGACTAATTCCCAAAAATGTCACTATTGTTCCTATAATTCTGTCACCATGGCAAAATATTTAGAAAAAAAGCAGATCCAGTTTGAGATGAGGATTAAAGGTCAAAGTCCAGAGTAAATTTATTATCAAAGTGCATATATGTCACCTGGGGTTTCCAGGGAGGGGTAGCACCTCTGTTGAGGGGGTATGTCATGTCCATTCTGGGCAGCTCATTCACTTTTTTGTCTCCACCAGATACACAGCTCTTAGCTGTGGCTCCAAACGGAGTTTGCATGCAACAGCAGCCGTACTCCGGTACACTGCTTCAACAGGTGGGTTAAACCAGGTGAGGGTAGCCAGCAGACCTCATACCCTGGTGAAAAAGGGACATGACTGTCCTCGCATGTGAAGTCAGCTCTGGTAGACAGAGCGGATGAGATCAACAGTGAGATCCAACGGCCAGGAAGGCAGTTCTGCAATGCTTTGTGGCGAGTGAAGAGCATGACAAGGCAGAGAGGAAGTTCCGGTCATCCGCTGCAACCAAGGAAGACCCCAGTTTATGTCGACTACTCCTATCACTGAACCTGGACTCCCGAGGTCAAGAAAGTGGAACTGCCCAGTGCAAAGGCTTCTTTGCTTTAAAAACTCTTCTGCACAGGTCTCCTGTCAGTGGTGGATAGAACAGACAACCACCACTACCATTTTCTTGCAGGCATTCACAAGCAAACACAATTAAATCAATGAAAAAAACAAACACAACAGGATGGACAAACAACCAATGTGTAAAAGACAACAAATGGTTCAAATTCAAAAAGAGAAAAACAAACAAGCAAAATAATAATAATAAATAAGTAAGCAATAAATATCAAGAACTTAGTATGAAAGTGAGTCCATAGGTTGTGGCAACAGTTCAGTGAAGGACAGAGTGAAGTTGAGTGATCTGGTTTAAGATCCTGATGGTTGAGGGGCTATAACAATTCCTGAACCTGGTGGTGTGGGTCCTGAGGCTCCTGTACTTTCTTCCTGATGGCAACCATGAGAAAAGAGCATGACCTGGATAACAGGAGCCCTTGATGATGGATGCTGCTTTGCTGCAACAGTACTACTTGTACATATGCTCAGTGGTGGGAGGGCTTTACCTGTGATGGACTGGGCTGTATTCACTACTTTTTGTGGGTGTCTCATGGACTCTTTTACAGTATGAGTTTCCTCGCATTTTTTGGCACTACCTTGCCTGATTTCAGCCTTCAGGCAAAACCGATTGCATCTGCATGGTTTGGAGGTAAGAAGTATGAAAGGTGACATTATTGACGTGACCTAAGAAAGCCTGAGATGTTTTTGCCCATGGGAAAGTTTTCAACAAAAGGATATGGTTTCAAGATAAAGGGCCAATCATTTAAAATTAAGTACATAGACATATCTTCTTGGAGGTCAGTAATCTCTGGAATTCTGAAAGCTGTCCAGACCAGATCACTGGAAGCATTTAAGGCGGAAGCAGATAAATTTTGGAAAGTTTTGTGATTAAGGGCTATGAGGATCAAGCACAGTGTCCTGACTAGCTGCTTCATCATCTAGGAATTGCAAAGCATCTGACCGCAAGATTTGGTGCCATGGTAGCGTACCGGTTAGCACCATGCTATTACTGCTTGGCGCGTCATAGTTCAGAGTTCAGTTCCAACGTCAACTGTAAGGAGTTTGTGTGCCCTCCCTGTGAACATGTAGGGTTGTTTCTGAATGCTCCAGTTTCCTCCCACAGTCCAAAGACGTACTGGTTAGTAGGTTAATAGGTCATTGTAAAGTGTCCTGCGATTAGGTTAGGGTTAAATCTGGGGTTGCTGGTGATGGGGCTCAAAGGCCGCAGTAAAGACCCTGCAATGGATTGTGAGGACTGCTGAGAGGGTCATCGGGATGACTCTCCTAATCCCCTGCTGCACCCTATCCAGGAGCCCTCAACATTGTTATGGACCCTTCCCATCTGTTCCACAATCTCTTTGACCTCCTACTGTTAGGCAGAAGGTACCACAGTATAGGATCAAAGACAGTTAGGCTGGGTAACACCCTGCAATTACCCCACACACATTGTCTGTGACAGCAACAGTAGCTGAATGTTTGACAATGTACATCTGCACTTTATGTCAACTTGTACATCTACTATTTTCTTTATTATCGGTTAATATTATTGTGTTAATATTTTTGTATGCTGTCTGTGATATATATATATGTATATGTACTGTATTTTACACCTTAGTCCCTTTGGAATGTTGTTTCATTTAGCTGATTACATGTATATGGCTGAATGACAATTAACTTGCACTTGCACTTGAACTTCTGGAGGAGTTAATCAGTTGTGATCATATTGAATGGCAGAGCAGACTTGGGTGGTCTGTCTCTGCTCCTATTTCCCCGTTTCCTTGTGTTTTTGTGTTAGCTTTCCAGAAACAGCTAGAACCATTACTATACTTCTGACCAAATCAATTGCTTTAATAAATAAGAGATGAATAGAATAGTGACTTATAAAGGATGAAACACCCATATAATCTTTAAATACTTATTGTGTGTTGTGGGAGTATGAGAGAAATCGAAATTCTATTCTCTTAGTATTCCAGGTTAATTCAGTTCACAGTTGACTCTCATTCCCCCAAAGCTTTCAGTTACTTCCTCCTGCAATATATCTCCTGATAGATCAGTTTACTTTATTTTTAACATACTAAAGTCTCCGTCAGGTCAACTGTGCAATTAGAGTAAATGGACCATTTATTGAGACTGTGATGTACAAGAGCATTCATAATTGGCATCCATTTCACAGTAGGACGTGGAGTACTCTTCTGCTTATTCCATCTTCCTACTCCAAATTAATTCAGTTGAAGATAACGACGGAATCAGTTAATTATGTATAATCAGTATAAAAGTGAATGCAAGACCTTGGTCCCAGTCGATAGCTTTATTTGTGCTATTGTCATTGATCATCTGGCGGCCCTCCAAAATGAACAAGAGTACAAAACTAACACTACAAACATTCAAAGGGAATGGATTTTTATGCCCTAGGGCTTTTGTGTATCTACTTAGATTTTCAGACAAGGTAAAAATGACTTATTTTTGTGTCTAAACATGCTCAGAACTTTGTGAAGCATTCATAGGGTAAAGATTAGTCTGCTTGAAATTGAATTCTAAGCATAAGGGGAAGCTGCTTCAAAAGTGAGCATTTACAATACAATGGCCCTTCTGACAAAACTTATATTCAGAATTCAAGGTACATTTATTATTAAAATACTGAACCCTTGAGATTTGTCTTTTTGCAGGCAGCCACAAAACAAACACATTAGAACCCATTAAAATAAACCCACACAACAAAGGCCGTCAAACACCCAAAGTTTGAAAAAAGAACACATCGTGCAATCAATATAAAAGTAAACAAATAACACACGGAATTTTATCCATAGAGTTCCTAAACGTGAGTTCACCTTCACATTTATAAATCAATATCATGAGTACACAGTATACTGTGTATATTGCTAGGGTACCTTGGACTTTTGCACAGCACTGTAGTAATTTTATATATTGCACTGTACTGCTGCCACAAAAAACAAATTTCATGATATGCAGTCTGTGAGTGATGATAAATCTGATTCTGATATGGGTCTCTACTGTGGACTGAGAGTGGGAATGGGGCAGCAAGAGGGGAATCATGGTTTGGAAAAGGGGAAGGGAGAGGGGAGAGTGCAGGAAGCACCATAAAGACATTCTGTAATGATCAATGAACCAATAGTTAGTAATCAAATGATCAAAAGGCAGGAGGAGAAGATGGCGGCACGACGCAGCGCACGTAGCCTCTCCGGTGAAATGATATCATATTGTTAAGTAGGGCCGGTGCACAATTCTGATTTGATGGAGACAGCCGTGAGGGCACGGAGGAACATCTGGAATAACTTCTGAAATACCCGGTTCGCTGCCGCTGCTACTGTGCGATCGAGAATCTCCGGAGGGAAGGTCCCAAAATCCTCGGCTTTGCCTGCTGCTGGCAGCTGGGGCTGGGGCTGGGGTCGAAGTGTTTAGCAAAGATGGTGCTCGGTGTCAGAGGGCTAGTCGGAGCTCGAAGTTTTCGGACGACTCAGAGTCGGACTGTGGTCAGGTATGGCAGGGAGAATTTCCTTCCTTCTCCCGTCTGGGTGAGGTGTGTACTTTCGAGAGATTTTGAACTTTTTACCGTGTTAACGGCCTGTTCTTCATTAAGTTACGGTATTGCTTGCACTGTTGTAACTATATGTTATAATTATGTGGTTTTTGTCAGTTTTTCAGTCTTGGTCTGTCCTGTGTTTCCGTGATATCACACCGGAGGAGTATTGTATCATTTCTTAATGCATGCATTACTAAATGGCAATAAAAGAGGACTGCGTGTCTGTCATGGTCCGGATTGGGGTCCCTTTAAATTTACCTTGTTTATGTTACAATCCGGACCGTTGATTCCCTGTTTTCCCATATCCCTCGCCTTTGGTGATTAGAGGCAATTACTCGGCTGAACCGGTAGTTTATAGTCTCCGGCTTTTAGCCGTTCGGGCAGAAGCATCTGCAAGGTCACGGCGTGCCAATATCATCTGGCTGGAGCAAACCTTCTCTCCACCTGAAGCGAGTGCCAGTAATTCGCCTTTCCTCACCGGAGCAGTTACTTCGCCGAAGCGAGCCTGCAAAGTTTCCTCATCAAGGTGGGTCTGTCAGTTAACCTGCCGGAGAGATTCAAGAGCCGCTGTCTACTGTTCCCGGGCCGAGTCGCGAGCTCGGCACTACCCGGAGGTTCCAAGTACCACGTCCTGGCTCCGGTGACATCCAAGAACCACGTCCACGTCCTGGCCCTGGTGGCATTCAAGTACCACGTCCAAGTCCTGGCCCTGGCGGCATTCAAGTACCATGTCAAGTCCTGGCCCTGGCAGCTTCCCAGTTCCGAGTCAAGTCCTGGCCCTGGCGGTCTGTGATTCCTGTCCTACCCCCCTGTCTGAATCCCTTCTCTGCCCCTCTCGCCTCTAGTCCTCGTCTGCAGTCCCTGCCTGCACTTCAGTCTAGTTCCATCACTGGAGCTAGATAGGTACTGTCTGGTCTTCATTCGTGTTGGTCTTGTCTTGTCTTGTCCTTGCCTCCATGGGGTAAATCAGGCCGTCTTGCTGTTGCCCCACGGGGGGTCATGTCTTGTCTTGTCTGGTCCTCGCCTCTGTGGGGGTAAGTCAGGCCATCTTGCCGTTGACCCATGGGGAGTCGTGTCTTGTCTTGTCTGGTCCTTGCCTCTGTGGGGTAAGTCAGGCCATCTTGCAGTTACCCTGCAGGGAGTCATGTCTTGTCGTGTCTTGTCCTCGCCTCCATGGGGTAAGTCAGGCCGTCTTGCTGTTGCCCCGCGGAGGGTCATGAGTCCCAGCCCTATGTCCTGTACCTAAGGAGGGGTCCCGGCTCTCTGTTCTGTGTGCGAGTCCCGGTCCTATGTCCTGTACCCAAGGAAGGGTCCCGACTCTGTGTTCTGTGTATGTGTCCATGGTTTCCTGTACCTCCTCTCCCTAGCCCATGTCATGTCCATGCCTGGTTCTGGGGTCCGAGCCCGAAGCAAGACCCAGGTACTGGGTCCTTGCCCAGTCTCAGGCTCGGAGTCCATACCCTAGCCTCTTCATGTCTCCTCTAGTTCTAGGAGCTGATTCTGAGTCCAAGCCCAGACCCTTGGTCCCAGCCTAGTCGTAGTCCTGAGTTCTTGTCCAGTTCGCTATTTCCTGCTCCTGCCTTGCTCTCCTGGTATCGAACAATAAACTAAGTTTAAGTTACCTCACAAGATGTGTCTGGCATTTGGGTCCACCCTTGCTCCCTATGCCCCGCCACTGTGACGGAGTCCTCATAATCTAATCTAATCTAATCTAATCTTGTTTGGTGTGCCTGCATTTGCGGCACCCCCATCCCTGACATTCCTTATCTGCCACCTCCTGTAGCAGCCACCTGATTAGTTGGGACACATTGGGATCAGTACACTTTAGCCCAATTAAGCAGCTGCTGCAGTGTTTAACTGAAATAACAAATGTTTCACTGAAATAACAAAGAAGAAAAAAAACTTACTGTCTATCTGAGTAAAAAAGTATGTATTTGAATGAAACACAGAGCAAATCAGAACATTATTAATACTACTAGGGCAGTGGTCCCCACCCTCCGGGCTGCGGACCGATACGTTGCCATGAAGAATGCAGTGGTGCAGTGGTGGCCAGAATGCACCCAGCACATCTTTAAGAAAAGAGCCGAAATAAACAACTAATTAATTAGGTGCCACCCGGCATGTAAGTGTTGGCCCAGATCAGAGGTGACGCAATCGGCAATCGCCTCTGATCTGGGTTGACATTTACGTGCCAGGCGGCACCTAATTAATTAGCTTGTTTATTTCGGCTCTTTTCTTAAAGATGTGCTGGGTGCGTTCCGGCCACCGCTGCACTCCTGCATGCTTCGCGGCAATGTATCGGTCCGCGGCCCGGAGGTTGGGGACCACTGTACTAGAGTACTATAAAACTGTGTATTTGCTCCTAATTGTTAATGATGGAGGAATTCATCCAGTGTACCTGTACACTGCCGCTCTCTTTTAATTGACTGTAAATGAACAAAATCAGTGCAGGTGCCTGGTGTAGATAGTGGAGTGTCTTCATAAAAGGCTATTGAGGATTGTATCTTCCAAATCCTCATTTTCATTGAAACATTTAAGATGATTGTTGATACCTTCAAATTCTCTGCGGTTCCTAAATTATTGAAGTAGTGAAATGGTTTCATTTTCATTCCCATCTGTTTCTAGCATCTCCACGCTTGAAACCATAATGAGCAAAACAATTCTTACCGCTTATTTCTCACCAATGATCAGTGACAAAAATCCCAAGCACATACAACTGAAGCTGTTAAAAAACTGTTCACTCTAAGACTGTCAACAGCCACACAAGTGCATGCATCTGATATTATTTAGAAACTGTCTGGCAACAGTCTCCTGTCCTAAATAAACAAAGGGAATCTAGGCGATTTTCTCAATTAGGTTCCCCTCTTTTCTAACTATCTGACTATATACAGTATATATCAACTAACCGGTACATTTTTGGATTGTGAGAGGAAACCAGAGCACCTGGAAGAAACTCACGTGTTCATGGAGAGAATGTACAAACTCCTTACAGATGGTGCTGGAATTGAACTCCGAAACTCCGATGCCCTGAACTGTGATCGTGTTGTTGTAACCACTACACTACTGAAATATTCATATATGGACTTCCAAGAAATGATTCCTAAAATGCTGCATAATAGATTTACCATCAAGATGATGTGCCATGGAATAAGAGGAACTACAGCAGTAGGAATGGATAGAGTCATAGTGTTATCATCATTGGGCATTACTGCACAGAAGCATCTATTATTCTGCCCAGATAATTAACTAAGTGTCAGAAAACAAAGATGGTAGCAACATGTTGTGTTTTCAGATGGAGAGGAGAGTGCAAATTGGACTCGCAGAATCATACAACACTACAGCACAGAAACAGGCCCTTTGGCCCTTCTACTGTTTGCCAAAACATTAATCAGCTTAGTCCCATCGATCTGCGCCCAGATCATACCCCTTCCCATCTATATATCTATCCAAATTTCTCTTAAATGTTGAAATCGAACCCGCATCCACCATTTCTGCTGGCAGCTTGTTCCACACTCCCACCACCTTTTGAATGAAGAATTTACCCCTCATGTTCCCCTTAAATGTTTCACCTTTCACCCTTAAGTCATGTCCTCTAGTTCTAGCCTCACCTAACCTCAGTAGAAAAGGTCTGCTTATATTTACATTATCTGTATCCAACATAATTTTGTATTCCTCTATCAAGTCTCTCCTCATTCTCCTATTCTATAGGGAAAAAAGTCTTAACATAATTCAACCTTTCCCTTTTACTCAGGTCCTCAAGTCCTGGCGACATCCTTGTTAATTTGCTCTGCACTCTTTCATTCTTATGAATATCTTTCCTGAATGTGGGTCACTAGATCTGGACACATATTCTGCAAATCAGGCTACACTGACGTCTTGTTCAATGTTGACATAACATCCCATATCCTGTGCTTAGTACTTAGATTTATGAAGACTAATGTGCCAAAAGCTCACTTTATGATCCTATCTACCTGTGACGTCACTTTAAAGGAAATATGGATTAGTATGGATCAGAGATTAAGGGAGCTAAGGCTTTACTCTTTGGAGAGAAGGAGGAAGAGAGGAGACATGATAGAGGTGTACAAGATAATAAGAGGAATAGATAGAGTGGATAGCCAGCGCCTCTTCCCCAGGGCACCAGTGCTCAGTACAAGAGGACATGGCTTTAAGGTAAGGGGTGGGAAGTTCAAGTATTTTTGCCCACAGAATTGCCACTCACTGGATTTTTTCTGCTTTTCGCCCTGTTCTCTGTAAACTCTAGACACAGGATTTCAAATCTTTTTTATGCCATGGGCCCCTATTATTAACCGATGGACTCATGGACGCTAGGTTGGAAACCTCTGCCCTAGAGGCTGTTTGTGCTTGAAAATCCCAGAAGATCAGCAGTTTCTGAAATACTCAAAGTACCAGGTCTGGCACCAACATTCATTCCATGGTCAAAGTCACTTAGATCACATTTCTTCCCTTTTCTGATGTATGGTCTCAACCACAGCTGAACCTCTTGACCATATCTGCATGCTATTATGCATGGAATTATAGTCACATGACTGATTGATTAGATATTTGCATTAACGAGCAGGTGTACAGGTATACCTAATAAAGTGGCCACTGAGTGTATTTGAAAGCTTTGGAGAGGCTACAGAATCTATTTACCAGGACCATTCCAGGTAAGAGGGTCTTTAGTTTCTCAGAGGCATCAAGCAGAACGAGCTGCTTCACTTAAAGAAGCCTTCAATGTGATTTTTGAGGATGAATTTCTAGCCTTAATCAATCTTCTGATTAGATCCACTAATTTGAATAGTGGGTAGGGTAATGGCAGCTCTTTTTTTGCTTCCCACTGGCTTTCAGGAGCCAATCTGAGAATATTATTATTTCTGTGACACTAAATTCTTTAACAATCTAGTAGCATGATCTAGTTCCTCAATTTACAAAGTACTTCGGAGTCCTGAAGTCATAAAGTCACAGAGCACAGAAATCCACTTTTCAGCTCAGCATATCCATGATAACAATCACCTCCAATCTCAATATTAATCCTATTTAACAGTAATTGACCTATAGCCTTCTACATTTATATCCCATATGGGCACGCTGCACCCTGCAGAACTGAATATTGGATTTTTCACATTTGGATTTAACTTCATTTCTCTCTCTATGAGAATTGGGCATTTTTCATTACCGTCATTTTGGCTCAGTTTTTCCTTTTCTTCTTTCTTATTTTTTCGTTGTTCTTGCATGGTCTGGCCTGTTGAATAGGTCCCTCATTCCTACCATTAACAACAAATTGAACAAATAAAAAGTCTTAATTTTAACATTTGGCCTCTGCCTAATAGAAAAAAACCCCTTGTTCCTCCCATACTGTCCCCTCACCTTCTCTACTACCCAATCAAATGCTTCTCTCCTTCCAAGTTCTGCCTTGCATCTGAAACATTTCTCCTTCTGCAGATACTGCCTGAACTGCACTTTCTGTTTTACTTCACATTTTTATTGTCTGTAGTTTTGCTCTATACACTTTGCTGATTTAAGTTCTTGTCTAGATACTTGTTAAATGTTGCAAGTTCAAGTTCAAATTCAAGTTTAAGTTTAATTGTTATTTACCCATACACATGAATATAGCCAAATGAATCAGCATTCCTCCAGGACCAAGATTCAAAATACAGTACCAAGGGTAACACACAGCACATATAATACGTATAATGTAGAAGTCTCCTCCTCCACCACCTTACCACACAGTGTTTTTCCAGTATCCTTGCTTTGAGTAAATGACTCCCATTATAGTTTTCCTTCTAGGATATCATGGTTGTTCCAATGCTGTAAAGGTGTTGGATGCTTCCTGGGAGCAAAAGCTAGGTGGAAATTAAGTGGATGGGGGTTTACAGAGTCTAAGTTGACGTGGCAGGTTCGGCTTGGAATGGGTGGAATTATCATTACAAGAGTTAGAGTCATAGAGCATGACCAGTGCAGAGTCAGGCCCTTTATCCTGTCTAGTCCGTGATGAATTATTATTCTGTTGCGTCCCATCAATCAGTATCTGGGCCATCGCCCTCCATACCCCTCCCATCCATATACTTACCCAAATGTTGAAACTGAACCTGCATCCACCTCTTCTGCTGGCAGCTCGTTCCACACTGACTGCCCTTTGAGCGAAGACTTTCCCCCTCATGTTCACTTTAAGCTCATCTCCGTTGACCCTTAATCCATGACTTCTTATACTAGACTCACCCAACTTCAGTGGAAAAAGCCTGCTTGCATACCATTTATAATTTTGTATACATCTGTCAAATCGCCCCCCCTTATTCTCATATGTTCCAGGAAATAAAGTCCTAACTTATTCAACATTTCCCTATAACTCCAATGAGCTGGATGTTTAATGGTCCAACTTTCTGTCACGAGTACTCAGAAAGAAACGATTTACTACAAATGGCCCACCTGACATTTTATGTCAAAGCAAATAATCTTTTTACTCCTTATCATTGGACTTGAAGTATTGTGAACAGTCTTGCGCCCCTTATCTAAGAAAAGTTGTGTTGGCATTGGCGAGGATCCAAAAGAGGTTCATGAGAATAATCCCAGGAATTAAAGGCTTAATATATGAGGAGCGTATGATAACCCTAGACCTGTACTTGCAGGAGTTCAGAAGAATGAGGGGCTATCTTATTGTAACCTATCGAATAGTGAACGGCCTAAATAAAGTGAATGCGGAGATGACATTTCCTTCAGTAGGAGAGCATAAAACCAGAGAGCACAGCATCACAAATGAGGGACATCCATTTAGAACAGAGATGAGGAAAAATTGCTTTAGCCAGAGGGTGTTGAATCTGTAGAATTCATTGCCACAGATGGTGTGTGGGCCAAGTCAATGAGTATATTCCTGACGAAGGCCTGAAACATCGACTGTACCTCTTCCTATATATGCTGCCAGACCTGCTGTGTTCCACCAGCATTTTGTGTGTGTTGCTTGGGTATATTTGAAGTGGAGGTTGATAGGTTCTTGATTAATTAGGGTGTCAAAGGTTATGGGGAGAAGGCAGGAGAATGGGGTTGAGAGGGATAATAAATCAGCCATGATGGAACGGTGGAGTAGACTGTGTGGCCTGAATGGTCTATTTCTGGTCCTCGGTCCTGTGGTCTTACTTTCCATATTCTGCAGAACATTTCCAGCTTTTTCAGTTTTTATTTCAGATTTCCAACAGTTTTTGATTTTAATTTATGTCCCCATGTGTTCCCTGGACATGATGTTCAGTTGTTTATGCCTCCATTATTTAAACAGACTGGTTGATACAAGTATATATTAAATGTCTCATTCGGATCAATGAAATGTGTATCAAGTGTGTATCACACTGCATTTGATGAGCCGAATGGCCTAATCCTGCTCCTATACTTATCGTCTTATAGTTATTCCTTCTATTAGTTGTGTAATGCAGTGCAAAAATAAAAGGAAAAGGAAGGGAAAATGAAATGGGTAAACTTTACAGATACTTTCAGCTCTTTCAACAATCATGGCTGGAACACTGCTAAGCGCTGCGGGCCCTGCTGTCTGCTCTGACTCAGTTGTATAAGTAAGGCTACATCTGTGGTGGTCCATGGATTACTGGCGAATACAAAGTAAATGTTTCTCACTAACAACCCTATGGCTTCTAAGCAAACAACGTTACTTTACTTGCTTGATAATTATATTTTATGGTAATTAGTGAGCGCAACCATGCAATACTTTATCATATTATTAAATTAAGTATTATATGTTTTATTGTACCAGTTACACACAATTGTAGTGATAGACTATAATCTTGTTAATGTCGTTAACTATCACTATATTTCTGTGGAGCTCGGGAATTCATATATTTCTTTCTGCGAGGCTCCTGCGAGGTAATGATGCAGCTGTATAAAACTCTGGTTAGGCCACACTTGGAGTACTGTGTCCAGTTCTGGTCGCCTCACTACAGGAAGGCTGTGGAAGCATTGGAAAGGGTACAGAGGAGATTTACCAGGATGCTACCCAGTTTAGAGAGTATGGATTATGATCAGAGATAAAGGGAGCTAGAGGTTTACTCTTCGTAGAGAAGAAGGATGAGAGGAGACATGATAGAGGTATACAAGATATTAAGAGGAATACATAGAGTGGATAGCCAGCGCCTCTTCCCCAGGGCACCACTGCTCAATAGAAGAGGACATGGCTTTAAAGTAAGGGGTGGGAAGTTCAAGGGGGATATTGGAGGAAGGTTTTTTACTCAGAGAGTGGTTGGTGCGTGGAATGCACTGCCTGAGTCAGTGGTGGAGGCAGATACACTAGTGAAATTTAAGAGACTACTAGACAGGTATCTGGAGGAATTTAAGGTGTGGGGGGGGGTTATATGGGAGGCAGGGTTTGAGGGTCAGCACAACATTGTGGGCTAAAGGGCCTGTACTGTGCTGTACTATTCTGTGTTCTACGCTTTTAAATGTTATCACCCAATTATGACCATCGTACTAGAGGAACTCAGCAGGTCAGGCAGCATCTATGGAGAGGAATAAAGAGTCAACATTTTGGGCCTAGACCCTTTATCAAGTCTTAATGAAGGATCTTGGCTCGAAATTTTGACTCTTCAATGCTTTCCATGGATGCTGCCTGACCTGCATTTCTTCCAGCATTTTGTGTGTGTTACTCTGGATTTCCAGCATCTGCAGCATCACTTGTGTTTACGACAACAGTACTGATATTCTTTCAGAACTAGGTACAAATGGTATTTAATTTACCCTGGTACTCTAACTGTTTTATTTTCTCTCCATGCTCTCTGAAACCCCTTTGCGCAGCTCTGCACAAATAACCGCACCAATGGAAGGAAATAAAAACACTATTTGTTCTGGAAATAGAACAGCACTTGGCCTGCATCTAAGTTCAACAGACACTTAACAAGCCAGAACAAGAAATATGAGCAATATTTGTAAAAGTTAAATAAAAATAGCATCGCAGCCTCAGTAAAGCTTCCACCTTCACCTCATAGAAATGTAGAATTGTGTGCATATTCATCATCTTTCCATTTACCTTCCCTTTACTGTCAAACAGAATGTTCTGTTAATAGTTATGTTATATTGCTGCATGATCTTCATGCTGTCCACACCATTAAGTACTTACTGAACTATCTCATGGGGACCACAACAGCTGGTAGCCTGCATTCCTCTGGGTCTCTTTGAGCAGTACACAACACAGTTTACGTTCTGGAAGGCAGCGCCAACAGTGATGAGGAATGGCTGTATGGCAGTGTACTGCTTGAGAAACAGCAATGGATGTGATGAGTTAGGTGTTAACCATCCAACTTTCTTTCATGAGAACACAGGAAAAAAAACATTCACCGGAAATGGCCCACCTGATATTTTATGTCAGAGCAAGTAACCTTTTTATTCCTTACAGCACACATAGAATGCTGGAGGAACTCAGCAGGTCAGGCAGCATCTGGGAAAAGAGTACAGTTAATGTTTTGGGCTGTAACTCTACAGTAGGACTGCATTCCTCCAGCATTTTGTGTGTGTAGCTCAAATTTCCAGCACCTGCAGATTTTCTCATTTTATATTTCTTACTATTGCTTGCATTATTTGTGCAAAAAAAAGAGAGGAAAAGGGAAGGAAAATGAAATGGTTAAACTTTTCAAATCTTATCAGCTCTGTGTTTAGGTGCTCACTGTGACTGGTGAGTATCTCTTTTATCTCTGAAGCAGAAGGTTCTGAGTTTAATTCCTTTCTTGGGGATCCCATCACAAAAGTTCAGTCTGATTCCATCTATAAGCCATCTGTTTACATACTAATTCAAAATTAATCAACTTTTTTTATTTCCAACTGTTTCCCCCAGATTTTATCACTCACTTACATGTCATCATTATGTGCTGTCTTTTGACCATGATCGTTCTTGGCAAATTTTTCTACAGAAGTGGATTGCCATTACCTTCTTTTGGGCAGTGTCTTTACAAGACAGGTGACCCCAGCCATTAACAATACACTTCAGTGATTGCCTTCCTGGCGTCAGTGATTGCATAACCAGGTCTTGTGATATGCACCAGCTGCTCATACGACCATCCACCACCTAGTCCCATGGCTTCATGTGACCCTGATAGGGGGCTAAGCAGGTGCTACACTTTGCTCAAGGGTGACTTGCAGGCTAGTGGAGGGAAGGAGCGCCTTACATCTCCTTTGGTAGAGATGCATATCTGCCCTGCCACCCCACTCACCTATACACCTGAGGCAATTTACAGTGGACCATTAACCTTTGGAATGTGGGAGAGAACTGGGAGGTAACCCACATAGTGAAAGGGAGACCATGTAATCTCCATACAGACAGCAGTAGAGTTTAGAATAGAACCCTTGCAAGCTGTGTCATTGAAAAAGAGTAGCACTAACTTTGGTGAAGCTGTGCAATAGGTCATGTTAAATGAGCTGCCCTTTTCATATCCCATCCCACCTTGCACTGGAATAAGGGTCACCAAGTTTCTAAATAAAGATGTACCAATTTGTAGGTTAATTGGTCATTCGTAATTGTCCTGTGATTAGGCTAGGGTTGTAGTGTGGTGTAGCTCGAAGGACCAGAGGGCCCTACTCCACGCTGTCCCTCAATAAATAGATAAATTTATTATCAAGGTACATATAAATATATGTTACCATATTCTACCTTGAGATTAATTTTCTTGCAGGCATTTACAGGAAAATAAAGAAATACAATAGGATTTGTGAAAAGATCTGCATAAACGAAGATTGACAACCAATGTTCAAAAGAAGACAAATAGTGCAAATAAATGTAATACTGGGATTATGAGTTGTGGAGTCCTTGAAAGTGTGTCTGTAAATCATAGAATCAGTTCAGAGCAGTGGTGATTGAAGCTATCTATACCAGTTGAGGAGCCTACTATAACCGTTCCCGAGACTGGTGCTGTGGGATCTAAGGCTTCTGTACCTCCTACTCAATGGTAGTTGTGAGAAGAGGTCATGGTCTGGATTTTTTTGGGGGGGGGGGAGGTTTGGTGATGGATGCTGCTTTCTTGTGTCAGCGCTCCAGGTAAATATGCTTAGTAGCGGGGAGGACTTTGCCTGTGATGGACTGGACTGCATCCATTATTGATATGATTAGGAGATCTAGGAGGAATTGAAGGAAAGAATCATTTTACCCAAAGGGTAACTGAGATCCAAAACTCATTGTTTGAGGGGGTGTCAGAGGTAAAGTTAGGATGTACTTAGATGAGCACTTGAAATGCAGTGGTGATACATACCTGGTTATGTGCTAGAGATAGACATTGCATGATGTGCTCGTTGTTTGTGTGCTATTTGACTCTGTGACTCTAAAGCAAGTGGAAAGATAAATGAATCAGTGAGGAATCAGGAAGCACTAAGTGCCAATGAAGCATCCCAGAATGAATCCATATTGTCTTCTGCTCCTCCTTGCTTGAGTCCTTCATCCTTTCCCATGGAATTGCAGGAGATGTAGAACCGTTCCATGTAATTTTCCCTTCCCATCATCCAGTGACCCAAAAATTCCTGCAATGCTTCACGTCTACCTCTTCTAATTTACTATATTGCATTTGATGCTCACAATGTCACCCCCTTCTATATTGTAGAAGCCACTTACAGATTAATTACCTACTTTGTAGAACATTTCTTCTCAGCCATTTTAATTCTCTATCCATGCATACTCTGACTTCTTTTGCCTAAGTATGTTCCAAAGAGGGTTCCAAAGAGGCTATATGTAATCATCATTTGTCAATATTCATCTCATATTTACATTTCATCCAGACAGATCAATTGTAATTAGAAAGCTTTTACTATTTTGGCAGCATCAAGATTTGCATTATCATCTCCTCCCTATAAAGGCAACATTTCTGAATAAAACGATTTGGACAATCCACACAATGCTTCACATAAACTTGGCACCCAGATTAGATCCTTGTTAAACATCACTTACAGACATTTAAACAGATGCATCAGCAGGCAGGGAACTGAGGATATACACTGCATGCAGGCAGGTTATGCAGTTTTAATTGACATTATGGCCAGAACAGACAATGTGGGCTGAAGATCTGTTCCTGTGTCACACTACTTTAGGTTCTCTAGTTTGCCTTTTTTTTTGTTCTCCAGCCCTTCCGCAATCATGTTTGATTTCTGATGCTTCTGTGTTCTAAACTCTGTCACCCTCTTGCCTGTTCTGCTGGCTATTTCCATGAGACATAGGAGCAGAATCAGACCATTCGGCCCATTGAATCTGCTCCTCCATTCCATGTTGGCTGATTTATTATCTCTCATCATTCTCCTGACTTCTCCCCATAACCATTGGTACCCATATTAATCAAGAACCTATCAATGTCCACTGTAAGTACATCCAATGACTTGCCCTCTGCAGCCAACTGCAATGAATTCCACAGATTCACTATCCTCTGCCTCAAGAAATTCCTCCTCATTTCTACTCTATAGGGATATCTCTCTGAGGCTATGCCCCCTGGTCTTAAACTCCCCCACTAGAGGAAACGTCCTCTCCACATACATTCCATCTAGACCTTTCAATATTCAATAGGCTTCAATAAGATCCCTCCTCATTCTTCTAAACTCCAGCATGTACAGCCCCAGAGCCATCGAATGCTCCTGAATTATAAGCATTTTCTGTTTTTATATCAGATTTTCAGTATCTGCAGTCTAATGATGGGGTGGGTTGTTAAACCCAGTAACCTAATAATAGCATTCATTACAATGTTTAAGTCCCTCTTAGGGTTGTGACCAACACAATGTTGTTAGCTGTATAAATAAGTTTCCCTCCATGTGGTTAATAGGTAAATTAATAAGTGAATCTCAGACAGCTATTGATGTAAGTAACTTTATTGCAGCTTAATTGTTATGTTCCTCATAAAGAGATCACCTCTATTATATAAAGAATAACATTTTTACATTTCAGTTCAGAATTATTATAACATTGTAAGCACCTAATCAGTCTCAAAGCACAAATTTAATGCAGACTGAATGGAACGATTAATCATGGTCAATTAATTCACAGCAAGTTATCTCATGTACTGTAACAGTTCTATGACCCTTTTGTTTCATGGCAGCCCATCAAATATTACACTTTTCCCAAGATTATTTTTTTCTATTTTGGTTGCTATCAAAGTCAAGTAGAAAGACAATGATTCCATCTGAGTTCCTCTGTATCAGAAGTTTCAGATCATTTTTGTCGGCTTCACAGATACGAGTTGTTTAACAGAGAAATGTTTCTGAGGAAAATGATTTGGGTAATCCAGATAATGCTTGAGATCTGGAACTCAAGTCAGATCCTTGCTTGACTCAATGTGTTTCTAACTAATTTCTAAATACAAAGATAGACTAGACAAATTTGTTATTTTCTCACAGCCTCATCTTTTTCCTTTATTAATGTCTCTAGGTCCAACTTATTTCATGTGAGTTCCAGTTCAATTCTACCCTCCATAGTTCGTTGCCACCCAGTATCAGAGAGAAATATTCAAACTACCTGGTGCATCTATAATTGCTGTTTTCTTCACTTCTCAAGACCAAGTACTGCCTCACATGTGCTCGTTACCTAAATCTACAATAGCATGTACTCACTCCATCTCAAAGCTGCCATAGCTTCTATTTCTACTCTATCCTTGTTCAATAAAATAAAACCACATCTCTCCTTTCTTTTAAAAATTATTTTGTAAACTCCACTAGCTTTTAAATTTGAAGAATACTCCTCAGTATCTTTCTCCATCTTCACTTACCATGAACAAACTTTACTTTTCATTTTCTCCTTTGCCACGATTTTGCCATACACCCTGATCTTCCAGTCTCTGATACTGAATGAACTTCAATCTCTCTGTGTATTTGCATGTTTGCATCACGAATTCTGGGTCAGGCATGTTATTGAACTCTTATTCACATTTATTGGCCAAGAATTCTCACTGAGACTGCAGACCCTTTATAAACCAATATATTACATGTATTTGTTGGAAAAAGTGTGTGAACTTTTGGAGAAATGCTTTCTCAAAAAGCTATTTTCCAATCAATGAGATGAGATTGGAGGTTATGGTTGTAGAAGTGCCCTCCCCTATAAAAAAGACACACAAAGATCCGAGGACCTTTGAAGAAGAATTGTAGAGATACATGAAGCTGGAAAAGGCTACAAAAGTATCCCTGAATGCTTGAGTGTTCATCAATCCACAGTAAGAGAAATTGTCTACAAATGGAAGAAACTCAGTACTGTTGCTACTCTCCCTAGAAATGGGCATCCTGCAAAGTGCAATGCTCAAGGAGGTGAAAAAGAACCCAAGGGCAAAAGATCTGCAGAAAACTCTAGAACTTTCCAAAGTCTCGGTTCATGTGTTCACTATAAGAAAAACACTGAATAAGAATGGTGTTTGTGGAAGGACATCATGGAGGAAACGACTGCTCTCCACCTGGATGTTCTACAATGCTTCTGGAAGAATGTTCTGTGGGCAGATGTTTTGGCAGACATGCACATTGCCATGTTCGCATACCAACACCAAAACCTCATCCCAACTGCATGGTGGAAGGAGCGTCATCGTTTGGGGCTGCTTTGCTGTCTCAGGGCCGAACAACTTGCAATCATTGAGGGAACAATGAATTCAAAATTGTATGTGAAAGGACCTGAAGAAAGCAGTTCATGCAAGGAAACCCACCAAAATCTGAGAGTTGAAGCAGTTTTTTAAGGAAGAATGGCCTAAAATTCCTCCAAGTTGATGTGCAGGACTGATCAACAGTTACCAGAAACGTCTGGTTGAAGTTATTGCTGTACAAGGTGGTCACACCAGTTACTGAACGCAAAGGTTCACATACTTTTTTCCAACTAATACATGTAATATTGGATCATTTTTCTCAATCAATAAATGAACTAGTATAATTTTTTGTGTTATTTATTTAATTGGGTTCTCTTTATCTAGGTTTAGCACTTGCATGAAGATCTGATCACATTTTAGGTCATATTTATGCAGAAATAGAAAAAAATTTGACAGGGTTCACAAACTTTCTAGAACCACTGTAGATGAACAGAGCAATTCTGGATTCATGTCCATAGATTGTTCAAAGTTGATTTACAATTTGATAATGTAGTTAAGAAGGCATATGATGCAATGGACTTCATTAGTCAGTAGACTGAGTTCAAGTGCCACAAAGTAATGTTGCAGCTCCATAAAGCTCCGGTTAGACCACACTTGGATAATTGTGTTCAGTTCTAGTTGCCTCATTATAGGAAGGATGTGAAAGCTTACAGGCTGTGTAGGAGGGAAAGGTTAGGTTGATTGTGGAGTAAGTTCAAAGGTCAGCACAGTGTTGAGGCCCATACTGTGCTGTACTATTCTATGTTCTATATTTTATGCTCATTTTGTCAGGAGATGTGGTCAACTGCTAACGTAATATGTACAGTAAATCTCAGGTGGCTGTTATTGTAAATACCTTTACTGAAGCTTAATTGTTATGTTCCTCATGAAGAGTTCACCTTTATTATAAAGAGTAACATTCTACATTTCAATTCAAATTTATGACACTTTTGCAAATGCCAAATCAGTCTTTAAGCACTAACTGGGGGGCACTGCTAGAAATTGCTTTCATCATACTATGTTTGAGAGAAGCTGGAACATTGCCCTGAGTAGCATAATGGTTAGCATAATGTCTTATAGTGCCAGCAATCAGGGTGTAATTCCCGCCACTGTGTGAAAGGAGCTTGTACATTCAGTCCATGACTGCACGGATTTCCTACGGATGCTGTTTTCATCCCACATTTCAAAGATGCACGGGTTAATACCGGTTAGTAAAATTCGGGCATGCTATGTTGGTGCTGGAGATGGTGACACTTGTGGGCTGCCCTCAGGGCATCCTTGGACAGTGTTGGTCATTGACGCAAAAGACACATCTCACTGAATACTTCGATTGACCTATGACATCTGAAGCTAACCTTCTAATCTTCTGTATTCTAATCTGAATATTTCAATGAGATCCAATTACATATTATTGAATTGAATTGACGTTATTATTACATCCTTCACATACATGAGGAGTAAAAATCTTTACGTTATGTCTCCATCTGAATGTGTAATGTGCAATTTATAGTAATTTGTAATAAATAGTATGTACAACAGGACAGTCAACATAACATAAAAATACAATTGTATCAGCATGAATTAATCAGTCTGATGGCCTGGTGGAAGATGTCCCACTGTCTGTTGGTCCTGGCTTTTTTGCTGTGGTACCATTTCCTAGATAGTAGTAGATGGAACAATTTGTGGTTGGGGTGACTTGGGTCCTCAGTGATCCTTTGGGCCCCTTTTACACACCTGTCTTTGTAAATGCCCTGAATAGTGGGAAGTTCACATCTACAGATGTGCTGGGCTGTCCGCACCACTCTCTGCAGAGTCCTGTGATTCAGGGAAGTACAGTTCCCATACCAGGCAGTGATGCAGCCAGTCAGGATGCTGTCAACTGTGCCCCTGTAGAAAGTTCTTAGGATTCGGGGGCCTATACCAAACTTCTTCAACTGTCTGAGGTGAAAGAGGCCCTGTTGCGCTTTTTACACCATACAGCCGGTATGTTTGGACCATGTGAGATCCTTGATGATGTTTGTGCCCAGGAACTTAAAGCTGTTACCCTCTCATGTTAACAACAGGAATTCTGCAGATGCTGGAAATTCAAGCAACACACAATTTGTGCTCCAGGGATATTTCCTATCACCTTATCTTATTTAATATCACCTATACTTTTCTCCCTCACGTATGTTTTCCTGAATGCATATATACAGTATGTTGCTCATCTCAGTTGTTCATCAATAGCAAGATCCACAATCCCATCAGACTATTTTCACTTCAGAGATTTTCCCTGAAGGATAACATTTCTCTGGACCAAATGGGAAAGTGCCATTCATTGGCTGATGTTTCTCAGGAGCTCTGAGACTGTGGAGAAATCATGGATGCTCACTGGGATGGTCTCATCTGGGGAGGAGGTATCAATAGGTACATTCACTCATTCCCAGCTTTTGAGGGACAACATGAAGAATTAGGAGTTTGAAACAGGCTACCAGAAAATATATGGGAAAAAGATCAACTGTGAGTATTTTCTCTGCAGCAACATGTATTTCATTTGGATGTACTAATAAACATTGAATTTTATTAAGTCTTAAACTAAGTCAGTTAATGACTGATTTTATAGCCAATGGACTTGTGTGGTAATGGGTTTTCAAATGAAGGTCTTATATCTGCAGTATACAAATAGGATTCACACTTAATGGAGAAATGTTTTTGTCTCATTATGGTCTGACTGTATTAGGTAAAATATTTCTGGCTCAGCTTGAATGATGAGCATCTGGAGGAAACCCAGGCAGTCATGGGGAGAACATGCAAAGTCCTTACTGACAGCGGCAGGAATTGAACACTGAACAGTGATTGCTGGTGATGTAAAGCTATGCACTGTCTGCTATACTACCATGCCATCTATGCCCTATCTTGGACATGGTTGGTTGGTAAGTTGATGGAGAAGATCCTGAGAGGCAGGATTTATGAACGTTTGGAGAGGCACAATATGATTAGGAATAGTCAGCATGGCTTTGTCAAAGGCAGGTCATGCCTTACAAGCCTGATTGAATTTTTTGAGAATGTGACTAAACACATTGATGAAGGTAGAGCCGTAGATGTAGTGTGTATGGATTTCAGCAAGGCCTATTGAGAAAGTAAGGAGGCATGGGATCCAAGGGGACATTGCTTTGTGGATCCAGAACTGGCTTGCCCACAGGAGGCAAAGAGTGGTTGTAGGCAGGTCATATTCTGCATGGAGGTTGGTGACCAGTGGTGTGCCTCAGGAATCTGTTCTGGGACCCCTACTCTTTGTGATCTTTATAAATGACCTAAATGAAGAAGTGGAGAGATGGGTTAGTAAATTTTCTGATGACACAGAGGTGTTGTGGACAGTGTGGAGGGCTGTCAGAGGTTACAGTGAGACATTGATAGGATGCAAACATGGGCTGAGAAGTGGCAGATGGAGTTCAGCCCAGATAAGTGTGAGGTGGTTCATTTTGGTAGGTCAAATATGATGACAGAATATATTATTAATGGTAAGACTCTTGGCAGTGTGGAGGATCAGGAAGATCTTGGGATCCGAGTCCATAGGACATTCAAGGCTGCTGCACAGGTTGACTCTGTGCTTAAGAAAGCATACGGTGCGTTGGCCTTCATCAATCATGGGACTGAGCTTAGAAGCCAAGAAGTAATGTTGCAGCTATATAGGACCCTGGTCAGACCCCACTTGGAGTACTGTGCTCAGTTCTGGTCACCTCACTATACGAAGGATGTGGAAACCATAGAAAGTGTGCAGAGGAGATTTACAAGGATGTTGCCTGGAATGGGGAGCATGCCTTATGAGAATAGGTTGAGTGAACTCAACCTTTTTTCCTTGGAGTGACGGAGGATGTGAGGTGACCTGATAGAGATGTATAAGATGATGAGAGGCATTGATCATGTGGATAGTCAGAGGCTTTTTCCCAGGGCTGAAATGGCTAGCCTGAGAGGGCACAGTTTTAAGGTGCTAGGTACAGAGGAGATATCAGGGGTAAGTCTTTTATGCAGAGAGTGGTCAGTGCAGAGAATGGGCTGCCAGTAATGGTGGTGGAGGCTGATACGATAGGGTCTTTTAAGAGACTCCTGGACAGGTATATGGAGCTCAGAAAAATAGAGGGCTATGTGTAACCCTAGGTAATTTCTCAGGTAAGGACATGTTCGGCACAGCTTTGTGGGCCGAAGGACCTCTATTGTGCTGTAGGTTTTCTATGTTTCTATGGTCCTAATGGAGAACTATGCTCTGTAACAAAATCATTCAATCACCTTCACTCCATCCACGACAATCTGGATTTCCCAGTGGCCAAACATTTTAATTCCAATACCCATTCCCATTCTAACATGTTGGTCCATGGCTTCCTCTATACAGCCATGATGAGACCGTTGTCAGGTTGGCGGAGCAACACTTGGTGGCCTCCAAGCTGACATCATTAGCATCGATTTCTCTAACTTACATTAATTTCCTCCACCTCTTTGTTCACTTTTTTCCATTCCCCATTCTGGCCCCTCTCTTATCTCTTCTGTTCTCCTCACCTCCCTCTGGTGCTCCTTGTCCATTTTTTTCTCCCATGGTCCACCCTCCTTTTCTTTCAGATTCCTTCTTCTTTATCTTTTTACCTTTTCTCCCTATCACCACCCAGCTTTTCACTTTATTGCTCTCCACAACCTCTCCAAACTTCCCCCTCATCAGGCTTCATCCATCACCTTCCAGCTTGTTCTCCTTCCATTCCCCTCCCATAACCATCTTATTCTGGCTTCAACTCCCTTCCTTTCCAGTACTGATGAAAGGCCTTAGTCTGAAACATTGATGCTTTATTCTTTTTCATAGATGTTCCCTGACTTGCTGAGTTTCTCAAGAATCTTGTGTGTGTGTGGTAAACCATATATGCATGTTGTAACTGGGTTACCTGTCTGGACACGCCCCTCTGCTGACTGCCCCTGAATAAAGGCGATTGCGCCATTGCTCCCGCTCTCAGTCCAGGGGCAAATACTCAGCATGGTGGAGGTCACATTTTACTGCTAATAAAAGCCTTTCAGTATTTATTCTACTTCCAGTCTTCTGATAGTGCATCAGTGTGATACTCTGGATTTCCAGCATCTCTTGTGTTCATTCCTTGCCTTTTCAAAGCACTCCCTGCTGAATTTCTGAAATCATAATTGATCTCTGAGAGTTGCTTAAGGTCCTTACACATTAACAACCTTATGGTAACATTCCTGAATGACCAATTTGTAAGAACATTTAATCTGGACACCAATTAGACAACATAACTAAAATTAAATCAAAGCCTCGTCAGGTAGCTGCTGAACCCAAACATTTGATGGCTTGAAGACAAGTTCTTGTTTGGAATATTAGCCTGATTTTTAATAAAAAGCAGATTGTTCTCAGCAAGCAGACACAAAGATGACATGAGTTATTGAACAAGAATCACAGAATTCATTCAATACCTCATGCAAATTTGCAATGTCTGGATTTCAGCAGAAACTGTGTTGTGTTTAATTTAACCCATTATAAACATGGGACATGATATGACATGACTAATCGCTCCCAATGGAGGCCAGAGGGTCAGTGAAACTCTCCCAATGGAGGGCAGTGTTCGGACCAGGCATGAATTTGGAGTCACAGAAGGACTGTTCAATGTTCCTAGATTTATGTGATTGGACTGTACTTTATATTGATCTCCTTCAGCTTTTTGGTGTTTCCTTTCTTATGGCTGATTGGCAGGTGGTTGATCTGTTAACATAAGAATGTAAGAAATAAGAGCAGAGTAAGACATCTGGCCCATCAAGCCTGCTCTGCCATTCAATAAGATCCGGGCTCATCTGGCCATGGACTCATCTCCACCTACCTACCTTTTCCCCATAACCCTTAATTCCCCTACTATGCAAATATCTATCCACCCTATCTTAAACATATTTACTGAGGTAGCGCCCACTGCTTCATTAGGCAGAGAATTCCACAGATACACCACTCTCTGGGAAAAGCAGTTCCTCCTCGTCTCTGTCCTAAATCTACTCCCCGGAATCTTGACTCTATATTCCCTAGTTCTAGTCTCATCTACCAGTGGAAACAACTTTCCTGCCTCTATCTTATCTGTCCCTTTCATAATTTTATATGTTTCTATAAGATCTCCTCTCATTCTTCTGAATTCCAGCGAGTACAGTCCCAGGCAACTCAATCTCTCCTCATAGTCTAACCCCCTCTTCTCTGGAATCAACCTGGTGAACCTCCTCTGCACCACCGCCGAAGCCAGTATATCCTTCCTCAAGTAAGTAGACCAGAACTGCACACAGTACTCCTCTGGTGTGACCTCACCAGTATCCTGTACAGTTGCAGCATAACCTCCCTGCTCTTAAGTTCAGTCCCTCTAACAATGAAGGCCAACATTCCATTTGCCTTCTTGATAGTCTACTGCACCTGCAAAACCAACCTATTGTGATTCATGCAAGTCCCTCTGCATTTTTTTACCATTTAAATAACACTCTGCTCTTCTATATTTCCTTCTAAAGTGAATGACCTCACATTTACCAACATTGTACTCCATCTGACAGACCCTTGTCCACTCACTTAAACTATCTATATCTCTCTTCAGACTCTCGGTATCTTCTGCAAAATCTGCTTTGCCATTCAATTTAATATGATCAGCAAATCTAGATGCCCTGCACTCGGTGCCCTCTTCCAGACTGTTAATATATATTGTGAACAGCTGCAGGCCCTGCACCAACCCCTGTGGCACACCACTCACCACTGATTGCTAACAATAGTAACAGCCATGTATCCCAACTCTCTGCTTTCTATTAGTTAACAAATCCTCTATCCATCTAATACATCACCTCCAACTCCATGCATTCTTATCTTATGGATAAGTCTTTTATGCGGTACCCTATCAAACGCCTTCTGGAAATCCAAGTAAATAACGTCCATCTGTTCCCCTCTATCCACTGTGCTCGTTATAAGCTCAAAGAACTCCAGTAAGTGTGTCAAACAGGACTTTTCTGAATCCTCATAGAGGGATCTGAAATGTAGAGAGTGAGCAGGTTCAAGTTCCTGGGTGTCAAGATCTCTGAGGATCTAACCTGGTCCCAACATATTGATGCAGTTATAAAGAAGGCAAGACAGAGGCTATACTTCATTAGGAGTTTGAAGAGATTTGACATGTCAACAAATACACTCAAAAACATCTATAGATGTACTGTGGAAAGCCTTCTGACAGGCTGCATCACTGCCTGGTATGGGGGGGGGGCTACTGCACAGGACGGAAAGAAGCTGCAGAAGGTTGTAAATCTAGTCAGCTCCACCTTGAGTACTAGCCTACAAAGTACTCAGGACATCTTCAGGGAGCGGTGTCTCAGAAAGGTAGCATCCATTATTAAGGACATCCAGCACCCAGGGCATGCCCGTTTCTCACTGTTACCATCAAGTAGGAGGTACAGAAGCCGGAAGGCTCACACTCAGCGATTCAGGAACAGCTTCTTCCCCTCTGCCATCCAATTCCTAAATGGACATTGAACCCTTGGAAACTACCTCACCTTTTTAATATACAGTATTTGTTTTTTGCACATTTTAAAATCTATTCCATATACGTATACTATATTGATTTACTTATTTATTAATATTATTGTTTTAGTGCTTTTTCACTTGTATATTATGTATTGTATTGAACTGCTTTTGCTAAGTTGACAAATTTCACGTCACATGCCGGTGATAATAAACCTGATTCTGATTCTGAATTCTGAGTCTGCCTGCTGGATCCATTTCTTTCCAGATGCCTCACTATTTCTTCTTTAATGATAGCATCACGCATTTTCCTAACAACAGATGTTAAACTAACAAGTCTATAGTTACCTTCCTTTTGTCTACTTCCTTTTTTGAACAGTGCCCTGACTTTCACCATTTTCCACTTTGCCGGGAGCTGTCCAGAGTCTGGACAATTTTGGTAAATTATTACAAAAAGCCTCTACCGCCATTTCTTTCCGTACCCTGGGATGCATTCCATCAGGATCAGGGGACTTATCTGTCTTCAGGTTAGTTCTCTGTGAGAGAGTTGGGTGAGGGGGAGTGGTGTAAGGGTTTTTGATGTTACTGTTGTTCCTTTTTTGCAACCGAGAGTGTGGGTGTTGTTATTGTAGCTATTTTTTTCTGTGGGGGAGTGGTGTGGGATGTGTTGCTATTGTTGTTGTTTTTTTCTGCGAGTGAGGTGGTCAGGAATTGTATTGTTGCTGGTTTTTATATGCAGCTGAGGTGTCGGGGATTTGTTATTGTCACTGTCTTTTATCTGTGGGGAGGGGGTTGGAGATACTGGGGTCTGTGAGATTTGTTGCTTTTTCTTTTTCGTGTGTACAGTATTTCATGGCTATCTGGAGAAGACAAATATCACAGTTGTATATCACATGAATACATTGACAATAAAATGAACCTTTGAACCTCTTGATAAAGTACTCATATCACCTCTGACAAAGTTTCTTGGACATTAAATGTTAACTATTTCTGTCTCCTTTGATGTTCCTTGTCCTGCTAAGAGTTTTCAATATTTGGATTTAGTTTGTGATTTTAGGTGTACAACGTATGATTAGTAAGGTTGCAGAAGGCAATAGAAGAGGTGGCATTGTAGAGAGTGAAGAAGGTTGTCAAAAATTAGGAGAAGATCTTGATCAGTTATGTAAGTGGGTCAATCCAGCTAATTCTGAAATGTTGCACTTTAGGAAGTGAAACCAGGGTAGGACATTCAAAGTGAACAGTAGGGCCTGAGGGGTACTGTAGAACAGAGAGAGCTAGGTACATGGTTCCTTGAAAGTGGTATCACTTCTGAACTGAAGTGCAGGAGATTGAGCAGAAACCTTACAGAGATGGACAAATTCATGACAAGCATAGATAGGGTGAATGCATTCAGTTTTTTTCCTAGAGATTGAAATCAAAAAAAAAAATAGAGGATATAGGTTTTGGATACAGAAGAAGGATTTAAATGGGACCTGAGAGGAAACATTTTCTCTGAGAGTTGATGGAGATATTGAATAAATTGCCAGACAAAGTGGTTGAGACTGGCCCAATAACTAAATTTAAAAACACATGGACAGGTAAATGGATAAGGAATGTTTAGGGGATATGAGATAAACAAAAGCCTATAGATCCTACTCTGTTATAACACTATTAAATAATTTCCAGATACAATAAATTGGACTCTTGACCTCACAATCCACCTTGTTATGATCTTGCACTGCAATTTTTCTGTAACTTTTACATTTATTCTGCATTGCTATTACTTTACCTTATTCTGCCTCATTGCACTGTGTAATGATCTGATCAAGTATGAAAGAGCTTTTCACTCTATCTCAGTACATGTGACAACAAAAATGTATTTATTATAAATTACTATAATTGCACCTTGCACATTTGAGCAGAGATGTAACATAAATAATTTTACTCCTCATGCATAAGAAGGATGTAAGCAATAAAGTCAATTCAACAACAAACTGATTCCAGTGGGGGAACCTCTGTAGACAGAAATCTCAGTCAGCACGGATGAGTTGTGGCAGAGGACCTGTTTCAGTGCTGTAATGCTGAATGGTGTTTTGACTCTATGCCCAGGATTTGCAAATTCCCTGCCTTTCTCTGGATTTCAATTCTAGTTCAGATATTCAGCAGTAAAGTCTTCCTTATAACTCTGTTACCCATCAGTGCTACCCAAACTGTTGAGTGTTTTCAGTTTCCATAGTGTTTTATTAACAGGTCCTAATCTGGAAACCTAGATTTTGTATGATGAAGACAACACACACAACATGCTGCAGGAACTCTGTATATAACTACACTGGTCCAATGAAATAATGGTCACGCATCATACAGATGTCCTTGAAGCTTTATTTTTATCTCTCTCTCTTTTTCTTCAGTAGACACCGTGAAAACTACAAGAAAATAAAAGACATATAAGGTTTGAAACATACATCTGTCAGTCTTTTAAAGTCTCTCTAGCTAGTGTCCGCTGATAAACGGGCCACAAAAGACGTCAGCACAACAGAAGTGCGCTGAAATCAAATAAAATCACTCAAAACATATCACACTGTCCATGTAAAGGCACATCAACAACATTATACATAATATAAAACAAATAAAAACAATTACCGTGTGCATCTCTTGGACCACATACAGAATAAGGTTATTTTAGGGCCATATGTCTTTCTGTGCTTCCATGTTGGTTCCGACCCATAATGCCACAGTCATGCTCTTGTTAAACTCTGGTCATGTGACCCATTACATTCCACGATAAATAAAACTTTACGTTAAAAGCACAAAATTTTTAATCAAACATTTTTTTAAATATCATGAACTTACGACAAAAACATATAAAATAAACATCTCAATGAAACGTGTCTGAGATGAGGCAGCATCTATGGAAATGAATAGATTGTTGATGTTTCAGGCTGAGATCCTTCTTCGGGACTAAGATGGAAGAAGGAAGGTAAAAAAAAACTGTGGGTGTAGGGGAAGGAGGATAGCTGGAAAGTGATAGGTGAAGCAACATACACAAATGTTGGAGGAACTCAGCAGGCCAGACAGCATCTGTGGAAATGAGTAAACTGTTGACATTTTGGGCCAAGATCCTTTATCAGGACCTCTGCGGGGTGGATTTGATTTTTCAACAGTGTTACGTACCCCGTAACTGGGTTGCCAAACCAGCAGAAATGGATCACTCAGTTGGAGTCTGGAGTACTAGAACTAAGAAAGTTTTATTAAAGAAATAAGCAACACAGAAATCGAAAGGATAATAAATGCAACAGTTCAGCGATGATAAACACACATGTGCACAGAATTAAGATAACAGCATCAATCAAGCTCTATCGTTGTCTAGGGGTAAATGACCAAATTTCAAAGTGACTCAAAGTTCAGTCCAGTTTAGTAATTCAGTTCGCAGTAATCGTTGCCCTGGCGATGGACAACGTGGGGGGGAAGAGAGAGATAGAACAGGAACAACTGATCATTCAGACACGGCTTCACTCCCAGACCGGCAAGATGGCTCACAAGCAGCTTTTGGGCGGGTCCTTGGTGATGTCACCTGAGGTCACCGACTGTGACCCCTCCTCCAGATGCGGTCGATCCTCTGCAGTGAACCCGGCACCCAGGCAAGGGCGGACACACACCGGGTTCCTGCTGATCGTACCTTTCCACCGTGGTCGTTGTCTGGTACTTCTCACCCACTCGTGAGAGGCGCACCGCTTCCAGGGTCTCGTTACCTCGGGTGGCGTGTGTCCTGCCTTAGCGAACCTGTCCCTTTTTATCCTCCTGCTGGGGTATCGCCTGTCCATACTTCAAACAGTTCAGGGTTCAAAGGGGGAGCCGCTCCAGACAGCTCTCTTTCTCCCATGTCCCTTCATTACACATCTCCAGACGCGGCTCCATTGTTCCTTATCTCTCTTTCCCCTGAGGGCAGGTGGCAGACCACTTGCTGATGTCACTGATGCTAACCCAGGCCAGCAAACATCTTAATTTTATGTGTATTCTCGTCACAAGAGTAGAACCGGAGATTTCCCCACCCCGGTGTAGCTCAGCATCAGCTAACATCTGCTTAGGTCTGATTTGCTATTCCTGTTAATGATTTCTGCCCCCAACATAAGAAAATTATAAAGGCTGTTGCAGCTCACCATAGGAGTCTGTAGCATGATGCCAGGATAAGCCCATACATAATGCAAGAACTTGGGAGCTTGGAGCAGGATCAAAAGCCGATCCATTCTGATGCTTGAGCAGGTGTGACATTCAGTAAGATCACCCAAATTTCATTAGAATAAGACAATGGATCAAAATTATGCCATTCAGCCCATCAAGTCTGCTCTACCATTCCATCATGGATGATCTATTAACACTCTCACCCTATCTTCTTGACCTCTCCCTGTAACCTTTGACATGGCATCCACAGCCATCTGTGGCAATGATTTCAACATATTCACCACCCCCTAGCTAAAGAAATTCCTCCTCAGCTCTGTTTTAAGGGGATGTCCTTGTATTCTGTGTCTGTGTCTTCTGATCCCAGACTCCCCCACTATAGGAAACATCCTCTAGGTGTCCTGACTCTCCCTGTAAGAAGTTTGTTTGTTCTCCTTGTGACTGTGTGCCTTTTCTCTGGGTGCTCGGGTTTCCTCTCACATTCCAAAAATGTTCAGTACTGTGCAAGTCTTAGGCTCCCTAGCTGAATATATGTGAAACCCCCCCCCCCGGTTTCCTCGGCTGTGTAAGTCTAGGGAAGACAACATCCAGCCCAGCCAAACTCATGAGATTGAGGTGCTCTTGCACCTTAAACCCCTGTTTGCATGGACGCTGTGTAGTTTGTTACCCTAGTACAAGTTAGTCCCATGAAATAACAGGCAGTACACCGCATATGATTAAAGGAATTATATTTATGAATCTTAATTTGACTAAAGGGTTAGTAAAGAAACAAAAAAGAAGAAAAGAGCCCATTTTAATTAAACAGTGCACAAACTGGAGGTCAAAACTTCTCCTTAGTCACCGATCCTCAATCGATCGCACCCCTGGCTTTGTCGAATCATGCTCCTGCTCCGAGTCGAATCCTATGACATCTTCTGTCCTGCGTCTTTCCTCTTCATTTCCTCTTGAACAAAAGCCCCAAGCCCAACCTTAGTGCCTCTCACCAGGGAAACATCCCCTTAATTCGACCATCCTAATTGGATGGCACATATTTCTCCTCAACTCTTATCTTCAACAATAACCCAAACAAGCTGAAAACAGAACAGATTGCTCTTACAGAACTGCTAAATGAAACGCATACAGCATAACATTAAAATTATGAACCAGGCCATTACAGATGTGCCTAAAATTTTTGCACAGTATTTGTCAACATGGAGCGGACAGTGAGTCTGAAAATCTGGTGGAGCAGAGGATGTTGGGAATGGTGAGTGAGGAGTACCGCAGAAGAAAGTTGTTAGAGAAGGACTGCCAAGGGCAGGGCTAGGGTGGTTTGGGTGCAGACACACTCAGCCCTGAGACAACAGGCAAAGTCATTTGATTCCAAACAGTTGGTTTAGCGATCATTACAGAATGTCTCTCTGATGCTTCCTGCTCCCTCCCCTCTCCCTTCACCTTTTCCCAACCACGATTCCCCTTTCCCTGCCCCCTTCCCGCTCTCAGTCCACAATAGAAACCCATATCAGAGTCAGGTTTATCATAGAAACATATATCATGACATTTGATTTTTTTTGCGACAGCAGGATAGTGTTATTCATAAAATTACTACAGTACTGTGCAAAAGTCTTAGGCACCCCAGCTATATATATATGCCGATGAATGTTAATAAGTTGTGGGCATGTTATGTTGGTACCGAAAGCATGGTGACATTTGCAGACTGCCCCCAGCACATCCTTGGATTGATTTGGTCTTTGATGCAAACAGCACATCTCACTGTTTGTTTTGATGCTTCAACATACCTGTGACAAATAAAGCTAATCTCTTAAATCTCTTATCTTACCTGCTAGGACACAAATAGATGCTTGAATATCCTCTAACTGACCCAGGTCTGTTGAATGTAGAGTCTGGATAGAATGAAATGGAAGAACACATTCCAGGAACCAACATATCATAAGTCATTGTGATGAGTCCAATATCTTATGAACATTAGTAATGCTTTTAGTTCTACTTTAGTTGTTGTTCCTCCCAGAGCTAGCGGACTGTTCTCATTTTCTGGATGTGATACCTATTTATGAAAGGCAGTTGAATATTCCACAGGGAAGAGGTTTTATTTCCACTTGGCTTTAGAGATAACTGCAAGAAGAGTATGTATATATTTCAATTATGACTAACGCACTGAAAGACAATTATTTATACACTCTTAGTGCCTGTCACAGAAATGAATGTTTTACAACATTTTCTGTGTAACTCCACTTAATTGATGATCCTGACCTGAAGCTATCATAAAACACCAAAGTAATAAGGCTGTGGTCCTGTGATTATTCAGGGAAAGGAATGCAGTTGGTGAGTGTCAATAGCTGTTCAGTGGAATAATTCCTCAAGCCTGAGCCAGGCAGGAACTTGAGTGAAAAACTGCGGATGCTGGAAATCAAAGACAAAAACAGGGTTTGGTGGCAGGGTTCAGCGAGTCAGGCAACGCCAGAAGAGAAAGAAGCAAGGTAGATATTTCAGGTCAAGTGGAGAGGTGAACACAGCAATGAGAGTCTAGAGGTGTCAGTGGAATTGAAATGGTAGGCAGTTGGAAGGTCAAGTGGAGTTGTTAAGTTATCAAGATGGAAGAGAATAATTAGGCCATTTGGCCCATTGAGACTTCTCCACCATTCCGTTATGACTGATTTAATTTCCCTCTCAACTCCATTCTCCTGCCTACTCCCCATAATCTTTGACACCCTTATTAGTCGAGAACCTATCAACTTCCTCTTTAAATGTACATAACGTACGAACATAAGAAATAGGAGCAGGAGTAGACCATCTGGCCCATCGAGCCTGCTCCACCATTCAATAAGATCACGGCTGATCTGGCCATGGACTCATCTCCACATACCTGCCTATATCCCATAACCTTTAATACCCCTACTAGGAAAAAAATCTATCCAACCTTATCTTAAATATATTTACTGAGGTAGCCTCTACTGCTTCAGAGAATTTCACAGATTCAACACTTTCCGGGAAAAGTAGTTCCTCCTCATCTCTGTCCTAAATTTACTCCCCTGAATCTTGAGGCTATGTCCCCTAGTTCTCAGCTCACCTACCAGTGGAAGCAATTTTCCTGCCTCTATCTTATCTATCCCTTTCATAATATTATAATGTTTCTATAAGATCTCTTCTTATCCTTCTGAATTCCAGCGAGTACTGTCCCAGGTGACTCAATCTCATGGCGTAACCTCCATCTCTGGATCAACCTGGTGAACCTCCCCTGCACTGCCTCCAAAGCCAGTATCTCCTTTCTCAACTAAGGAGACCAGAACTGCACGCCATACTCCAGATGCGGCCTCACCAGCACCCTATACATTTGTAGCATTACCTCCCTGCTCTTAAATTCAATCCCTCTGCAATGAAGGCCAACATTCCATTTGCCTTCTTGATAGTCTGCTGCACCTGCAAACCAACCTTTTGTGATTCATGCACAAGCACTCCCAAGTCCCTCTGCACAGCAACATGCTGTAATTTTTTACCATTTAAATAATAATCTGATCTCCATTTTTCTTCCAAAGTGGATGAATTCATATTTACCAACATGGTACTCCATTTGCCAGACCCTTGCCCACTCACTTAACCTATCTATATCTCTCTGCGGACTTTACGTATCTTCTGCACAATTTGTTTTTCCATTCAATTTAGTGTCATCAGCAAACCTAGGAATACAACACTTGGTCCTCTCTTCCAGATTGTTAATATATATCATGAATAATTGTGGGTCAAGCACTGACTCTTGTGGCAACACCGCGCACCACTAATTGCAACCAGAGTAAAACTCACGTATCCAAAATTTCTGCTTTCTATTGGTTAACCAATCGTCTATGCATGCTAATACATCACCCTTACTCTAGGCATCCTTATCTTAAGGGTAAGTCTTTTATGTGGTACCTTATCAAACATCTTCTGGAAATCCAAGTAAATAACATCCATCTGTTTCCCTCTATCCACTGTGCTCGCCACCTACTCAGAGAACTCCAGTAAACAGGACCTGCCTTTGCTGAATACATGCTGCGTCTGCTTGATGGATCCATTTCTTTCCAGATGCCTTGCTATTTCTTTTTTAATGATAGATTCAAGCATTTTCCCAACTACAGTTGTTAAACTGACTAGCCTACAGTCACCTGCCTTTTCCTTACCTGCCTAAGCCCTGCTGAGAAAGGAGGAGGAATGGGTATGGAACTAGCTACTCCATCTTATAAAAATCCAGAACCACAAAAACACCAACGGAAGTTCCAAAGATCTCATCCGTCGGAGTTGAAGGATCTGCTGTCAGTAGCCAATGCCCCAGTAGGGGTAATGATCTTAAGCACTTACTGTATTTAGCACTATATTGGCAGGGTGGTCAAATATTTGTACATTATTATCTGGAACGCTGTTTGTAAATCAGATCTCAGACAGCTATACTGAGCTATACTGGGCAGCAAGAATGAAAGATTGGAAGAGGAAGACAGGCTATCAGTGAACTTGAAGGGTTTTAGATAGATAGACAGATACTTCACTGATCCCAAAGAAAGTTACAGTGTCACAGTAGTGCACATATATACAAATATTAGAAGAGAAGTAAGAAAGAATAAAAAGTAAGTTACTTCAAACAGTCCAACAGGAGGAGGTCATCACTTCTGCGGCTATAGGTTGACTCATTATAGAGCCTAATGGCCGACGGTAAAATGACCTCACATAGCGCTCTTTGGAGCAGCACAGCTGTCTTAGTCTATCACAAAAAGTGCTTCTCTGCTCAGCCAAGGTGGCATGCAGAGAGTGAGAAACATTGTCCAGAATTGCCAGGATTTCTGTAGGGTCTTTTGTTCCACCACAGTCTCCAGTTTGACTCCTATAACGGAGGCAGCCTTTCTAATCACTTACAAACATTTAAATAAAAACATTGTCCACGGAAAGGCTGCATGCCTTTGGGAGTGAAAGTGTGGAGAACTCAAAGGCGCTTCAACAGTGATTTCCTTCAGCCGGTTTGAGAAATATGGAAGCTGTCATTTTCCAAAAATATTCTAATATCCTACAGAGTAAAAAGTCTTGGCAGCAAATTGTTAACAAATTACTGTAATGTGTGAATCATACTGATTGTTGGAACATTTATTGTTTGTGGGCTTAGTGTTGAATTTTTGCTTCAGATAATGAATTTGCAGTGTGAGGGAGAAGCATCAAGGAAGCTCAATATTCACAAAGCAGATTTCAAGAAATATCTCCTCTGCTCATCTTCAAGCTAGTATAATGAATCTTTTCCAAGGTCTAGAAAGAAAATCAAAGACATTTTTGGTGGGAGAGTCTAAGATCAGAGGACACCAGCTCAGAGTAGAAGGCCATCCTTTTAGAACAGAGATGAGGGGGAATTTCTTCAGCCAGAAGATGGTGAAAAGAGATATACATTGCCACAGATGGCTATGGAGGCCAAGTCATATTTAAGGCAGAGTTTGACAGGCTCTTGATTAGTAAGGGTGTCAAAGGTTATGGTGAGAAGGCAGGAGAATGGGATTGAGGGAGACAGCAAACCAGCTATAATGGAATGGCGGAGCAAACTCAAAGTGCTAAATAGCCTAATTCTGCTTCTACTGTATGGTTTTTGATCCTATGATCTAATTAGAATCAATCCAAATTAAAGGTCTTGAATCTGCATGTTGACTGCCCCCTTCACTCCATGTATTCTGCTTGACCCCCTGCGTTCCTCCAGCAGTTTCACACTCACAACCCGTACGGGCACAACATTGGAATGTCCAAAGGTTCAAAGGTCAAATTTAATGTCAGAGAAATGTGTACAGTAAACATCCTGAAATGCTTTTTCTTCGCAAACATCCATGAAAACAGAGAAGTGCCCCAAAGAATGAACAACAGTTAAACGTGAGAACCAAAGTCCCCCCAGCTACCCCCCCATGCGTAAGCGGCAACAAGCAACAATCCCCCCTCCCCCCATTAGCAAAAATACACGCGCATCAGTGTTATCACCGAGCCCAAGCGTGTGCTAAGCAATAGCAAAGACACAGACCAAACTTACCCCAAAAGCTTTGCGTTTCATCCGAAATTCGACAACCCACAGGTTCTCTCTCTCCCTGGCAAGGGAGAGGGAGGTGTCCCCATTTTCACAGCAAGTAGGAGACATAACAACAACCTGCTGGTTTACGATGTTAGGAATCCGTTTTGTCGCTTTTTTCAAGCTCTGTGCCTGAAGATTGCAAAGACCTCGGGACTTCGGGCCCACAGCGAAAAATTTTCCGGTCTCCCCGATGAAACACAAATCTCCTGCCATGATACCGACTCTCAATCCACCCGTCTCCAGACCCTGAGATCTTAGGCTTCTGAACACAATCAAGACTCTCAGGCCAAACCCTTAGCATGTCAAATAATGGCCAGTCATGGAACACTGAGAAAGGGTCCCATTCCCCAAAGAACCAAAGCTTGCATGTAACTCCAGGTCAGGGTCTTCAGAAGAACCCTGAAAGGGAAAAATAAATATATTAAAGGTAGAAATAGAGCTGTTTCCGAAGATGCAAACAAAGGAGTTACCGTCAGACACCATCGTCCCTCCTAAGCTCTGCCTCCGTCAACTTAATGTATTGTGTTCCTGTGTCTGGAATTGAGCTAAGTCCCTCCATCTCTGTGGCAGAGGCAAATGAGCCACAGCTCTACCAATATTGAACAAAAGAGACCAATTTTTGAATTATTTTAACAGCTCCCATATGAGCATTATTCAAAACATTTGAAAAACCACATTAGTGCAAATAGGGAACTATATATGTATTAAAAAACTGTTAGATTTCTCAACCATATTGTAGCCTCAAGATATTTTTTTGGAAAAATCTTTCCAGCATTTCAGTGTGCAGACTTTCAAAGGCAGGTAATTTAGGAACATTTTATACTTGAATCAAAAATTAGGTATATTATGTTTGGATCAGGTGGGATTTGGGAAATGAAATGTTTCATGGATTCCAGAGTTATGCTTGGATTGGGAGTGTGCATCCCTGGAGTTGACTGGAAGCCTGTGTGAACCCATAGTCTGATGTCTTGGATTTGGCAGCAATGTTTCAGACCTGGCTCAGATAGATCAGCCCAAATTAAATCCATCAGAATTTTTGCAAAATATTGAAGTATCCCTAAATCAATGAGTTGAACACAATCAAACAGAAACTGCGAGCTGAAGACGTAAGTCTTGCTTCAAGGCCTGTTATTAAGAGAGACTATCTCAAGCAAGATGTTGGATGATTTGAATGATTTGAGTGAAAACACAGCCTAAGAGAGTGAGCTGGATCTAGTCACGCACAGTGAGGCTGTTTTCACATGCAAGTGTTCACATTTCATGGCTGCTGTGCAACTGTGAGAAGTGGAGTGCTGGGAGAACAGAGGGAGACAAGGCCTGGCAAGGCAACTGTGCAAACTGAGATCTGGCAATGGGAAAAAATACAAACGTCAGGAATGTTGAGAACCACAATAGCACATTTGGTTTTGACTGTCTACCTTGGATAACCAAGTTTCTAGAACCTTTTGCTTTCCTGTCCAGCTGCAGATGGCTCTGTGATTGCAATGACATCAAATGTTATTTTTCTTTCGTACTGCAGGAAGCATTTTTTTGAAGGTTTGTTAAAGAAAGCATTTACCATAGGGCATCATGTTAGCAGCTTGGAGCATCAAAGTTCAGAGTTCAATTCTGGTGCATTCTTTAAGGAGTCTCTGTACGTCCTCCCTATGGAATGTATGGATTTTCCCTAGGTATTCCGGTTTCCTCCCACAGTCCAAAGATGCACCAAGTAGGTTAATTGGTAATTGTAAATTGTCCCGTGATTAGGTTAGGTTTAATTGGGGTTGTTGGGTGTTGCTGGAGCGGCAAGACTTGAAGGGCTGATAGGCCTACTTGCCGCAGTATTGCTAAAATAAATATATGTACAAATTAAATTCATTTCTGGTCGCCTCAGTACAGGAAGGATGTGGAAATCATAGACAGGGTGCAGAGGAGATTTGCAAGGATGTTGCCTGGATTGGGGAGCATGCCTTATGAGAACAGGTTAAATGAACTCAGCCTTTTCTCCTTGGAGCAGTGGAGGATGAGAGGCGACCTGATAGAGGTGTATAAGATGATGAGAGGCATTGATCGTGTGGATAGTCAAGGCTTCTTCCCAGGGCTGAAATGGCTAGCACGAGAGGGCATAGCTTTATGGTGCTTGGAAGTAGTTACAGAGGAGATGTCAGGGGTAAGTTTTTTACGCAGAGAGTGGTGAGTGTGTGGAATGGGTTGCTGGCGACAGTGGTGGAGGCGGATACGATAAGGTTTTTTAAGAGACTCCTGGACAGGTACATGGAGCTCAGGAAAATAGAGGACTAAGGATAACGCTAGGTAATTTCTAAGGTAAGGACATGTTCGGCACAGCTTTGTGGACCCCAGGGCCTGTATTGTGCTGTAGGTTTTCTATGTTTCTGTGTTTCTAAATTAGGCATCCCTCCTGTCCTAGATTGTGTGAGATGGAACACAGGGGTACAATTCAATGGCACTTGCTTTACACTGTTTTCAGTCAACATTCTCCCATATATACAGTAAAGATTTGCTTTATTTGTTACATGTACATCAAAATATACAATGGAATGCAACGTTTGCATCAAATCAAATCAGCAAGGATTGTGCCGAGCAGTTTGCAAAAATTGTCCTGCTTCTGCTGCCAACATTGCATGCCCACAACTCACTATCCCTAAGTGTACATCTTCGGAATATGGGATGAAATGGAAGCACTGCAAAGACACCAGTGTGGTCATGCAGAGAAAGTACAAACTCCTTACAGCAGCAGGAATTGAATTATGACCTAACTGCTATGCTACCATTTTTCAAAATATTTAGGAGGAGATTGAAAAGTATATTTTGGTTATAATCCTTAACATGAATTAGTCATTATTCTCTTGAAGGAAAGACCACAGTCAGAAATTTCAGAACAATATACTTGACAAGTTTGCACTTACTAATTAGATTGGCAGGGTGGAGATTCATCTCTACCAAAGGAGGTGTAAGGTACTCCTACCCTCCGCTAGCCTGCATGCCATGCTTGGGCAAGGAGTAGTACCTGCTTAGCCCTCCAATCAGGGTCACATGAAGCCACAGGAGAAGGTGGTGGATGATTGTATGAGCAGCTGGTGCATATCACTAGACCTGGTTATGCGACCACTGATGCCAAGCAGACAGTCTCTGGAAAAATGGCTGGGGTCACCTGTTTGTAAAGACACTGCCCAGCAGAAAGCAATGGCAAACCACTTCTGCAGAAAAATTTGCCAAGAACAATTGTGGTCATGGAAAAAGACGGTGATCGCCTGTGTCGTACAACATGGCACATAACGAACAAACTTGTAGAAGGACTATAAAGCATTAAGAGAGACAGTAAGAATGATTATCAGATCAGTGAACTCAGGGCTTTCACAAACCTTTATTACTATGAGGGGAAGAGAGAAATGTGCCTCTCATGAAAGGTCACTAATTTGAATTGTCAATTCTGCTTCTCCCTCCATAGGTGATGCCTGACATGCTGAATATTCCAGCGTTTTCCGTTTTTAATTCCAACATCTCTAGCTTGTGCTTTTTGACTTTTCTCCTATCCTGCCTGCCTTGATGCAGTCAGGATGAAGCAGTAGGGTTGTGATCCTGTGATTATTCAGAAAAAGGAAGAAAAATAGGAACAGATTTAAGGTTCAGGCTTCACACTGTGCATAGCTTTCTCTATAAGATGATGCTATTGTTGATATTTATAAATTGAATATCTTTCAATAGCCACGAATAACAACATGAGAGAAAGAGTCTGCCTGTCTCCTAACAAAAGGACACTAATCTCCTGAGCTGTATACTTATTCAGCTGTGTAATACAGTGTTTATAAAATATCTTTATTGACATCAGAAAAAACTTAAAGGCTCCCAGGGATAATTTCAATGTAATCGAGCTAAGCTGAATCATCTGAAAGGAAGAAACAGGTAGTGTCCACGAACCAATTCAGTTAATACAGAACTTGTAACGAGATTAAAGAGTCTTAAATTAAGACCCGGCAGAAAAGAGTCTGATACTGTTCCATAAAATGTATTCATGGTTTCAATAAATGGCGGACATCTATCTACAATGGCAACCCAATCCAACAGCATCAAACGGCATTCCAAAAAAACCTTCAATTATAAAAGAGCCAGAGGTGAGTCCATTATGATTAGATTTTGTGTGAGGTTTTGTTGTGAATCGCTGGGGAAGTTTTCAGATCTATTTTTAGCAAATGGGCCCCAGTGCTCTATTAACACATTCATCAGGAGTCACTGTGATGGGGGGCAGAGCTTAGGACAATGGCGCCTAACAGCGACTCTTTTGCTTTCATCTTCAGAAACAGTTCTATTTCTATATTTAATATCTCTTTTTTTTCTCTTTTCAGGGTTCTTTTGAAGACCCTGACCTGGAGTTACATGCCCACTTTGGTTCTTTGTGAGAATGGGACCCACTCTTAGGGCCTCACGAACGGCTGCTCTTCGATATGCCAAGGACGTGGTGTGAAAGACTAGTGCGCCTTCAAGATGATGGATTTCCGTGGCTCTGGAGGTGGGTGGACTCGAGGCTTGTGCCGCCTCAGAAAACGGGTGTGCTGTGGGAGCACATGGGAGATCGAAAGCAGCGAGCTGGTTGTATGCCCAGAGACCTGAGATCCTTGGGCACAGAGCTCGGAAAAAGCGAAGCATAAGACTTTTAACACCATAAATTGGAGAGTTGTTTTGTTATGTCTCCCCTCTCACTGTGAAATGGGACACCTCTTTTTCCCTTATTAGAGAGAGAGAGAGAGACAGCCTGTGGTATGGTGAATTACTGGGTGAACAAGTAGTCTTTGGGGTACTGCAAATCTGTGTCTTTATTGATGCTTTGCTGCATGCTTGAGTACTCGGTTGGCGGGGGGATGCGTTTTTTGATGGTGGGGGGTGTCATTGCTTTGTTGCTGCTTATGCATGGGAGTGGGGAGCTGGGGGGGTATTTTGGGGTTCTAACATTTAACTGTCATTCATTCTTTGGGGCACACCTCTGTTTTCATGGATGTTTGTGAAGAGAAAGCATTTCAGAATGTCTATCATATACATTTCTCTGAACTTAAATGTACCTATTGAAACCAATTGAAACCTATTGACTAACCCTCTTCTCTTTTCATACAACCTTTTTTTATGAGAATATACATGCAGTGGCCACTTTATTAGGTGCACCTGCTTGTTAATGCAAATATCTAGTCATGTCGCTGCAACTCAGTGCATAAAAGCATGCAGACATGGTCAAGAGGTTCGGTTGTTGTTCAGACCAGAATCCTCTTGTTGTTGTTCAGAGAACACCAGAATGGGGAAGAAATGTGATCTCAGTGACTTTGACCATGAAATGATTGTTCGTGCCAGATAGGGTGGTTTGGATATGTGAGAAACTACTGATCTCCTGGGACTTTCACACACAACAGTCTCTAGAGTTTATAAAGAATGGTGCAAAAAGAGACAAAACGAAAAATTTCAAGGGTCAAAATGCCTTGTTACTGAAAAAGGTTGGAGGAGAATGGTCAGATTGGTTCAAGCTGAAAGGAAGGTGACAGGAACTCAAATGGCCATTTTATTTAGTCTGCTTTAAGCAGAAAAAGTTGACAATTTTTTACTAAATGATGGGTTCATCTATTTTCTTGTCCATCAAGCCTTGAAAAAATAGTGGGTATGTCTGCAGGGGCAGAGTTCTGTTCTGGTGTCAGATGTGGGGTTTCTAGAAAACTTCCAGCCTCCCCGATGGCCACATCTGCTCCATAGAGAATGTGTTAGGGAACTGGAGCTACAGCTCGATGACCTTCAGCTTGTTAGGGAAAATGAGGAGGTGATAGACAGGAGATACAGGGAAGTAGTCATCCCAAGGCTACAGGAGACAGATTAATGGGTGACTGTCAAGAGAAGGAAGGGACAATGTCAGATAGTGGAGAGCACTCCTGTGTCTGCCCCCTCAACAGTAAGTACCCCATTTTGACGACCTACCTGGGGCAAGCAACAGTGGCTGTGCCTCTAGCACTGAGTCTGGCCCTGTGGCTCAGAACGGTAAGAACTGGAGAGGATGGCAGCAGTAATAGGGGACTCTATCATTAAGGGGACAGATAGATGATTCTGTGGATGTGAAAAGGAAACACGGATGTTAGTTTCCCTCCCAGGTGTCAGGGTTTGTGATGTTTCTGAATGTGTTCACAATATCCTGAAAAGGGAAGGTGCATATAAGTCATGATACATATTGGTACCAACAATATAGATAGAAAAAGGGAGGAGGTCCAGAAAAAGTATGCAGGGAGTAAGGAAGGAAGTTGAGAGGCAGGACCTCAAAGGTAGTAATCTCAGGATTACTGCCTGTGCCATGCGGCAGTGACGATAGGAATAGAATGGGGTGGCAGATAAATGTGTGGCTGAAAAATTGGAGTGGGGGCAGGGATTCAGATTTCTGGATCACTGGGAACCCTTCTGGGGCCAGTGTGACCTGTACAAAAGGGATGGGTTGCACTTGAATCTGAGAAGGGCCAATATCCTTGCAGGCACGTTTGTTCGTGGTTTGGGAGTGGTTTAATCTAATATGACAGGAGATGGAAAACCAGTATGATAGAGCTGATGTCGAGCCAGAGTGTTTACGGGAGTGGATGAAGGGTGTAACACGAATGTAAGGAAGGGCAAGCCGATGATTGGGTACAAATGCAGACAGTGCAAAGAGGTAAAAAGTATCACAGAGGCAAAATTCAAAAGGTGCTGTATTTACATGCACATAGTGTTTGGAATAAAGTGGATGAACTCATGGCACAATTAGGGATTAGTTGGTAATACATTGTAGGCATCACTGAGTTGTGCCGGAAATCAGGTTGGTGTCAGATTGCAAGAGAGGGAATTTGTTGAATGCCTACGAGATGGATTTTTAGAGCAGCTTGTGCTTGAGCCCACTCAGGGAAAAGTTATCTTAGAATGGGTGTTGTGTAAAAATCCACATTTTATTCGGGAGCTTAAGGTAAAGGAACCCTGATGAGGCAATGATCATAATATGATTGAATTCATACTGCAATTTAAGAGGGAGAAGCATAAGTCAGACATATTAATATCACAATAGAGTAAAGGGAATTACAGAGGCATGAGAGAGGAGCTTGCCCAGGTGGATTGGAGGAGGATACTAGTGGCGATGATGGCAGAACAGAGATGGATAAAGTTTCTGGGAATATTTCACTAAGTACAGGATAGATATGTCTCATAGAGGAAGATGTTCCCAAATGGCAGGGGTAGTCAACTGTGACTGACAAAAGAAGTCAAGGACTGCATAAAAGCCAAGGAAAGGGCATACAAGGTAGCAAAAGTGAGTGGGAAGTTGGATGATCGGGAAGTTCTTAAAATCCACAAAAGGCAAATAAAAAAGCCATAAGAAGGGAAAAGATAAAATATGAGGGTAGACTAGCCAATAATATAAAGCAGGATACTGAAAGATTTTTCAGTTATATAAAGAATAAAAGGGAGGTGAGAGTTAATATTCGACCAATGGAAAATGATGCTGGTGAGGTAGTAATAGGGGACAAAGAAATGGCAGATGAATTTAATAAGTACTTTGCATCAGTCTTCACTGTGGAAGATGCTTGCAGTGTACCAGAGGTCCATGAGTGTCTGTGAGAAGGAGTGAGAGCCATTGCTATTACAAAGGAAAAAGTGCTAGGCAGACTCAAAGGTCTTAAGGTGGGTAAGTCACCTTGATGCCAGATGGACTACATCTCAGAGTCCTGAAAGAACCACTTGATTCTGACATGGTTCCGGAGGAGTGTAACTTGCAAATGTCACTCCACTCTTCAAGAAAAAGAAAGGCAAAAGAACGGAAATTATAGGCCAGTTAGCCTAAGCCTAACCTCAGTCATTGGGAAAGTGTTGGAGTCCATTAGAAAGGATGAGGCTTTGGGGTACTTGGAGACGAATGATAAAATTTGTCAAAGTCAGCATGGTTTCTGCAAAAGGAAATTTTGCCTGACAAATCTGTTAGAATTCTTCGAGGAAGTAACAAGCAGGGTGGACAAAGGAGAGGCAGTGGATGTCATTTACTTGGATTTTCAGAAGGCATTTGATAAGGTGCCATACATGAGGCTGCTTAACAAGATAAAATCCTATGACGTTACAGGAAAGATACTAGAATGGATAGAGGAATGGCAGTGAGTGGAAATAAAGGGGGCCTTTTCTGGTTTACTGCCAGTGACTCGTGGTGTTCCTCAGGGGTCATTATTGGGATCGCTACTTTTCACATTGTTTGTCAGTGATTTACATAATGGAATTGATGGCTTTGTGGCAAAGTTTGCAGATGATACGAAGCTGGGTGAAGGGTTACGTAGTGCTAAGGAAGCAATGTGTTTGCAGAAGGACTTAGATAAATTGGAAGAATAGGCAAAAAAGTGGTAGATGGAATACAGTGTTCGGAAATGTAGGATAATGCCTTTTGGTAAAAGCAACAAATGTGCAGACTATTATCTAAATGGGTAGAAAATTTAAACATAGAGGTGCAAACGGACTTCAGAGTTCTCGTGTAGGACTCCCAGAAGGTTAATTTACAGGTTGAGTCTGTAGTAAAGAAGGTAAATGCAATGTTGGCATATATTTCAAAGGGAATAGAATATAAAAACAAGGATATAAGACATTAGTCAGGCTGCACTAGGAGTATTGTCTACAGTTTTGGGTCTCATATCTCAGAAAGGATGTGTTTTTCATTGGAGAGAATCCAGAGGAGGTTCACGAGGATGATTCCGGGAATGAAGGGGTTAACATATGAGGAGTGTTTGGCAGCTTTGGGCCTGTACTCACTGGAATTTAGAAGGATGTACGGGGGATCTCATTGAAACGTATCTAATGTTGAAAGGACAAGATAGGGTGGATGTGGAGATGATGTTTCCTATGGTGAGTGTGTCCAGAACTCAAGGGCACAGCCTCAAAATTGAGAGGAAACCCTTCAGAATAGAATTAATGAGTAATTCTTTTAGACAGAGAGTAGTTTGCCCTCCCACAGACAGCCGTGGAGGTCAAGTCTGTGGATATATTTCAGGCGGAAGTTGATCGTTTCCAGATGGGTCGGGGCATCAGAGGTTATGGCAAGAAGGCAGGTGTATGGGGCTGAGTGGGATCAGGATCAGCCATGGTGTAATGGCAGAGCAGACTTGAGGGGCTGAATGGCCTAATTCTGCTTCTATGTCTTATGGTCTAAGTCAAACTTTTAGCTCAAGTCTTAAACCACGGTCATCCTGGAACCACTATACTCCAGCTTCTCTCCTGAATTCACCATACTCTAAGTTCACCTCATCCCAGTGAAGTCCCTTTGAACTTTTTCCACATAATATTCCTTCATGACCATCTCTGCAGCTGACATTGAAAATTATTCCTCTTCTTCAGTCTCATTTCACTCTTTTCAAACCCTTATCACAAATTTTCAGTTTAATGTTCTCTCTTTACCCTGTAGCTCTTTCTGATCATTGTCCCAATCTCTCACTCTCTGTACTGTCAAAAATCTTGAGCTATATCATAACAGACAGCACTGGAAATGTTCACAAAACAAACAGTGGCTTCCTTTGCAATCTTTTTGCAAGCAGTGAAATAATCTTCCAAGGACCCAACTTCAACCTTCTCTTCCTTATCCATTACTCTTCATTGATTCCTCAATAATTGTCTCCATTTCTTACTGCTTCTTCATTGCATCTGTTCAGTCATATTTCAGCCAACACAATAGAACCTTTTGCTGCAACAGTGACCAATGCACATTTGACTTTGGTACCACTGACCACAACATTCTCTTCCATCTCACTCCCACTGTTCTCTGGCAGTGAGGAAATTACCTTGCTTGGTTTCAATCCTAGCTATCTGATTGTAGCCAGAAGAAATCCAATAGTGGTTGTGGCTTCTGCCCCCTTCCTTTCCCACCCCGATGAAGGATCTTGGCTCAAAATGTTGACTGCTCCTTATATGCTGCTTGTCTTTTTAAGTTCCTCAAACATTTTGTGTGTTGTTCCGAATCTAACAATGGCTTCACTTTGCTTCTATACACTGATAAACGTTGTAGACATGCTATGTTGGTGCTGAAATATGTGGCAACACTTGCCAGCTGCTCCAGTACATTCTTTGATAACACAAATGGCATGTTTCAATATACTGTATGTTTTGATGTACGTGTTAAATAAAACTGTATCGATCTGGTGGAATCACCTAAATATGTAGGTTTGGCCTTCTCTTTCTTCATCCCCACTAACCACAGACACAGGGATACCTCCCACAGATACACTATTGAGTCCTTGCTTAATATTTCTTGCTCTTTTCACTGCTTTTTTCAGTCACCGCCTTTTCCCTGTGCTAGGGTTGTTGAAAATTAGAAGGCAATAGTTTAAGATGAGAATGGAGAGATTTAAAGGGAAGCTGAGAGGCAAACTATTTACACAGAAGTTCAAGGTCGAGTTTACTTCTATTCAGCTATACAGATGTATACAGCTGAAGGAAACATTGTTCCTCTGGGCCAAGGTGCGAAGCAGTACATGTACAGTTGCACACATGCATACAGTCACAAAATAATATTAGCGCAAGTCTCTGCATGGCATGGCCTGAAGATTGGCAGGTCGACATAGAGTGTGGGGCACATGTTTATGTAAGACAGTATAATTTTACAGACACTATCATAGTAAAACAAACAAGCAGTAGTATACTGTATATATGTGAATCTGCAGCAATGAAAGATGAAAAAGCATCCAGCTCAGACAGGGTAAAGGCTGAGAACTAAAGACCTGTGCTGATCAATTGGCTGAGTGTTCACCAATATCTTTAACCTCTCGCTTCTGTAGACCAAGGTACCCACCTACTTCAAGCAGGCTTCAATTATACAGGTGACTTAGAAGAACGTGGTAAACTGCCTTAATTACTATCATCCAGTAACACTTACATCCAGTGTGATAAAGTCCTTTGAGAGATTGGTGATGAATTCCTGTCAGGTAAGAGAATTTTGGATAGGTACATGGAGCTTAGAAAAATAGAGGGCTATGGGTAAGCCCAGTAATTTCTAAGGTAGGGACATATTCGGCACAACTTTGTGGGCTGAAGGGCCTGTATTGTGCTGTAGGTTTTCTATGTTTCTATGTTTCTATGAGAAGTGACTTGGATCCGCTCTAATCTGCTCAGCATCATGACTAGTCAATAGCAGATGTCATTTCACTGGCTCTTCACTCAATCCTGGAACATCTGGACATCAGTATGCTCTTTATTGATTACAAAACTAATTAATAAGTTTCAAGACCTTGGCTTTAATACCTCCTTCTGCAACTGGATGTTCGATTTCCTCACTCACAAACCCCAGTCCGTTCGGATTGGCAACATCTCCTCCATGGTCTCCATCAGCACAGGTGCACCTCTTAAACTGTGTGCTTAGTCCCCTGCTCTTTCATTTTATACTTATGACTGTGAGGCTAAGCACTGCTCCAATGCCATATTTAAGTTTGCTGATGACCCCAAAGGTTGGAATCAAAGATGATGATGAATCAGCATATAGGGAGAACATTCAAAATCTAGCTGAGTGGTGCAATACCAACAACTTCTCATTCAATGTCAGCAAGACCAAAGGGCTGATTATTGACTTCAGGAGGAGGAAACGGAAGGTCCATAAGTCGGTTCTCACTGGGGGATCAGAGGCAGAGAGTGTCAGCAACTTTAAATATAGAATTTAGAATTTATTTAAATCTTACATCCATCCCTCCACTTGAGGGAGTCAAAATCACTGGCAGCAAGGTATCAAGAAGCCTGGGGGAAGAATCTTTTACCCAGCCTGACAGCGGTGGGTATATGGAATGAGTTGTCAGAGGAAATGATAGAGGTGAGTACAATGACATAATTTAAAGGGCATTTAGTCTGGTACACAGATCGGAAAGGTTTACAGGGTTTGGCTCAAATGAGGACAAATGGGAGACACTAGGGATGGTGGAACCTGCAGCTTGTACTCCTCTGCAGCCCCTACCTCCCTACTCTAGCTTTTGCTCCCCTTCCTTTCCAGTTCTGACGAAGAGTCATGGCCCAAAATGCTAATTATTCATTTTCCTCCATATTTCCTCATTCCTGTTTGATCTGCTGAACTCCCACAGCATTTTGTGTATGATGTTAGGCAGATGGGACTAGCTTCAGCAGGTGCCTTAGATAGTATGGGCAAGTTGGACCAACTAGCCTGTTCCATGCTATATAACTAATGTACTCAGAGGTTTAAATGAGTAAGGCCTCTGTTAGTCAGGATCAACCATGGACGTTGCATTCTAGCTATCTAGACTCACAAGCCAGGGCAATACAATATGGAGAGCAAGCTCCCCCTCACCATGCATCTGGTGCACCCAAAGGACTGGCAGAGATTGATACAGTTTGGCACCAGCAGTGTTGCAGGAGTTGCCAGTCAGCGTTGAACTCAATGTAGGATTGCCTTAGGGACTCCCGCTCCAGCTGCGGATTTCCATAATACCATAAGACAAAGGAGCAGAAGTCGGCCATTCGGCCCATCGAGTCTGCTCTGCCACTCTATCATGAGCTGATCCATTCTCCCATTTAGACCCACTCCCCCGCGCTCTCACGATATAGTTTGATGCCCTGGCTACTCAGATACCATTTCAATGGGGACAGGAGAGGTTCTGGAAGATTGGAAGGTTGCAGATGTTGTTCCTTAGTTAAGAAAGGGAGTAGAGATAGCCCGGGTAATTATAGACCAGTGAGTCTTACTTCAGTAGTTGGTAAGATCTAGAAAGGCAGGACTTATGAATATATGGAGAGGCATAATATGATTAGGAATAGTCAACATGGCTTTGTCAAAGGCAGGTCATATCTTATGAGCCTGACTGAATTTTTTGAGGATGTGACTAGCATGATGAAGGTAGATCAGTAGATGTAGTGCTTATGGATTTCAGCAAAGCACTTGATAAGTTACCCCATGTAAGGCTTATTGAGAAAGTAAGGAGGCATGGGCTCCTAGGGGAGCTTGCTTTGTGGATCCAGAATTGTCTTCCCCACAGAAGGCAAAGAGTGGTTATAGACGGGTGATCTTCTGCATGGAGGTCAGTGATAAGAATGTGGTCTGGATTGGGGAACATGCCTTATGAGAATAGGTTGACTGATCTCAGCCTTTTCTCCTTGGAACGTTGGAGGATGAGAGGTGGCCTGTCAGAGGTGTATAAGATGATGAGAGGCATTGATAGCGTGGATCGTGTGGAGCTTTTTCCCAGGGCTGAAATGGCTAACACAAGAGGAGACAGTTTTAAGGTGCTTGGAAGCAGGCACAGAGGAGATATCGGGGTAAGTTTTTTACGCAGAGTGTGGTGAGTGCATGGAATGGGCTGTCGGCAACAGTGGTGGAGACAAATACAATAGGGTCTTTTAAGAGACTCTTGGGCAGGTACATGGAGCTCAGAAAAATAGAGGGCTATGGGTAATCCTAGGTAATTTCTAAAGTAAGTACATGTTCGGCACAGCATCGTGGGCCAAAGGACCTGTATTGTGCTGTAGGTTTTCTATGTTTCTATGTTTCGTAAGAGGCGTTGCTGCTGCTCTAGCAACAGGGAAGAAATGGACCCCAGCCGCAGCAGTTCTGGACGCAGAAGCCGCCCTCCGACACCGGGACATAGTGGGCTATGTCCAACAGGGCAGAGGAGGCTTTGGCCTTGGAGTGATGAAACCTACCTGGCAAAAGGCTCCTACAACTGAACGCCAGCACCTGGTGGTGGAGGAGGTGCGCCACCAAGAAGCAGCAGCCAGATGTGCCAAAGCAATGTCCCAAGCCAAGCAAGGCTGCTGGATGAGGTGGGAGGGTGTTGAGAGGAGGAAAGTCACATGGAGTGAGCTGTGGAGCATGGAGTCAAACAGACTGAGCTTCATCATCAGAGCAACATATGATGTTCTGCCCTCTCCTACAAACCTAAATCTTTGGCTGGGAGAGGATCCAGCCTGTCCTCTGTGCGCAGTTCTGGCATCCCTCAAGCACATCTTGGTTAGTTGCAAGACCAGCCTAACACTAGGCAGATATACCTGGCGACACAACCAAGTGCTGAGGTGTTTGGCTGCTGAACTTGAATGTAAGAGAGTAACCACCAACACCAGGCCTCTCAATGCCCAGACAACGGTCCCACAACTACCATCCTTCATCCGGGAAGGAGAGAAACCGAGGGCTAACCCTTTGCCCACTGAGTGCAGCCAGAGACTGGGAAATGCGTGTTGATTTAGGCCAGAAACTTACCTTCCCATCTGAAATTGCAACGACCAACCTGTGGCTTGACCCGGTCCTTTGGTCCTACTCCTGTCGGCACGTCTTTATGACTGAGCAGACGATCCCCTGGGAGGATGCTGTGGATGAGGCTTACGAACCAAAAAGGCTGCGATATGCCAACCTTGCAGTTGAAGCAGAGGAGCGAGGCTGGAACGTAAAAGTGTGCCCAGTCGAGGTGGGGTGCAGGGGCTTCATAGCCAGTTCCACCGTAAGGCTGCTGAGGGAAATAGGAGTCAGAGGACAGGCCCATGGGAAGGCAATCAAAGCACTTGCTAATGCCGCCGAAATGAGCAGTCACTGGCTGTGGCTGAAGAGAAGGAATGCTGTCCGGGCTGCCAGGTGACCATCCAGAGACTAACCATGTGACACACACCCAGGGCTGATCAGCCAGTGGTGGACCGTCCTTGGCTGAGGGCGTCTTGTGATAAAAGGCCAAAACACCCAGCGATGTCGAGGTACACGACTGAAGATGTATCGCAATGGTAGTAACATTATCTAGTGGTCATCTTTAAGAAGTACCTCCACTCAAGTCAAGTGCAGTGCAGAAACTTTAGGGATTGTAACATCCAGTCCTATTAATCAAACCCCTCGGGGTTTACTCCAGAAGCCTTCACCATAAGTGGGTACAGCCACAAAGCCGTAGAGGTTGGAGAACCGAGTTTTCTTTCCCCAAGATGAGGTGCCAACCACGGCTGACAAGCCCCATCTACCCAAATCTCAAATACATAAATACTATATAACTTAAATACTTAAATTAAAAACTCTATAACTCAGTGAATTTAGCCTCGGCATTACTGACTTTTTATAGGACATCTAAAGTAGAAAAAACAGAAAATGCTGGAATTATTCCGCAGATCAGGCCACAAAGTTAATGTTTCAGGTTCAAAATCCTTCATTGAGATTCAAGCTGTGAGTAAATTTTCATTTAAATTTTATGCAGCTGAGCTTTTGACCCCCCCACTACAAAGATTATGTCTATTTGGGCCATTGTGCCTTGCCAGCTCTTTGATGTTACCCATTTAACTACAAATAGATATTATCGCAGGCCAATATTTCCTTTTCAAGTGCATTTCTATCCTTTTTTGAAAGTTAACTTGAGTCTCCTTCCTCTAATTTTTAAGACAGTGCCCTATCAAAAGTAACCTTATCTCACCTCCACTTTGTTTTGTCAATTGTGTTCTAAAGTACTGCATAAATACGAATCCCTGCTGTTTGTTGACACTGTCGTGGTATAGGCTTGAGATGTCTCCGTACTGGTTGACTAAAACTAACAATGAGAATTATGCACACGTTAATTTCTGAAACACCGCTGTGTTAATGATTATTTTGAAATATACATTTGTTAACTGAATTGCTGCCTCAGTTCTACATGTCATGCCTGGTGATTCCTCTCATGAAATCTGTTCTTAATATTTAAACAATAGTAGCCAAAGATCAACTAAGGTAACCAGAAACAGGGAAAACTAAGATGCAGACAAATATGCAAAAAAGGTTTGGCAGCATCAGTTCTGTTTGGTTATCCATGTGAAAAGCATAGACATGGCTGTATTACTTGTAAATGAAACGATTGTTATGAAAAGCCGTTGTACTTTCCCTATCTCTTTGTATACTTTGCAGATGCATTTATTTATTTATTTAATTATTATTGAGATACAGTATAGAATAAACCCTTCCAGCCCTTCATACCCCACCGCCCATCAAACCCCCAATTTAATCCTAGCCTAATCACGAGACAATGATCAATGATCAATCAACCTACCAACTGGTGCGTTGTTGGGATATGGGAGGAAACTGGAGCACCCAGAGGAAACCCACGTGGTCACAAGGGGGATCTATAAACTCCTTACAGACAGTAGTGGGAGCTGGGTCCCTGTACTGTATAGCGTTGTGCTAACCACTACACTAGCATCCGCCCTTGAAGGTAATGCGTGATTTTTTAAAAATCTCAGAGCGTTCAATTGAACGGTCTTGACTTGAAATGCTGACTGTCTATATCCTTTCACGGAGGCTGCCTGACCTGCTGAGTTCTTCCAGCTGCTCGGTTTTTGCTCCAGATTCCAGCATCTGCAGTCTCTCATGTACCTAAGGTGGTTGATAGCCAACTGGAGTCATTATTGCCATATGTGAGACAACTTGTCGACAGAAAGTTTCCACAAATACCAATGAATGGATGAGTAAAGCATCTCTGGGTCTTAATTTGCAGATCACTATTGGATGACATGGTTGGATTGGAGCCAATGACATAAATTGATCCTTAAGCCAGACAGGGACATGACAAATAGAGTAGCTAGGCCAATTTAGACAGAGGCACCAATTTAGAGAGGAGACAAGGATATTCTTTCTAAGTGAAATTGATATTCTCAGTTATATTAACAGTCAGAGAGTGACTAGGGAGAGACTAGGCGTATATTAACGACCACCAGGGCCACCTATCCATGCAGTCAAAGGAGATAGGTGAGATTTTTAACGTCTAATTTTCCACAGAGAATATTATGGATGCCAAAGAAATAAGGGTCATAAGTCTAGGAATATATGCAATCTAGGAATACAAGCATTTTATAAGAAAGAAATTGCTTGCAGCCTTGAAGCATATTAGGATGGGCAAAACCTGGGGCCTGAGCAAATGCACCCTGAACCATTTTGGGAAGCCAGGGAAGAAATCATGGAAGCTCATGTATGGATACTTGCTTCATTGCTATCCACTGGTGAAGTTCCAGAAGACTAAAGGGTGGTTAATGTTGTTCCATTGTTCAAGAAAGGTAGCAAGGACTGGCCAGTGAACTACAGCCTGGTGAGCCTGACTTCAGTTGCATGAAGGTTACTGGAGGGAATTCTAAAAGACTAGATTTACCATCACTTGGATAGTCAAGGGCTGATCAGGAGTAATTAGCACCGTTTTGTTCATGAGAGGTCACACCTGATGGATCTTTTGGAGTATTTTCAAGAGGTAACCAAGAGAATAGATGAAGCTATGGCAGTAGACATTGTCATTATGGACATTAGTAGGATCTTTGAAATGTTCCAAATGACAAGCTGATCTGGAATGTTAGATAAAATAGGATCAGGGAGAGCTAGCGAAGTGAATTCAGTATTGGCTCAGTGACTGGAAGCAAAGGGTGATGGTTGAAGGTTGATTCTCTGACTGGATGCCTGTAACTAATGGGGTGCCCCAAGGATCGAGTGCCAGAATCTCTATTTTTTTATATAAATAATTTGGATGTGATAGTACATAGAACAATTGGTAAGTTTGCTGATGATGTGATATTAAAGGGTCTGTTAGTGAGGCAGGTTACAATGAATTACAAAGAGATCTTGATCAGTTAGGGAGATGGGCTGAGGAATAGCAAATGGATTTCAGCATCAATGGGTGTGAGGTGATGCATTTTGGATAGTCAGACCAAGCTAGGAACTGTACAGTGTATGGTAGTGTTTTGATGAGTGTTGTGGAATGAATGGACCTGTGAGTACAGGTGCACAATTTGCTGAAAGCAGACGTTCAAGTGGACTGGGTGGTGAAGGAAAGATTTAGCATGCTGCCTTTCATCAGTCAGGGCATCAGGTTTAGAAGCAGGGTCAACATGTTGCAGTTATGCAATCATTAGCTGCACTTGAAATATTGTGTCCAGCTTTGGCCGCCCTGTTATAAGAAAGACATTGTCAAGCTGGAGAAGATGCAGAAGAGATTTACAAGGATGCTGACTGGTCTAGAGGACCTGCGTTACGGGGAGATGTTGGCCACGCTGGATCTTTATTTCCTTAAGCACAGGAGAATGAGGAATGACCTCAAAGATGTTTATAAAATCATGAGGGGTATGAATAAAGTGGGTGATCGTAGTCTTTTGTCCAGGTCTGGGGAGTCCGAAACTAGAGGGTGCAGATATCAGAGGGGAGTGATTTAAAAGAGACCCGAGAGGTAACTTCCACACAGAGAAGGTAGTGAATATCTGGAATGAGCTGCCTGAGGAACTGGTCGAGACAGTTTCCAATGCAAAAATTAACAGGCACTTTTATACATACGTGGAGGAGAGGGGCTTGGGGGATTATGGGCTAAAGAAGGGCAATCAGGACTAGCATGGAGGATGTTGTGGTCAGCATGGACTAGTTGGGAAAAAAGGGCCTGGTTCTATGCTGTATTATTCAATGACCCTGTGACTCCATATTGTTACTTGGGACTTGGAATGGCATGGCAGGCAGAGGGAGATAGGGACCCAGACAAACATGACAGCCACAGACAGGTGAGCACACTTTCTTGTCCTGCATAAATTCATGACCCATTGTTAAATGACCCACACTCAGAAGATAGAAGACCTTCCATCATTCAGAGCAACATTAATCGTAATGGCAGAAGTTGCACTGAAAATTAGAGGCATGTGTAAACCATCATTCCAATACCACAGATCATTATGTCCATATTAAACTGGCCAGTGCAATAGATTTTTGGGTAGTACATGGTATGTTGCTGGTTGTGTAGCGAGGTATATTTATCTTTTCCCACAACCAGCCCAGGCTTGCCCATTGATTTGTTTATTTTGCCAACCCAAGGTCTATTTGTTTTCTATTTGTTCCTGCAATTATAAAGAAAGTCATTCTATTTGTTTTAGCCTGCCTTAATTACTCAGTTTTTATTTTTATTCATGACAAGCACTACGGCAAATTAAAATATGTCAAAGTGTTCTAGGAGCTTAAATTAGTGGAAAAAATGACAAGTGTATGTAAGTAAGTGATCACCAGGATAATATTTGAAATGATAATTAAATTAGAATTTGCTGATGATAGCAATATTTCCCAGGTGGTTGACGAGGAGGAAGAAATCTTTAGACTGCAGGAAGGTTTCGATGACTCAGTTAGCTGGGCAGAACATCGGCAAATGCGATTTAAGTCAAAGAAACATTTGGGGTGAGGCAACAAGGAAAGGAAAGGTTAAAAGTACATAATATTGAGAAGGATATTAAGTAATTCAAAGGAACAAATGGTCCTTGAAGTGTATATCCACAAATTTTTAGCAGGCCAGGTCAAAAGGTAGTAAAACTAATGATTTCTTTATTAGCTAATTAGCCATTGGCTACATTTTTGTATTAGCTAATAAAAATATTATTTATGTGCTCAATGTCTATTATATGTTATCTACATATTGAATGTTGTATGCTCAATAAAATTTTGAATAACATTCAATAAAAATGTAAGGATATTCTTTTCACATTATTAGAACATAAGAGAATAGAGGTCTGGAGGTTAAGCTGGAATGGTGCATGAATCATTTGACGATAGCTTGAAGCTGAATGCAGTTCTGCTCACTTTGTATGAGTGGTATGATTGTACTGGAGGGGCACGGGGGAGATTCAGAGGGTATTTCAGGAGTAATAATGTAGTTATGAAGAAGAACCATAGAATATTACAGCACAGAAACAGGCCTTTTGGCCCTTCTTGGCTGTGCCGAACCATTTTTCTGTCTAGTCCCACTGACCTGCACGTGGACCATATCCCTCCACACGCCTCTCATCCATGTACCTGTCCAAGTTTTTCTTAAATGTTAAAAGTGAGCCCGCATTTACCACTTCATCTGGCAGCTCATTCCACACTCCCACCACTCTCTGTGTAAAGAAGCCCCTCCCCGCAATGTTCCCTTTAAACTTTTCCCCCTCACCCTTAACCCATGCCCTCTGGGTTTTTTCTCCCCTTGCCTCAGTGGAAAAAGCCTGCTTGCATTCACTCTATCTATACCCATCATAAATTTATATACCTCTATCAAATCTCCCCTCATTCTTCTACGCTCCAGGGAATAAAGTCCTAACCTATTCAACCTTTCTCTGTAACTCAGTTTCTCAAGTCCTGGCAACATCTTTGTAAACCTCCTCTGCACTCTTTCAACCTTATTTATATCCTTCCTGTAATTTTGTGACCAAAACTGTACACAATACTCCAAATTCGGCCTCACCAATGCCTTATACATCCTCACCATAACATTCCAACTCTTATCCTTAATACTTTGATTTATAAAGGCCAATGTACCAAAAGCTCTCTTCACGACCCTATCCACCTGTGACACCACTCTTAGGAAATTTTGTATCTGTTTTCCCAGATCCCTCTGTTCTACTGCATTCCTCAGTGCCCTACCATTTACCTTGTATGTTCTACCTCAGTTTGTCCTTCCAAAGTGCAATACCTCACACTTGTCTGTATTAAACTCCATCTGCCATTTTTCAGCCCATTTTTCCAGCTGGTCCAAATCCCTCTGCAAGCTTTGAAAACCTTCCTCAGTGTTCACTACACCTCCAATCTTTGTATCATCAGCAAATTTGCTGATTCAATTTACCACATTATCATCCAGATCATTGATATAGATGACAAATAACAATGGACCCAGCACTGATCCCTGTGGCACACCACTAGTCACAGGCCTCCACTCTGAGAAGCAACCCTCCACTACCACTCTCTGGCTTCTTCCATTGAGCCAATGTCTAATCCAATTTATTACCTCTCCATGTATACCTAGCGACTGAATCTTCCTAACTAACCTCGCATGCGGGACTTTGTCAGAGGCCTTACTGAAGTCCATGTAGACAACATCCACTGCCCTCCCTTCATCCACTTTTCTGGTAACCTCCTCGAAAAACTCTAATAGATTTGTTAAACATGACCTACCATGCAGAAAGCCATGTTGACTCTCCTTAATAAGTCCCTGTCTATCCAAATACTTGCAGATCCTATCTCTTAGTACTCCTTCCAATAATTTACCTACTACCGACGGCAAACTTACCGGCATATAATTTCCCGGATTACTTTTAGAGCCTTTAAGAGTTTAATTACATTAATTACTTTAAGAGTTGGATAGGCTGGAGTTGTTTTCTCTGATGAAGAGAAAGCTCAGGAGTGGTGTGTAGAATAACGAGGAGATAAGGCAGAGTTTAGACTTGGAAGCCTTTCTCCACAAATGGTAGCAAACTTGTTCCTTATCAGAGGGGCCAAAAGCTTAAGGACAAAGATAAGTAGTAGCTGGTGGATGAAGTACAGGGAAAGCAAAGAGGCTGGTGGAGTTTCTGGAACTTACTGCCTGAATGTGTGGAAAGGTTAGAAGCCCTCATCACTTCCATTTATATGGAAGTTGTGACATGCAAGGCTACAGAGCAAGTGCTGGAGAGTAGAAATTGTTTTCTGGCTAATATGGAGATTAAGGCTAAATGGCCTTCTGTGTTTTGCTCTCTTGATGATTCTATGATCAAATAAAACTAAATTAAAGATTTATTTTTCATTATTTTTGTAAATGACAGCTGTTTATGGCTTTGCACTTTAATACTGCCTCAAAAACCATGCCACAGTGGCTTAGCAGTTAGCACAACATTATTACATCTCAGGGTGTCTGAATTCAGACATCAGTTCCAACATCCTCTGTAAGGAATCTCTGTATGTCCTCTCCTGGATTGTCTCTGTGTCTTCTGTTTCCTCCTCTGTTGCACAGGGCGACTGAGGAGAACCCAAGTGCAGGACACTGGCACGTCGACTGAGTTGGGGATGCTGACGTAGACGTGAACGTAGAACAGCAAACCGGAGGAATTTTGACAAAGAGACAGGATTTACAGGGACTGTCTTGAAACTAGAGCAGAACTTGGAACTAAACTTAGAACTAACGGTTCTAAGCGGACAAGAGAACGAGGTATCACATGAGAATAAGTCAACAAACTAGCAACCTGTGATAGAGAAGCCACCGTACTTATTTCACAGTCTCTGATGAAAACCAGGTGTAGTGTAATTAGGTAAATTAGCAGCAATTGGAAATCTAATGACTGAAAGTAGGGCAAAATCAGGGAAAAAGGAGTGTTAAAGGGGAACAGTCAAACAGAACCAGGACACCTGCATTCCGAAGAGATACCGGGTAGGTTAATTGGTCATTGTAAAATTGTCCCAAGATTAAGTTAGGGTTAAATCAGGGTTGCTTGGCAGTGTGACTCGAAAGGTTGGAAGGGCCTATATTGCACTGTATCTGTAAATAAATAAATAACAATAACTGTCACATCATATGTCAGTGATTTGTAAACACAAGAGACTTTGCAGATGCTGAAAATTCAGAGTAACACAGACAAAATGCTGGAGGAACTCAGCAGGTCAGGCAGCATCTGTGGAAATAAATAAACAGTAGATGTTGCGGGCTAAGACCCCCTCATCAGGACTTGAAAGGATGAGGAAAGAAGCCAGAATAAAGGTGTGGGGACGGGCAGGAGTACAAGTGAGAAGGTGACAGGTGATACTCAGTAATAGTAAACATAATTCTAATTCTGAAATCAGTTTGAGAACATAGACACTTCTTCTGAAGTTCAGTGATGCACAATCAGATTGAAAATGTTAGAAGAGGGAAAAGACAAATAACTGGCAATAAATGCATAAAGGCTTGAGCTATGCGTCAAAAGAGTTAAAATGTGAGAGCGAGGTCAAATTCTTTCGGGCTTAAATGATTAATGGGGATCATAATTGAGCTGTTCAGGTTGATTAAGGAGTTGAAAGAGTAGATAAAAAGAATGTATTTCCTCCTCTGTGGGAGTCCAGAACACAGGAGCGCGACTGTAAATCTAGAGCCAGGTTGTTCAGGGGTGAAGACAGGAAACACTTCTTCACTACTGAATGCGTCAATCAATCATCTCTCTCACTGCTAAAGACTGGGAGTATCACTGAAACATTCCAAAACCTGAAACAATGGATTTTAGTTCAGCAGCGGTAAGGATCTAAGAAAGGTGGATGAAGCTGAGAGATGTGAATGATAAGATGAGCAGAATTAGACCATTTGGCCAATTGAGTCTGTCCTGCCATGCCATCATGGCTGATTTATTATCTCTCACAGCCCCATTTTCCTGTCTTCTCCCCATAACCTTTAATGCCCTTATTAATCAAGAACATATCAACATCCATTCTAAATATCTTGGCCTCCACAGCCATTTGTGGCAATGGATTCCACAGATTCACCACCCTCTGGTTGAAGAGATTCCTTTTCATCTCTGTTCTAAAGAGACGTCCTTGTATTCTGAGGCTGTGCCCTCTGGTCCTGGACTCTTCCACTATAGGAAATATCCAGTCGATCTATGATCTATTTGAACACTGGAACAAACTTGAAGAAGCAAGTTTCTTTCCTCCATAATAAAATTGAATCTAATAAAAATGAGCATCTTCCAATGTGAAGAAAACTGTTGAGTGAGCTCATTTGCTGGAATCCTTGACTCCAGTTATTATATTCAATCAAACAACATTTGGTATAATGGAATTATTTTCAAAATTCATGTAAAATTGACTGGAATTCGTTAACAGAGGCTGCTGTCTGTTTACCTTTTGCCTGACACTGAATTTATTAACCTGCCCATAGACATTGGGACTCAAAATATTCATAAAGTACAGCACAGAAACAGGCCCTTTGGCCTATCTAGTCCATATCAAAACCACTTAAACTGTCTGCTCCCATTAACTTGCACCAGCACCATAGCCCTCCATATCCCTACCATCCATATTCCTATCCAAACTTCTCTTAAATGCTGAAATCAAGCTAGCATGCAACACTTGAGCTGGCAGCTCATCCACACTCCCATGACCCTCTGAGTGAAGAAGATTCCTCCCATTTTCCCCTTAAACTCACTTTTCACACTTAACCCATGACCTCTGGTTGTTGTCCCACCCAACCCCGGTGGGAATGCACAGAGGAGAGGAGGATGTGCAGTTCTGTACTCAGTTAAAATAGCATAGAGACTCTATTGGTTCAAAAATATTAACAGTGCCTGGCAAAGTAATCAGGATTAGGTAGATGAGATGTTGCCATGTTGAGACAGGAACCTGAAACTGAATCTGTGCTTTGATCCTGACAGCAATATTTTCTTTTCATACCTGGAAATTCATAGTTTTACAGTATTTATTATTTTTTGTCCTCTTGCTCTGAAGATTCAATGTTCTGTCTTAGGGCTGTGCCCACTCCTGTTGAATGGTAACCAAATATTCAGATGAGTATTGCAGGTGTGCTGCTCCATTTGCTATTCACCCTCAGGCTGTTTCATCTTCACCTCTGAAGAAAAATATGGATTGGCGGGAGGAGAAGATGGCAGCGCAATGCAGCACGCGCGGCCTCTCCGGTGAAATGATACCGTATTTGTTAAATAGGGGGTCGTGCACAATTCTGATTTGATGGAGACAGACGTGAGAAGCACAGAGGGACATCTGGAGAAACTTCTGAAATGCCCAGTTCGCTGCCACTGCTACTGTGCGATCAGGAATCTCCGGAGGAAAGGCCCCAAATCCTCGGCTTTGCCTGTTGCTGGCGGCCGGGGCTGGGGTCGAAGCGCTCAGCAGAGATGGTGCTCGGTGCTTGATGTCGGAGGACTGGTCGGAGGCTTGAAGTTTTCGGACGACTCAGAGTTGGACTGTGGTTGGGTGCTTCCAGGATGCTGCATCGGCAAGTTTGCGGCGCTGGAAGGCTCATGGCAGGAAGAGTTTTCTTCCTTCTCCCGTCTGCATGAGATAATGGGTCTTTAGAGAGACTTTGAACTTTTTTTTTACAGTGCCAATGGCCTGTTCTTCACCAAGTTACAGTATTGCTTGCACTGTTGTAATTATATGTTATAATTATGTTGTTTTTGTCAGTTTTTCAGTCTTGATCTGTCTTGTGTTTCTGTGATATCACACCGGAGGAACATTGTATCATTTCTTAATGCATGCATTATTAAATGACAATAAAAGAGGACTGCGTGTCCTCATAATCTAATCTAATAATCTAATCTAAATATAGCCTGCAATTCCCGAGATCCAGAACGTGTTACAGGGATTGACAATCATTGACATATTGGATGTCATTCATCAATTATCAAAGTATGAAGTAAGTTTATTATCAAAGTTTATTACATTACCATATACAACCCTGAGATTCAATTAGTTGCAGGCATACCCAATAAATCCATAGAATAATAACCATGACAGAATCAATGAAAGACCACACCAACTTTCAATCAATGTGCAAAAGACACCAAACTGTGAAAGTACAATAAGAAAGAAATAATAATAATAAATAAATAATAAATATCGAGAACATGAGATGAAGAATCCTTGAAAGTGAGTCCGTAGGTTGTGGGTACATTTCAATGATGGGGTAAGTGAAGTTGAGTGAAGTCATCGCTTTTGGTTCAAGAGGTTGAGGGGTAATAACTGTTTCTGAACCTGATCAGATAGAACTGTTGAATATAAGCACAAAAACAGGCCCTTTGGCCCAACATCCATGCCCCAAGGTACCCATCTCAGCTAATTTCATTCGCCAAGTTTGGGCAATATCCACAAAGGTACACTGAACAAAACAGCGGGTGGGTGGCACTGAAGACACAGCTTAGATCAAATCAAGGATTCCAAATCTTTGGTTATTTCTGGCCTTATGGTAGCTGATTCATCTGGGTTGTTAAACATTGAAAGACGATTCTACATGTCTATGAGTAGGAAAGTGTAGGGAACATGGGACACATCTGGGCAATTGGGATTAGCTTGGGCAGGCGTCTTGGTTGGTCAGTTGTGTTGAAGGGTCTGCCTTCTACTGTAGGACAATGGCACCTTGACTCTATATTATGGAAAAAGGCTTCAATTATGGTGCAACTGTAACAAAAAACAATCTCCCCCAGGATCAATAAAGTATGACTATGACTACGATTTAGATCCACTTGTTACATCTTTTCTGACTGGTTCGGAAGTAGTTGAGCTGAGACGGAGCCACAAGACCAAAGGAATGTGTTAATTAGTCAGCAACTAATTAGAGATGATTATACTGAAGCAGAATGGCTTTTAAAAGCCTCGTCAGAGTCCATGGCTTAACCTGAACAGACTCCTTATTGAGTCACGTGGGCTCACTGCAAACAGTTCTGGTCTCCCTACTTGGAAAAAGATCTACTACCTTTAGAGGGAATGCAGAGGGGATTCACCAGGCTGATTCCAGGGATGGGGGGAATTAGCCAATGAGGAGAAATTGAGCTGCCTGGACTATACTCATTGGAATTCAGAAGAATGAGAGTGGATCTTACAGGTATAAAGTTATAAAATGGATACACAAGATCAAGGCAAGAATGATGTTTCCACTGGTAGATGAGACAACAACTAAGAAACATAACCTCAAGATTTGGGGAAGTAGATGAAGAGGAGCTGCTTTTCCTGAAGAATAGTGAATCTGAGCGATTCTATGACCAAGGCAGCAGCTGAGGTCACCTCATTAAATATAATTAAGATACAGTTGGGAAGATTTTTGCATAGCAGTGGAATGAACGGTTATGGGGAAAAGGCAGGCAGGTGAAGCTGACTCCCCGGTATATCAGTCATGATCTTATTGACAGGCCAGGTTGCCTACTTCTGCTGCTATTTCTTTTTTCTTATGTCCTGCTTAATTACTTATTGTGATGTAGTATGAGGCCATTCAGCCCATTGGGTCCATGCCAGCTTCCATTCCCCCTCTCCTTAATTCCCTGTTGTCCTCCAACTTATTATTCTGCATGCTTTCCAATTACCTTGTGAATTTTTTATCGGCTAGCTGCGCTAAAGGATCATGTACAGGAGACACTTAAACTGACAACACCTCTGTGGAATGTGGGAGAGAACCAGAGCAGAAATACATGCTATAAAAGTGAGACTGTGATAGCATCTTTGTGGTGGCTCAGTAGTTTGGTGGTTAGCACAATACTTCATGGTTCCAGTGACCCGGGTTCAATTCCCATCACTGCCTGTAAGGAGTTTGTATGTTCTCCCCATGACCGTGTGGGTTTCCTCCAGGTGGTTAGGTTTCCTTCCACAGTCCAAAGACCTGTCAGTTGGAAAGTTAATTGGTTATTCTTAATTGTCCCATGATTGAGGTGAGCACCTCTGTAGGTCAGGGTTGACCATGGATATTGTGTCCTAGCTGTCTAGATGCGCAAGCCTGGGAAGTACAATATGGAGAGCAAGCTGTTGCCCATGTAGCAAGCTCCCCCTTTCCACACATCTGATGAATCCAAAGGAACGGCAGAGACCAATTCAGTTTGGTACCAGCAGTGTCACAGGAGTTACCAGTCAGCATTGAACTCAATGTAGTCTGCCTTAGGGACTCCAGCTCTGGATTTTTCTCTCAGGGTTTACTCCCAAAGCCTTCCCCATGAGTGGGTATAGCCGCAAGGCAGTAGAGGTTTGAGATCAGAGTTTTCCTTCTTCTAAATGAGCTGCCAACCACGGCTAATGAGCTCATCCCCAGAGTGACTGGCTTTAAAGTGCCGGTAACCTGCCTTGTTCCTTCTCCTATCGGTAGAAAGGGTTTCACGGCACGTGGTAGCTAAGCCACACATGAAGGCCAGGAGCTGCACTTGGTTGTCGCAGGCTATTTGAGGTGCATGCAATTGGGAGTATTTAATAGGTAGTGGGAGCTTGTCCCCATTACCACCCTCGGATATAACCACCTTAAGGAACCTGTCCCATGATTAAGCTAGGACTAAATCAGAGGATAGCTGGGTGGCACATCTCAAAGACACGGAGGGACCTATTCCACACTGTATCTCAATAGAAAAATAAATAAATATCTAAGATGAGATGGATTGAAATTACAACAGGTGGGCAAAAGTCAAAACTCACAGGGGGGCAGTGGTGTTGACCACTTCAGCTCTATTGGCTGTCCATCATTTCCAACAGTGACAGGAAACTTGTGCAGGAGAGTTTTTATGGGGAAAAAGCTGTTGCACTTGGGCAGTTTCACTCTCTCGAGCCCCAGAAGTCCGAGTCCAGTGGAATGACTAGTCATCACTGTGGTGATATCACGTGTCATGTGTAAGAACGTGATTGGACAGTCGGGAGCATGCACAGAAATGACAAACTGATCTAGAAACTGTCCGTTAAAGATGTGCTTGCTGTTTGCTGTTGTAAATAAACGTTCTAGTTTTAATTCTTCCAGAATATGGTTTGTTCTTAGTAACCCACGGTACGTGTAAAGAATACACCATGGTGTCAGAAGTCAGTCTGGAAGAATAATTCATTTCGCTAACACGGGAGAAGCAAAGATAATCGGGAAAAAAAAGAGTGCAAGTTTTTTTGTTGTTTGCTAACAGCTTTAAAAATGGAAGTTTTGCAACCCCCATCAATGCTTCAGCTGAATGGAAACATAGCTGAAAACTGGAAAAGGTTTAAACAGTGTTTTGAAATTTATTTATCGGCGATTGGAGCAGAAAATAAAACGGAAAAAATAAAAGCAGCGATCCTACTCCATGTAATAGGCGATGACGCAATTGAGGTATATAAACATTTTACTTTCGAAAATGGAGATAATTTGAATCTAAAAGCGATAATCGACAAATTTGAAGCATTTTGTATACCGAAGTGTAATGTGACGTATGAGTGCTACAATTTTTTCAAATGTTGGCAGTGACCTGGTCAAACGATTGATCAATTTGTTACGGAGTTGAGAAACCACACTAAAAGATATTAGTTTGCAGAGCTTACAGAATCTCGTTAAAGACAGAATTGTTTGTGGCATTCTGGATAATGGTCTGAGAGAAAGACTGTTAGAACAAGATTTGAATTTGGAAAAAGCTGTGGCACTCTGCAAAGCTTCTGAAACTGTGACGTCACAGGCTAAAGAGCTTTTTATTGAGAACTGCAACGTACACGCTGTGCGCAAACATATTAAAAAAATTAAACGGCAACGGAACCGACAGAGAACAAGATGTCATCTGAAAGAAAAGAACTTTGTGATCACTGTGGGCAGGAGCACTGACCTAAAAAGTGTAAATGTGCAACAACTGTGGTAAGAGTAAACATTTTCCACGCTGTTGCAGAAGTACAAAGGAAATAAAACACGTAAATGTAGTGCTTGAAAATGAACGTAAGGAGTTTTGTGTAGATGTGCTTTGTGAAAACAAACGAAGTAAGGATGACTGGACTATGCCATTGCAAGTGAACCAAAACATTATTCTGTTTAAATTGGATACTGGAACACAAGTAAATGTTCTTGCAGAATCTGAGTTTAATGCATTAAAGCCAAGACCAAAGTTAAATCAGACAAATATAAAAGTGACTAGGTATTCAGGTGCAGACATTCCAGTTAATGGAACGTGTGTGGCAAAAGTATCACATGAAAATATTGAGCACATACTTACATTTGTGGTAGTGCCAAAAAATGTACAGTCAATATTGGGTTTATCTGCCTGTGGGAGACTGAATTTGGTGAAAAGAGACTGAGTCCTGGATAGTGACACAGAGTCAGAATACAGTGACTTGATGAAAGAGTATGAGGACTTGTTCAAATGGCTTGGTTGTCATCCAGGGGAGCACACGATTGAAATTGACAACACAGTGCAATCTGTAGTACATCCATGTAGAAAAGTACCTTTTGCATTGCATGATCAACTGAAAACAGAGCTTGACAGAATGGAACAGTTAGGAGTCACACAAAAAATTGATGAACCAACTGAATGTGTCAATTCGCTTGTTATTGTTGATAAGAAAAATGGAAAACTGAGGATTTGCTTAGATCCAAGAGCCTTGAATCGCCATTAAAAGAGAGAATTTCAAATTACCTACCATGAAGAAATTATGTCACAGTTTGCTACTGCAAACTACTTTAGTAAATTAGATGCATCCTCTGGATTCTGGCAACTTAAACTACATGAACCGAGTTCAAAGTTGTGTAGCTTTAACACTCCCTTTGCCAGCTACCGTTTTTTTAGGCTTCCATTTGGAATTGAATCAGCTCCTGAAGCGTACCATAAAACTATTCACATGCTATTTGAGCACATTGAGGGCGTAGATACTTCCATGGACATTATTATTGTTTGGGGATCATCTAAACAATGAAGCATGATGCCAGACTTAGACAAGTCTTAGAGGCAACACTCAAGGCAAACCTGAAGTTGAATAAAGACAAATGTCAGCTAGGAGTGACTGATCTTACCTTCGTGGGTGATATCATCAGCAAAGAGGTTGTGCGTCCTGATCCATTGGAAGTTTCTGCTATTGAGAACATGCCAAGACCGCAATGTAAAATGGATGTTCAAAGGTTTATGGGAATGGTCAACTACATGGGAAAATTCGTACCCAATCTTTCGAAACAGCTTGCTCCATTGAGACAGCTAACAGAAAAGAAAAATGAATGGAGCTGGAATCATGAACAGAAGAAGGCATGACAAAATCTCAAGAAAGTACTCACCAAAGAACCTGTGCTGAAATTCTATGATGCTGAGAGACCCATCAAAATCTCATGTGATGCATCTCAAGCAGGCTTAGAGGCAGTATTATTCAGAAGACATGATCAGGAATGGCTACCATTGGTATATGCATCTCATGCATTATCTGATCCAGAAACAAGGCATGCCCAAATTGAAAAAGAATTGCTCAGCATCATGTTTGCTTGTGAGAGATTTCATCAGTTTTTGTCAGGGCAATCTATTGATGTTGAAACCGATCATAAGCCTTTGATTGCATTGTTTAACAAACCTTTAAGTGACTGTCCTTTGCGAATTTAGCGAATGATGATCAAATTGCAAAGATATGGGTTGAATGTGTCATACACACCTGGAAAATCCATGTACACGGCTGACACACTTTGCAGAGCTATGGATCCAACAACAAAAGACAGTGACAGGAATGTTATTGATGTTCAGGTATTGATTGATATGGTCATAGAAACTATACCTGTTGCTCCCAAAAAGTTGGAACTGCTGTGTCTTGATACAGAGAAGGACAAAATTCTCAGTCAGGTTATACAAGTGATGATGGATGCATGGCCAGATAATAGACATGACTGTACCTCAGAAGTACAAGAATATTGGAACCACAGATCAGAACTTTCTGTTGTAGATGGGATATTGTACAAAGGTAGCAGAATTGTGATTCCGAAAAGTCCTCGAAAATAAATACTTGGGAAAATTCATGAAGGCCACCTAGGTATAGAAAAGTGTAAGAGAAGGGCACGGGAAGTGATGTTTTGGCCCAGGATGAATCAAGAAATTGCAGAATTGGTGTCTTCTTGTCAAAAATGCTTTAAATACCAACCTAACAACCTTAACGAGCCTCTGCATCCATTTCCTAGTCCTCAGAGACCTTATCAGAAGGTAGGCGTTGATCTTTTTGCAACTGACAACAAAGATTATCTATTAATAACAGATTACTACTCATTGTATCCTGAAGTGTGTGGGTTCAGCAGAACAACAGTAGAGAGTGTAATTACATGCATAAAATCAGTTTTTTCCAGACATGGTGTACCTGATGAAGTTTTCACAGACAATGCTCCACAATTCAATGATTAATGTATCAGACTTTGTTCATAGAACGTCTAGTCCATTTTCCCCTCAGTCCAATGGATTGGTTGTGAAGTTGGTAGGAATTATCAAGAAACTGATGCACAAAGCAAAAGATAGTGGAGGTGATTTTTACAAAGCTTTGTTAGCCTATCGAAGTACTCCACTTGAATGTGGATTTTCACCTGCTCAGCTCTTGATGGGATGCCGTTTGAGATCCAATCTGCCAATTGATGAGAGCCTTCGGAGAACAGAGGGAGGTGAACAAGTGAAAAGGTGGAAAGATGAACACAAAGCAAAGCAGAAATCATACTTTGACAGATGTTCTCATCCGTTACCTGAACTGCACCAAGGAGATGAAGTAAGGATACAAGACAAAATGAACGCATAGACACAGAAAGCCACAGTACTTGAAGAAGTACAACCCAGATCATACATGGTCCAAACAGAAGAAGAAGCAGTGTTAAGAAGGAATCACAAAGACCTCAAGAAAGAGCCAACTTCAGAATTTCAGTTAACTGATGCAGATCAGACGAAACGAGGAAATAACAACGAAGCACAAGAACTGTGTGAACCACTTTAAAGTTCTACTCGTGTTCGTAAACCCCCAGAGAGACTGATAGAGACGTGTTAAATTATGTACTTGTTCTGATCAATGTTGTAATTGTTTTTCTTTTTAAGGAAAAGAAGATGTGGTGATATCATGTGTCATGTGTAACAACATGATTGGGCAGAGTCAGGAGTGTGCGCAGAAATGACAGAATGATCTAGAAAGTGTATGTTAAAGATGTGCTTCTTTGCTGTTGTAAATAAATGTTATAGTTTTAATTCTTCCAGAATATGGTTTGTTCTTAGTAACACATGTTACGTGTAAAGAACACAACAATCACAACTGGGGTCTTCCTTGGTTGCAGTGGATGACCACGACTTCTTCTGTGTCTTGTCATGCCCTTTGCTCTTCACAAAGTTGTTGCAGAACCGCATTCCTGATCGTTGGGTCTTTCTGTTGATCTCATCAGTGCAGTCCACTGGAGCTGGCTTCATATGTTAGGACAGACATGTCTATGTATCACTGGGATTTGAGGTGTGCCGTCTACCCTCACATCGTTTAGACCACCTGTCAAGATGGCGGTAAACAGCGACTCCTTTGCTTGCATCTTCTGAAACAGCTGTATTTCCATCTTTAATATCTCTAGTTTTCCCTTTCAGGGTTCTTTTGAAGACCCTGACCTGCAGTTACACATCGACTTTGGTTCTTTGCAGGAATGGGACCTGCTCTTGGGCTGTCACGACTGGCCGTTACCCAACATGCCAAGAGTGTGGCCTAAGAGTATGCCTCGCCTTTGGAGGCCTAGGATCTCAGGGCTCTGGAGGCAGGCGGATCCAAAGTTGGTGTCCCGGACCGATGTGTCATGGGAGCTGGAAGATCTTTGGCTGTGTGCCCAGAGATCTGAGATCTTTGGGCACAGAGCTCGGAAAAAGCGACCCAATGGACTTTTAACATCGTAAGCCAATAAGTTATTTGATACATCTCCCCTCTCGCTGTGAAATGGAAACAGCTCTTTCCCCGGTGTGTGTGTCAGTGTGTGTGGGAGAGGGAGAGGAAACACAATGTAGTCTTTAGAGTACTGCAAGTCTGTGTCTTTATTGTTGCTTTGCTCACGCTTGAGTGCTCAGTGGTGCGTGCCAATGCTTTTTACCGGTGGGGTGGGGGAGAGGGGATTGTTGCTTGCTGCCGCTTACGTACGGGAGGGAAGGGAGCTGGGAGAAACCTTGGGGTTCTAACATTTAACTGTCATTCATTTTTTGGAGCACTCCTCTGTTTCCATGGATAGTTGCAAAGAAGAAGCTTTTCAGGACGCATGTTGTGTACGTTTCTCTGACATTAAATGTATCTTTGAAACCTTTGAGTGCAGACATGGTCATGATGCAAACAGCTACTTGGAGGCACAGGTGAGAACTGAGTGTCCGATGGGGATAAAAGGTGAGTGAGCTGCTCTGGAATGGACACAACAAGCCCCTTCTCCAGAGGTCCTATCGTCCTATCCCTCCCTGGGGACCCCTTACATCCTACTTCAGCTCTGGGAGCATAAAATTAAAAAGTTAGTGGAAAATTACGGATGTGTGTGAGGTCAAGAGAAGAAAAAACTACAACCATGCTGATCATAATTGGCCCAATGGTTAAAACGCCACATACTCCAAATTATTTCAATTATCCTATTTCAGTAGGACAATTTGGTTTGAAAGCTAAACATATCTAGGATATACAGTAATCGTAAGTCGAATATCAGAATGTTAGGTGATTATCACTCATTACTGGTAGAATATGGCAGGGTTACAACCATCATCACTATCTATGTACAGATTGTTACAGTACTTAGTTACATTAGTGTTGGTTGGAAATGGAACGTGACTGTTTCTAATAATCCTATTAATTAGCAGTTCCATTTCAGTGGGTTGCTATTAGTTACTGGAGCAATTAAATTTTATACTGCCTCTTGTTTCCTCTCTGCGGCTCAGCTACAATTTCTCATCATTGTGTTCTCATGAGTTACCTCGTGCAACATCTGGCATAACAGCTAGTGGCAGAAGAGCTCGAGCAAAGATGCTGAGCATCAAAAGTTCAAGCCTTGGCAAGATATGCACAGTAACATTTGCAAAATACATTGAAGAAGATCTCATCTGATTAAATATCACTTGCTCCAAATTTCTTATGAACAAGTAACCTGGCCGTTAATGCTGTTGGTATTCAACTTCAGTGATAGGTATCTGATCCCATCCATATAGAGCTTGCGTATTCTCCTCCTGACCCTGGGTATTTTGCTTTCTCCCCACATCCCATTTACATTGAAGAAAGTCCAGAGGAAGTTCGTGGGAATGAAAGGGTTAACATATGAGGAGCATTTCATGGCCCTGGGCTTGTACTCAGTGGTGTTTAGAAGAATGAGGGAGGATTTCATTGAAATCTATTGAATATTGAAAGGCCTATGTTGTCACTTGAACAAAGTCATCAGAGAGACACAGTTGGTAGTTTTGAAAAGTAGACTCCTTATTTGATACACACACTCCTAAATAAGCTGGCAGCCTTTTTCAGTCATTAGTGAGAGAGGGGGTTAGGGAGAGATGGGGGTTGAGAGAGGACGGGGAAGAGAGAAACGGGAGAGTGAATGAGTGTGAGAGGAGAGAAAGACAGAGACCTTTTCGGAGCAAGAGGTCTACTCAACCCAATATTACATGACATTTTATGTGCTGAAGGTCAAAGGGCAATTCCATATTTATAATTCATCCACAATACTTTCTTTGAACTACGCACAAATGTCACACCTCCCGCTTCACACCCACAGCACACATACCCAAATAATGAATTTAAATCAGCATTGTCTGGTCTTCCAATGAACTGCAGTATCGTTCAATCAACTTGATTCGCTGTCTTAGGAACCCATTGTTCAGAGCTGCATTTTAGATTTAATCCATAGTTCATATTCAAAACTGAAAACTGGTGGCTGAAGTCAGTTGCTGAAGTTTTTTGCTATACGTGCTAACCCCCACAAAAAACACTTTAATAGGCTAGTTAGAGTGGATGTGTTTCCTTTTGTCTAGGACCAGAGTGCACAGCCTCAGTATAGACAGATGTTCTTTTAGAACAAAGACAAGGAGGCATTCCTTCAGCCAGAGAGTGGTGAATCTGTGGAATTCATTGCCACAGATGACTGTTGAGGCCAAGCCATTGGGTATATTTAAAGCAGAAGTTGATAGATTCTTGATTAGTAAGGGAATAAAAGGTTATGGGGAGAATGCAGGAGAAAGAGTTTGAGAGAGATAATAGATCAACCATGATGGTGTGGCAGAGCAGATTTGATGGGCTGAATGTCCTAATTCTGCTCCTTTATTTTATAATCTCAAAGACATACTGCATGCTGTAAACTATACCCGATGTAGGTGGATGCCAGGAGAATCAAGGACAGCTGATGAGCTTATTGGAGAGAGGAGGTCACAGGCCAATGAATGAGGTAATGGTATAGATCAGGATGTAATCATAGACTAGATGGGCCAAATGGTCCTCTTCCCCATCATAAGAGAATATGAGAATATAATACGCGAACGTCTTTTACCCAGAGCTGGAAATCTTGGAGTGCCAATGTGAAGATAGATATTGAATCGCATTCTCTCCTCAGGGATAAAAACGCAGAACTTCTGATTGCAACAACACGTTAATTATTGTTTTTAGTTTATAAAGGACATGTCTGTGTAAGATAGATTTCTGCATGTCCAATCCACATTGAAGGAACAGCTCAATTGCCCACAACTAGCATCTTTTCTGCCTTGTTTATATGAGTCATTGAAAAGGAGTTAACATCTAATTACAATAGATCACTTTATTAATGATTTGCATTAAATAAAGGAAAAAATCCTCTTTATTTTAGAGGAAAGTGTCAGAGTTTTGAACAGCAAATGCCAGGCGAGGAAGTGACCCTCTCAGGCTCACAGTGATTTAATATTGACAAATGACACATGTGGTACAGATGTTACTGTTTCTCCTCGTGACTCCTCAGCCCTCTGACCAAGGGAACCAGCTGCCGTATTATTGGTATGAAATTTTCGATTCCCATGTTCCCCTGCAGCAAGATTGGTGCATCAAGTCGTACTTTCCTAATGCTTTCTTGACGAGCATTGCATTGTTAATTGATCATAAATGTAGGCGTGTTATGAGTCAGCGAATCCGAAGAGTCAAGTAAAAGATTTTTAATAATCCTTGATCATTGTCACTAATAGAAGCAAGGAAATCAAGTTTCCTATCACAATGAATCACAATAAGGATTCTTTTTTAAAAATTTCTGCATTAGTTCTTTAAATTTCAGTCAAATAGTTGTCAGTAATTAAAATATTTCATTTAGATCTTACCAGGCTATGAATGAAAATCATATTAAAAAATATAGAAGCAAGAGTTTGAACAGTCCTTTGAGCCTTTCTGTTATTCAAGGCTTTTGCCTCAGATCACACTTTTCAAGCTGATTCCTATAAATCTTAACATCCTTGTGATCCAAAAATGAGTCCATCTCCGCATGAATATACACAAGGACTCAGGTTTACAACTCTGTGGAAAGAAGAATTCCAATGATTCCTAATTTTGACTGAAATAATTCTTGTTTGTTAATATACAGTATATTTCAAAAATATCTTTATTCATGAGCAACACTTACACACAATGCTGAAGGAACTCAACAGGTCAGGCAGCATTCTGTGTGTGTTGATCAAGGTTTCCAGAATCTGTCGAATCCCTTGTGTCTCTAAACGTTATTCATTGTGCAAAGATTAACTTTATTTGCCACATGTATAGCAAAACACATAGTGAAATGCATCATTTGCATCAAATCAGATCAGCAAGTATTGTGCTGAGATAGCCTAAATGTGACTCCATGCTTCCAGCAGCAATATAGCATACCCACAACTCACTAATTCTAACAGTACATGGAAGGGTACCAGAGCACCCAGAGGAAATACACCCAGTCATGGGAAGAATGTACAAACCCCTTACAGACAACAGTGGGAAACAAACCCTGACTGGTGATCTCTGGCATTGAAAAGTCTTTGTGTTAATCGCTAGGATATATAAAATACATATGCATATAGTATACGTACACTTTATGTACCCCCGATCCTAATAAAGTGGGCACTGAGTGTATGTTCGTGGCCTTCTGCTGCTTTAGCCCATCCACATGAATGTTTGATGCGTTGTGTGTTCAGAGATGCTCTTCTGCACTCCACTATTGTAATATGTGTTTTTTCTGAGTTACTGTCACCTTCCTGTTAGCTTGAACTAGTCTGGCTATTCTCCTCCAACTTCTCCCATTAACAAGGTTCTCTGAATGGTTTTTGTTTTTCACACCATTCTCTGTAAACTCTAGAGACCGTTGTGTGTGAACATTCTAGGAGAGCAGCAATTCTTGAGATACTCAAACCACCCTGTCTGGCACCAGCAAACATTCCATGCATGGTTAAAGTCACTTAGATCAATCACATTTCTTCCCCACTGTGATGGTTGGTCTGAACAACAACTGAACCTCTTGACCATGTCTGCATGCTTTTATGCATTGAGTTGCTGCCACATGATTGGCTTGTTAGATATTTGCATTAATGAGCAGGTGCTCATGTGTACCTAATAAAGTGGCCATTGATTGTATATAATACACTATACATATGCAGTACAACACTTTTATAACCATGCTCATTATAGTCAGTCGTGTTAACTTAATCTTTGAAACCATAGCAGCATTGCCACTTCATGTGACCCCCTGGAGTGATTCACCCTTTCATTGTTTGAGGGGCTCCCCTGTCTGACTCAGTCCCTCCAAGTCCTGTTGCAGAAGGACCCTGGACTATACTACGCCAGTGGCCATGGTACTTGAAGAGGATTCTTGGGAGCTGCCTCATGCACCCTGAGAATCAACCCTCAGAGAGCTTCACCTGCATCCAACATAGCTTGGTTCGGGCTAATCCTATTGATCTCCTTAAGAAGTCAATGGTCATCATAATAGTTCTTCTCTTCCTTGTATCTGGGTATTTGTACAGCAGGTAACATTTGATACTTGAGATTGTAGACTATTCAAGTGAGGCCATGCAGACAGACTCAAAGCCATCAGTAACAGATTGTTTAAGACAAGAATCCATGCTACAAACCAGAATCTGATTGGTGTGGTCACAATCACAGCTGGATCTTTTTTTCTCATTTTCCACTTATGTAGTAAGTGACTGTATCATTTCTGGCCCATTGTCAAGATGTTCAAAATGGACCATCTGTTTCATGGCAGGGATAGTGTGAGATGATTTCTGCCAGTTCTATCAGATGGATTTGAACTAATTCTCCTAAAGCAGTGCATTTGTAGCTGTAGGTGCTTTCATTTTCTGACAAAGATGTTGAGTCCCTCAATGGCTCTTTCTTAATAGCTCACGCTGAAAGAGATTACTCATCCATTACTGCTTCCCTGATGGAAATGAAAGAGGTATTATTGAAACCACAGTTACAAAGCACATTCGAAGCAGCACATGTTCTGGGCTTCTTGGTAGAAATGAATACAAAACCCTTCTCAATATCATGTTGTTTTCCCATAGGAGCAGGTAAACTTCAATTTCTCACTGGATTTCAATACGGCTGCCTGCAGTGGTTTGTGAAGTTAGCTGTGCATGGCAGCGCTTGGCTTTAATGTGGCAATAGCTGCTTCTACAGTTTACCCTCACTCCTTTCCCATGGTAAGTAGTAACTGTTTTATTATTGTCACATGTATGCATGAGAGTCAATGAAGAGACTTGTTTGCATGCCACCCAGATAGATCATTCTATATATACTGTAAGTATGTCAAGATAGTATAAAGAGGGGTAGAAATAAAACAGAATGCACGATATACTGCTACATTCGCAGAGTAAATGCAGTGCAGGTAGACAATTGAAGTGCAAGGGTCATGATGAGGTACAACGAGAGATCAAGAGTTCATCGTTATTATAGAAGAGGTCCATTCAAGGGTCTTATAGCAGTGGGATGGAAGTTAACGTTAAGTCTGTAGCAGCATGCTGTCAAGTTTTTGCATAGCCTGCTGGATGAGAGTTCACACAGTGTTGTGTCACTGGACCAGGAACTCAGAAGGCTGGACTGAAACAGCAGAGATCTGATTCAAACCCCCAACACGGCAGTTGTGGAATTTAAATTCAGTTCATAATCTGGAACAAAATAATGTCAATTGATATTAATAGTCCATCATCAATGCTGCCCTCGCCTACTCTGACCCGTTGTTCCCATCACCGCAAAGGATAGAGTTTCTCTTGTCTTAATTACTGTCCCACAAGCCTCTGTATCCAGCACATCATTTTCTGTGATTTCAGCCATCTCCAGTGGGATCATACTACTAAACACATCTTTCCCACCCCTCCCCACTACTCCCCACTTTCAGCAGGGACCAGACTCTCCATGACTCCCTTGTGCATGTCTCCCTCCTAGCACTTATCCCTGCAAGCGGAACAAGTGCTACGCCTGCCCATTCACCTGCACCATCATCGCTGTTCAGGGCTCCAAATAGTCCTTCCAGGTGAGGCAACACTTCACCTACGAGTCTGTTGGAGTCATCTGCCGCATCCAGTGCTCCCAGTGTGGCCTCTTCTACATCAGCGAGAGCCAATGTAGATTGGGGGACTGCTTCGCTGAGCACCTTCACTCTGTCCGCCTCAACAGGTAGGATTTCTTGGTGACCACCCATTTTGACTGTTCTTCCCTTTCCCATTCTGAAATGTGGGTTCTTGGCCTCCTCTACTGTCACGAGGAAACAGCTCTCAGGTTGGAGGAACAACACCTCGTATTCTGTCTGGGTAGCCTCCAAGCTGATGGCATGAACATTGAATTGAATTGAATTGAATTCTCTATCTTCTGGTAACTTCTCTCTTTTCCATTCTCCATACTGGCTCCCCTCTTGTCTCTTCTCTTTTCCTCACTCACATATCACCTCCATCTGGTGCCCCTCCTCCTTCCAATTCTCCCATGATCCACTCTCCTCTCCTTCAGCCATTTACCTTTTCCTCCAATCACCTCCCAGCTTCTCACTTCATCCCTCCCTTCCCCTACCCACCCACCTACCCCCTCACCTTGTCTCGCCTATCACCTCCAGCTTGTGCTCCTTCCTCTCCCCCCACCTTCTTATGCTGACTTCAGACCTCTGACTTTCCAGTCCTGATTAAGGGTATCAGCACAAAATATTGACTGTTTTTCCCTCTTCATAGATGCTGTCTGTCCTGGTGAGCGCCTCCACCATTTTGTCTGTGTTACTGTGGATTTAAGCATCTGCAGAATCTCTTGTGTTTATAACTGCCTCCAATTTTCATCCTTCCTCTCTTAAAATAACTTATATCATAGAATGATTTAGTATCTTCAGTGATATGGTGGCCTGTTCGAGTGCAGCAAACAAGGTGTAATTGTTCCTCTTTAGTGTCTATTTTACAAACATTAGATCCTGCGGGATATTGAGAACATCAGGTGCTGCAGACCTACCCCACGAGTGAGTTCTATGATAGCTGTGGAGATGAACTTGTTGCAAACCATGTTGCCGCTTGCTACAGGAAGGCGTCGAAGGCAGTGTGCTTTCCAAAAAACAGTGTGAGTGATTGTGTTGGATGCTTTTCTTGAGTTTTCAAAACCATGTTGGACACTGGATATGCTGAAAACTGCAAATCCTGTTCACTAGTTCTTTGACGAGACCAGCATTGGGGGAGCTGAATGCCCTTGGCTGTTGTGCTAACAAGCCCCTCATGTCGCAAGGTTGCCATTTTGCAGCCATTGCGGGGTGGGAACGCCAAAGCCGGTGTGGTACAGCTGGGCCCTCCTGGCCCCCTGCTGTTCTCCAGTGTTTGCTCGGTGAAAGACAAGATGGATTGCATTCATCTGCAGCTCTACAAGTGCATGATGATCGGATTGCTGCGTATTTATTCTTGCAGATCCCTTGCATCATCAATTTACAAGCCATGACACTCAGGAGCTAGGGCTATATTATTTTTATTGTGACTGTGTGTTTTACTGCTACCATAATTATATGTGCTTTATATGCCTTGTGCTGTGTGTGACTATCGGTACGATGCTTTGCTCCTTGGCCCCGGAGGAACACTGTTTTGATTGTCTGTATTCTTGGGTATCCATGTATGTGTAAGGGGGTTTCGTCTCTTATGCTACTGCGTAGGCTCATTAAAATGGCTTCTTTGTTATGTTATACTTGGGAATGCTTCTTTGTTATGTTAAACGCTGAGAAAATTCTGGCGCTAGCAGCTTGTTTTGGGTTAGGAGTGTGATAAGAATATGTTTCGAACCAATTGGGATAGTTGTTATGTTTTTGGTGTATTTGAAGATACTGTATGCGCGGGGTTTGGGGGCAGAAGGCGGGAGAGAGAGAGACAGAGGATGGACCAGGTGCTGTGATGTCCGCTAACGGGATCGGACCCCGAGGGGGACGTTTGGAGAGGAGACGGAGACGGACTCGCGTGGAGCGTCTGGTCGACCACCATTGTTGGTCCCAGGTGGCCGGTCGTGGTGGTCCGAGGGGTCGCAGGGTGAAGAAGAAGGGTCCTGAGCAACTGTTTGTGCATGAAAAGATTGAACTTCGATAAGTGTGGCGCCTTTTATTTTCCTTTTATATTTTATTCTCTATTAATTATATAGTTCCAGTATTATCTATAAACTGTAAATCATTTAATCCTATCTGGTGTATTGTCTGTTATTTGGGCGGGGTGGGGTACATCACACAGCATCCACACAAACTATTACCCAGTTTGGCGGGACCGAGGGCTGTTTCCCTAGACGACAGCGAGCTGAGTGACCCTGAGGTTGGCCAGGGGGGCTACGTATGGTTGAATGACAATTAAACTTGAACTTGGTGAAGGCCATTTGGGCCATCTGTGGGGCCTGGGAATCATTGCTCAGATAGTGGTGTGATAATTGAAATGCTGGATTTGGTATTTTTCAAATTTTTTTTCTGTTCTGTACTTTCCCTACAGTGCTAGGAGTATCTGAAGGACCGATTCACAAGTTTTAGAGATAACATAAAAACGAGGACAGCAGGAGAAAGGAGTAACATCAATGAGGCAAACGCAGAATGGTTGCAATTTACTCAAAGAAAGAGATGTTTGGCCAGAAATACTCCTAAATGAATACTTAAACTAGAACATTTTAGTAACTGCCTACTATTGCAGAAAAAATTGCAAAGGTAAACTACAAATTAATTTAATGCTTTTATAATTTATAAGTTATTGATTTTCAGTATGTATCTCAAAGCAATGGAAGTGCCTTCTTCATTACTAACAGCTCTCTCTAAAAGATTTCATAACTTGTTCTGGCTGGGCAGTTGAAAAGAAAAGGTAAAAATCAATAGAAAATCATTGCAAACTAATCATCAGAATGAAGCAAGAAAGGGCAGAATACTGAGGTCATAAGCCCTGGAATTAAAATTCAATTCCATAAACCTGTAGGGCTTAAAAGTAAGAATGCTTCCCCAGCCATACTCACTGACCCCCTCATGGTGTCGATTGGATCTAAAACCAGAGGAGGCAAATTTCATTAGTATGTCTAAATCCAGCTTTCACAGGTTGGCTGTACATGATTGTATATAGTACATGTACTTTGATAATAAATTTACTTTGAACTTTGAATTTTGGTTGTATTTGTTTAATGCCCATCATCCCATTTCCAGGATATCCTTGCAGGGATTCCTTGAGATGGTGTATTTGGCCACAGTGAGTGCAGAGTGTACCATCTTCATAGTACTCTGCAATAACATACTGCGGCTACTTCAACAGCAACCTCACAAATCTGAGACTTCCACCACCAAGAAGGTGCATGGTACCACATTCAGATACCCATCCTAAATGCACACTCTGGTAATTTGGAGAAATGTCTCTGGTCCTTCATCTTTAAATCCTGCTTATGCAAGTACTTTAATCAGAAAGACCACACTAATTTAAGAAGGCAGCTCATTAGCACATTCTGAAGGGTAATTAGGAATGAACCTACAGGATATTAGTGTCACGGTCCCGACCGTTAATTCCTCCTATTCTCATAATTCCCTTTTCCCCATGTTCTCCTGGGCTCCTTGATTGTGACACCTGATTCTCATTTAAACCAGCAGCATGAAAACCCCGGCTTTGCATTCACTTGTTGCCAGACCATTGCTTCAGCCAGTGCGGTAATTCACATACCCGGCCGCTTAGAATGGTGTATTCTGAGTTTTATTTCAGTACCGAGGTTTACCTGTGTAGCTCTGTCTCTCCATGTCAAGTTAAGTATTGCCTGCTGTTTGCCTTTCCATTTGCCGCTTCGTGTCAGGATAAGGATTGCCTGCCATTCACCTTTCCATTTAACGCTCCGTGTCGAGATAAATGTTGTCAGCCGCTTGTCTCCTGTTTGCCGTTCAGCTCCAGCAACGCCCTGTGTCAAGAAAAGTTTTGCCTGCCTCCTGCTCCTCCGTTCATCCACGCTGTTTGCCTGTGTTAACTCTGTCCCTCGACTGCTTAGAATTGTGTATTCTAAGTTCTGTTTCCGCACTGTTTGCCTGTGTTAACTCTGTCTCTTGGTCGCTTAGTATTGTGTATTCTAAGTTTTGTTTCCGCGCTGTTGTTTCCCTGTGTTAACTCTGTCTCTCCGTGTTAACAGGAGCATGGCATGCCGCCCGCCGTTCTCCCCCAGCCACGCTCATCCCCTTGTCTGCATCCCTGCTCTGCCTTGTCCCACCATCTATCTACGCAGGCTCAGTGGTTAAATGCCGTGTTCTCACTGTAGCGACCCGGGTTCGATACCTGGTCCAGCCTCGCTCACTCCTCAGCTTTCCTCTGCCTAATCCTCACTCCCCAGCCTTCCCTGCAACCATTAATAAACATTCTTCTGATTATGCTACCTCCGTGTCAGTGTCCTGTGTTTGGGTTCACCCGTACTTCGCTGCAACAATTAGCCTTGCAAGTGGTGCCACTATCTTGAAAAATCAATCCATTTAAAAAAAACTGCAGAAAGTTCAACAAAAAATCAGCAAGCAAACAGATTTGGTGCATTGCTGGTTTTGAATTGTCACTCTCTTCCCATCAGTATCAAGGCCTATGTGCCTACCTGATAATAGATTAACACGCACATAGTGCTGGAGGTCCTTAGCAGGTAGGAAGCGTCTATGGAGAGGAATAAGGAGCCGTTGGTTTGTGCCATGACTCTTCGACAAAAAGGTGAATCCATAGATACTGCCTGACCAGCTGAGTTTCTCCTGTATTTCGTATGTTTTACTCTGGAGTACCAACATCTGCAGAATCTCTTGTGTTTCCACTCACTGACCACTTTATTAGGTATATCTGTACACCTGCTTGTTAATGTAATATCTAATCATCCAATCATTTGGTAGCAACTCAATGCATAAGAACATAAATACATGGTCAAGAGGTTCCGTTGTTCAGACAAAATATCAGAATGGGGAAGAAATGTGGTCTTCGTGACTTTGACTGTGGAAAGACTGCTGATGCCAGACAGGGTGCTTTGACTATTTTAGAAACTGCTAATCTCCTGGGACTTTCACACATTCGCTAGAGTTTACAGAGAATGGTGTGGAAAAAAAACAAAATATCCAGTAAGCAGCAGTTCTGTGGGCAGAAACGCCTTCTTAATGAGAGAGGTCAGAGAAGAATGGCCAGACTGGTTCAAACTGACAGGAAGGTGACAATAATCATGCATTACAATAGTGGTGTGCAGGAGAACACCTCTGAATGCACATGCACAACCCATTGAACTTTGAAGTCGATAGGCTACAGCAGCAGAAGATCATGAACATATACTCAGTGTCCACTTTATTAGGTACAGGAGATTCCTAATAAAGTGGTCACTGAGTGTATGTAAAGTAGTGTGCAAAAGTCTCAGACACATACAATGCCAATAAAAAATATTCACACCCCTTGGAAGCTTTCATGTTTTATTGTGTTACAACATTGAATCACAGTGCTTTTAATTTGGCTTTCTTTGACACTGATGAACAGAAAAATACTCTTTTATGTAAAGTGAAAACAGATCTTTACAAATTGATCTAAATTAATTACAAAATAATTTGTTACACAAGTATTCACTCCCTTCAAGTCAGTATTTAGTACAGGTTGACCTTCGCTAATCCGACTACCTGTAATCTGGTTCCTTCGATAATCCGGCACTGATTATGCTTAACGTGATCCTTTTGTAATTCAGCATTTTCACTAATCTGGCAGTCCTCAAGTCCCAATGGTGCTGGATTAGTGAAGGTCGACCTGTAGATGCACCTTTGGCAGCAATTGAGTCTGTGGGGATAGGTCTCTATCCGCTTTGCACATCTGGACACTGCAATGTTCCCCCATTCTTCTTTACAAAACTGCTCAGGCTCTGTCAGATTGCTCTGTGAGTGAACAGCCCTTTTCAAGTCCAGCCACAAATTCTCAATTGGATTGAGATCTGGACTCTGACTTGGCCATTCCAGGATATTAACTTTACAAACAAGAGAAAATCAGCAGATGCTGGAAATCTAAGCAACACACACACAAAATGTTGGAGGAACTCAGCAGGCCGAGCAGCATCTATGGATAAAAGTACGGTTGACATTTCGGGCCAAGACCCTTCAGCAGAACATCAACTTTGTTGTTTTTAAGCCATTCTTGTGTAGCTTTGGCTTTATGCTTGGGGTCATTAACCTGATGGAAAACAAATCTTCTCCCAAATCACAGTTCTCTTGCAGACAGCATCAGATCTTCCTCCAGGATTTTCTTGTAGTTTGTTAAATTCACCTTACTCTTTACCTTCACAAGTCTTCCAGGGCCTGCTACAGTGAAGCATCCCCACAGCATGACGCAGCCACCACCATGCTTCATGGTAGGGATGGTGTGTTTTTGATGATGTGCAGTATTTAGCTTGCAGCAAACATAGCGTTTGGTCTAATGGCCAAAAAGCCTAATTTTGGTTTCATCAGACCATAGGACCTTCTTCCAGCTGACTTCAGATTTTCCCACATGCCTTCCGGAATACTCAAGCTGAGATTTCATGTGAGTATTTTTCAACAGTGTCTTTCTCTTTGCCACTCTTCCATAAAGCTGCAACTGGTGAAGCACCCAGGCAACAGCTGTTGTATGCACAGTCTCTCCCATCTCAGCCACTGAAGCTTGTATCTCCTCCAAGCTGTCATAGGTCTCTTGGTGGCCTCCCTCACTAGTCCCCTTTTTGTATAGTCACTCAGCTTTAGAGGACAGCCTGCTCCAGGCAGATTACAGCTGTGCCATATTCTTTCCATTTCTTGATGATTGACTTCACTGTACTCTAAGGGATATTTAGTGACTTGTAAATGTGCTTGACCCCTTGGAATCAACTGAAACATCTTGAATGAACACAGATCTCCAATAACAGATTTCAATTTAACTAACTATTTGATTTCTAGAACCAATTGGCCGCACCAGTGATAACATGGTCTGTCTTATTAAAGAGGGGTGAATACTTATGCATGAATTATTTTGTGTTTTATATTAGTAATTAACTTAGATCAATTTGTAGAGATCTGTTTTCACTTTGACACAAAAGAGACTTTTACTATTGATCTGTGTTAAAAAGCCAAATTAAAGCCATTGTGATTCAATGTAGTAAAACAATAAACCATGAAAACTACCAAGGGGTGTGAAAACTTTATAGGCACTGTATGTGACTTTGACTTTTGCATAGTACTGTACCTGATGCTAAATGCTCTCCATATGCAAGGCCATGCAAAGAGCACGAGCACGCTATGAAACCACGGATGTCATCAGAGCCAATTTCAACATTCCTCTCATTCAATGTCCACATACAAACACCTTTTGGTGATGATTACTGAATATTATTCAAGAGCAGAAAACCTGACTTTTTTATTCACCTCTCAGACTCAGTGGTGTCGGTTACCCTACATTACCCTGTCAATCCTGTCTTGGCTTGACAGGAAGACCACAGCTGATAACTTTCATTCCTGTGTGAATCAGTAGCATTTTGCTTGGTCCAGCTGCTGATTGGCCAGTAGGGACCACATTGTTTTTTTTTTGCTTTTGCCATGATTATCAACATAACCAATAACCAGTGGCTTTCATGGAAAGATGGAATGTGCAAAAAAATACCAAAATACTAGAGAAAGGTTTTGGAAAATCCCACATCATAAAATCACACATGTGCATAATCAAATAAATAAATTGCTTAAATTAGATTCTGTACAACATTTACATAGCAGTTGAAAGGAACTCATTGAAAGCACATGGAATTTTAATCACAGGTGCCAGAATTTTGTTTGATCGGCATGGCTTCTTGTGTGTTTGTGTATATTTTTATCAAGTCAAAACTGTGGTTTCCTGAAACTATTGACGTTAATTTTATGTTGAGAACAGTTTAATTTGCAGTGTGTGTAAGATCAGCCCCAAGATCATGGCTATAATTTGTATTCCTGTGGCATTTTTAAGGAAATATTCCAATTCACTTCTTAAGTGACAGTTTGGATGGGCGCAAGAGCTAGGGGAACAGTCCGGAGGGTAGGTGCCAGAGAATGAAGGGTGGTGTGAGGAGTTAAGCACGACTGAGAATTTTTAATTGGAGACCTTTGGAGAATTTGGAGTCAATGCACATCAGTAACTGCAGGAGTGATTTCGTGATTTTGATCTTGTGAAGAATAAACTATTGGAGAACTTAGCAGCAAGCAAACACTACTCAACGAGTCAAATAGCATCTGTGAAGGCAAAGGAATCACTATTTTGTTTGATACTCTGCATCTGGACTTTATGTCGCATCTTGTCCCAAAAGGTTGAGTGTCTCTTTGCTCCAAAGATGCTGCTCGACCCATTTAGTTCCTCCAGCAATTGTATTTTTGGCTCCAAATTACAGCACCTGGGGGTCTGTTCTGTCTCTAAACTTAAAAATGCTTTAGGAGTTTTGTTTGAAAAGCATGAACGTAGAAAATGCAACGCAGTATTGTCCCTTCTGTTCACAATGCTGTTTCGACTTTTTAATCAACTCAAAGATCAATTTAACTCTTCTCTCTCATTTTTCAAACACTGATGTGTCCATCTAAGATTTCCTTAGATGTCCCTAATGTATCTGCCTCTACCACCACCCCCAGTAGTGTGTATGGGTTCCTGTGAGTCTTTAAGTATCTGTAGTGTTAAATCTGTGCATTAATAAGCTAATTGTTCCCAAGTATGAGTGTCCTGTTCCAGGGTTGAACTGACATTGTTGTGCAGTATTATTTACCTATTTACTGTATACTGTAACTTAGAGTAATTTTCTGTTTTGCACTGTACTGCTGCCACAAAACAACAGATTTTATGACATATAGTTTATCAGTGATAATAAACCTGATTACCTGATTTTGATTCTGATTTGTTGTACTGCACTGACAGGTACTGTTTTTATGAAACCTTAAATTACTTACAATTCTCAGGAGAGTATATTTAAAGCAGAGGTTGATAGACTGTCGATTAGTAGGGGTGTCAGAGGTGATGGTCAGAAGGTAGGAGAATGAGGTTGAGAAGGAAAGTAAATAGACCCTCAGACCATAGATTAGGAATTAGGCCATTTGGCCCGTCGAGTCTGTTCCACCATTTCATCATGGCTCATCCAATTTTCCTCTCAGCCCCAATTCTCCCCATATCCCTTCATATCTTGACCAATCAAGAATCTATCGACCTTTGCCCTAAATATACATAAAGACTTGACCTCCACAGCTGCCTTTAGCAAAGAATTCCACAGATTCACCACTCTCTGACTAAGGAAATGCCTCCTCATCTCTATCCTAAAAGGACGTTCCTCTCTTCTGAGGCTGATCCTCTCCGCATCTACTCTATCAAGGCCTTTCACTATTTGATAGGGGGTTAATGAGGTCACCCTTCATTCTTCTGAATTCCAGTGAATACAGGCCCAGAGCCATCAGCCATGATCAAATGGCAGTGGAGACTTGATGGGCAAAATGGTCGAATTCTACTCCTATGTCTTAATTTCTTATGATTTAAAAGATCTTGCAGAACAATTTCAACACCTTTGCCTAGTATGAGTGACAAAAATGACCCTGGAACAAACATTACTAAAATTGTTTTTATTCCAAAACAGTTTGCTAGAATTTGTGGTTTACAAATTGGTAACCATATTTTCTACATTGTAATAGTGACTCTATGTCATAAGCATTTTGCTGGTTACAAAGTGCTTTAGGCATCCTAATGAATGATGCTGTTTTAAAATATTATCTTTCCATACTTCATCGTGGAAGTTTTAACTGTTAATGTGTTGGAATAGTTTGGCTTAAATCCAAGAGAGAACCATAAAGCAACATCAACTAGAGGCAAACAAGAGTGTTTTTAATGTAGGAGGACATGTCAGAATGTTTCACAGAGGTGGGAAGGAGAGAGGCAGGTCATGCCATGTGTGATATTATTATAGCCTTTTTCAATAACAGTGATGGTAGGGGAGTGGTTGCTCAAAACTGATGGGAGGTGTTGAATTGGGAAAAGCTCAGCTGATGATTTTGTGCTTGAAGAGTTGGAGAGACAAGGGATGTTGGCAAGAAGCAAAAATGTTTCGAGCACAGAGCTGTTGAAGGGAGGTTTCTATGTGGAGTTAGTATGCCTGACAATTTTGATGGGAAGAAAAAAACGCAATTAAAATACACTATTGTAAAAACTGTATTATTTAATAAATGTAAAATGGTGATTTACTGTAGAATAATATTATGTCAACACTGTACTGCTGCTACAAAATGACAAATTTCATGTCATACATCAGCAATAATAAACCTGGCTCTGATTTGAAAATATCAGCTGCTCCGGGGGGAATTGCAAAATGAAAATCCAAGTCAAGGGAAAGTTGATTGTCAGATGCACAGGAACATGTACGTATAGGTGCCATGAAAGACTTACTTGCAGCAACATCTCTGGCACATGGTATTAGAGACACAGCATTCACAAGAAGAACAAATTAAACAGAAATTATACAAAATTTGAACAGTAAATATTAATTGCAGTGCAGATTTAGAACTTACAGATTAGCTTTATTTATAAAGATTAGTCTTTATTTTTCACATGTACATTGAAACATAGAAACATGCAGTGAAATGTGCTATTTGTGTCAACAATCAACACAATCTGAGGATGTTTTGGTGGCAGCCTGCAAGTATCATTAACATCGCATTTTCCCCCTTCCTTTCCAGTCTTGATGAAGGGTCTCATTTCTATAGGTGCTGCCTGACCTGCTGAGTTCCTCCAGTGTTTTGAACCTGCAAATATTACTATGCTCCTGGCCCTAACATAGTACACTCACAACTTGCTACATATACATCTTTGGGAGGAAAGCAGAGCAACTGGAGTAAATCCACGTGGTTACAGGGAGAACATATAAGCGGAAGTCCAACCCCAACTACTAGTGGCGTAAAGGGTTATGCTATCTGCTACACTACTGTGCTGCTCTTGAATGTTTGAAAGGAAGTAGCTGTTCGTGGACCTGATGTATGGGACTTTAGATGAGATCTAGTCTGTAGTTCATGTTATGATGAGCTTCTGGTTTCTGGTTACTCCTTTTTTTATTACTATTTTGTATGATTTTGATTAGGGTGAATTGGCTCTGTGGCCTGCGAATGACACAGGGCTAAATTAAACTGTACTGAACTAAACTGAACATTCCTAAACTGTTTCAAGGACTCTAGGGTTTAATATTTAATATTCTGTGTATTATTCACTCATTTTTTGACGTTGGCGCAATTTGTTCTTTTTTTGCGCGTGGGGTGCTTGTTTTTTTTCTTTGAATGGGTTCCATGGTGTTTCACTGTTTTGTGACTATTTTGCAGGAAGACAAATCTCAGGTTTGTAATCTGCATACACACTTTGATAATAAATGTACTCTGAATCTTGTATGAACTGAATTTTAGCGCTATATGTGTGTGGAAAGAAGGGAAACACTGAAAGGAAGAAATTAGAGAGAAGGAGGGAAAAGTGGGAGGGAGAAGGAAATGTGCTGTCATCTAGCTTTGATAGATCGTCTGTTTCCCTGCTCTCTCCACTTCATTCCTCAGTCTAATTCTTTTGATGGCATTGTGGATGGTGGTACTGCAACTTCTGCCGCTGTTGCACAGCTCCAGCAACCCGCGTTCAATCTTGACCGCCGTGTGCTGTCTGTGCGGTGTTTGCAGGTTCTTCCTGTGACCACATGCATTTCCCTGGATGTTCTGGATTTCTTCCACATCCCAGTGATTTGATCATAGGCTAATCAGATGGCATGATAAAGCACGGAAAGGCCCTCTGGTCTGTTGAGTTTATGGTGCCCTTGTACCTCTCTACTAATTCATTTACCCACATCAATGTGTGCTCCACTCTCTGCACCCTTTTCACATTGCCAAGCCAATTTACCTGCTTTCCCCTGCAGATGGACTGCGTTCACTCAGTCCTCTCTTAGTTGTTGTTCTCTCTCTGGTCTATCCCCGTTCTGGTTTCCCAGTGGAACACCGTCCTTTTTGGATTCATTGGAGGTTCACTCTGACTTCTCTCTTTCACGTCTGCCTGAGTTCCACCCTGACTTTTCCTTTCCTGGTCTGCTTGAGCTCATTTCTGATTTCTGCTGCTCACCAGCTCTCTAAATCCTTGAAGCCTACACTCCCTTTGCCGCATCTCCTCAGACTGTTCACACTAACTGGAGCAGTGGCTTCGTCGCTCAGCATCTCTTCACTTTCCAGGGTCCACTTTGGTCACGCTGCTGTCCCTGCTTCACGCTGCAGCCAATTACTGCTGTTCATTCCTTATATAGTTTTCCATCCCTGTTCCCAGATCAGCCCCCCCCCCCCACACACACAGTCCACAAATTCAATACCCTTTTTGGCCTGTGGATTGGCATTTATTGAATCTTCCCATCATAGATACAGATTTTCCACAAACAGCATTGCAACATGACACTCCATCACAGCAGACAATTACACAGGCTAATATGCTATTGTAAATTATTGCTAGTTAGGTGCCTAGCCACTGTTCTGCTCTGTCTACATTTAGGACTGCGAGGCTAAGTACAGCTCAAATGTCATCTCTAAATTAGCCATTGCTTTCAGTAGAACCTCAGATGGTGATGAGGAAGCTTAAAGCAACACACGTAAAATGCTGCAGGAACTCAGCAAGTCAGGCAACATCTATGGAAATGAGAAAAAACAGTCAAAGTTTTGGGCTGACACCCTTCTTCAGGACTGGAAGAGAAAAGGGGGAAGGCAACAGAATAAAAAGGTAGGGGGATCACAAGATCACAAGACAGAAGTAGGCCATTCAGCCCATCGAGTCTGCTCTGCCACTCCACCTTGAGCTAAACAATTCTTCCATCTAGTTCCAATTTCCAACTTTTTCCTCCATATTGCTTGATACCCTGCCTATTTAGATACCTATCAATCTCCTCCTTAAACACCATCAATGATCGAACCTCCACAGCTGTATGTGGCAACGAATTCCACAAATCCACGACCCTCTGGCTAAAACGGAGGGGAAGGAGGATAGCTGGAAGGTGAAAGGTGAAGCCAGGAAGGGTAGAGTGCTGGAGAGGAAGAAATCTGATAGGAGGGGAGAGTGGACCATAAGAGAAAGGGAAGGAGGAAGGGTCCCAGGGGAGGTGAGATGAGATAAGGAGTCAGAATGGGGAATAGAAGAAGAGGGGAGAGGGAGGGATTGTTTTTTACCAGAAAAAGAAATAGATCTTCATGCCATCAGTTTGGAGGCTACCCCTATGGAACATAAAGTATTGCTCCTCCAACCTGAGGGTGGCCTCATTGTGGTAGCAGTGGAGGCCACAGACTGACATATCGGAATGGGAAGAAAAATCGGAATTAAAATGTCTGGCCACCAAGAAGTTCAGCATTTGACGGATGGAGTAGAAGTGCTCGATGAAGTGATACCCCAATTTACGACAGGTCTCACCAGTGTAGAAGAGCCCACATCAGGAGCATCAGACACAATAGACGATCCCAACAGGTTCGCAGGTGAAGTGTTGCCTCGCTTGGAAGGGTGGTTTGTGGCTCTGAATGGAGGTGAGGGAGTAGGTGAATGGGCAGGTGTAGCATTTCGGTCACTTACAGGGATAAGTGCTGGGAAGATGATTAGTTGGGAGGGACAAATGGACGAGGGAATCACGGAGGGAGCAATCTCTGCAGAAAGCGAAGGGGGGGAGGTAAAGATATGTTTGGTGGTAGGATCCCTTTGGAGATGATGGAAGTTACAGAGAATGGTGTGTTCTCATTTGCATCACCAACATCTCCAACAGCATCACACTGAGCATGGGGGCCCCCCAGGGCTGTGTGCTCAGTCCATTGTTGTTCACTCTGCTGACCCACCACTGTGCTGCAACACACAGCTCAAACCATATCATCACGTTAGCCGATGACACAACCGTGGTGGGTCTCATCAGCAAGAACGATGAGTCAGCATACAGAGAGGAGGTGCAGCGGCTAACAGACTGGTGCAGAGCCAACGACCTGTCTCTGAATGTGAACAAAACAAAAGAGATGGTTGTTGACTTCAGGAGGACACGGAGCGACCACTCTCCGCTGAACATCGACGACTCCTCCATAGAGATCGTTAAGTGCACCAGATTTCTTGGTTTTCACCTGGTGGAGAATCTCACCTGGTCCCTCAACACCAGCTCCATAGCAAAGAAAGCCCAGCAGTGTCTCTACTTTCTGTGAAGACTGAGAAAAGTCCATCTCCCACCCCCCATCCTCACCACATTCTACAGAGGATGTATCGAGAGCATCCTGAGCAGCTGCATCACTGCCTGGTTCGGAAACTGCACCCTCTCGGATTGTAAGACCCTGCAGCGGATAGTGAGGTCAGCTGAGAAGATCATCGAGATCTCTCTTCCTGCCATTACAGACACATACACCGCATGCTGCATCCGTAAAGCAAACTGCATTATGAAGGACCCCACACACCCCTCATACAAACTCTTCTCCCTCCTACCATCTGGCAAAAGGCACTGAAGTATTCAGGCTCTCATGACCAGACTATGTAACAGTTTCTTCCCCCAAGCCATCAGACTCCTCAATACCCAGAGCCTGGACTGACACCAACCTACTGCCCTCTACTGTGCCTATTGTCTTGTTTATTATTTATTGTAAAACCTGAACTGTTTTGGGCACTTTATGCAGTCTTGGAGAGGTCTGTAGTCTAGTGTAGTTTTTGCGTTGTTTCATGTAGCACCATGGTCCTGAAAAATGTTGTCTCATTTTTACTGTGTAATGTACCAGCAATTATGGTCGAAACGACAATAAAAAGTGACTTGACTTGACTTGGATGTGGAGGCTCATAGGGTGGTAGGTAAGGACAACAGAAACTCTTTCACTGTAAGGCGGTGGGAAGATGGAGTGAGTGCGGACATTCGGGAAATGGAGGAGATGAGGGTAAGGGCAGCATAATTGTGGAGAAAGGGAAACCCCATTCTTCGAAGAAGGAGGACATGTCTGTTATATTGGAAAGGAAAGCCACATCCTGGCAACAGGTGCTGGGGAAATGAATAAACTGAGAAAAGGGAATAGTATTTTTTCAGGAAAGAGGGTGGGAAGAGATATAGTCAAAGTAACCGTAGGAACTGTTAGGTTTATAAAAGATGTCAGTCGACAGTTTGTCTCCGGAGATGGATATAAAAGATGAGGACGCTTACAGAAGTGAGATAGAACTCAGTGTTGAGTGTTAATGCTACAGCAGCCTTGCATTCAACATTAACAAGACCAAGGAACTGATAGTGGATTTCAGGAAGGGATATTAGGAGAACCCACACCAGGGTTCAGCAGTGGAAAAGGTGAGCAGCTTCAAGCTCTTTTTTCCAACATCTCAGAGGACCTATCCTGTGCTCAATGCATTATACAATCATGAAGAAGGCCAGTGGCTCTGCTTTGGAAGGAGTTTAGAAGTTTGAAATGTCACCAAAGACTCTTACAAGTTTCCCTAGATTATGGTGGAGAACTTTCAGACTGGTTGCCTCACAGCCTAGCATGGAGGCTCCAATGTATAGTAATGTATAGTAATGTATGGTATTGTATAGTATTGCAAGAGGGTGCACAGGGTTGTAGGCTGTGCCAGCTCCATCACAGGTGCAATCATCCTCATGATCAAGTGCATCTCTGGGGCTCCATTATAGACACAATTGCTCTCACCATCCAGGACATTCCCTCTTCTCATTACTACCAACAAATCAGAGGTACCACTCTCAATGATTCAGATACAGCTTCCTTTGTTCTGCCATCAGATTTCGGAAAGATCTATGAACCTACAAACACTCCCTGAGGACTCCTTTGTTTTGCTTTATTTAGTTAGTTTTGTAATGTACTGATGCCACAGAACAATAAATTTCATGTCATAAATCAGTGGTAATAAATCTGATTCTGCATAATAGGAGAATTGGAAAGAAATGATGGACGTGTGAAAGAGAAATGTAAATAAGTGAGAGAATAGAAATGATGGGATGATTCTGAGAACTGGCTGAATGCCCTCCCTCTATACCATAAGATTATTATGACATTAATCATGGTTTCAACCACCTTGAGGTCAATTCACCAGGATCTGAATTACTTTACAAGAATTCTCTGCTGAAATTCTATTTTGCTCAAGTACATTGCTTTACAGTTTTATAACTTGTCGTACTATCGTCCTCTGTATAGATATAACCATGCTTGTTATCTCTACTAAAGTAAACATGTGAATTTACATAATGAGTTCTTGTTCATTAGGAAGGGGAATCACAACAGTCTTTTTTCTGCCTTGATCTGATGTTCATTTTCACCCATTTTATCGGAGGGTTGATCCAGCACAGAAACTGTAAGCAATGTTTCCATTCTCTAGCTCTGCAGTGCCTGGTAAGTTGTATAGAAGCCATTAGTTAATACAGCCCTGAGCAGCTATTTCAAAATGAACCAAGGTCGTCTCTGTAATCTTCTCATTGCATATCGATCTGTGCCAGACATAGCCGATCATTAACTCAGTTTCAAGCATTTAAAGTAAATCTATTTTTCAGACAATACTTAATAGCAGCTTGAGGTAGGGTTTCCAGTGTTCATAGACTGCCTTGGAGTCTCCCAAAATGATGCTGAATTTCTCAGCCACTACAGGGAGCACCGGAAGTACAGTTACACCTGTGTAGAGGTAATCTTTCTCTGCCTTTTCAGAAATGCTATGAAGAGTATAGATGCAGCAAGTCCTGAGTAGAAGTTTAGAGATAAAGTCAATGCTTAAATTATATTGCAGCTCAAGCTGGGAGCCCTAGCCTGCTTAGTTCACGCCCGATAAATAGGAGGATAGCCATTAATGGAACTTCATTACCTGGTTTTCACAAATTAAATCATTGAAATATAATCATATTTTGAGAAACCTACTATTCCAGGATAGAATAGCTAAATTAAGATTTAAGCTCCCACATGGAAAGAGTTAATTAAAAGCGCAGGCAAAATAACTTTTGAACTCTGTTGCAAATTGAGGATAATAGTATACTGGAGGACCAGGTCATGACAAATTTCCTGCCATATCCCTATGACTTGCTCTTATTTTTCAGCCTATTGAGCCTACGTCTGTTCCCAGTGCTCTCCAATCCTCTCTCTTATGTTCTCCTAACACATTCTCTTTCATGCACCCATCAGCTTCAGTCTAATTTTCCAAACCACCCACCCATATTAGGAACAATTTAAAATATCCAACCAATCTGCCAAAAAGCATGCCTTGAGGGGAGGGGTAGGGAAGTTGATGCAATTGCCATTCTTTTTATCTGCAGGGGAGGGGTGGAGGATTTTGGGGTTTGCAGATTTAGTTTCTTCTTCTTTTTCGTGCTGGGGGAGGGGAGTTGGTATCTTTTCGTTCAACAATTCCTATGGTTTTTTTTGTATTTCTAGAGTAGACAAATATCAGAGTTGTATTGCACATGCGTACTTTGACAATAAAATGTACCTTTTGAACTTTTGATGTGGGAAGAAACTTGGGCAACAGAGGGAAACGCATACAGTCACAGGAAGAATGTACCAACTCTACACAGACAGCACCCAAGGTCATGAGTAAACATGGATCACTGGAGTCGTGAGGCATCAGCACTACTTGCTGAATCAACCAGCCGGCAGACTGATTGGTGCTTCTAAGTTATCCGTGTAGTGCAAGTTCCCTTTTGGGTTATGTTCTCTAACTGCAGATGCTGAGGGGAGACTTAATAGAAATCTACACGATTATATGAGACATAGAGTAGAAAGCCGACATTTTTCCCCCTTATTGAAAAGAGTACGAGAGGGCATGAATTTAAATTGAGAGCAGAGTAATTCAAAGGAGATGTGTGGAGCAAGTATTTTTCACATAGAGGGTACAGCCAGAGAAGGAAGTAGAGGCAGATCTAATGGAAACACTTAAGAATACCTTGAAGCTGGGTGAGACTAGAACTCGTGGTCAGAGGTTAAGGTTGAAATGTAAAATGTTTAAGGAGAACCTGAGAGTGAAATTCTTTGCTTTTAACATTTATGAGAACTTTGGATAAAGACATAACTAGGACAGGCATGGGCTCTGCAGCTTGCACATAGAGCTTTGAGCATCTGGGTTTCTTGAACACCCGTATTTACTAATTGTTAGAGCCTTTAAGCTCAGCTATTTTCTATTTGGTGTTGTCAAGCTGATTGTGACTGGCAGGTGTTTCTTGCACTCTGTCATTATTTAAAGGAGACTCACGGTGTGCTCTGTAAGTGAAGTCCTCCTGTGTATTGGAGAATAATTTGTCTCCCAGTGTCACTCGGCCATGCCTTCAATGCTCTGTTGGTATTCCTATGTCAAACCTCTTGTTTCCATCTCTTCACAGGGAGTGTGCCGTTCCTCCGCTCCTGGGTCGAGTCGGCACCAGCACCTACCAAGATTGAGGCTGTCATCTGCCGCACCTGGGTTGAGTCAGTGCTGGCAACCACCATGACTGAGAGGTTCTGCTGTTCCTCCACACTTGGGCCCCAGTCCTGTAAGTGGGCTTTGCCACAGGGGAGGGTGTATCAGGTTGTGGTCTGGGTGCGGGTCAATGGGACTAGGCAGAATACCAGACTAGATGGGCTGAAGGGCCAGTTTCTATACTGCAGTGCACTTTGACTTGACGACTCTACTACATGGATATGCAGAAAATGGAGAGAAATGAACCATGTGCAGAGAAAAGAGGTTAGCTGTGATTAGCTTAATTAGTTCTGCACAACACTGTTAGCTGAAGGGCCTGTTCCTGTGTTGTACTTTTTTCATGTTGTATGTTTTACATTCCAGTACACATTGGCACAGATCAGACTCTGAGGAGATGAGGAGACAGAATATAAAGTCTAAACGAGGGGCCAAAATTGATGGAATTATATCATATGATGAAACCTGGTGGAAACGGTTCAAACAGAGGTTGCAACTTTAGTTTGAAGAGTAGGGACAGATAGCTGATGTGGGAGGGGCCAAGTGAGTTGAGCAAGTAATTATAAGGTGAGCTGGTGAAAATGAAAGGGCTCTATTATTTTCTGGATCATTAGGGAAACAATTTTAGATGACATTTCGATAAAACCTGGGTGTCATGGGAACATTGCAGAACAGCACTCAATGACATTAACAAAGGTCAAACAGGAGTGCTGGAGCTGCTGGCTGCACAGTAACATATCTGCTGTTAAAATAGTGCCCTGGCTGGGCCGGACATTGATCAGAAATCTCCTGGCTGCTGCTCCCCATCGACTTCCAATGGCGTACAGCAGAAACTACCTTTGTGTGCCTCAGATTTTTACTCTGATGGACAGAGAGCGGAGCTAATGGAATCCCAATTTTTAGAATCCACCTTCATTGCCGGCGCAAAGTCTTGAGTCACAATCTGGTAACATAGAACATAGAGCAGTACAGCACAGGAACAGGACCTTTGGCCCACACTGTGTTGCCGAACCAATTTAAACTTGTACTCCAATGTAAGGTTTTACATTGAGTAATAGTTGTCCAGCATTGAGGAGTCATCTGCTTTGTGGCTGCCTGTAAGGAAATGAATCTCAAGGTTGAATAACTTATACATTACTTTGATAATAAAGTAGTTGAACTTTGATTGCAGAATTATGAAATCAGGCTGATGTCTACAGTGGACTGGGAAATGCAGCAACCTAAATGAGGCAGCCATTTAGCCCTTGAGCTCCCGGCCTCCCAACCCCACCTCACCCTGGCCCTTGCACCCAATTTGTCTTCCTACTCTGTACCTGCAACACTATATTGTACTCTGTTTTCTTTCTGCAACCTCAATGTAATTATGTATGACATGATCTGTCTGGATGGCGTGCAGAACAGAAGTTTTTCTCTGTAACTCAGTTCATGTGACAGTAATTAACTAAAACCAACACCTGCTCCACCATTCAGTGCCATCGTGTCTGCTTATTCATTTCAGTAGTTCATTCCTGCTTTTTCCCCCTATCCTTTGGTTTCTGTGGGATTAAGGGATATACGCTCACTGGTCAGTTTACCTAATAAAGTGGCCACTGGGAGTATGTTTGTGGTCTGCTCATTAATGCAAATATCCAATCAGTCCATCATACAAGCATGCAAACATGGTCACGAGCTTCAGGTGTTGTTCAGACCAAACACCAGAGTGGGGAAGAAATGTGATCTGAGTGAATCTGACCATGCAATGATAGCTGGTGTCGGGTGGGGTGTTTTGAGAATCTCAGAAACTATTGACCTCCTGTGATTTTCATGCACAACAGTCTCTAGAGTTTACAGAGAATGGTGCAAAAATCAAAAAAAAAAAAAAAAAAAATCCAGTGACTGGCAGTTCTGTGGAACTAAAATACTTTGTTAATGAGAGAGGCCAGAGGAGAATGGCCAGACGGGTTCAAGCTGATAGAAAGGCAATGGCAAATCTAATAACTACACAGTTACAACAGTGGTGTGCAGGAGAGCAATTCTGAATGCACAACACATCGAACCTTGAAGTGAATGGGCTACAGCAGCAGAAGACCATGAACATGCGCTCAGTGGCCATTTTGTTAGTACAGGAAGTACCCAGTAAAGTGGCCACTGAATGTATATTGAACTCCTGGGGCCCAAGAACTTATTCCTGTCTCTATGAACCAATGAACACTACAATATTATTCCTTTCTTTCTTTTTAACTTCTCAATTATTTTATTATTTATCATAATTTTATACCTTTGTACTATACCGCTGCAATAAGACAACAAACTTCACGTCAAATATGGCAATGATACCAAACTTGATTCTGTTTGTACTATCAACTGATTCTTGTCAATGTGTAATCTGAAAGAACTGGAGTTTTATTTTAGCACAATAATTTTTTTGGGACATTCTCAAAGGCCTTCTTAAATTCAAAACATACCATGTCCATAAATTGTTTTTTTATCTATTTTACTAATTAACTCCTCAATAAACTGCAGGAGATGCATAATTTCTCTTTCCTAAACCTATGCTGACTGTCTAATCCCATTAGTGCTTTTCATTTGAAATGCTATTAGTTGTGTAGAAGTCTCTGCCTATTAGGGTTTTTAAGTGGCTCAATAATTCTTGATTATTACTCTATAAAAATTCTCCATCATGAAGCTTCTGATTTACAATGATACTGATAATAGTATAGCCATATGGACAGTCAAATGGCACAAGACAGAACGTAGGACAGAACTTCCTCCCTCACCACCATTCAGGGCCCCAGATAGTCCTTCCAGGTAAGGCAACACTTCACCTGTGAGTCGGCTGGGGTGATATACTGCGTCTGGTGCTCCAAGTGTGGCCTTCAATATATTGGCGAGACCTGACGCAGACTGGGAGACCGTTACGCTGAACACCTACACTCTGTCCACCAGAGAAAGCAGGATCTCCCAGTGGCCATTTCAATTCCACTTCCCATTCCCATTCTGATATGTCTATCCACGGCCTCCTCTACTGTCAAGATGAAGCCACACTCAGGTTGGAGGAACAAGACCTTATATTCCGTTTGGGTAGACTCCAACCTGATGGCATGAACATTGACTTCTTTCACTTCTGTTAATGCCCCTCCTCCCCTTCTTACCCTATCCCTTATTTATTTATTTAATATTATTTTTCCCCCTTTCTTTCTCTCTCTTTTTTCTCCCTCTGTCCCTCTCACTATGTCTTCCTCTGATGGCCCCGTCCACCTCTCTTTCTCCCTAGCCTCCCGTCCCATGATCCGCTCCCTTCTCCAGCTTTGTATCTTCTTGCCAATCAACTTTCCAGCTCTTTCCTCCTGTTTTCTCCTGTCATTTCGGATCTCCCCCTCCCCCTCCCATTTTCAAATCTCTTACTATCTCTTCTTTCAGTTAGTCCTGACGAAGGGTCTTGGCCCGATACATCAACTGTATCTCTTCCTATAGATGCTGCCTGGCCTGCTGCGTTCCGCCAGCATTTTGTGTGTGTTATTTGAATTTCCAGCATCTGCAGATTTCCTTGTGTTTGCGTGTGTGTCTCTCTCTCTCTCTCTCTCTCTCTTCCCCCCCACCTTCCCCCCCCTACTCCCCTATTGCCACTCTGCACTCAAAGCTTCTACATCCACAGAGCCTCAGATCCCTCACTGCGTGTTTGGATATTATAGTTTGGACAAATTTGTCAACATTTAGGTGTAAGTTCCAGGTCCTATTAATGTAGGTATCATTTGCCACTTCTTCTGCTACTATTTCTGCAATTGCTGAACAGAAAAAAATTAAAAAATAGTTGAATAAAAATGTAACTATTATGACTCAAATCCATACTGTAATCTAATAAAGAGAAGTTAAACTGCCAAAAGGCATATTTAGGACAAACAGAATTATTACCATGTTGAACGGAACATATGTTTTAATAGCAAAATGTCGTCATTTAAGGAGTATTTACGCACTAAATCTGGAATGGTTGGTTTTGTTTAAATGGCTATTTCTTGGGTGTGTTTAAATTTCAATAAGTTAACTAATAGCCCAGCGGTAAAATGTAGGCACCATCCTATGAATAAAGTCGAACTTCTATTACTGTATATCAACTGCACGGACACACTATATTGAGAAATAATTTCAATGAATTGTCAGGGGAGACATTCAGTGAATTAGATGGCTGTTTCTTGCAAATTTTGTTGCATTTTTATCTGGTAAAACTACTGCTAAGATGTATATATTATTTTGCTAATGTCAATTGTTCGGTAAAATCAGTAGGTGGGACTTTCATTTTACCCATTTGTTGCATTCACAAAATGGCTCCTTCAACTGTTCTTGTGATTAAATGATCAGAGATTGCTACTGGGTTGCTATTCAAATCCAGATCATGCATCAGATCTCCCAGTGGGAAACAGTGGTGGCACAAAGACTCATGATTAGAAGGTAGTATAATTACTTCAAAAGGGGTATCAACAACGTTTTTTTGGAAGACTTCCTAACAATGGACATTCTCTGTTCAATTTTAGGACTATTTCATAACATTCAAAGCAGCTGTTGTGGATACGGTCCATGGGAGATAGGAAATCAACATGCTTCATTTATCAATAACAGAGTCCCTCCACAAAATAATCTCCAATTAATGGTGGCCAGGATTGTTGCTAATTCTGTCCGCTGTGAGCTATCAGGAAATTTAGAAAACGTAAAGCTAACGCTAAAGTTTTTAATTACAAGTTCCATTTTAAGGTAAGGAATATTTTTATAAAGGCTACAGGCACAAAATGCTGGAGAAACTCAGCCGGCTAAACATCATCTATAAAAAAAAGTACAGTTGACATTTCGGGCCGAGACCCTTTGCAAGGATTTCCAGCATCTGTAGATTTTCTCTTGTTTGTGTTTTTATAAAGACTATTATTTTTAATATAGTAGATTAACAATCAACATAAACATAATTATAATCATATTAATAATATTTACTACATCATAAAAAACAAAATTAAATTACAGTACTATGCAAATGTCTTAAACACATGTAAAACAATTCTGTAAAGATGCTTTCAAAAATAATGAAATGAAAAGTTTCTAAAATGAAAAAAACATAATAACAAGCAGTAAACAGTAAAAAATGACATCAAATCAATATTTGGTTTTCATCTTTTGCCTTTGAAACCGAATCAATTCTCTGCTGTGCAGTTTTATAAGAAAATCGTCTGGTAAGTTGTTCCAAACATCTTGGAGAATTTGCCACAGTTTTTCTGCAGACTTTGGCTGTCTCGCTTGCTTCTGGCTACAGGTAATCTCAGACAGCCTCAATAATGTTAAGATCAGGACCCTGTGGAGGCCATACCATCTGAAAGCATATAAAAAGTCTAGGGCGCTTAAGACGTTTGCACAATACTGTATATTAAATGTAAATCACTTTGGAGCAATCTGAGGTTGAGAAAAGTACCAAAAACTGTCTTTCTTTTTGTTCTTTCCTCTTTGTCAATCCAGTTAAACAACTTACAACAAGAGCAAGGCAAACATTAGAAATGCTATGATCTCACACCTCCTCCTTGGTTTCAGTATTACATTAGAGCTCAAATAATAACGTCCCAAAGCCAATTGGTTGCAAAGCCATTTATTTAACTATAGTGCGCCCTAGTGACCTAAGACATCATCGGCAGTTTGTTGATCTAAGAATCTACTCACTAAAAAACATTGTTTTCTTGCACAATTTCTGTGCACATCATTTCTCCTAGTACAGTGAAAATCTACGGGTCTCTGTCCTGAGTATAATCGACAAGAACTTCCAAAAGCACTTTGCAGCAGAGGGCTTCAAGGGTTCATAACATATTATTGAGGGTATTTTTCTCATTGCTACCCAAATTGATCTGCTCCTTATTCTGAGGGGATATGCTTCCTAGGTCTAGGCACTCCCATTAGTGAAACCGCCTTGTTAAGCCCTTTCAGGTTCCAAAGAATTATCCTTCATTCTTCTAAATTCCCAAAAGAATAGACCTATCCAAGTCAACGTCTTTCCACAGGACAACACCTCTGATCCCAAGAATAGCCTGTTCTCTGACTTGTTCTATGAGATATTGCTTGAAGAATGTGCCTTGAATTCATCAAGTCTTTTTGGCAATTTAATTATGACAGTCAACAGTCTATATGCAGATTTAAAACCCTCCTGGTTTTTACATTATTTTCCTTATTGTCCTCGTAACAGTGTTTTGTTTAACCAGTGATGAATCCAATTGTCCAGGAACTGAAACACTGATCTCCTCTACCATACTCATAGCTATACATTCTGACCTTTGATTTGGTATATCTACTTCAAGCATTTTTTTGCTAAGAAACTAGAGATAATAATCTGTTAGGGTCTGTGGTTTAGTCTTCACCATAATTCACTAACAAAATCTCTCAGAAGAATCTCTTTCTAAGTGCTCCTAAATGGTTGAGGATCCCTGCCTCCCATCCCACAATCTCTATGACCCACTAGCGTCAGGAAGGAGATACAGGAACATCAGGAGTAACACTGCCGGACTGGGTAACAGCTTCTTCCTTCAGGCTGTGAGACTAATGAATACCCTGCCACCAGTGAGGTCTCATCGCTAAGACAAGAAGTTTTTTACTGAATTGTTTGTTGTTTATCTGTGCTGCATGCTACATGAACTTTGAGTTACATTTTAAAAACTTACTTGCAGTAATATTTTGTTTTATGTGCTGTGTGTGATATATGTTTTATGGGAACACCATGACTGTGAGAAACATTGTTTTGTTTGGTTGTATACATGTCTAATGACAATGAACTTGACTTGAACTTGCAGAATGGATCACTCTTCAGTGCAATGTAATACAACGCAACATATAATGCAGCACAATAATGCAGATTATTGTGCTGCATTATATGTTGTGTTGTATTACATTGCACTGAAGATTACTTTAACCCTACAAATTGGCGAATGATGCTGCTACTGGGACCCCAAAGAACACAATCAATGCCTCTTTCTGCCATTTTCTTTCTTCCACCCTCAGTTTGATGAGCTCTTTCTCTGTGGTGCGGGGGAAATATTGACCACTCCCTGTGCTCTCACCCATACAGTTTGAAGACTGGTCATGCACCAGTGCCTCCCGCGTCCACTATTCTCGTCAGCTTCTTGTATATTCAAATTACCATACAGGACCATGACGCAACCTGTCAGGATACTTCCAACAGTACAACTGTTAAATTGTTAGACTTTTCAATGACAAGCCGAACCTCCAAAGCTGGTACTCTTTCCTTATGATTGCTTTGACGTGCTGGGCCCAGGACAGGTCATCCAATATGTTAATGCCCAGGAATTTAAAGCTGCTAACTCCCACCAGCGCTGATCCCCCAGTGTAGACTATTTCCCCTTGCTGAAGTTCACAATCAGCTCTTAAGTGTTGCAGCTCCGGTCAACCAGGTGTCATGAGGCAGCAGAACATTATAAAATGCACTTCATTATACAGTACAGTGCAAAAGTCTGAGGTATATATATATATATATTACACAGCTCGGGTGCCTAAGACTTTTACGCAGTCCTGTATTTGTCAACATGGAGCAGAGAGCAAGTTTGTAAATCTGACAGGAGCAAAAGAGGTTGGGAATGGTGAGGATGGAGCACTGTGGGAGGGGTGTGGGACAGGTGGCAGAGAAGGAGTCCCAGGGTTAGGAGGTGGTTCAGGTACAGACACACCCAGCCCTGAGACACCAGACAAGGTCACTTTGTTTCCAAATAACTGTTTTATTGATCATTATTGAATGTATCTATGGTGCTCCCCACTCCATCCCTTCTCCTTTCCCCCTTTCCTAACCATGATTCCCTTCTCCCTGCCTCTTCCCACTCTCAGTCCACAATAGAGACCCATATCAGAATCGGGTTGATCATCACTCACATATGTCATGAAATTTGCTTTTTTCTGTGACAATACAGTACAGTATATACAGTGAATGATGCTCATCGGTTGCTTGATAAGTAATATAAATAGTGCATTCAGAAACCTGATGGTGTAGGGAAAGAAGCTGTTCCTTAAACATTGAGTGTGTGTCTTCAGGCTCCTGTACCTTCTCCCTGATGGTAGAAATGAGGACGAGGGCATGTCCTGAAGTGATGATGGTCCTTCCTGTTGGATGCTGCCTTTTTGGGGCGTCGTGTTTTGAAGATGTCCTCAATGCTGGGGAGGCTACTCTCTTTTTCTTGGGTACAATGCAATGCAATGCTAAATAGCACATTATATAACATAATTTAATACAAGACAATGCAATGTAAGAAAGAGATCTGCAGCATGATGTGAAGCAGTAAGGAAAGACTGATGCACTTCAGTAGAGTTATTAGTGTGCAATATCTCTGGTATGATAGGGTGTTAAATGACTTAAGCTTCCAACATTCCACGATGCAAAAAGCCTGCCAGAGACCATAAACAAAAATCTTTATGACTGGATTGTACTGGCAGAAATGGGGGTGAGAAATAATGTCTAGTTTTCAGCTGGATTTCATTTTTAATTTTCAGACTTGGTCAGATTGGCTGCCGCTTCAAACTCTTATTAAGTTTTCTACAATGCATCGGAGCCTATTGTGAAGATTTGTAATACTTTTAGAGGCATTGACAATGGATTAAATCTGATTTTGTGGTGGAGTGGGAATGAAATCTGCAAGTATTCTAAAGGAATGAAAAGGTGAGAAGCGAATGTATTAAATTCACCCATCTTTTGAATCAACATTCATTCTATTATTAATGATCCAGAACCTTTTTATCCATGGCCATAATCTTACATTGTCCTTAGATACATAAACAGTGCTTGATGTGATGTGTATTAGCAAAGTCCAAAATTCAAAAGCAGATTTTAAGCCTTATCCGATCTAGGTATGTATCTACAGGTGTCCTCGCTATAGGGAGATGTACTGTATTAACCTACTCTGCGAAGACTAGCTTCTTTCCCTGTCTTGTCTCAGCAGTGCGGTCTAACAGCCAATGCCCACGATTTGAGTGATGGGGTCCCCTCCCTACCAAGAAGGAGATCCTTCCAGCTACCAAAATAGTTTAAGCACAGTTTATTATATTTTTAATGACACATGCTTAAATTAGACTAATTGTTCTTAAAACACAGGGGATTTCTGATTTATAAAAGATTTATGAATTATAGAAGATTTACAAATTTCAAAGGATTTCCAAGCACAGGTACAATTCTTACGAACTAAAAGTACATACCAACGAGTGCAGACGAACGAGTCATCCATTGCAGAAAACAAAGGCTGAGGAGTGAATTCTAGTTCTTCTTTCTCTCAGCCTGTCTTTCTGTTATTCTTCTTGTCATTCCTAACAATCCTCAATGCTTTCTAACATTTATACTGTTTTGCTACTAGTTGACATTGTTTGCATGTGATGTGTTTTAGATAACTTTGCCGGGACAAAGTAATTCACACAGCTGGCCTAAAAGCTTCTGTGGATAGCTTCTGTGGCTCCCAAAATGAATGCTGTATGACCTGACTCTCTGAGTAAACAGGTATCCCAACCATTGATGGATCATATCTGTGACCATGTTTGATGTGCTAAGTGACAAAACCAATCTGGTCTGCAAGCTTATTTGAACTCAATCACAATAGTGTAATCAACCCAGCCATTCCTGTTTGCTTGCAAAGCTATCTTTTTTAACTTCAGACTTTGTACATTAAAAATTAAAGGCTGGTCCTTGTTAAGCTGAGCAAGGAATATTGGTTAGAAGTTTTACTTTGTTACTAACATCTCCGACCCTTTGAGAGGTCAGACTGCTGTGATAGAAAGCTGAGGTTAATGATAAAACTCTAAGGCTCTGGAAAGTGAATATCCATCAATCCAGAGTTCATGTTTAACTCTCAGACATTGTCAGATTGGAGGTTACTTTAACCTTTATTAGGTTTTCAACAAGGCGTTGAAGCTCATTGTTAAGATTTAGAATACTTTTAGAGATATTTACAATTAATTAACTTTGTCTTGTGGTGGAGCAGGAATAAACCTGTAGGAAATATATCCTAAAGGAATGCAAAGATGAGAAACGAATGTAATGAAGGCACCCATTTTTACAACCAACACTCAGTCCATTATTAATGATCCAGAACCTATTATCCATGGCCATAATCTCAAATCATCCTCAAATACATTCACCTACAAGCCTGGCAGTTCATCCTCCTGACGGAAGTCTTAATTAGCTCATGGAAAACAGCGCAGATGCAGCATGCATAAGCTATTGGCTTACAGACAAAATACAGGCAAATGAAACTGAATTGCATATTTTTTTGATGTGGTGCATTTTATACAAGATCCCATTTTTTTTCCTTGCGTAAAAAGGTTGAGTGGCCTGCCAGAGATTTTTTTACTGGGCAGAAATGGCTAATATGCAGGGGCATAATTTGAAGGTGATTGGAGTAAAGCATATGGGACATTACAGAAGTAAGTTCTTTACACAAAAAGTGATCAGTCTGTGGAACACCCTGTCAGGGATGGTGGTAAAAGTTAGGGACAGTAGGGACATTTAAGAAATTTTTAGATAGGCACATGGAGGCTATGCAGCAGGGAAGAGTTAGATATTTCTTAGAGTAGGTTAAAAGGTTAGAGCAACATCGTGGGCTGAAGGGTCTGGACTATGCTGTAATATTTGATATTCTATACCCAGGACCGAGCTCAAATGAAGACCATAAGACCATAAGACATAGGAGAGAATTAGGCCATTCAGCCTATCAAGTCAGCCCTGCCATTCTATCGTGGCTGATTCATTATCTTTCTGAATCCCATTCTCCAGCCCTCTTCTCATAACCTTTGCTGTTCAAAAACCTATCAGTCTCCGCAGATCCCACCTAGGAGTTGGAAAGAATGTCTTCCCTCAAGGCACTCTCCCCATTTGAACTGGACAAAAACAATGCACACTAAGACAGCTGAGGAAGAGAGAGAGGACACAGGGGAGAGGTAGAGAAACAATAAACAAGACTCAAAACTCCTAATAACTGAAGTGCACGCTAGGAGAAAATACTGTGTGGCAAAAGGCCAGCAAACCAGCCAAGGCAGGATATGGTTCCAGTCATATCCTCTAGGGGCGAGAATTACTTCTTATTTAAGCAATGCAAAATTAAATGTTATGTTCTCATACAAAATGTTGCAACAAACTGTCCATTGCTGAAACTGTTATAGTTGAATTTATTATTACAATCATGTTATGATTCTAATTATACTCATGTTATGATTCTCATTAAATTATAATCATGTTATGATTCTCATTAAATTATAATCATGTTATGATTCTAATTAAATTATTATCATGTAATGATTGGTGTGGTTCAGCAAAGGAAGATATAAAGGATTATCATGTGACATCTGAGCTGTCACCTGACTTTGGTGAACGATGTGGGTGTTAAGACTTGTGGTGTGAGAGCATCACTTTGCCTGCTGGGAAATAAAATTTTATCTGGCTTCTTATGAAAAATTGAGCTCTTTGAGGGCATCCCCCAAATAACTTTTAGTTAATGCCGACTTACTTTGTTCTACTCATATTTGTGTTTTGCAGATTCATTTCCTGGTGCTTTGCCATTTCTGGCATCTGTAATTTTTTTTTGACCCGTGCATTATGCCTCTGAAGTGTTAGGTCTCAATGCTGCTCTCCTGCAACACAAATTGTTTGTGGTATGCAGCAAATCTAACAGAGGGTCTGCAACTCCTGGACATTTTCTGCATGGACTAGTACAGTCATGGGATTTTTAGAAGACCAAAGGTTCTGAGCTTGTGTAACTGTTACATAGAAACATAGAAAATAGGTGCAGGAGTAGGCCATTCGGCCCTTCGAGCCTGCACCGCCATTTATTATGATCATGGCTGATCATCCACCTCAGAACCCTGTACCTGCCTTCTCTCCATACCCCCGATCCCTTTAGCCACAAGGGCCATATCTAACTCCCTCTTAAATATAGCCAATGAACTGGCCTCAACTGTTTCCTGTGGCAGAGAATTCCACAGATTCACCACTCTCTGTGTGAAGAAGTTTTTCCTCATCTCGGTCCTAAAAGGCTTCCCCTTTATCCGCAAACTGTGACCCCTTGCTCTGGACTTCCCCAACATCGGGAACAATCTTCCTGCATTTAGCCTGTCCAATCCCTTTAGGATTTTATACATTTCAATAAGATCCCCCCTCAATCTTCTAAATTCTAGAGAGTATAAGCCTAGTCGATCCAGTCTTTCATCATATGAAAGTCCTGCCATCCCAGGAATCAATCTGGTGAGCCTTCGTTGTACTCCCTCTACGGCAAGAATGTCTTTCCTCAGATTAGGGGACCAAAACTGCACACAATACTCCAGGTGTGGTCTCACCAAGGCCTCGTACAACTGCAGTATCTACAAAGGTGGATTACGGGTTGGTGTGAGGGAGCAGAAGGTAGTGCTTGCTCCCCACATTTAACCCTCTGGTGGTGATGCATCACAAAAATTGTCTGGCAATTTGGTCATTCACAATATCTGTACATTCAGGAAACAGGAGAAGGTCTAGATTGAGCAGATAGCCAGAGACTTTTTCTCAGGGCAGAACTGACTACTACAAGGGGGCATAATTTTAAGGTGAATGGAGGCATTTATGGGGGAGGATGTCAGAGGGAGGCTTTTTAACCAGAGAGTGACAGGTGAATAGAATGCTCTGCCTGGGGTGGTAGTAGAGGTTGATAGCTTAGGTGTATTTAAGAAGATAGAAAAATGATGGGCTATGTAGGACAGAAGGGCTATTGCTGAACAGTTTCTAACTACAAAGTTTGTAGTACCACTTGAGTGAACTTGTGCGGCTGTTAGATTCTATACCATGCTTAGAGCAAACAGTTTCTAAATACGTTGATTGTGTTCAAAAAGCAATGATTTTTGTCACTGATAGTTGGCAAGAAATAAGCAGTAAGACAACTTAGAATTGTTTTGCTCACTGTGTTTCAAGCGTTCAGACTTGGAGATGCCAGAAATGGCCGGGAGTGAAAATTAAATGATTTCACTACATCAACAGGTAAGGCACTATGAAGAATTTGAAGGTATTGACAATCATCCTGAATGCTACAATGAAAATGAAGATTTGGAGGATGCAATCATCAAAAGCATTGCAGGAAGGCAGTCCATTATCTACACTAGGTGTCTGAGCTAATTTTGTTCATTTACAGTCAATCAAAGAAAGCGGCTACATACTAGATGTCTGTCATTTCTGACAATGACATTGAAACTTGTGCGGGAGAGTTTTTAGAGTGGAAAAGCCATTACACTGGGACAGTTCCACTCTCTTGGCCTTGGAAGTCCACGTCCAGTGGTGCAATTAGTCTTCACAAACTAGGATCTTCCTCGTTTGCAGTGGATGACCATAACTTCTACTGTGCCTTATCATGCCTTTTGCTCTGCACGAATTGTGCAGAACCGCCTTCTTGGCCTTTTGATCTCATCCACCCAGTTTGCTGGAGCTGACTTGATATGCTAGGACTTGACATGACTTGACTGGGATATGATGCCACCAGCTACCTTCACCTAGTTTAACCTGTCTGTAGAGGCGGTCTACCAGAATGTGGCCACTGCCACATGCAAACAGTTAGTTGCAACCACAGTTGAGAGCTGAGTGTCCGGTGAGGACCAAAGGTAAGTGAGCTGTCCCAGAATGTACACAACAAGCCCTTTCACCAAAGGCATTACCCATCCCTGGACACCCCATACATGGCGCGTACACTGCATGAATTCCTCTGTCAATAACTGGTATTAAGAACTAATACACAGTTTTATAGTACTGCAGTAGCATTGGTGGTGTTCTAAATTATTTTGTATTTCGTTTAAGTACATACATTGTTACTCAGTTAAATGTTAGTTTCTCTTTTTTTTATATACCTTTTAGCTATTTCCATGAAATTTTGGCTAATTGGGCCAAATGTTCTGGTCTGATGTGTCCCAATTAACCGGAATCCATTGAATGATGAACAGGATACTGATAAGCTTCAAGAACTGGAGACAGAGGCAGGCACATGGCCAATGAAATTTAACACAGACAACAGAGTAGTTTTGTAGTCAGATGGAAAGAACGAGGAGCAGAATTAAGATGTAATTGCACAGCGAGTACGTGAATGATCAAGTCAAGTTTCAAGTTGAGTTTGTTGTCATGTGCCCAAGTACGGTGAGGTACAGGTACAATGAAACACTTGCCTGCAGCAAAGGCAGCCGTTCAGATTACACACAAAACATAAATTATATAGTACTGGTCAAGGGTCTAAGGCACCTTTATATAGCTAGGGTGCCTAAGGCTTTTGCAGAGAAGTGTAGTCATTTAATGTATTGCACTGTACTGCTGCCACAAAACAAAATGGCAGTTGTGAGTGATGAAAAATCTGATTCTGATATGGGTCTCTATTGTGAACTGAGATTGGGAAGGGGACAGGGAGAATGGAATTCTGGTTGGGGAAAAGGGAAGGGGAAGGAGTGGGAAGCACCAGAGAGAGATTCTGTAATGATCAATAAACCAATTGTCTGGAATCAAATGACCTTGCCTAGTGCTTAAGGGCTGGGTATTTCTGCACCTTTGCCACTCCCTGCCCGGTAATCCTTCTCTGCCACCTTTCCCACACCCCTCCCGTAGAGCTCCACGGTTGCCATTCCCAGCATCTTTTGCTCCCGCCAGATTTCCAAATTCGCTCTCCACTCCACCTTGACAAATACAGTACTGTGCAACAGTCTTAGCACCCTAGCTATTTATATGTGCCTAAGACGTTTGCACTGGACTGTATTCAATGGGCTGAATGGCCTAATTCTGCTCCTATGATTTATGGCCTTATGGTCTTACTGCACAGAGAGTAACTAGAAAAGAATACATGTAAAATAAAACATTAGTGCAAAATAATCGCAATCAGAGAGCTTGGCGTACATGTACAGAATTCCGCATCAGCAGGGCTGGGTGAGAGAGCACTTATAAAAGCAGACAGGGTCTTGAATTTTATCTAGAGATTGCATATAAATCTGGTCACTACATTTTATTTTTATTGGTGTATATTGCCACATGTCCTAAGAAGCAGTCAAAAGCTTGTCTTGCATATGGTTTATACAGATCAAATAGGTACATAGTGCTTTGAGCTAGAATAAGGTAAAAACAATAACAATGCAGAATAAGGTGCAAAAGCTACTGAAAAAGTGCAATGCAGGAAAAAATACGGTAGGAAACTTTGTCACATGGTGTGAGCAGAATTATCTGCAGCTTAATGTGAAAAAGACTAAGGAGCTGGTGGTAGACCTGAGGAGAGCTAAGGTACCGGTGACCCCTGTTTCCATCCAGGGGGTCAGTGTGGACATGGTGGAGGATTACAAATACCTGGGGATACGAATTGACAATAAACTGGACTGGTTAAAGAACACTGAGGCTGTCTATAAGAAGGGTCAGAGCCGTCTCTATTTCCTGAGGAGACTGAGGTCCTTTAACATCTGCTGGACGATGCTGAGGATGTTCTACAAGTCTGTGGTGGCCAGTGCTATCTTGTTTGCTGTTGTGTGCTGGGGCAGCAGACTGAGGGTAGTAGATACCAACAGAATCAACAAACTAATTCGTAAGACCAGTGACGTTGTGGGGATGGAACTGGACTCTCTGACAGTGGTGTCTGAAAAGAGGATGCTGTCCAAGTTGCATGCCATCTTGGACAATGTCTCCCATCCATTACATAATGTATTGGTTGGGCACAGGAGTACATTCAGCCAGAGACTCATTCCACCGAGATGCAACACAGAGCGTCATAGGAAGTCATTCCTGCCTGTGGCCATCAAACTTTACAACTCCTCCCTTTGAGGGTCAGATACCCTGAGCCAATAGGCTGGTCCTGGACTTATTTCCTGGCATAATTTACATATTACTATTTAACTATTTATGATTTTATTGTTATTTAATTATTTATGGTGCAACTGTAACAAAAATCAATTTCCCCCGGGATCAATAAAGTTTGACTATGACTAAAGTGAAAAATCATAGTGAGGCAAATTGGAAAGCCAAGAGTCCATTTTATCATCAGTTCGAGAGTCTGATAATAGTGGGATAGAAGAGGTCTTTGAGGCCTGTGGCACATGATTTCAGACTTTTGTACCTTCTGCTGGAAGGGAGAGGGGAGAAGCGGGAATGTCCGGGATGGGTGGGGTCTTTGATAATGCTGACTGTTTTACTGAGGCAGCAAGAAGTATAGGCAGAGTCTATAGATGGGAGGCTAGTTCCTCAGTAGTGCTGAGCTGTGTCCACAGCTCTCTTGCAGTTTGCTTAGCGGTGATGTGTGTGCCAAGCATTCAGGAATTATGTAAAGAGTTTAGACTTTGGAATGCAGAAAATGGTTTCTGGACTTGTCAGGGGGTGAGGGACCAACGAGGAAAAGCTGGACAAACCGTGATTGTTCTCCTTAGATCAGAAAAAGTAGACAAGAGGTGGTAGAAGGCTGCTCAAATGAGTGACAGGCCCAAACAGAACAAGTGCTAACTCTCACCATTGATAGAGCTCACACTTTATCATAATTGTCAAAAGAAAGGAAGAAGTTATTATACAGTAAATAGTTAACATCAGAGATGTACACACAGTAGACACTTTATTAGATGCCTCCTGTTCTTAATAAAGAGGCCACTGAGCGTATGTTCATTGTCTTCTGTTGCTGCAGCTCATCCATTTCAAGGTTTGACATGCTGTGCATTCAAAGATGTTCTTCTGCCCAGCACTGTTGTAACACATGGTTATTTGAATTACTCTCACTTTCCTGTCAGTTTCAACCAGTCTGGCCAGTCTCCTTTGAGCTCTCTCATTAAAAAGACATTTTCACCCACAGAACAGCCACTCACTGGATGTTTTTTTTTTGTTTTTTGCACCATTCGCTGTAAACTTTAGAGGCTTGTGTGTGGAAGTACCAGGAGATCAGTATTTTCCGAGTTAGCCAAACCACTCTATGTGGCATGAACAACCATTTCATGGTCAAAGTCACTTAGATGACATTTAGCCTCCATTCTGGCGTTTGGTCTGAAAAGCGACTGAACTTCTTGACCATGTCTTCATGCTTTTATGATTTGAGTTGCTGCTATATGATTGGCTGATTAGATATTTGCATTAATGAGCAGGTTTGCAGATGCACCTAATAAACTAGCCATTGAGTTTATCTGCTGACAGAGTGGTTTAGGTCAATTCAATTCTACTTTTCAAATAGATTTTCATCAGAACTTGACTGAAAATAATTGCAAGAAGTGCAGAATATAAATGCCCTGCTTTCGCTCTTGCGCGGTCTTGAAGGGTCAAATGACCTCTTTCTATGTGATTGCTATTCTCTGATTTGAAATGGAGAGATTTATTCTGAGGGTTGCCAGCATTTCATGACACTTCCAAAGTCCAGACTCCCACATGGAACCTTTCCCTCATGTAAAGCTCCTCAAGTCTGAAATCATCTGGGCTTGGAGGCTTGTCTGTAAGAGCTAATCAAGCATCTTCATTGTATTTTATCTTTAAAAGTGAAGACTGTGTTCTGTTAGTTTGCTGTTTACTAATCTGCTATAAATAGTCATAGTCATAGTCATAGTCATACTTTATTGATCCTGAGGGAAATTGGTTTTCATTACAGTTGCACCATAAATAATTAAATAGTAATAAAACCATAAATAGTTAAATAATAATATGTAAATTATGCCAGGAAATAAGTCCAGGACCAGCCTATTGGCTCAGGGTGTCTGACCCTCCAAGGGAGGAATTGTAAAGTTTGATGGTCACAGGCAGGAATGACTTCCTATGATGCTCTTGTGTTGCATCTCGGTGGAATGAGTCTCTGGCTGAATGTACTCCTGTGCCCACCCAGTACATTATGTAGTGGATGGGAGACATTGACCAAGATGGCATGCAACTTGGACAGCATCCTCTTTTCAGACACCACCGTGAGAGAGTCCAGTTCCATCCCCACAACGTCACTGGCCTTACAAATTAGTTTGTTGATTCTGTTGGTGTCTGCTACCCTCAGCCTGCTGCCCCAGCACACAACAGCAAACATGATAGCACTGGCCACCACAGACTTGTAGAACATCCTCAGCATCGTCCGACAGATGTTAAAGGACCTCAGTCTCCTCAGGAAATAGAGACGGCTCTGACCCTTCTTGTAGACAGCCTCAGTGTTCTTTGACCAGTCCAGTTTATTGTCAATTCGTATCCCCAGGTATTTATAATCCTCCACCATGTCCACACTGACCACCTGGATGGAAACAGGGGTCACCAGTGCCTTAGCCCTCCTCAGGTCTACCACCAGCTCCTTAGTCTTTTTCACATTAAGCTGCAGATAATTCTGCTCACACCATGTGACGAAGTTTCCTACCGTAGCCCTGTACTCAGCCTCATCTCCCTTGCTGATGCATCCAACTATGGCAGAGTCATCAGAAAACTTCTGAAGATGACAAGACTCTGTGCAGTAGTTGAAGTCCGAGGTGTAAATGGTAAAGAGAAAGGGAGACAAGACAGTCCCCTGTGGAGCCCCAGTGCTGCTGATCATTCTGTCGGACACACAGTGTTGCAAGCACATGTACTGTGGTCCGTCAGTCAGGTAATCAAGAATCCATGACACCAGGAAAGCATCCATCTGCATCGCTGTCAGCTTCTCCCTCAGCAGAGCAGGGCGGATGGTGTTGAACGCACTGGAGAAGTCAAAAAACAGGACCCTCACAGTGCTCGCTGGCTTGTCCAGGTGGGCGTAGACACAGTTCAGCAGGTAGACGATGGCATCCTCAACTCCTAGTCGGGGCTGGTAGGCAAACTGGAGGGGATCTAAGTGTGGCCTAACCATAGGCCAGAGCAGCTCCAGAACAAGTCTCTCCAGGGTCCTCATGATGTGGAAGATCAACGCCACCGGTCTGTAGTCATTGAGGCCACTGGGGCGTGGCGTCTTCGGCACAGGGACGAGGCAGAACGTCTTCCACAGTACAGGAACCCTCTGGAGCCTCAGGCTCAGGTTGAAGACATGTCGAAGTACTCCACATAGCTGAGGGGCACAGGCTTTGTGCACCCTGGTACTGACACCATCCGGGTCTGCAGCCTTGCTTGGTTTGAGATGTTTCAACTGCCTTCTCACCTGTTCAGCTGTGAAGCCCACCGTGGTGGTTTCGTGTGGGGAAGGGGTATAGTCATGAGAGCAGGGTGGGGGACTGTGGGGAGGGGTAGGAGGGGAGAGTGGAATATGTGTTGGTTGGGGGCCGACAACAGATGGCTCATGTGGGGGATGGGCAGGGGTCACAATGTCAAATCTGTTAAAGAACAGGTTAAGTTCGTTGGCCCTGTCCACACTGCCTTCAGCTCCCCTGTTGCTAGTTTGCCAATTTTGAACCAGTTTGATACTTAGTGCAAGAATCAAGCTGCTGGAGGGACGCAGTGGACCAGGCAGCATCTGCGGAGGGAAATGAACAATTGACATTTCTGACCAAGACCCTAAATGTGAACTGAATGGGTAGAAGGGACATAAGCAGAATCAAGAGATGGGGAGCAAGATCTGGTATTTGATAGGTAGGTCCAGTTGCGGAGGGGTAATGGGCAGATGGAGTCCAGTCAGGGAGTGAAGCTGGAGATAGTGACAGAGGCTGGAAGGTGGTAGGTGAAGGCAACAAAGGGCTGCAAAGGACCGTAAGACCATAATATAGGAGCAGAAGTAGGCCATTCGGCCCACCGTGTCTGCTCCGCCATTCAATCATGTGCTGGTCCAATTCTTCCAGTCATCCCCACTCCCCTGCCTTCATCCCATACCCTTTGATGCCCTGGCAAATCAAGAACCTATCTACCTCTGCCTTGAATACACCCAATGACTTGGCCTCCACAGCCGCTCATGGCAACAAGTTCCGCAGATTTACCACCCTCTGACTAAAGTAGTTTCTCCACTTCTAAATGGACCTCCTTCAATCCTGAAATCGTGCCCTCCTGTTCTAGAATCCCCTACCATGGGAAATAACTTTGCCATATCTAATCCGTTCAGGCCTTTTAACATTCAGAATGTTTCTATGAGATCCCCCCTCATTCTCCTGAACTCCAGGGAATACAGCCCAAGAGCTGCCAAAATTTCCTTATACGGTAACCCTTTCATTCCTGGAATCATTCTTGTGAATTTTCTAAAATAAGGAGACCAAAACTGCACACAATACTCCAAGTGCAGTCTCACAAGTGGCCTATAGAGCATCAACAACACATCCCTGCGATTATATTCTATACTTCTAGAAATGAATGCCAACATTGCATTCACCTTCTTCACAACCGACTCAACCTGGAGGTTAACCTTTAGGGTATCTTGTACAAGGACTCCCAAGTCCCTTTGCATCTCTGTATTTTGAACTCTCTCCCCATCTAAAGTCTGCCCATTTATTTCTTCCACCAAAGTGCATAACCATACACTTTCCAACATTGTATTTCATTTGCCAATTCCTTGCCCGTTCCCCTAAACTAGCCAAGTCTCTCTACAGGCTCTCTGTTTCCTCAACACTCAGCAAATTTAGCCACATATCCATTAATACTGTAGTCCAAATCATTGACATACATACATATATCATAAAAAGCATTGGTCCCAACACCGACCCCTGTGGAACTCTCCTGGTAACCGGCAGCACCCACTCCCCCACCCCACCTCCAGCCAGAATAGGATCCCTTTCTTCCCACTCTCTGTTTTCTGCTGATCAGCCAACGCTCCACCCATGCTAGTAACTGCCCTGTAATTCCATGGCCTCTTAGGATAGAACATTTTGAGAGGTTATGCTTCAGGAGCACAGTCCATGAGATCCGGACGGGCACATAGAAAAAAATGATTCCAACAATTTTTTTTCCCTTTGATCTCGCTGCAATTGAGGCAAAAAAAAAATCCTCAGCTCGTACCTTCCACCTTCCCACTTCCTGGCCAGATTCAGAGTATGTGAGAACTTGTGTAAACTAGCAGCATAAACTTTTAACTTATGTTCAGCATCCAGGGTTTGTTTCAGTTGAAAATGCTTTGTGATGTGTGATGTGTGTTTGTGCTTGTAAGTGCTAGCATTTTCATTTCCTCTGTAGTCTCTGTGCTCTGATAATGCAAAATGGCTTAAAGAGAAAGTATAAGGGTAATAGACACTTGATTACTCAGCTGTTTGATGACTTACTTGTTTCTATGTATGGTTTTTTACACGTGCACTTATTTGCTTACACTAATGTATGTATGAACTTCATCTTTGTGTGTGTGTGTGTGAGAGAGAGAGAGATAGAGAGAGATTCTGGCTGCCTAGATGTTACTGCAGCTTCTCCTACTAATTTCCCAGAGACAGCTATTGGCAAGGCCTGGCAACACAGTCTCACATCTGTTGTGCCTGGGAAACCATGCCAATACCGAAGACCGATTTCAGTTTTTTTCTCATTGGCTGAAAGTAGCACAGATGGACGCACTACAGTGGGTTTGATCTGAGCAGTCACACCTTATCTGCAGATTGTTTGCATACATTCCCAGGCACAGTGAAGTGAGACCAAGCAACTGATGGAGTTCATGATCTGGCCAGCGTCAGTGGGCATGTAAGTGATGGTATGACGTGTGTGTATCCTGCATGCTTGAGCGATCTCCTACACAATATTACCAAATGCAATAATGACCTGTATTGTTCAGTGGTGATAATTAAGAGCTGTGCCAAAGCCAAAGGACCTGGACCTGCTACAATTTCCCTATTGCCACAATAGGTGGATTCAATCTCACTGGCTCTCCACACAGACTTGGACCACCTGCACAGCAACAATACTGACATCAGGCTGAGTAACACACACAAAATACCAGAGGAACTCAGCAGGTCAGGCAGCATCTATGGAGCAGAATAAACATTCACTATTTTGGGCTGAAACCCTTCATCAGGGCAAACCTATGCCAAGCTGCTGTTTAGCAATTATAGCTCTGTGTTCACCGCCATCATCCCCTCAGTGCTAATCAACAAGTTTCAAAACCTGGGCCTCTGTAATTCCCTCTGCAAATGAATTCTTACCTTCCTCATCGGGAGACCAGAGACCAGATCTGAAACTTCCATTAAGGTGATTCTACTGAGCATGAGCGACAACTTACTGGTAGTTTTCGAAGCAAGAAATACTACTAAATAGGTTATTACTAACACTTGATCTTTAAAAAAATTATGGTAAATGATCACTGCAAATAATGAAGAGGCAAGTGAAGGAGAGGCTGACTCAAGGGTTGAAGTATGCGGGTGTGAGCAAGTTCAAGGCATATTCAAGGTGAAGTGGTCAGAGCGAAGTCAAGGAGTGTTTGAGGCAGAGTTGGGGTGTGCAAAGTCGCGAAAAGTCAGACCAGAGGAGTTTCTGAGTCCATCCATCTAAACTGAGAGTGAGGTTCGATCAACCTAAGCTCCAGGCCGATTTGGAAAGGTTGGGTACGGGCCAGAACATGGCGGCGGTGTCCAGGCCCTGAGCATATCGATGTGACAGATCCTAGGTCTTAGAGTGAGGAATGACCCGATGTTTGGACAGATTAAACGTCGGGCCGGATGGATTGAAAAGGCAGGGCGTTGGGACCGAAGGTAAGGATCGGGCCGGTTCTGCTCACTGCTCTTTGCTGCGCTGAGGCTCAGGCTCTGGCTCTGGCTATTCTGGGTTTCATTTCTGGTGTTTTGCTCCACTGTGTGATGAACTGAGGCTATGTGCCTGCGCCAGCTGCTCCAGGCTTCGGGTCCAGGGATTCACTTTCATTCTGAATGCCATTTGCTTGCTTTTATTGCTTGCACGATTTCTTTTTTCTCTCTGTGCATTGCATGTTTGAAGGATATTTTTAACGGGTTATTTTGGGTTCCTTGTTTTTGTGGCTGTCTGTAGGGAGATGAATCTCAAGGTTGTATAAAGTATACATACTTTGATAATAAATGTACATTGAACTTTGAACTTTGAGCCAGTGTGGATCAGAAATAACATACTTGCCTCACTAATAATCAACACAGGTGCACCTAGAACATAGAACATAGAAAATCTACATCACATTACAGGCCCTTCGGCCCACAATTTTGTGCCGATCATGTAACGTACTCTCGGAACTGCCTAGAAATTCCCTACCGCATAGCCTCTATTTTCTAAGCTCCATGTACCTAAGAGTCTCTTAAAAGACCCTATTGTATCCAACTCTACCATCTTCGCTGGCAGCGCATTCCACGCATCCACTACTCTCTGTGTGAAAAACTTAACTCTGACATCCCTCTTGTACCTACTTCCAAGCACCTTAAAACTGTGCCCCCTTGTGTTAGCCATTTCAGCCCTGGGAGAAAGCCTCTGGCTATCCACACGATCAATGCCTCTCATCATCTTATACACCTAAACCTCTATCAGGTCACCTATTATTCTCTGTCGCTCCAAGGAGAAAAGGCCAAGTTCTCTCAACCTATTCTCATAAGGCATAGTCTTCAATCCAGGCAATATCCTTGTAACTCTCCTCTGCACTCTCTCTATAGCATCCACATCCTTGCTGTAATGAGGTGACCAGAAATGAACACAGTACTCCAAGTGGGGTCTAACTCAGGTCTTATATAGCTATAATATTACCTCACGGCTCTCGAACTCAATCCCATGGTTGATGAATACCAACACACAACAGGCCATCTTAACAACACTGTTAACCTGCGCAGCAGCTTTGAGTGTCCTATGGACACGGACCCCAAGATCTCGCTGTACATCCACACTGCCAAGTCTTACCATTAATATTATATTCTGTCTTCAAATTTGACCTATGAAACTGAACCACTTCACACTTATCTGAGTTGAATTCCATTTGACACTTCTCAGCCCAGTTCTGCATCCTATTGATGTCCCGTTGTAAGCTCTGACAACACTTCAGACTATCCACAACACACTCAAGTTTTGTATCATCAGCAAACTTAATAACCCACCCTTCTACTTCCTCATCCAGGTCATTTATAAAAATCATAAAGAGGAGGGGTCCCAGAACAGATCCCTGGTCACCACTGGTCACCATCCTCCAAGCAGAATATGAAACATCTACAACCACCCTTTGCCTTCTGTGGGCAAGCCAATTCTGGATCTACAAAGCAAGGTCTCCTTGGATCCCATGTCTCATTACTTTCTGACGAGCCTCGCATGGGGAACCTTATCAAATGCTTTACTGAAATCCATATTCACTACATCCACTACTCTACTTTTATCAATGCGTTTTGTAACACCCTCAAAGAATTCAATCAGGTTCGTAAGGCATGATCTGCTCTTGACAAAGCCATGCTGTCTATCCCTAATCAGAGTATGTCTCTCCAAATGCTCATAAATCCTGCCCCTAAGGATCTTCTCCAGCAACTTGCGCACCACTGAAGTAAGACTCACTGGTCTGTAATTTCCTGGTTATCTCTATTCCCTTTCTTGAACAAGGAAACAACGTTTGCAATCTTCCAATACTCTTCTCCCGTCCCTACTGCTGATGCAAAGATTATCACCAGAAGCTCAGCAATCTCCTCCCTCACTTCCCACAGTAGCCTGGGGTATATTTTGTCCAGTCCTGGGGACTTATCTAACTTACTACCTTTCAAAAGCTCCAGCACATCCTCTTTCTTAATATTTATTATCTCAAGCGTTTCAGTCTACTTTAAGTCATCCCCACAATTGCCAAGGCCTTCTTTACTGGTGAATACTGAAGCAAAGTATTCATTAAGTACTTCCACTACCTCCTTTGACTTCATGCACGTATTTCCACTCTTACTCCTGATTGGTCCTATTTTTACACAGCTCATCCTCTTTCTCTTCACATACTTGTAAAATGTCTTGAGGTTTTCCTTAATCCTGCTAGCCAAGGCCTTCTCATAGCCCCTTCTAGCTCTCCTCATTTCATTCTTGAGCTCCTTGGTATTCTTGTAATTCTCTAGAGCTCTAGCAGTGCCTAGTTCTTGAAACTTTTGTAAGCTTTTCTTTTCTTCTTAACTAGATTTTCTACGTCCTTTGTACACCATGGTTCTTTTACCCTACCATCCTTTCCCTGCCTCAATGGAACAAATCTATGCAGTATGCCATGCAAATGTCCCTGAACATTTGCCACATCTCTGCTGTGCATTTCCCTGAGAACATCTGCTCCCAATTTATGTTACCAAGTTCCTGCTTAATAGCATCATATTTCCCCCTACCCCAATTAAATGTTTTCCCAAATTTTTACTCCTAAGCGCTCTGGTAAAGGAGATGGTTGTGATCATTACCTCCAAAGTGCTCTCCCACCAAGAGATTGATACCTGACCAGGTTCGTTTTTCAATACCAGATCAAGTGCAGCCTCTCCTTTAGAAACCTTCCTGAACACACCTAACAAACTGCACCCCTTCTAAACCCCTTGCTCTAAGGAGATGCCAGTCAATATTAGGAAAGTTAAAATCAGCCGTTACAACAACCCTGTTATTATTGCACTATTCCAGAATCTGCCTCCCTATCTGCTCCTTGATGGCCCTGTTACTGTTGGGGAGGATCTATAAAAAACACCCAGTAGAGTTATTGCCTCCTTCCTGTTTCTGACTTACACCCACCAATGACTCAGTAGACAATACCTCCATGACTTCCTCCTTTTCTGCAGCCATGATACTTTCCCTGATTAGCAAGGGATGTGGGCTTAGCCCACTAATCTACTCTCTACACGCCTAACTGAATAGCTAGGCACAGCTCAAATGCCATCAATATCTTCCCCGATGTTGCTGGCAGAATCTCAGATAGTGATGACGAGGCATGCAGGAGTGAGATAGATTGGTCGATTGACTGGTGTTGCAACACTAACCTTTCACTCAGTGTCAGCAGGACCAAGGAATTGATTGTGGACTTCGGGAAGGGAAAGTCAGAAGAGCACTCACCAGCACTCATTAAGAGATCAGTGGTGGAAGGGATGAGCAGCTTGAAGTTCCTAGATGTCAACGTCTCAGAGGACTTATCCTGGGCCCAACAATTTGATACAATCCCAAGAAGGCACATGATACCTGAGGCTACATTTCTTTAGGAGTTTGAGGAGATTTGCTATGTCGCTAATTACTTTACTGAAGTTCTACAGATGCATGGTGGAGAGCATTCTGGCTGGTTACTTCACTGCCTGGTTTGGAGGCTCCAAAGCACAGGATCACAGGAGGCTGCAAAGGGTTATAGACTCAGCTACCTCCATCACAGGCACAACCCTCCCCACCACCCCCACCATCAAAATCATCTTCAAGAAGGTGGGATATGCCTCATCATCTGCGATATGCCCTCTTCCCAGTACTACCATCAGGAAGGAGGTACAGGAGCCTGAAACCCACATTCAAAGTTTTAGGAATAGTTTCTTCACCTCTGCCATCAGATTTCCGAATGGTGCATGAACCCATGAACACTACTTCAAAGGTTCAAAGGTACAATTTAATGTCAGAGAAATGCTTACAATATACACCCTGAAGTGCTTTTTCTTCACAACCATCCATGAAAACAGAGGATTGCCCCAAGAATGAACGACAGTTAAATGTTAGAACCCCAAAGTCTCCCCCCCTCAGCTCCCCTCCCTCCCGTGCGTAAGTGGCAGCGAGCAACAATTCCCCTCCACCACCGGCAAAAATAAGGCGCACCCACTACCAGCACTTAAGCGTGAGCAAAGCCATAGCAAAGACACAGAGGAAGACATAACAAACAACTCGCTGGTTTACAATGTTAAAAGTCCATTACATCGCTTTTTTCGAGCTCTGTGCCTGAAAATCGCAAGGATCCCCAGTCCCCAGGCACACAGCAGATGTTCCGACTCCCCCAACGACACACAGGTCTCCTGTGGTGATACTGACCGTGATCCACCCGTCTCCAGTTCCTCAAGATCCCAGGCTTCTGAATCCGAGCAGTAATCTCAGGCCAAGCCTTCGGCATGCTGAATAGTGGCCAATTGTGGAACCCCGAGAGCGGGTCCTATTCCCGCAAAGAACCATAGTCAGCATGTAACTCCAGGTCAGGGTCTTCAAAAGAACCCTAAAAGGGAAAAATAGGGATATTAAGGATGGAAATAGAGCTGTTTTCGAAGATGCAAACAAAGGAGTCGCCGTTGGACATCATAACCTCTTAGCTCTGCCTCCTTTTGCACTATTAATCAATTAATTATTTATTGATATATTGTAATTTATAGCAATCTTTTTTTCTTGCACTGTATTGTTGCCTAAACAACACATTTCTAGATACATGTTAGTGATAAAAAGCCTGCTGATTCTGAAATTCAAAGCACAAATGCTGAATAGATTCAGCATTACCTATTTGCTGCATATTTTCAAATAAATCTCTCCATGTCCATCCTGAGACACAGAAAATAAACTTTCTTTGTAAGAAATCGAAAATTATTGGTTATTTAATGAAGTTGACATTTGGTTCCTGAAACCTGTAACTTTAGAGATTGCTCTTTGGGGAAAGCATGCTATCCTATTTGAAACATGTTTGGAGGGCTGAACCCAACCTCACTGCGTAGAGAGAGGCAGTCAGTGTCCTGGCCACAATGCATTCTAGTCATTTCATTTCAAGTCACCAAAACGTAATGGCAAATAATGATTGTAGCCGAACAGCTGGCACTATTCAAGTAGAGTTACCATTCTGTTCAAACAAAGGCTATCAGAGGATGCAGCTGTTGTGCATATGCGACCTCAAGCCCTCAATTAAACTGCTTAAAAGAGTGCAAAATTTACAAAAAAAAAGTATTAGCAAACTTTTATTTTGTCTGAAGAGTGAAAGGATATAGCTGAGCCATCTTCTTGTTTTAAGACAGTACTTGGGATCATGAGCTCTTTCCCACCACTCAAGTGCTGTGTGTTCTGAGCAGCACACAAAATGCTGGAGGAACTTAGCAGGTCAGGTAGCATCTATAAAGAGGGATAAAGAGTTGTGTTTGAGTTTTAAGATACCAGCATGTTATCTATACATGGTATTTACGAAAAAGCTGGATAGATGTTTGCATAGTAGGGGAATTATAGGTTATGGGAAAAAGGCAGATAGGTGGAGATGAGTCCATGGCCAGATCAGCCAGGATCTTATTGAATGGTGGAGTAGGCTCGATGAGTCAGATGGCCTACTCCTGCTCCTATTTCTTATGTTCTTATTAACATCGATCTCTCTAACTTCCAATAATTTCACACCCTTTCCACCTTCTCTGTTTTTCCATTCCCCATTCTGTCACCTGTCTTCCCCACTCTATTCTCCTCACTTGCACATCACCTCCCTCTGGTGCCCCTCTTCTAGCTGTTCTGCCATAGTCCACTTTCCTCTCCTATCAGATTTCTCCTTCTTTAGCCTGTTACCTTTTCCACCTATCACCTCCCAGTTTCTCACTTGCCAGCCTATACTCCTTTTCCTCCCCTTACCTTCCTATTGTGGCTTCTTCCATCATCCCTGCTAGGCCTGTGATGAAGGGTCTTAGCCCGAAACGTTGGCTGTTTATTCATCTCATCAGCTAACTGATCTGCTGAGTTCCTCCAGAATTTTGTGTGCATTGCTCATGGTGTCTGGTGGGATCTGGAATGCCAATTGGGATAGGTGGATTGGAGGTCTATAAAAAGCTCCTCCTATAGGTTACACTGGACTTTTATGTGCTCTAATTCCTGAATATTCCTTCTACATTTTGAAGAGTCATGAGTCAGGAACTCCAAGGAAACAGTGATATTTTTTCAAAGGAATTATGAAAACTTTCTTGAATCTTCTCTGTTTTCCTATGGAGAAGCTTGGATTGGGTTAACTGTGTTAAGGGTTTGGTGTCAAACATGTGAAAAAAATACCTGTGCACTGTAACTACTGGAGTACAATTAGGGCTTCAATGCTTGGAACCAATGCAATGTTCACCTGCATTGGTTTGTTCATTTTGCCAGTGGATTTGGAGAATTTTAAAGAGACAACACTGAAAGAACTCCAGTGTTTAGAAATGCCATTTGTAGTGGGTACAAGAAATATAGAGGAAGACAGGGATCTTTGCTGCCATCTTCCATTATGTTTGTGTCAGGTAGAAGGTCTTGATCTTCAAATATTCTCTTCCTTGATGGAGCAAGGCTGTGATGACACACTAAAACTTATGGTAACATCGATGTATGGCCTCATGCTTAGCTATGATAAGTGGTCCATAGTTTTCAAGTCTTCATCATTGATTTTTATCATCAGATTGTGGTGCTGCACGGTAGGGGCAGGTTGGTAAGGGGCATCATTTTGTAGACCTTGAGCAGAAAAAGTGGCCCTGCAGAGAGATGCTGTTGTCAACCACGTAAAGAAAACTCACGAAATGCTGGAGGAATTTACAAATGGTAGAATGTCAGACAGCATCTATGAAGGGATTTGGTGACCCTCCTCCTTCTCTTTCATCCTCTCCTATCAGATTCCTTCTTCTTCATCCCTTTACCTTTTCCACCTATCACCCAACTTCTTACTTCATCCCCCTCCCCCACTCATCTTCCCCCTCAACTATTTTCATTTATCACCTGCGAGCTTGCTTTCCTCCTAACACTGCCTTACTCTGACTTCTGACTCCTTCCTTTCCTATACTGATGAAGAGTCTCGGCCCCAAAAATTTACTATTTATTTCCCTCCATAAGTGCTGCACGAACTGCTGAGTTCCTCCAGCACTTTGTATCTGTTGGTCAAAATTTCCAGCTTCACTCTTTGACTTCTAGACTCTGGACTATGACCCTCACCTTTGGCCTTGGGGTATCAACCCCAAGACTTGCTAACCATGGAGGCTGGAGGAGAAGGAGTACAAGCTGGCAGGTGATAGGTGAGACCAGGTGAGAAGGAGGGTGGGTGAGGGATGGAGGATGAAGTAAGAAGCTGAGAGGGAATAGTTGGAAGAAGTAAAGGGGCAAAGAAGAAGGAATCTGATATGACACGAAGTTATGGTAGCGAGTCTGGGTGAGCATATTATCAGGGAGTCAGAGATCAGCAGATATCACAGATTCCCAGCACCTGCAGAATCTCCTGTTTTAAAATATCTTCTTTTTGGGAGCGGGGTGAGGCTGGTGGATTTGAAAGAAACTTAATCAAAGGTAGAAGGATGAGAACCCTTGACATTGTCAGACCGCATGGGAGCTAAGCAAATCAGATTCTTGACTGAAACACTGGAATCCAGATACCCTCTTGGAATGACACACGAGCATCAATCAGCTACATATGCAATATTGGAGAGGTGGAAATTATCTACAAGGAGACTTTAAAGATAACATAGAAACATAGAAACATAGAAAATAGGTGCAGGAGTAGGCCATTCGGCCCTTCGAGCCTGCACCGCCATTTATTATGATCATGGCTGATCATTCAACTCAGAACCCCGCCCCAGCCTTCCCTCCATACCCCCTGACCCCCGTAGCCACAAGGGCCATATCTAACTCCCTCTTAAATATAGCCAATGAACTGGCCTCGACTGTTTCCTGTGGCAGAGAATTCCACAGATTCACCACTCTCTGTGTGAAGAAGTTTTTCCTAATCTCGGTCCTAAAAGGCTTCCCCTTTATCCTCAAACTGTGACCCCTCGTTCTGGACTTCCCCAACATCGGGAACAATCTTCCTGCATCTAGCCTGTCCAATCCCTTTAGGATTTTATACGTTTCAATCAGATCCCCCCTCAATCTTCTAAATTCCAACGAGTACAAGCCCAGTTCATCCAGTCTTTCATCATATGAAAGTCCTGCCATCCCAGGAATCAATCTGGTGAACCTTCTTTGTACTCCCTCTATGGCAAGGATGTCTTTCCTCAGATTAGGGGACCAAAACTGCACACAATACTCCAGGTGTGGTCTCACCAAGGCCTTGTACAACTGCAGTAGTACCTCCCTGCTCCTGTACTCGAATCCTCTCGCTATAAATGCCAAATAACGATAAGCTTTATTTGTCACATGGGCATCAAAATATCAAAACATACAGTGAAATGTTTTGTTTGCATCAAATCCAATCAGCGAGGATTCTGCTGGGGCAAGTGTACCAGTGCCAATATAGCTTGCCCACAACTTATGAACCCTAATCCTAAACATATGTCGTTGGAATGTGGAACAAAACTGGACCATTTGGAGGAAGCATAGGGAGGACACCCATACTCCTTACAGTCAGTGACAGGAATTGAACCTCAGTTGGTCATCACTGGCACTGTAAAGTGATATTGCTAACCGCTATGCTACCATACTGCCCACTAGGAGGCAAAGAGAATGGAAAGCGAATTTAGGGTATTCAGAACAAAGCATTTTAAAAACTGAGAGTTCACTGCAGGACAGTATTCTTTGGCTGTCTTCCATATATGGTGGCCACCCACTGTGTCTGTCCATGACAGAAAGCCTGCGCGGGGGAGTTTTAAAGTGGAAAAGCCATTGTACTGGGCCAGTTCCATTCTCTCGACCTCAGAATTCTGGGTCCTGTGGTACAATCAAGTGTCACAAACTGGAGTTTTCCTTGATTACAGTGGATGAGCATAGCATTTATTGTGCTTTGTCAGGCCATTTGCACTCCACAGCATTGCAGTACACCTTTCTGGCCGTTGGATTTCACTGTAGATCTGTCCTGCCCAGTCCGCCAGATCCAACTTCACATGCTGGGACAAGCAGGTTCCCTTCTATTTATACCTTCTGCTTACTATCAATTGAATATTTCTTCAAAGAAACTTTTAAACCAGTGTTGACAGAGTTTAGGAATCAATCTTGATTCCAGAGCAAAATAATTCCTGAGCCTTTGTGCTCTCATTTACACTTTAATCTCCTTCATGAAATTTAATTAACACAAACTGTGTAAACAGTCAGAACATCTGTGGCCACTTCCATTTTTACAGAAGTGTTTGAAATTAAGGATGGCACTGTGTGAGGGGTGTAATGCGGCCTGAACCCTTTGCAAAATAATTAAACCTTAGTGGAATTACCAGCTTGGTTCAAGTGACTACATTTGTTTGTACTCAAGACATTCTTTAATTCTGATAAAAACACTACACCATAGGAACTTGCTATAAGGGGAACAGCAGATGCAAGGTTGCAATCATCCAGTAAGGAGTGGGTGCTGATCCATTAGTCAAGTCAAATTTATTGTCATGTACATAATGTATATAACCATATAATGTATATAGAAATGAGATGTATCTCTGAACCAGGGTGTAAAGTACAGCAGTACTTTACTTTATTACTTTATTGTCACCAAACAATTGATACTAGAGCATACAATCATCATTGCGATATTTGATTCTGCGCTTCACACTCTCTGGAGTACAAATCAATAATAAATATAATAAAAATTTAAATTATAAATCATAAATAGAAAATAGAAAAGGGAAAGTAAGGTAGTGCAAAAAAAAATGAGAGGCAAGTCCGGAATTTGGCGGGAACAGCCCAGATCCGGGTCAGGATCCGTTCAGCAGTCTTATCACAGTTGGAAAGAAGCTGTTCCCAAATCTGGCTGGATGAGTCTTCAAGCTCCTGAGCCTTCTCCCGGAGGGAAGAGGGACGAAAAGTGTGTTGGCTGGGTGGGTCGTGTCCTTGATTATCCTGGCAGCACTGCTCCGACAGCGTGCGGTGGAAAGTGAGTCCAAGGACGGAAGATTGGTGTGTGTGATGTGCTGGGCTGTGTTCACGATCTTCTGCAGCTTCTTCAGGTCTTGGACAGGACAATTTCCATACCAGGTTGTGATGCACCCTAGAAGAATGCTTTCTATGGTGCATCTATAAAAATTAGTGAGGGTTTTAGGGGACAGGCAAATTTCTTTTGTTTTCTCAGGAAGTAAAGGTGCTGGTGGGCCTTTTTGACAATGGACTCAGCTTGGTTGGACCAAGTCAGGTCATTTGTGATATTGACCCTGAGGAACTTAAAGCTTTTGACCTGTTCCACTTGTGCACCACCGATGTAGATGGGGTCGTGTGGTCCACTACTCCTTCCGAAGTCAACAACCAATTCCTTCATCTTGCTGATGTTGAGGGATAGGTTATTGTCTTTGCACCATGCCACCAGGTTCTTAATTTCCTCTCTGTACTCAAACTCATCATTACCCGAGGTATGGCCTACAATTGTGGTGTCATCAGCAAACTTATATATTGAGTTCGATGGAAACTTGGCTACACAATCATGGGTGTACAGTGAGTACAGCAGGGGGCTGAGTACACAGCCTTGTGGGGCATCGGTGCTCAGAGTGATTGTAGAGGAGAGCTTGTCCCCTATTTTTACAGTATGGGTCCTGTCTGTGATGAAGTTGAAGATCCAGTTGCAGATCTGAGTGCTAAGGCCCAGGTTCCGGAGCTTAGGAATCAGTTTATTTGGAATGATGGTATTAAAGGCAGAGCTGTAGTCAATGAAAAGGAGCCTTACGTATGTGTCTTTATCCTCCAGGTGTTCTAAGGAGGAATGTAGGGCCAGAGAGATGGCATCTGCCGTTGACCTGTTGCTCCGGTAGGCGAATTGCAAAGCATCGAGGTTGACTGGTAGGCTGTGGTTGATGTGTGCCATAACCAATCGTTCGAAGCACTTCATAGCAATTGATGTCAGAGCCACAGGTCGATAGTCATTCAGGCATGCCACCTTGCTCTTCTTCGGCACTGGGATTATCGTTGCCTTCTTAAAACATGAGGGGATCTTAGACTGAAGCAGGGAGCAGTTGAAGATGTCAGCAAACACTCCAGCTAGCTTGCTTGCACAGGCCCGGAGAACCCCTCCTGGGACGCCATCTGGGCCCGTCGCCTTCCTTGGATTTATCTTCAGGAAGGCCCTTCTAATGTCCTCCTTGGTGACGATGAATCTCGATGCCACCAGGTCCGGTTCATCCAGAGGGGGCAGGACGCTCCTCTTCTGTTCGAATCTTGCGTAGAATACATTAAGCTCGTCAGGAAGAGAAGAGCTACAGTTATTGATATTCCCAGCCTTTTCTTTGCGCCCAGTGATCTCATTTAGACCCTAACACACATAACACATGATAACTTACAAAGGTAAGGGTAAAATCTACAGACGAATCACACAAATAGCAAACCGATGTGCATTAACATTAAATATTGTAAGTTACAAAACAGATTAACCAGTGTCATTTCAAGTATGTGCAGCCTGGAGTTCAGAAGCCTAATGGCCCGAGGGAAGAAACTGTTTCTCATCCTGGCTGTTCTTATTTTTAATGCATAGTAAGTCTCCTTCCTGATGGTAGAAAGTCAAAGAGATGGTGGATGGATGTGTGGGATCCTTAATAATACTAAGGGCCCTATATTACTGGATATACATAGGCAGCACCCATGTACCACTGTGTGGGTTATGAAAATTCACCCTTATGGGATTCACAAAGCACTACCAAAAATGTTGAAATACAGAATAAAATACACTGTCATGGAATTTTTGTGAGGGAAGTGAATAAATAAACACAAAATGAAAGTCAGAACATACAGTATGTTGTCAATTATAATTTTATCTCCAGTCTATAGGACAATAAGATCGGGACATAATCTGTAGGCAGCCATCAATCCCAGGGGATCATGGGTTTGTGCCTCAGGTGGACTGTGTCCTCTCCATGGTCCAAGCCTGGGTGGGAAGATTTGAAAAACCAGCTGTTGCCCATGCAGTGGGTTCTCTCTCTCCACATCACTGATGTAGTCCAAGGGAAGGGAAAACGCCGATACAGTTTGGCACCAGTGTCGTCGCAGAGGTTGCCAGATGAAGTTGTAAACAATATCAGTGCCTTAGGGACCCTGGCTCCGGATTTCTTCCTTGAGACTTACTCCGGAAGGCTTTCCCATGGGTGGGTATTGTCACAAGGCAGAGGAGGTTTAAAATCACAGAGTTTTCCTTCTCCTAGGTGGGCTACCATCCAAGGCTGATGAGCCCCCACCTGCCTGAAGCAACTGGTTTTGAGGTGTCAGTGGTCCACCTTTGCCCCATCTCTTGCCAGTAGAAACAGTTCCGCCAGGCCTAGTTGCTAAGCCACACATGAAGGCCAAGATTTGGCTGTCAGAGGCTGTTAGAGATGCACGCCCTTTGGAGTGCTTTATAGACAGTGGGAGCTTATCCTCACCACCATCCCCAGCTATGACAACCTTAGGACATAATATCAATGCAGCTTGTCAAATGTTCACATGTCCATGGAGGGTGGATATAGGAACAAGAATAGACAATTCAGTAATTCAGTCCTTAAATGGAGTGGAACAGTAGTGTGGTGGATTGTGCAATGCTTTACAGCACCAGATTTAAGATTAGGGTTTGATTCCCACTGCTGTCTGTAAGGAGTATTTACAGTACACGCTCTCCATGATCGCATGGGTTTCCTCAAGTTTTCCAGTTTCTTTCCACATTCCGAAAAGGTACAGCTAGGGTTAGTAGGGTTGGTAAGTTGTGGGCATGCTATGTTAGCGTTGGAAGCATGGCAACACATGGCAACAATCCTCACTGATTTGATTTGATGCAAGCTATGTGTGGCAAATAAAGCTAATCTTTAATCTTCTCTTTCACCTGTAGATACATCAGTGACCTGACTGACTGAGGAAAGGAATTGTTGCTTTTCTGCTATCTGCTCACATGGCATTGTTTCTGATCATCCATCCACTCCTCTTGGTTCCCTTTTGTACAAAAAAGAAGAGGTAATAAAAATAACTTAATATGTGCACAAATATAAATTCATGAAGACAAAACCATACTTAATGTAAATTTGACAAGCACAGCTGAAGTCATAACGTAAGAAAAGGCAGCAAAGGCAGGGAGAATAATTAACAGAAAATTAGTGAAGGAATGGGATTGCTCTATGAGCTGGCATAGATCAGATGGAGCAAATGGCCTCTTATGTCATAAGGAAGCATGAAAATATGAACAAAGCCACTCCTTTTCATCTGTATCCCACTTTGTTGTCAACTTTAATGGGTCTCTTCTGGTGGTGGGACAGGACAAATCCAGGGATTGTGTTCGAGTATAGATGTTGGCTGAAAGGTAGAGTGCTTTGGAATTCTGGCCAGAGAGAGCTATCTGTCTGCAATCAGCTGCACCTCATGATTGTTTAACAATCTCTCAGATTATATACTTGAAAGACAGCAGATGCTTTCTGAAAGCAAGATATTACCGATATAGTAAATTAGGATGATAATGAATTGAGTTTTCAGGATTGAAACTATACAGGCTGGATTTAGATTGCAGTTTTGGAATGTAATTTAAATTTGACATTTTAGCGAATTGGACTTGGCATTTGTGACACTGATTCTAAAATGTAGAATTGTAGCTCGAAGGGAGCATTAATCTTATTACCCAGAGGCTCTATCAAGTGCAGAGCATCATAAGAAATGTAGTTTGTTTCAGGGATGCAGTATATTCACTGATGCTAAGATTTTGCACAGAAATGTACAGTATGTGCATAAATCCTCCGGATATAACTTTGTATACTTATTGTTATGCTCAAGTCTAGATCAGCATCTTTATCTTCTCCAGCAAGATTAAGAGGAGATTCTGAGTCGGAAACCTGAAGAGGTTACACATATCCATGATGACCACCAAGTACCTACCTATACTAATCTCATTTACCAGCACTGGGTAAATAGCCCAGTATGCCTTGAAGGTTCAAGTGTTCACCCTAATGCTGCTTAAATTGTGTGAGATACTGTACCTCCCTCCACCACCTTCTCTGGCATTCTGTTCCAGGTTACTGCCACCCATTGGGCAACAAAATTCCTACTTTAATATCCTCTAAACCTCTTACTCCTCACCTTAATCCCATACCTTATGATTTTAGATATTTCTGCTTCATTAGAAAGGGTGAATAAAAATAACTCAAGTGCTAACTCAAGTCATTCTTTTGAGTCTGCCGGTTTCAGAGTGGCTTTGGCTCATCAGGCTTAGGCAAGATCAGGCTTGGGTGAGGTAAAGTATCTGGTAAATTCCTCTCTTTCTGTTCCTATTCGTTCATCCCTCATCTGTTAGGGCACAGTAGTTTAGTGAGAACGGCTCCAGGGTCAGTGATTTGTATTGTGTGTGAGATGTCAGAAGTCTGGGAGAACTCCAATCTCTCAGATAAACCCTAACCCTGAGGGAACGTATTAAGGAACTGGAGCTGCAGCTCGATGACCTTTGACTCCTACGGGAGAATGAGGAGGTGACAGACAGAAGCTACAGAGAGGTAGTCACCTCTACATTGCAGGAGACAGATAACTGGGTGACTGTCAGGAGAAGGAGGGTGAAATGCACAGCCAGTGCAGAGTACACCTGTGGCTGATACCCTCAGCAATAATTATACAACTTTAGATACTATTGAGGGGGACAACTTACCAGAGGGCAGCCACAGTGACTGGATCTCCGGCACAGAGTCTCATCAGAAGAGCAGAGAGATGAAGAGGACTGCAGTCTTGATAGGAGATTCCACAGTCAGAGGAACAGAGATGAGGTTCTGTGGGTGTGATAGAAACACCCAGATGGTATATTGCCTCCCTGGTACCAGAATTGGGGATGTATTTGATCAGGCCCGTGGCATTCTCAAGGGCGAGGGTGCCAGAAGTCTTGGTATGTATTGGCACCACTAGCATAGGTAGGCAAGGTGAGGAGGTCTTGAAAAGAGATTTTAGGGAGCTAGGAAGAAAGCTGAAAACAGGACCTTCTGGGTGGTAATTTCTGGATTACTACCTGTGCCATGTGCCAGTGAGGGTAAGAATATAATGATTTGACAGGTGAATGCGTGGCTAAGGAACTGGTGCAGGGGTCAGAGGTTCAGACTTACGGATCATTGGAATCTCTTCTGGGGAAGGAATGACTTGTACAAAAGGGATTGGTTACAACTGAACCCAAGGGGATACAATATCCTTGCAAGCTTGTTGGCTAGAGTTGTTCCGGTGGATTTAAACTAATTAGGCAGAGGGATGGGAAACAGAGTGAGAGCGCTGTGGATGAAGCAGTTGGTTTACATACAAAGGCAATGTGTAGTGAGACTCCTAGCAAAGAGAGAACGATGATAGGGCAAAATTGCAGTCAACAAGATGAATCGCAGTATAAAGGGTGGACAAAATTAAACAGGGTTGTGGCTAATAGAGGTGAACCTCTTTTGAACCCTGTCCAGTTTCAGCACATCCTTTCTAAGATGAGGGGCTCAAAACCTATCAAATCATGAAAAGCCTGAATAGAGTGGATGTGGAGAGGATGTTTCCTATGATGGGGAAGTCTAAGAGTAGAGACACACAGCCTCAGAATGGAGGGGCATCCTTTTGGAATGAAGATGAGGAGGAATTTCTTTAGCCAGAGAGTAGTGAATCTGTGGAATTCTTTATCACAGGCAGCTGTAGAGGCCAAGTCTTTATGTATATTTAAGGCAGCGTTTGATAGATTCTTGATTAGTCAGGGCATGAAAGGATACAGGGGAAGGTAGATAATTGGGGCTGAGAGGGAAAATAGACCAGCCATAATGAAATGGTGGAGCAGACTCGTTGACCCAAACAGCCTAATTCTGCTCCTATATGTTATAGTCTTATAGTCTGCTAAGGGGAGAATGTTTCTTACTATTTACCTAATCAATGCCTCTCAAAGTTTAGTATACCTCTGTCCAGCATCAAAGTTCAAGACTAAAGATTCAAATTTATTTATCATGTGTACATCATATGTTATACAGTGAAATGCAACGTCTGTGTTGACAATCAACTCACCCAAGGGTGTGCTGGCAACAGCCCGCAAGCGTTGCCACACATTCCGGTGGCCAACATAACACGTCCATAATTCAGATTCCCCTCAGCCTTATCTCCTCCGAGGAAATCAAGCAGGCCTTGCTAATTATTTTAAGGTCTGTTTCGCCACTCCTGATCTTGATTTCAAGACTTGCGCTTTGCTGGTGGACTGTTATGGTCATTACTTAGGGGAATTTTAACAGTTCAGGTTCAAAGTTCAAAGCTCAACTATGTCCCCATATAATATCCTGAGATTCATTTTCTTGTGGGTACTCACAGTAAGTACAAAGACACACTGCACTCAACAAGAAGGACAGACGCCAATGTGCAAAAGACAACAAACTGTGCAAATACAAAAAGAGAAAATAATAAATATAAATAAATAAATAAATAACAAACAAATAAATAATACATACCCCTTTGGCTCAAGAGCCTGATGACTGTTGGGTAATAACTGTTTCTGAACCTGGTGGTGTGGGTCTTGAGGCTCCCGTACTTCTGTCCTGATGGCAGCATCCAGAAGACAGCATGGCCTGGGTGGTTGATGTCCTTGATGATAGATGCTGGTTACCTGCAACAGTGCTTCATGTAGATGTGCTCAGTGGTGGTGTTGGAAGAGCTGCTGTAGGGATACAGTTCAGTGCCAGTATCTATTCTGAAACAACTCCCTTCCCAGAAAAGCATTCAGTATTGTTATGTTTCTTCTATTTCAACGTACCATGGGTTAACAGTAAAGAATCATATTCTGGAAGTATTAGAGAACTTTGTTCAATCACGTACTGGTATAATCACGTGATATCACCACTTCTTCCTTTCCTTAAAAAGAAAAACAATTAACAACATTAATCAAAGCAGATACATAATTTAACCACAAAACTAATCTGGGTCAGATAACTGAAACTCTGAAGTTGGTTTCTTCTTCTTTTCTTTGCAATTTCTTCTTGCCACTGCTCCTTCCTCTGTTTGGACCATGTATGATCCAGGTTGTAGCTTTTTTTTTGTAATTTATTTTTTATTGAAGTTCATCATCATCAAACAAACATTTCCATAAGATGTGTTTCAGATTTTGTACATATACCTGTATATCATACAATCATATTTGCCACAAATCTCCACATAATATTTATCTAAGGTGTACACCTATAGAAAAGAGAGGAAAGAACGAACAAGCAAAAGGAGAAAACTATGTACAAGTAGGGAGTGATTTTTTTTATAATATATTCATTGATTTGTGAGCATAAAATCAGGCCTATGAGGTGTTACGTAGTTGAACCATTTTTCCCAGTAAGAATCAAATTGTTCCAACTTATGATTAACAGATGCTGTTATCTTCTCCATTTTGTAAATGGTACTGTAGCTTTCTTAATTCCTTCCATTTCCATTTGTAATGAAATATGGATCTTCTTTTCTTCATCTAATTCATTCATTAACTGTGTACTGTAATCTCTTTCTTATGCTGAGACTTCATCATTTCAATACAACTTCTCAATTCTGTTACTTCTGTTTTCACTTCTTCCTTATACTGTGCCCACTGTGGGTGTTCTTGCTCTAGATGGTGATGAGACTGAATCTCATATTCTCTCTGTGTCTCTTTCATTAGCAACCTCCTCCTGCCATTGCCTTTTCACATCATCAATTGCCTCCTGTTTGGTCGTCTCAGACACTGCAGCTACTGCTTTTAAACTCTCCATGCCAGCATTTGCCTCCATGAGCTGGACCTGCAGTCGAGTTACATCACCTTCTGCCGACTGTAATGCAACATTCTATCACTTCAGCTCTGACACTATCCAAGACAAAAATGATTTTTCTTACCACAATTGTAGCAAATTTTGCCATATGCGAAACACTGATTTGGACGGTATTCCCGTGCACAGCAATCACATGACTTCTTTTTCAAATGCCATCTTGCTCTCGTCGATTTTGTCGATGTACTATTATATTTCTTGATATATTCGCGCTTTTTACAGTGTTTACATTGCAGTTTTCAACAAAAAGCTCTTCAGCCTGTGTCAGAAGCCTTGCAGAGCGTAAAAGCTTTTTCAAAATTTATATCTTGCTCTCTCAACAGCATTTCTCGCAAAGCATTATCAGGAATGCCACAAAGTATTCTATCTTTAATCAGAGAGTCCGTGAGCAATCCAAACTCACATGTTCTACTACGCTTTCTTAACTCAGTAACATACTGATCAATTGTTTCAGCAGCTCTCTGCGCACGTGAAGAATTTATATCGTTCATACGTTACATTACATTTAGGTATACAAAATACTTCAAATCTGCCCATTATTGACTTTAAATTGAAATTTTCTCCATCTTCAAAGACAAAATTATTATATGCCTCTACTGCGTCAGTCCCGATTATATGGAGCAGGATTGCTGCCTTAGTTTTGTCCGATTTCTATCAGCTCCGATCGCTGATAAATAAATTTCAAACTGTTGCTTGAATATCCTCCAATTCTCAGCTACATTCCCAGTCAGCTGAAGTTTTGGTGGGGGTAGTAAACCTTCCATTTTACCATTTACAGTTCAAACTTTTTCCTTTTTTTTTGGACTATCTTTGATTCTCAATTCTCGATTCTCCCGTATCATTCTTCCAGAAGCACTTCTGAAACCGTGTTATGTTTCTTCTACTTAAACATACCATGGGTTAACAATAAACAATCATATTCTGGAAGAATTAGAGAACTTTTATTTACAGCTATAAACAAACACGTCTTAATCACACTGGGATGTACTGCAACATTATAACAATCCTGCGCACGCCCAGTGCACTGTCCAATCACGTATTGGTACAATCACATGATATCACCACAAGTATCCTACCATTGGTAGGTATGGTAATGGAGTGGCTATCACAACACTTTACACTGCCAGCCGTAAGACCAGGGTTTGTTCCCACCACTGTCTGTAAAGAGTTTGTGCGTTTTCCCCATGACTGCATGGGTTTCCCCGGGTGCTCCGGTTTTCCTCCCACCATACAAAGATGTACAGTTATGGTTACTGAGTTGTGGGCATGCTATGTTTGCCCCAGAAGCATGTTTACACTTGCACACTGCTCAACACAATCCTCCCTAATTCGATTCAACGAAAATGATGCCTTTCACTGTATGTTTCGATGTACACATGACAAACAAGGCAATCTAATCCAAACAAGACAGATCTGCAAAAAAAAAACACGGTATATTAGAAAAGCGCTTCACATTGCGCTATTACTGTGCCATCAACTTGGGGTCAATTCTGCTGCAGTTTGTAAGGAGCTTGTACATTCTCCCCATCACTGAATGGGTTTCTGTCCACATACCACATACGTCTGGGATATTATGTTAATTGGTCATGTGGTTGTAATTGAACGGTGGGGGCTCATTGGGGAGGAAGAGTCTGTATTGCACCATATCTCAAAATAAAAAGAGGAAAGGGTTAACTTCTAATCCACGATTGAGAGGAGAAAGGTGATTCAAAGCTCTTTCAGCACAGAACAATCCACCAATTCATAGCACTACGGCAAGACAAAGGCTGTGGTGCAGAGTTACTAAGGATAGCCAAAGAAACCAGAAAGGCTGATGAACATGCCCAAACTGACCAAATGAAAGAAAATGGTGCAAATTTACACTGAGTTAAGTGCTGCTTACAATAAGCTATGTATGAATTGGTTTGAGACTGTTCAGAGTCCTTCCAGCTGGAGAGGATACAGCTGGCTGTCAATGCTTGCATCCAATCATTTGTGACTGGATCAAAAGGAGATTTGAAAGAAGAGTTTACTAGCCTGCAGTATCAGCTGGCTCTTCTCATCTCTGCTGGTTTTTTGCAGTGTGCTGTAGAGGGAGGTTCTACTGTGGTTAAGCAGGCCTGCCACTCAAGCTACTTCTGAATATCCTCTCTTGTTTGTGCCATGTTTCACTTACCATGGCTTTTTTGACTGCTTTACCTGACACATTGCAGATGTAGACAAACCTATAATTCTGAAACTGTGTCATAATTACTCTATTTTGCTCATGTGTAGCATTTTGCTACTCTTTCTTCCTGAAGCTAACATTAATCACTTTCTTTTTTGTGCATTCTGGCAAAAGACCTCGAAAGAGACCAGAAATAAAACAGAGTGAAGATGTCAGGATTTCTTTCCACGTTCTTTTTTTAAAGCGCACAGCCTGAAAATGAAGAAAAAGGGCTCTTAAATAGAAAAAGATCTTGATTTTTCTTAGAGCCAATCTCCATAACCATTTCAGAGCTTCATCAGAAGGGAAAAGAGTGGGGTGGTGAGTCTGTGGAATTTGTTTTTACAGGTGGCTGTGGAGGCCAAGTCAGTGGGTATCTTTAAAGTGGAGCTTGGTAGGTTCTTAGAAACACAGAACATAAAAAACATAGAAAACATACAGCACAATACAGGTCCCTTGGCCCACAATGCTACACCGAACATGTACTTACTTTAGAAATTACCTAGGGTTACCCATAGTCCTCTGTTTTAGTAAGCTCCATGTACCTATCCAGGAGTCTCTTAAAACACCCTATCGCATGTGCCTCCACCACTGTTGCTGGCAGCCCATTCCACACACTCAACACTCTCTGCGTAAAAAAAAACTTACTCCTGACACCTCTGTGATCTTGCAACACACTCAAAATGATGGTGGAATTCAGCAGGTCAGGCAGCAGCTATGGAAAAGAGTAAACAGTAGATGTTTTGGGCCAAAACCCTTAGGTTCTGGGAGAAGGCAGGAAAATGGGGTTGAGAGGTATAATAATTCAGCCATGATGGAATGGTGGAGCAGACTTGATGGACTGAATGGCCTAATTTTTCTCCCAGGTCTTTTGGTGGGTAGTAGGGTGGAGACACTTCTCTACCAAGGTAATGTAAGCTGGCCTGCACTAGCCTGCAGGTCAATCTTGATACGTCTGTACCAAAGGAGGGGTAACGCACTCCTTCCCTCTACTAACCTGCAAGTGACCCTTAGGCAAGTTGTAGAACCCATTTCACCCCCCCCCCAGTCAAGATCATGAAAAGCTATGGGAGCAGGTGATGTGTGGTTATATGAGCATTTGGTGCATATCAGAATTCCTGGTTATGTGACCAATTACTCAAGGCAGACCATCTCTGAGGAGTATTGATAATGGCTGGGGTCACCCGTCTTGTAAATAACCTGCCCAGAAGAAGGTAATGGCAAAGCACTTCTGTAGAAAAAATTGTCAGAGGCAGTCACGTTCATGGAAAGACCATGATCGTCCACATCATACGACATAGCACATAATGATGATGCTGTCTTATCTTCTTATGGTCAAGAATGGAATTCTCCTGCCAATTTTACACCTGTTCTAAAGAACATCTGGATAAGTATTAAATATAAAAGGGGAAAGGGTACCTGAATTTTCCAGTGTGAAACTGACATCCGCACATTCATTTAAAAACCTGTATACTGTATCTCTCTCTCATTCTTGCCCCCCTCCCTTTTCCCTCCCTCCATCTCAGACTATCTTTGAGGGTTTATTGTACCAGTTACACATAAATTACACTGACTAGATTAATTCTAATGGGATTTTGCAAAAACAACTTGTCCATCTGTCTTGATGTTGCTGTCAAAACACACAGTTCATTGTAAAAAAACCTGTACGTGTATAGTTCCTTGGGGTGAGTTTATAAGCACTACAGGAGTGGAAATGTGTTCCAAAAACAGTTCCTTGAGGTTAAATTAACAGCACGGCAAGGAGAAGAAATATATTCCAAAACAAACTGACTTTTTTTCCACACATCTCAAACTCACCTGCTGTCCCATTATAACCTTAAAATTCCTACTGCTTGGAACTTGCATTATTCCCCCTTTGATCTTCCCAACGTTAGTTACCTACCACGGCCGTACTCCCCAAATTCATTTGAAATTCTGATCATCTTTAAATCAGTAGTTAATGCAGTTGCCTGCAAAGTTCTGCACCACAAGTGCAGCAGTGTAATCTCACCTCTTTCATACTGGGTATTAAAATATACCCCAAAACTCAGCAGAAAATAAGGTGGATTGCTTTCAGTGATTTTTGCTCAATCAATTTAATAGAAGAAAATAGAATATGGAATGGTCTGAAGGTAATATTAGATAGAATTGGAAAGTCAGAGATGCCATTAAATTATCAATGACATCTACATCTTGAATATTGACAATGGCAGGGGACGATCTTTCTGCAGCAAAGCTACTGAGTGAATTTCTCAGATGGCTGTTCCTGATATCACAGCTGACCCCTGGCGGTTCTGTCCCATCCTCCATGAGTGAGCTTAACGTATCTTCACCTGCTTTGCAAGGAAAGAATTCCACTCATGCTTTCTGCGACAACCACAGTTTTATTGGATTTTCTCACAATGCTGGCACTGATGTGAGCCCATCCATTTTTCTGGAGGTACCACTCCTGACGATCAAGAAGATCTTGCATGATTGTTTAGACAGAATCAAGCAATTCTAAAGAATGTTATTGGACTAAGTTGGACTATATTGAATGTGTGGTCTAATGTGAAGTTCAATCTGACCCAAGGAGAAAACACTTATCAATTGGGATGTTCGTTGGGAGTCCAGGATCAGCTCCTGGTGATAGGTAAAACATTGCTAATAAGCCGGCACTTCATGGATCATTCAGAAGAATTTCTACAATGCATAAAAAAACTGCTGTCATATTCCCACCCTGCCAACCCGTCTGGTGGGGTCAATGGTGGGCTTCCACTGTGACCACAATTTTGGTACATCTGTTAAGGTTGAAGATTCTTGGACCTTCCAAACTCCGCATTCAATACCGTGTTCCCCTCAAAACTAATCAATAAGCTCCAAGACCTTGGCCTCAATACCTCCTCGTGCAATTGGATCCCCAGTTTCCTTACTTGCAGACCCCAGTCTGTTCAGATTGGCAACAACATCTCCTTCTCGATCTCCATCAGCACAGGTACACCACAAGGCTGTGTGCTTAGCTGCCTGCTCTACTCCCTTTAGACTTATGACTTTGTGGCTAAGCGTAGCTCCAGTGCCATATTCAAGTTTGCTGAAGACGTCACTGTTATATGCTAAATAAAAGGTGGTGATAAATCAACATATAAGAGGGAGATTGAAAATTTGGCTCAGCGGTGCCGTAACAAAAAACTCTTACTCAACATCAGAAAGACCAAGAAGCTGATTATTAACTTCAGGAGAAGGAAACCAAATGTCCATGAGCCAGTCCTCATCTGAGGATCAGAGGTGGAGAGGGTCAGCAACTTTGAATTCTTCAGTGTTATTATTTCGGAGGACCTGTCCTTGGCCCAGCATGTAAGTACAGTAATTAAAAAAGCACAGCAACGACTCTACTTCTTTAGGAGTTTCTGAAAACTTGGCAAGACATCTAAAACTTTAACAAACTTTTATAGATCTATCGTGGAGAGTTTATTGACTGGCTGCATCACAGCCTGGTATGGAAATACTGATGCCCTTGATTGAAAAAGCCTACAACAAGTAGTGGACATGGCTCAGTCTATCACCGTAACACCCTCCCCACCATTGAGAACACCTATATGAAACACGGTCACAAGAAAGCAGTGTCCATCATCAAGAACCCCACCACCCAGGACAAGCTCTCTGTTCACTGCTGCTATCAGGAAGAAGGTACAGGGACCTCAGGACTCACACCACCAGGTTCAGAAACTGTTACTACCCTTCAATCATCAGGCTCTCCAACCAAAGGGGACAACTTCACTCAACTTCATTTGCCCCATCATTGAAATGCTCCCACAATCAATGGACTCACTTTCAAAGACTCTTCATCCCATATTATTGATATTTATTGCTTATTTATTTTGTTTTGTATTTACAGACTATGGTGTCTTTTGTACAATGGTTGAATGACAAAGTTAGTGTGGCATTTCATTGTCTCTGTTATGGTTACTATTCCATTATGGATTTATTGAGTATGTTCACAAGAAAATAAACCTCAGGGCTGTATATGGAGACATATATGTACTTTGATAATACATTTACTTTGAATTTTGAACTTCATTTAACTATAAAGTGATAAGCAATAACTGCAAATTGACCAGCATGAACCCACATGCTTTGAAATACAGCTAAAAAAACACAAGGAGGATGTCAGTTTGAGTACATAAGCAATAGCTCCATATTTCAATGTCCTCCAAACCATAGGAAGCATCCTGTCCCAATGCATTACTGCTTGCTATGACAACTACTCTGCCTGAGCCTGCTAGAAATTTCAAACTATTCTTCCTTCCATTGACGCCATCTACACCCCCTACTGTCACAGGAAAGCAGCCAATATAATCAAGGACACGTCCCATCCCGTTGTTAACAGGCTCTGGAGCTGAACTCTCAAATGCTAAAAGATGAACTCTTAATCTCCCAATCTAGCTCTCTGTGGCTTTGTACATTTTTGTGTACCTGCATGGCACGTTCTCTGAGAGTGCAACATGATAATCTGCATTCTATTATTCTTTTCACTACCTCAATGTACTTATGCATGGTATGGTCTGCGTAGCTTTCCGCTGTATCTCAGGACACATAGAGTTAATAAACCCATTACCAAAACCAAAACCTGTACCCAACCAGGAAATCTATCCTTGCCTTCTTTCTCTAGCACTAAAATCATATGCTTCAGACTGACTTATGATACCAGCTTCAGTGTGGTTTAATCCACAATCATGATGTCCTTTGGGTGAACCCTCTCAGGTTAGAAATTGCATAATAACTGAAGAAGGGAGTTATAGCAGCATTGCAGACTTGCTCTGGATCCCCCATGACAGAACATAGAACACAAAATATTACAGCACAATCCAGGCCCTATGGCCCACAATGTTGTGGTAATCTTTTAGCATACTCTAAGATTAGAATGACCTTTTCCTCCTACATAACCCTCCGTATTACATCATCTGTGCCGATCTAAGAGTTTTTAAAATGCACCTCATGTATCTTCCTCTACCAACCCCCTCACGGTGTGTTCCACGCATCCAACTCTCTCTGTGTGAAGAACTTACCTCTGACATCCCATCCCCCATACTTTCCTCCAATATCCTTAAAATTATGGTCCTTCATATTAGCCATTTCCACCCCCAGGAGAAAATATTCTCTGGCTGTCCACTTGACCTTTGCTTCTTATCATCTCATATACCTGAAACTCCAGGTGCCAAAGATGAAGCTCCATTGAGCCTGAGGTGGAAAATGTCCAATTTCCATTGCAAAACCTGCACATGTGCTTTTTCCCCACAATCCATGGATTGACTGAGTCTCCGGAGAATCAAGTTAGGGACAGAATTGCAGTGGAGAAAGAAAGCATCAGAGGAATTAACAGAGAATTCAGTAAGAGACCAATGGAGAGCTTATATGAGGAGAGCTATCTGGTGAGAGAGATCAGCTGTCCAGGAAAAGTAAACCCATGCAAGTCTCCACCCTCCAGTTTAATGTGTAAAGTCTCTTCCGTTCTTTGTCTTTATGGGTTTGAATAATTTCGGTCATATCAACAAAGCATGAGCTCAGAGGACTTGCATTAATTTATGAAGATATGAATACAAAGTACCTAATCTTACTCCATGAGAGAATTCAAGACTAGAATCAGAATCAGATTTAATATCACCAGCATATAATTCCTGAAAAAAATGCTGTACTTTTCATCAAAGTTGCTGGTGAACGCAGCAGGCCAAGCAGCATCTATAGGAAGAGGCGCAGTCGACGTTTCAGGCCTGCTTGGCCTGCTGCGTTCACCAGCAACTTTGATGTATGTTGCTTGAATTTCCAGCATCTGCAGAATTCCTGTTGTTTCTGTACTTTTCAGCCCTTTTCAAAATGGTGGAGGTGAAGGAAGAACGCAAAACGGCAGTGTATGGAATTGGGAGAGAAAGGATTCGGCAGAGGCTCCCAGCTGGGGTCCATGGAACCCTCAGTTAATGGTAAGTGTCCATGACATAAAGTAGGTGGGGAATCCCTGCTGTAAAGTATAATGTAGGCATGGAGGTGATAAAGTATAAACAAGGGGAGAAAAGGACAAGCAAAAATAGCTGAAGTGAGAATATCAGAGGGAAGAAAGTGCTAAGGATAATGAAGAACATAACTAGTTAAGATATTTTGGAATATCCCATGATCTTAGGGCAGAAAATTGATTTATTTTTGGCTGTCGGTGACGGTAATAAACATTCCAGTCGCTTTAATACAGCCAGATGTGGAATATAATTCAATATATTCTGTGTAAACAAGGATATGTGGAGTTATGGGCTCAGATTGTAACCTCTACCAGTCAGATATGACATTTCCACTTATACTCAAAACTTCACTGAGTTTTAATTTGTTATATCACGGTCAGCTTTGTAACAAAGTAAGGCATGGCTGTTCAAAATTGATTTCATGTGAGATTTCTGCAATCAAGAATGAATAGTTGACATTTAACCTTTCAATCTCAGAGGATATGAATTCTACATTCTAGAAATGGATGACAAATATCCTAAATCCACAAAACCACCCAGTCCCCAATATATTTACCTGTCACCTGAGCTAAATGAGCTAGTGCCATTTTAAACCTCGATACATAAAAACAATAGTATTATTAATTTCCTTTGCTATGAGCATGCTGCTCGATGCACTACATACTGTGCAGACTGCAGGTAGCTGTAGGTGTTATTCCAAGAAGTGGAGATCATTACTTGTGGTCCCATGCATAGCAAAGTTAGTCAATAAACATTTCACTCTCATGTTATACTGTCAATCAATTCTTGAAGAAATTAGAATTTTCAGATATACACTTGTTTCTTCTGGGTATAGCTTTGTCAAGAGTGTACACTGACTGTAATTAAAATCAATCTTTCTTATAAGGTTGACAAGAGAAGTCAAAAAGTATATTAAACTTTTCTTAAAGCTGAGCTCACACATTTTCTGGATGGATTAAGAGGTAGCACAAACTGTGCAATATAGATTTAAAATGAATTAATTGCGATTTATGCTACTGGAAAGTACAACTCCATCTGTTCGGTGCTATCATTCACAAGTGGGTCCAATTAAATTTGAACTAATGAACCACGACCACCATTAGTGCTTTCCATAGCAGTTTGGCAAGTACAAGGGCAAAAAGTAGACCTACAATAATTGGACCCCAAGCAGAAAAGATCTGATTCTGTACTATAATCTAACCCCCAACAAATATCTGATGAAGGGTCTTGGTCTGAAACGCTGACTGTTTATTCCTTTCCGTAGATGCTGTCTGACCTGCTGACTTCCTCCAGCACTTTGAATATGTTACTCTGAAAATCTGATGTGATCCCTCTTTGGACTTTTGATCAGAGTAGAGTAGTGGTCACCTGTAATTCAAATGGTAAAATAAATATTATTCATCAAGGTACAATAAATATGCCTAGATTTAACCTCCAACCTTTTAGAAATAAATTTTTTGCTTACTCTCAGGAAAGGCTTAAATTTATTTCCCATTTCTAATCATCCTTGTGAAGATCCTCTTCTAATTAATTCTAAGAAAAGATGGTGGTAAGATTTGTTCTTGACCCACTGCAGACTGGACGGTGAAGATACTTCCACAGTACTGATGAACAGAGAGCTCCAAAACTTTGACCATTGCTAAACGGTTGGTGAGACAGACACAAATCAGGATGGTGGTTTGAAGTAGGGAAAGTGGTTTCATTTGATTCCAGCTTCTCATTGCTGGAGACAGATCTAACATTCTCCTTACCAGTCTCTAATTTTTTTTTTTTGAGTCTGTTGAGAGGTTTGTTTGTGTGTGTACATCCAGATGAGGATAGGACAGACCTTCGCTGTGACAGTCTATGTCTCAAGAATGCTCAAAATCAAAATCCAACATAAATTAAAAGTTTCATGTGTTAAACTGAGATAGCTAAATTTGAGTTAGACTGTATGGAAACAAACTCTTTGGTCCACTGAGACCATTGACCATTGAGTACCCATCTACACAAACCTATTTCTCCCTTTGCATTCCATCAAATCCCACCTCCTTCAAATCTCTTGCCACTCACTGGGGAAAATTTACAGTTAAAAAAAAAACTACCAGCCAGCACGTCCTTGGCATAGAAACCATAGAAATCATAGAAAAACTACAGCACAGAAACAGGCCTTTTGGCCCTTCTTGGCTGTGCCGAACTATTTTCTGCCTAGTCCCACTGACCTGCACACGGACCATATCCCTCCATACACCTCCCATCCATGTATCTGTCCAATTTATTCTTAAATGTTAAAAAAGAACCCGCATTTACCACCTCGTCTGGCAACTCATTCCATACTCCACCACTCTCGGTGTGAAGAAGCCCCCCCGCTAATGTTCCCTTTAAACTTTCCCCCCTCACCCTTAACCCATGTCCTCTGGTTTCTTTCTCCCCTTGCCTCAGTGGAAAAAGCCTGCTTGCATTCACTCTATCTATACCCATCATAATTTTATATACCTCTATCAAATCTCCCCTCATTCTTCTACGCTCCAGGGAATAAAGTCCTAACATATTCAACCTTTCTCTGTAACTGAGTTTCTCAAGTCCCAGCAACATCCTTGTAAACCTTCTCTGCACTCTTTAACGTTATTTATATCCTTCCTGTTATTTGGTGACCAAAATTGAACACAATACTCCAGATTCGGCCTTACCAATGCCTTATACAACCTCATCATAACATTCCAGCTCTTATACTCAATACTTTGATTAATACAGGCCAATGTACCAAAAGCTCTCTTTACAACCCTATCTACCTGTGACAGCATGTGGGAGAAGACTGGAGTATTCAGGGGAAACCCATACAGAGAGTATGGATAGATTCTTCAGGGTCAGGATTGGACTCAGGTCTCTGGAGCCTTCACCTCCTCCCCACCCGCCCCCAGTGTGCCACCTCTTTAGTGAGGACTAATGTTATAAGTCTGAGTAGTGTCCCATTACAAGCATTTGAATCTAGCCTTGATTAATATGAAGCAAATTTCCTTTCTTTGACAGCTGCAATAGCCTTGTGTAAAATTAGATAGGACAGCTGTAACTTGTCTTTAATGGGTGCCAAAACTGCAAAACTCCACAGTTTAAAACAAATTGGCAATTCAATATAGAATGACTTCAAGAAGAAAATTAATACTTGGGCATTTGGAGCTGCTGACAGTTAGGAATCAAAGGAGGGGATCTGCTGTGGTGTGTAATTTGGTTAATATCGTGCACAGGGCAATAGAATTATACTGTTTTTTGGCCCATCTTGTCCATGCTGACCAAGTTGTCTGCTTGAGCTAATCAACATGTTAGAAATGACCAGTTACTAGGTTTGATAACCTTTTCCCTTTTCCAGTTAAGTGCTCATTTTTTTGATGGGTGAGGAGCACAATCAACACAGGTCAAAGTAGTTACCGCACTGGCTAAGAAATACTGTTTTTGACCTTTTACTTTTTGATATACAAGGTCATAAGACCATAAGACATAGGAGCAGTATTAGGCTATTTGGCCCATCAAGTATGCTCTGCCAATCAATTATGGCTAATCCTTTCTGCTTCTCCTCCTCAACACCATTTCCCGGCCTTCTCACCGTAACATTTGATGCCACATCCAATCAAGAACCTATCAATTTCTGCCTTAAATACACCCAATGAACTGACCTCCACAGTTGCATGTGGCAACAAATTCCACAAATTCATCACCCTCTGGCTGGACACCCTTCTATCCTGAGGCTGTGCCCTCTTGCCCTAGACTCTCCCACCATGGAAATCATCCTTTGCACATCTACTCTGTCTAGGCCTTTCAACTTTCGAAAGGTTTCAATGAGATTCCCCCTCATCTTTCTGAATTCCAGCCAGTACTGACCCAGAGCCACTAAACGTTCCTTGTATGATAACCCTTTCATTCCTGGAATCATCCTTGAGAACCTTTTCTGGACCCTCTCCAATGCCAGCATATCTCTTCAGGGTGAGCATCCCCAGGGAAGTGTTGAGAGCTGAGATGTTGTTGATATTGTGAGAAATTTAATTTTAACCAATGTTTGAAGGGGAATTTTGCCCTGAATATTATAATATTCCTTGGACTATAAGACATAGGAGCAGAATTAGGATATTTGGCCCTTTGAGTCTATTGCATCATTCAATAGCCTTTGATTTATTCTGCTTCTCAACTCGATACTCCTGTCTTCTCCCCATAACATTTGATGTTTCTACTGATCGAGTACCTATCAACCTCTGCTTTTAATATACCCAGTGACATGGCCTCCAAAGCTGTCTATGGCAATGAATTTTCATTTTGTCTTTTTTGGTGAGACTATTTTACTCTTAAAATTGCAGTATTCTCTGTAATGAGACGAAGAACATCGCTACAAAGAGACATGTAAATTCTGTTTCTTCAGCTGATGAGGGACTTTGTAATAATTATGGATTGTACCCTGCTTCTGAAAATCGGCTCACCAAGCTTCAGAGCTGTTTCATTGTTCACACCTTTCTACATTAAATGATCATTATAAGCAACAATGGACACATTTCATAATCTACTTAATTATATATTTCAATAAATGTCTTGATTTACAGAGCTTTATGTTGAATCATTTCAAAAGACTGTGCTCATTACTGCAATGCCCTTTAGATATACTAGAGCACACACATAAAAAAGGTAGTTATGAGCAATGTAGGTTTGCAAATATCACAATGAAAACTAATATACACTTTGAAGTAAAGATCCTCCTGATTTTGATTTAGTCAATGTACTTTTTTATCCAAATACACACCTGCCTATAACCCAAACCTGTCCTTCAATGCATTTTATACTCTCACTGCCAAGTGCTCCAGAGGAATTAACCTTTAATTAAAAAAATGGTGCCGATTATCAGCTATTCTCTGTCTTCAATATCACCAAGCAAGCTATCTTAACAGCTTTAACTTTTGGAGCAACACACACAAAACGTGTTGATTTTTCTTAATTTAAAATATGCAAGTTTGGATACTCTCAATAAGATGGACTCTTGACTGTGCACTCTGCCTCGTTATGATCTTGCACTTTGTCGTTTATATGCACTGCAGTTTCCCAGTTGGATTTATACTTAATCCTGCATTATTATTGTTTTACCTTGTTCTGCCTCAATGCTCTGCACAATGATTCCATCTGTACGACAGCATGTAAGACAAGCTTTCCACTGTATCTTGGGACAATAAGAAACCGGTACCAATACCAGCATTCTCAATCTAGGAGGTTTCCGGACACAGATATGTGAAACACCAACTGAAGACAAGTACATTTAGAAAAGAAAATCAATTTTTTTTAAAATAAGCAGAAGGTTACAAGTACTTAATAATACCATTACATACAGCAATCCTGATTTACCAAAAAGAATGCAAAAATCTTAGCTCCAAGCTCAAGCTTTACCCAAGTAACTGCATTTGGTTTGCTTACAGCAATTAAAGTAGCAATACCCTACCCCATGGCTTGCAAAATACCTTTAAATAATTTTGACCAGGACCTTTCATACTAGACACTGTCATGGTGAATTAGGTTGTGATTTGATGTGTCTTTCATCTGTTGAGAGCAATTTTCCCTGCAGAAACCATAGTTTACTAAACTCACTTTTGATGTCATTTTCCAGAGAATAAAATGGGTATCCTTGAAAAAAACAAACTCAAGAAAATCTGTAGATGCTAGAGAACCAAAGCGAGGAATGCTGGAGGAATTCAGCAGGCCAGGCAGCATCTATGGATTGGTTTCTCTAGAACACTGGAAGCTGAGGGGAAACTTGATATAAACTTTCCAAATTATCAGATTCACAAAAAAGGTAGACAGTATGAATCTTTATATCAGGGTTAAAGTGTGGAATATAAGAGGGCTGAGCTTTAAGATTAGAGGAAGAAAGTTTAAAGGGGATTGGCAGAGCAAGGCCTTTACAGAGGACGGCAGAAGACTGGAACATACTGCCGGGGGAGTCAAAGTTCAATGTAAATTTATTATCAAAGTATGTGTATACCATAAGTCTTGAAATTCATTTTCTTGCAGGTGTTCACAGGAAAACAAAGAAATATAATAGAATAGATGAAAAGCTACACACAAAGACTGACAAACAATCAATGTGCAAAAGAAGATAAACTATGCAAATAGAGAAAAAAGTAAATAAATAATACCGAGAACTTGAGTTGTAGATGTGTATTTAATAGTTCAGTACTATTTGAATAATATTATATATATATATTGTTTTATTAAGCCTTCCTTTTTATCTACATAATGAATTGTGGTTTATATATGAGTGGCACACGTCATCACTTTGCTAAAGTAAAGAATGAAACTAAGATAAACATCTCCTAGCTCCCTGTTTGTCGTTCAATTAGTTTTATATTTTGGAGTCACAAAACTTAACAATGGTAACAAGGAAGTTTTAAATGAGCCCATTTAGTAAATGTTACCTGGATGACATCATTGCTACTAGTACGGTTGACAAGAAACAGCTCTAGACTCTGAAGACAGTGTTAAAAGGATAGAAGATTATGGGCTCAGTGCAAAATGAAGCAAGTGTGAAATCTTTAAATCAAACATCATTTACAGCGGTCACACCATTGACACACAATGATTACACAAATGTGCTGAGAAAATTCGAGCAGTGGTGGATGCCCCAAGAGCAAAGGACATTTCATAGTTGTGGTCCTTTTTAGGATTTGTCATTTACTATAACAGGTTTCTGCCAAACCTGGCTTTAGTGCTTGAACTTATTATTACACATCAGGAAGAAATGGCAATGGAGAAAGCTTTCCAAAAGGCAAAAGGAGTGGTGATGGCAGACAATGTTGTTATAAGTGTTGGAAGTGAATGCACCATAGTTTTTGCATCACATTCCCTTACTGCTGCAGAGGAAAAGCTATGCACAGATTGATGGAAAGGCCTTGAGTCTGGTTTGGGGTGCAAAAATGTTTCAACCCGGGAGACAGTTCACTCTCGCTACCAATCATCAACCACTGGTGTCCATTTTTAATCCATAGATGGTGTTCCACCAACAGCAGCAGCACTAGAGCAAAGAGTGGCTGGGTTTTTTGGAGGATACAATTACAGGATCAAATTCAAGAGGAAAACTAATCACGGAAGTGTTGATGGATTGTCCTGTTTACCCTTGGAAAAGGAAATACCTGAAGAAGTTACAAAAGAGGACACTCTTGTTGATGTAGTTTCCCAATGCAAATTGTAAGTCTCCCTATTATGGCAGAGATGACTGAAAGGGAAACCAGAAAATATCCCACACTGTCTCAGGTCTACATGGCAACACAAAATGGATGGAATGTGCAACAGAAATCCCAGTTCCACCATTTTTACCAGCGCCGGGATGAACTTGCTTTTGACGAGGGCTGCTTTATGTGGGGATTGAGAGTTATTATACCATCCAAGCTGAGAACTAAGGTGTTGGAAGAGCTACAGCATATGCCAGTCAGCTAGGCATGGTGAAAATAAAGACATTGGCTCTAAGCTCTGTCTGGTGGCTGGGGACAGGCCAGCAGATTGAGCAGGATGCCAACATGTCCAGAAGATGTCAAGAGCTGCACCTGTACATCCCTGGGAATGGCCTGCGTTGCCCTGGCAGAGGATTCATGCGGATTTTGCCAAACCATTCATGAGTATAAATTTCTGTATAGCAATGGATGCAGCTACAAAGTGGCCAAAAGTGTTCCCAATAGCCTCCACTTCAGCCTTGCACACTACTGATGTGTTGAGAAGCATCTCCTCTAGGATTGCTGTTCCAGAACACTTACTCATTGACGATGGACCACAGCTTGTTTGCTAACAGTTTCAGTCAAGTCCTGAAAATGACATATTACACCAGCACCGTATCACCCAGTTACAAATGGCTTGGCAGAAAGGTTTGCCCAGCATCTAAAGAATGCACCGCGAGCAATATCAGTAGAACACACTATACTGACACTGAATCGGAAGCTCACCAATTTTCCCCTTGGTATCATAATGCAGCACACTCCACAACCAACAACTCTCCAGCTATGGTGTTTCTGGGTTGTCCCTTGCATTCCTTTATGGATCTCCTCAAGCCCAATCTCAGAAGGAGTATGCAGGACAAACAGCTGAGGAAAACTGAGGGCTCCTCATACAAGGAGGTTCGATATTTCACTCCTGGACAGGCAGTTCTGGTGAGTGATCAAAAATGGGTACTTGGATAGATTAAGGACAGAAATGGATCATTCTCCTACACTATGGTAATTGGGTTTGATGTCATCTGGAGATGACTTTTTTTTGAATTTGTTAAAATGTTACTTCCATCTCACAACATGAGGGAGTAAAAATCTTTGCATTATGACATCCATCGCAATGTACAGACATGTGAATTTATAAGTCAAATGGCTTGTGAAAGCTGACCCGTAGCCTATTGGTCCTGGCTTTAATGCTGCGGTACTGTTTGCCAGATGGAAGCAGTTGAAACAGTTCATGGTTGGGGTAACTGGCTTCCAGGCCTTCTTTATGCAACTGCTGCTGAAAATGTCCTCAACAGAGAGAAGTTCATGTCCACAAATGTGCTGGGCTGTCCATACCACTCTCTGCAGTGCCCAGTTCCCGTACCAGGCAATATTACAACCGGTCAGGATGCTCTCAATGGTGCCCCTGTAGAGGGTCTTGGATTTGGGGGATTATGCCAAACTTCTTCAGTCACCTGAGGTGGAAGAGATACTGTTGTCTCTTATTGACACAAAGCCAGTGTGTACAGTTCAGGTGAGATAATTGGTGATGTGTATACCGAAGAACTTGAAACTACTCACCCTCTCAACTGCAGACCCATTGATGTTGTCTCCATTCCTCCCGTAATCCACAATCAGCTCTTTTGTTTCTTAGACAATGAGGGAGAAGTTGTGTTAGGGTATCAACCTCTCCTCTGTAGGCTGTCTCATCACTGCCAGAAATAAGGCCGATCAAAGTCATGTCATCTGTGAATTTGATCAGTAGATTGGAGCTGTGTATGGCAGCACAGGTGTGGATGCAAAAGGAGTAGAGGACGGCTCAGGATACAACCTTGGGGGGCACCTGTGTTGAGGGTCAGAGGGGCAGTGGTGAAGGAGCCCATCATTACTACCTGTTGGTGATCCGATAGGAAGACTAGGATCCAGCTGCACAAGGTGGGGAGCAGGTTGAAGTCTCTGAGCTTCCTGTCAAGGCTGTACAGAATTATGCTGTTTAATGCTGAACTGTAGTCCAGGAACAGCATTCTAACGTATGCATCACTCTTCTCCTGGCGAGTGAGGATGGTGTGTCGTGCTGTGGTTATGGCATCTTTGGAAGACTGGTTCTGTTAGTAGGTGAATTGTAGGGGGTCCTGTGTGAGTGGTAGCATGTTGCAGATGTAATATTTAACCAACCTCTCAAAGCATTTGCTTATAATTAAGCTGAGTGCAACAGGGTGCCAATAGTTCAGGTAAGCTACCTTGGTTTTCTTAGGTACAGGGACAATGATGGACAATTTGAAACAAGAGGGCATTACATACTGTGAGAGGGAGAGATTAAAAATGTCTGTAAACACACCAGCCAGCTGTTCCATGCTTTGAGGACCAGCCCTGGGATGCCGTGTGGCTGTTGACACGTTGGAATATTCCATGTACCTCAGCCTTGGAGATGGTCTTGTTGGCACCTCTCCTTGGGGGTTCAGTCTTATCAACTTCAAATTGAGCGTAAAAAGCATTTAGCTTTGTCTAGGAATGAGGCGGCAATGTTGGCTGTGCTGCGATGGTGTGCAATCCTTCCCTTGCGCTGCATGTGTCTTTGTCGCAGCGTTGTAACTGCATTTTGTCCCTGTGTTGCCATTTTGCCACCTTGATGACTCTACGTAAATGATAGCGACACCTCTGGAGCTCCTGGTAGTCTCCGGAGGGGACGAAGGCTTTATCCCTTGCACTGAGAGCAACACGCGATGAACTACTTATCCAAATTATTTGGTTTGGGTAGAGCTGGACCGATTTTTGGGAACAATGTCTTCAATGCACTTCCGAATGAAGCTTGTGACCACCTCTGTGCAGGTGATGCTATTGAAGCGCTCTTGCCACATTACATCTGAATGACTGGGCCAGCAATGGATGGTTTTCACTATGGCCGGTTCCTGTTTCAGTTTCTGCCTGTGATGCACCATCAATAACTCCAAAAGACTGGAAGTAGACTAAATACTGAAAGGCTTTTCTTAGCAGTAAAATGTGACCTCCATCATGCTGAGTATCTGCCCTGGACTGAGAGGAGGAGCAATGGTGCAATCGCCTTTATTCAGGGTTCTGTGGGAGGAGCCACAGGAGCAGTCAGCAGAGGGGCGTGTCCAGACAGGTAATCCAGTTACAACATATACATATGGTTTACCACAGCCTGTAGGTGGGTAGGAGCAAAATGGAGGAATGGTCAGACTTTCCAAATGCTTTGTGGGCATTGTGGAAGGGAGAGTAGCAGTGGTCAAGTCTACTCCCCGTATGCTCACCTGGATGTATGGGCAGAACTTTGGGTAAGCTCTAGGTAGGGACACTTGTTTAAAGTCAGCTGAGGAGAGTAGAGTGAATAGTTTGAGAAGTAAGGTGGCCAGAGTAGTCAGAACCACTTCCCGCAGTCCCAAAATCAACTCCGACAACCACAACGGAGGAGGCCTCAGAAACTGAGATTGTTTTACAGCCACACATCTCATCTGTGGTTGTATTGTATAGAATGCTGTTGTTGAGTGTCCTTGAGTCACGGTGTCCCTATAGATAATGTAGTTATCCATAGGGTTTTCATGGCAAGATGTGGAAGTAGATTGCCAGGCCTTTCTTCCACACAAATACTGCTGCTGCCCAGGTTGGGATCTGGCCAGATTTGAACACAGGACCATCTGCCTCAAAGTCCATTGCTGATGCCACTACACCACCAGTTTGCCCGTATAGTATATTGCGTAGATTTTATATATGAGGTGAGATGCATTCTATATTGAGTTGGAGTTTATAGCCAAACAGGCTATACTTGAGTAATATCTTAAATATATTGCTTGATTAAGTTTTCTTTGTTGCTAACATAATGCATTGTGGATTATATGTTAAATATGTAAATGGCATTAGTGCACATCTTCGAAACATAGAAACATAGAAAATAGGTGCAGGAGTAGGCCATTCGGCCCTTTGAGCCTGCACCGCCATTCAGTATGATCATGGCTGATCATCCAACTCAGAACCCTGTACCTGTACCAGATTTCTCTCCATACTCCCTGATCCCTTTAGTCACAAGGGCCATATCTAACACCCTCTTAAATATAGCCAATGAACTGGCCTCAACTATTTCCTGTGGCGGAGAATTCCACAGATTCACCACTCTCTGTGTGAAGAAGTTTTTCCTCATTTCGGTCCTAAAAGACTTTTATCCTTTTATCCTTAAACTGTGACCACTTGTTCTGGACTTCCCCAACATCGGGAACAATGTTCCTGCATCTAGCCTGTCCAATCCCTCTAGAATTTTATACGTTTCAATAAGATCCTCCCTCAATCTTCTAAATTCCAGCGAGTATAAGCCTAGTCAATCCAGTCTTTCTTCATATGAAAGTCCTGCCATCCCAGGGTCAATCTGGTGAACCTTCTTTGTACTCCCTCTATGGCAAGAATGTCTTTTCTCAGATTAGGGGACCAAAAATGCACACAATACTCCAGGTGTGGTCTTACCAAGGCCTTATACAACTGCAGTAGAACCTCCCTACTCCTGTACTCGAATCCTCTTGCTATGAATGCCAGCATACCATTCGCCTTTTTCACCGCCTGCTGTACCTGCATGCCCACTTTCAATGACTGGTGTACAATGACACCCAGGTCTCGTAGCATCTCCCCTTTTCCTAATCAGCCACCATTCAGATAATAATCTGTTTTCCTGTTCTTGCCACCAAAGTGGATAACCTCACATTTATCCACATTAAATTGTATCTGCCATGAATTTGCCCACTCACCTAACCTATCCAAGTCACCCTGCATCCTCTTAGCATCCTCCTCACAGATAACACTGCCGCCCAGCTTCGTGTCATCCGCAAACTTGGAGATGCTGCATTTAATTCCCTCATCTAAATCATTAATATATATTGTAAACAACTGGGGTCCCAGCACTGAGCCTTGCGGTACCCCACTAGTCACTGCCTGAAAAGGTCCCGTTTATTCCCACTCTTTGCTTCCTGTCTGCCAACCAATTCTCTATCCACATCAATACCACACCCCCAATACCGTGTGCTTTATGTTTGCACACTAATCTCCTGTGTGGGACCGTGTCAAAAGCCTTTTGAAAATCCAAATATACCACATTCACTGGTTCTCCCCTATCCACTCTACTAGTTACATCCTCAAAAAATTCTATGAGATTCGTCAGACATGATTTTCCTTTCGCAAATCCATGCTGACTTTGTCTGATGATTTCACCGCTTTCCAAATGTGCTGTTATCACATCTTTGATAACTGACTCTAGCATTTTCCCCACCACTGATGTCAGGCTAACAGGTCTATAATTCCCTGGTTTCTCTCTCCCACCTTTTTTAAAAAGTGGGGTTACATTAGCCTCCCTCCAATCCACAGGAACTAATCCAGAATCTAAAGAGTTTTGAAAAATTATCACTAATGCATCCACTATTTCTTGGGCTACTTCCTTAAGCACTCTGTGATGCAGACCATCTGGCCCCGGGGATTTATCTGCCTTTAATCCCTTCAATTTACCTAACACCACTTCCCTATTAACATCTATTTCCCTCAGTTCCTCCATCTCACTAGACCCTCGGTCCCCTACTATTTCCGGAAGATTATTTATGTCCTCCTTAGTGAAGACAGAACCAAAGTAGTTATTCAATTGGTCTGCCATGTCCTTGTTCCCCATGATCAATTCACCTGTTTCTGACTGTAAGGGACCTACATTTGTCTTAACCAATCTTTTTCTTTTCACATATCTATAAAAGCTTTTACAGTCAATTTTTATGTTCCCTGCCAGCTTTCTCTCATAATCTTTTTTCCCTTTCCTAACTAAGCCCTTTGTCCTCCTCCGCTGGACTCTGAATTTCTCCCAGTCCTCAGGTGTGCTGCTTTTTCTGGCTAATTTGTATGTTTCTTCTTTGGAATTGATACTATCCCTAATTTCCCTTGTCAGCCACGGGTGCACTACCTTCCCTAGTTTATTCTTTTGCCAAACTGGGATGAACAATTGTTGTAGTTCATCCATGCGATCTTTAAGTGCTTGCCATTGCATATTCACCGTCAATCCTTTAAGTATCATTTACCAGTCTATTTTAGCTAATTCACATCTCATACCTTCAAAGTTACCCTCTTTAAGTCCAGAATCTTTGTTTCTGAATTAACTATGTCACTCTCCATCTTAATGAAGAATTCCGCCATATTATGGTCACTCTTACCCAAGAGGCCTCGCAGGACAAGATTGCTAACTAACTCTTCTTCATTGCTCAATACCCAGTCTAGAATAGCCTGCTCTCTAGTTTGTTCCTCGACATATTGGTTCAGAAAAGTATCCCGCATACATTCCAAGAAATCCTCTTCCACAGCACCCTTACCAGTTTGGTTCACCCAATCTATATGTAGATTGAAGTCATCCATTATAACTGCTGTTGCTTTTTTGCACACATTTCTAATTTCCTGCTTAATGCCATCCCCAACCTCACTACTACTGTTAGGTGGCCTGTACACAACTCCCACCAGCTTTTTCTGCCCCTTAGTGTTATGCAGCTCTACCCATATCGATTCCACATCCTCCAGGCTAATGTCCTTCCTTTCTACTGCGTTAATCTCCTCTCTAACCAGCAACGCTACCCCACCTCCTTTTCTTTCATGTCTTATCCCTCCTGAATATTGAATATCACTGGATATTGAGCTCCCATCCTTGGTCACCCTGGAGCCATGTCTCTGTGAACCCAACTATATCATATTCATTAATAACTATCTGCACATTCAATGCATCCGCCTTGTTACGAATGCTCCTTGCATTGACACACAAAGCCTTCAGGCTTGCTTTTACAACACTCTTAGCTCTTACACAATTATGTTGAAAAGTGACCCTTTTTGATTTTTGCCCTGGATTTGCCTGCCTGCCACTTTTACTTTTCACCTTACTACTTTTTGCTTCTACCCTCATTTTACACCCCTCTGTCTCTCTGCACTTGTTCCCATCCTCCTGCCACATTAGTTTAAATCCTCCTGAACAACAGTAGCAAACGCTCCCCCTAGGACATTGGTTCCAGTCCAGCCCAGGTGCAGACCGTCTGATCTTAGAAACCATAGAAACCATAGAAAAACTGACCTGCACATGGACCATATCCCTCCATACACCTCCCATCCATGTATCTGTCCAATTTATTCTTAAATGTTAAAAAAGACCCACATTTACCACCTCGTCTGGCAGCTCATTCCACACTCCCACCACTCTCTGTGTGAAGAAGCCTCCCCTAATGTTCCCTTTAAACTTTTCCCCCTTCACCCTTAACCCATGTGCTCTGTTTTTTTTTTCTCCCCTTGCCTCAGTGGAAAAAGCCTGCTTGCATTCACTCTATCTATACCCATCATAATTTTATATACCTCTATCAAATCTCCCCTCATTCTTCTACGCTCCAGGGAATAAAGTCCTATGCTATTCAACCTTTCTCTGTAACTGAGTTTCTCAAGTCCCGGCAACATCCTCGTAAACCTTCTCTGCACTCTTTCAAAATAATTAATATCCTTCCTGTAATTTGGTGACCAAAACTGAACACAATACTCCAGATTCTGCCTCACCAATGCCTTATACAACCTCATCATAACATTCCAGCTCTTATACTCAATACTTTGATTAATAAAAGGCCAATGTACCTAAAGCTCTCTTTACGACCCTATCTACCTGTGATGCCACTTTTACGGAATTTTGCAACTGTATTCCCAGATCCCTCTGTTCCAATGCACTCCTCAGTGCCTTACCATTTACCCTGTATGTTCTACCTTGGTTTGTCCTTCCAAAGTACAATACCTCACACTTGTCTGTATTAAACTCCATCTGCCATTTTTCAGCCCATTTTTCCAGCTGGTCCAAATCCCTCTGCAAGCTTTGAAAACCTTCCTCACTGTCCACTACACCTCCAATCTTTGTATCATCAGCAAATTTGCTGATCCAATTTACCACATTATCATCCAGATCATTGATATAGATGACAAATAACAATGGACCCAGCACTGATCCCTGTGGCACACTACTAGTCACAGGCCTCCACTCTGAGAAGCAATCCTCTATTACCACTCTTTGGCTTCTTCCATTGAGCTAATGTCTAATCCAATTTACCACCTCTCCATGTATACCTAGCGACCGAATTTTCCTAACTAACCTCCCATGCGGGACCTTGTCAAAGGCCTTACTGAAGTCCATGTAGACAATATCCACTGCCTTCCCTTCATCTACTTTCCTGGTAACCTCCTTGAAAAACTCCAACAGATTTGTCAGACATGACCTACCACGCACAAAGCCATGTTGGCTCTCCCTAATAAGTCCCTATCTATCCAAGTGCTTATAGATTCTGTCCTTCAGTACTCCCTCCAATAACTTACCCACTACCGACATCAAACTTACTGGCCTATAATTTCCTGGATTACTTTTCGATTCTTTTTTAAATAATGGAACAACATGAGCCATTCTCCAATCCTCCGGTACCTCACCCGTAGACACCGACATTTTAAATATATCTGCCAGGGCCCCTGCAATTTCAACACTAGTCTCCTTCAAGGTCCGAGGGAATACCCTGTCAGGTCCTGGGGACTTATCCACTTTAATTTGTCTCAAGATAGGAAGCACCTCCTCCTTTTCAATCTGTACAGTTTCCATGATCTCACTACTTGTTTCCCCTAATTCCGTAGGCATCATGCCAGTTTCCCTAGTAAATACAGACGCAAAAAACCCCATTTAAGATCTCCTCCATTTCTTTTGGTTCCACACATAGTCAACCACCCTGATCTTCAAGAGGACCAATTTTATCCCTTACAATCCTTTTGCTCTTAATATACCTGTAAAAGCTCTTTGGATTATCCTTCACTTTGACTGCCAAGGCAATCTCATGTCTTCTTTTAGGCCTCCTGATTTCCTAGTATTTTCTTGCACTTTTTATACTACTCAAGCACCTTATTTACTCCCTGTTTCCTATGTTTCCTATCTTGCTAAATTTAGAAATGAAACTAAGACATGCATCTTCCGATCTCCACGTTTCTCTTTTAATTAATTTTGTGTTGGAGTTACAAAACGTAACAGTATATTCCTGGAATGTGAATCTATAGGTTAAGGAATCCATTTGGGTTAAGGAGATGAGTGAAATTATGCATGTTGGTTCAGGAGCCTAATGGTTGTAGAGTAATACTGTTCCAGAACCTGGTGGTGGTAGAAGCAGATTCAATAGCGGTAACATGGTGCAAAGACAATAACCTATCCCTCAATGTCAGCAAGATGAAGGAATTGGTTAATGACTTCAGAAGGAGTAGCGGAACGCACAACCCCATTTACATCGGTGGTGCGCAAGTGGAACAGGTCAAAAGCTTTTAGTTCCTCAGGGACAATATCACAAATGACCTGACATGGTCCAACCAAGCAGAGCCCACTGCCAAGAAGGCCCACCAGCGCCTTTACTTCCTGAGGAAGCTAAGGAAATTTGGCCTGTCCCCTAAAACCCTCACTAATTTTTATAGATGCACCGTAGAAAGCGTTCTTCTGGGTTGCATCACAACCTGGTATGGAAATTGTTCTGTCCAAGTCCGGAAGAAGCTGCAGAAGATCGTGAACACGGCGCAGCACATCACACAAACCAATCTTCCATCCTTGGACTCACTTTACACCGCACGCTGTCGGAGCAGTGCTGCCAGGATAATCAAGGACACGGCCCACCCAGCCAACACACTTTTCGTCCCTCTTCCCTCCGGGAGAAGGCTCAGGAGCTTGAAGGCCAAATTTGGGAACAGCTTCTTTCCAACTGTGATAAGACTGCTGAACAGATCCTGACCTGGATCTGGGCCGTACCCTCCAAATATCCGGACCTGCCTCTCGGTTATTTTGCACTACCTTACTTTCCATTTTTCTATTTTCTATTTATGACTTACAATTTAAAATTTTAATATTTACTATTGATTTGTACTCCAGGGAGCACGAAGAGCAGAATCAAATATCGCTGTGATGATTATACGCTCTAGTATCAATTGTTTGGCAACAATAAAGTAAAGTAAAGGAAAAGTAAAAGTAGTGGCATTGTAGAGGCTTTTACACAGACAAAAAAATATTCAGAGAATGGAACGGTATGGGTCAATGGCAGGTCAAAGAGATACTGTAAATTCAATTTGTTGTCATGTCAGCACAGATATTGTGAGCCAAAAAGCCTGTTCTATGTTCTGGGTTGACCAAGTCAATTAGAACAATTTCAGCTCCTCCTTCATGGAAGTCATACGATTCACTGAAGCAGCATTCAGCTGCCAGGATAAGAAGCCCCACAACATTCATTCATTCTGGCCTTAAATTTTTATATCTCTGAACCAGACCTGACCATACACTTGTGCAGTCTCAGTAGCTGCTGGTAGAAAATAATCAGAAGCAAGAACACTACTTTATACTTTATTGTCGCCAAACAATTGATAGTAGAACATACAATCATCACAGCGATATTTGATTCTGTGCTTCCCGCTCCCTGGAGTACAAATCAATAGTAAATATTAAAAATTTAAATTATAAATTATAAATAGAAAATAGAAAATGGAAAGTAAGGTAGTGCAAAAAAACCGAGAGGCATGAGTTCTACCTACCGTCAACCCCGACCCACCCACCCCACAACCCTCCATTCTCATCTACAGTATACGATGTTGAGGCTGATTAAAACCTCTGCAATTGAATCAGCTCAGAGGAATTATCTCATGCTAGGGACAAAGCTATAATCTCTTCCTGTTATGCATGGAATAGTACAGTCCAAAATGATGCATTTAGATTTCCCAGATATGCTACTCCATATTGTCTACAAAAGAAAACGGCTTCACATGTGGCTGCCCTGCTTTCAATTAGCCTGACTGGCAATGGAACTACCCGATGCAAGGATCGAAGTACAACATGTTCTTTTCGTTATTATAATACTGCCATTTTCTTGGCCCTTAAAACTCCTTTCCTGCCTCATTCTTGCCATACCGTTTTGAAGTTTGTCCAAATGGCCTCCTGCTCTGTGCATTGATTCACTATAGGTATCCATGTGTGAAGGGATCTTGCTTTCTTTTGAGCTCTGTGTTGACGCCAGAAAAGACTGAAACATGAGCAAAATAGACTTTTTAAATACAAATAAGTCTAAGTGGTACCCCACTGCAGTAGCCAAATAGCTAACTCTACCACTCAAGCAAGAAGCAGTAAAGAAACTCTATATTAATGATTGATAAGCTGACATTAAGGTAAAAGGAATCAGAATGTTAAACATGGACTTTGATAAGGTATTAATGTTTGGAAGGTTACCAGAAAACATTTTACCACAGGGCAAAAAACTGAGAGGTACATAAACTATTCACCCATACCAAAACAAACACAATTTTATCCATTTCAGAATGCACCTGTTAAGTCTTCAAAGAGTCTACTTGCATGAAAAACCTCAGATATAAATGGTTCATTTCACAATTTATTCAGCTCTTCTACATTTATATAAAAAAAGGCTTTCACCAATATCATCCATTGTTGTAACCTTGGTTTGTGTACTTCCTTAGATATTCATTGTCCTGATAACCTTTCATGAAAATCTCTTTATCCACCAGAGGGCACTGACTGGACCCTCAATGGACTGGGTTAAAAGATTTTGGTTTCATTCCCGGTGGCTGGATTTAGTGGAAACGGTAGGTTAAACAATTTTGTCCAGTACCCAGTCTATTTGCTTGGTGTATTGCCTAAATGTGAATGGTTTTTACTTCCCACTGGATTCTTTAACGACATTGTCATCATACAAGTCAAAACCACTTTTTGTGTCCAAACATGAGAAAATTTGAAGATGCTGGAAATCCAAAGCAACATCCCCAAAATGCTGGAGGAAAACAGCAGGTCAGGCAGCATCTATGGAAAAGAGTGAACAGTTGACATTTCAGCCCAAGACCCTTCAACAGGACTCTTAAGGAAGGGTCTCACCTAAAGCATCAACTGTTTACTCTTTTCCATAGACGCTTTCTGGCCTGCTGAGTTCCTCCAGCATTTTGTCTTTTGTCCAAATCTCAGCTTTGTCTACAACAACATTCCAGACTTCACAGGTCATTGGTAATGTAAAGAATGCTCACCTATTTCAGTGAAATCCAGATAAACAATCTTCCTGCAGGATATATGTGGGAGAACTTTGAAGGATTTTGCTTTATTTCCCAATCTGGAGTTCCAAGCCATATTGATCTGTCGAGCTGAGCTAATAGCATTGCTGTTCAATGTCCATGGACAGTCTGTATGTTGGATTCATAAATGCAAGAGATTCTGATTTTCTGTTTAACTGCAAAGTCTCTGTGATGTATGGTGACCCATCTTCTCCTCTACGGATGTTCAGGGGAGAACCCTCTCTCAGTGCTCCCCCTCTGTGATTCCTGCTGCCCCTTCTCCACCACCCATCCTCTTATTCTGGCTTCTTTCCCATTTCTTTCCTGTCCTGATGAAGGGTCTCAGCCTGACATGTTGTCTGCTGATTTCTTTCCTTAGATGCTGTCTGGCTTGCTGAGATCCTCCAGCATTTTCTGTGTGTTGGGATATTATATTGTAATAACACCCACAGGCTGTTGTTTCCATCCCTGTTGAAAGTAATAAATGGGCACTGAATCAAAAGTCCAACACAAATCAATAGGACATATTGTTAAGTAAAATGTTGGCTATGTTTCTCTCTCCATGGGCAGGGCTGTGATGCAGTTAGTAATACTGCAGTCTCACTGTGTGACAGACCTGGTTTCAATCCTGATCTTATTCAGTGTCTGTATAGAATTTCCTCCAAGAGGACAACAACCTCACCATTGTTTGGAGGCTTGTGTGCCTCAATGACCCAGAAAGCTGTGTTGGCTGAAGTCAGGGCTTTCTGCTTTGGCTCTTGGTAGGGTCACCCATGCCAGTTCAGAGGACAAACTAAAAGTGGTCCACCGATCCTCCAGGTTCAGGGCTAACAACTCTGTTTGGTTGAGCAAAACTGTTACAGAAACAGCAATGAAGATTCCTTCGATATCTGAGTGCGACGGTATTACACTGATTCTCCACCCAGGACTTGCATGACTGACAGCAGTGAAGACTAAGAGTAAGCTACTGACATGGTGAAGGAAGCCCTGAACACCACCAGAGATGGAGCACCTTCATGAGTACTTTGCATCACTCTTCAGTATGGAAGACATGAGTAGTGTTGCCAGCGGTCTGAGCGTCAGAGAGAAGGAGTGAGTGCCATTGCGATTACAAAGGAAAAAGTGCCGGGCAAACTGAGAGGTCTTAAGATGGATAAGTCATCTGAGCCAGATGGACTACATCCCAGAGTCCTGAGAGAGGTTGCTGAAGAGACAACGGATGTATTGGTTATGATCTTTCTAGAATCACTTGATTCTGGCATTGTCCCAGAGAAATGGAAAATTGAAATGTCACTTCACTCTTTAAGAAGGGAGGAAGGCAAAAAAAAGGAAATTATAGGCTAGTTAGCCTAAGCTCAGTGGTTGGGAAAGTGTTGGAGTTTATTATTAATGGTGAGGTTTCAGGAGATTAATGATAAAATAAGTCAAAGTCAACATAGTTTCTGTAAGGGGAAATCTTACCTGACAAACCTGTTACAGTTCTTCAAGGAAGTAACAAGCAGGGTGAACAAAGGAGAGGTAGTAGATGTCATTTACTTGGATTTTCTGAAGGCATTTGATAAGGTGTTACACATGAGACTGCTAAACGAGATAAAATCCTGTGGCACTACAGGAAAGACACTGGCATGGATAGCAGAATGGCTGATAGGGAGGAGGCAGTGAGTGTGAATAAAGGGGGCCTTTTCTGGTTGACTACTGGTGACTAGTGGTTTTCTTCAGGGACCACTACTTTTCACATTGTTTGTCAATGATTTGGATAATGGAATTGATGGCTTTGTGGCAAAGTTTGCAAATGATACGAAGATAGGTGGAAGGGTAGGTAGTGCTGAGGAAGCAATGCGATTGCAGCAGGACCTAGACAAATTGAAAGAATGGGCAAAAAAGTGGCAGATGGAATACAGTTTTGGGAAATGTATGCATTTTGGTAAAAGGAACAATAGTGCGAACTATTACCTAAATGGGGAGAAGATTCAAACATCAGAGGTGCAGAGGGACTTAGGAGATTAATTTACAGGTTGAGTCTGTGATAAAGAAGGTAAATGCAATGTTGGCATTTATTTCAAGGGGAAAAGAATATAAAAGCAAGGAGGCAATGCGGAGGCTTTATAAGACTAGTCAGGGCACACTTGGAGTGTTGTCAACAGTTTTGTGCCCATATCTCAGAAAGGATGTGTTGTCATTGAATAGAGTCTAGAGGAAGCTCATGAGGATGATTCTGGGAATGAAGGGGTTAACATATGAGGAGCATTTGGTAGCTTTGGGCTTGTACTCATTTGAATTTAGAAGAATATGGGGGGATCTCATTGAAACCTAGTAAATTTTGAAAGGATTAGATAGGGTGGATGTGGAGAGGATGTTTCTTATGGTGGGGGTATCCAGAACTAGAAGGTGAGGAATTCTTTTAGTTAGAGAGTAGTGAATCTGTAGAATGCTCTGCCACAGACAGCTGTGGAGGCCAAGACCTTGAGTATATTTAAAGTGAAAAGTGATAGATTCCTGATTGGTCAGGGCATCAAAGGTTATGGTGAGAGGGCAGGTGCATGGGGTTGAGTAGGATCTGGGATCAGCCATGTTGGAGTGGTGGAGCAGACTCAATGGGCTGAATGGCCTAATTCTGCTCCTATGTCTTATGGTCTTATGGATCTTCATTGCTGCTCTCAGTGCCAGTGGTGTAATGGAGAGTAAGTAATTACAGAATTTGCACATTCTCCCTGTGATATCGTTGGATTCATCTGGGAACTTTGCAGTCTCCTCCCACATCCTGAAGCTATTTGGGACAGTATGTTAATTGTGGTTGGCATGTACGTTATCGATAGAATCTAGGGTGGGCTGTGGGGTTAGTTGATAGGAATGTGGGAGAATAAGATAAAAAGGATCCATTTATGATTAGTGTATGGATGTTCCAAGGTTGTCAAGCTGAGGAGTGGTAGTGGGGACAAGCTCCCACTACCTAACAGTGCTCCTCATGGCATGCGCCTAAAATAGCCTCTGACAACCAAGTCCAACTCCTGGCCTTCTCGTGTGGCTTAGCCTCTAAGCCCGGCTGAACTGTTTCTACTGACAGGAGAAGGGGTGAAGGCGGGTCCTGGCACCTTAAAACCAGTGCTCCAGGTAGATGGAGCTTGTCAGCCTGGGAAGGCAGTCCACCTAAGAGAGGGAAAACTCTGATTTCAAACCTCTGCTGAATTACGGCCATACCCACTCATGGTAAAGGCTTCGGGAGTAAACCCTGAGGACAAATCCGGAGCTGGGGTCCCTAAGGCAGTCCGACATTGACTTCAACCTCGTTCTGGCAACTCCTGCGATGACACTGGTGCCAAGCTGTATCGGCCCTTGCCCTTCCCTTGGACAACATCGGTGGCGTAGAGAGGGCAGACTTGCAGCATGGGCAACTGCCGGTCTTCCATACAACCTTGCCCAGGCCTGCGCCCTGGAGATTTCCAGGCGCAGATCCATGGTCTCGCGAGACTAACGGATGCCACCAACACCGACATGGATGGTTGATAGTTTGAGCGGATGTGATGGGCTGAAGGCTCTGCTTCTGCATTGTACAATGTGTCTCTATGACACAGCGAGCCTGTGTGATGTTGGCTGACTGGCTAAGTACCTGTAGCATTCTGTTTTTTAAATTTCAGATTTGCAGTATCTACATTAGTTTGCTTCTTCAAACCCAAATGGATTGTGAGTCCATGTTACAAGAAACATATAATCTCCATTGTTTAAGTTTCCACGTTGGATTCCAAATCCAATTGTTGAAAACATAAACATTTTAAAAAAGCACACCTACCACATGTTTAATATGGAAAGGGGGCTTATGCTATAAGTGGTCACTTTATTAAGTACCTCCTATACCTAGTAAAGTGGCCATTGAGTGTATATTCATGGTTTTCTGCTGCTGTACTCTACCCACTTCAAGGTTTGACATTCAGAAATGCTCTTCTGCTCTTCACCTCTGTTGTAACACCTGGTTATTTCAGTTACTGTCACCTTCCTGGCTGCTTAAACCAGTCTGCCCATTCTCTTCTGACTTCTCTCATTAGCGAGGTGTTTTTGTCCCTCAGAACTACCTCTCACTGGATTTTTTTTTCTCTTTTTCACACTATTCTCTGTGAACTCCACGGACAGTTGTGCGTGAAAATCCAGGAGATCAGCAGTTTCTGAGATACTCAAACCACCAACAATCATTCCACAGCCAAAGTCACGTCGAGCACATTTCTTCCCCATTCTGATGTTTGGTGAACAACTAGACCTCTTGACTATATTAGCATGCTTTTATGTATTGAGTTGCTGACTCATGATTGACTGATATTTGCATTACTGTGCAGGTTTACAGAAGTACATAATAAAGAGGTCACTGAGTGCAAACGAATATGATCCAAATGGACAATCAAGCCAAAGAAGATTTTTTAAGAATGCCACTCAAAAGACTTTACAAAAAAAATTGTTTTAAAATGGACAGCGAAAGCAAAATTGAAGAGCCATGTTATCAGCTGAGGATTATGTCAGCATAGGGCAGCATGCTGATAGGAACACAAGGGGCTAAGATGGATGTTGGTGAGATTCCCAGGTAAAGAAGAGGGGCCATTGGCAGAGAGATTCTAGTGATGATTGGTTTCCATTAGGTAGAGAAGAGAGGTGAGGTTTCAAAGGAGAATGGTGTGGTAGCTGACAAAAAGCAAAGACAGAGAAAGATGAGAAGCAGACATCTATCAAAGATTCAAAGCACATTTATTATCAAGGTTCTTATGCAGTATACAACCCAGAGATTTGTCTTCCCACAGACAGCCATGAAACAAAGAAACACCATGGAACCTGTTCAAAGAAAACACCAAACACCCAACATGCAAAAAAAGAACAAATCATGCAAACAGCAAAAAAATGAGCAAAAAACACAGAACATAAAACATCAAACCACATGGTCATTGAAACAAAGTCTCTTCAGTTTAGTTCAGTTCACTTCAATTTAGCACTATGTCTATCTTGACCACCACCACATAATATGGTTTGAGATGCAGTAAATACCATCAAGGATGTACATGCACACTTCCTCTCCATTTTGAGAGTTACAATTATAATAGCAGCATAAAATTTACCTTGTTAGTCGCAGTGCTGTGTGATCCACTGCCATTTTGGAAAAAAGGCTTGACATTTGACCCTGAGTTGCTCACTGAGAGTGAGAAAGCCTCATTATCCATACTCACCTCATCACAAAACAGGGCAGCACGATAGTGTAGCAGTTAGCTCAATCACTTATAACCCCAGCGGTCACCGATCAGGGTTTGATTCCTGCCTCTGTCTGTATGTTCCTCCTGTGACTGCATGGATTTCCTCAGGATGCTCCAGTTCCCTCCCGCGTTGCAAAGACATACTGTTAGGGTTAGTAAGTTTTGGCCAAGCTATGTTGGCAGCAGAAGAGTGGCGATACTTGTGGGCTGCCCCAGCACAATCCACGATCTGTGTTGGTTGCTGACACAAAATTACATGTTTTCAGATTAGCTGGTACCTAGGGTTTACCAGCTTTTGTGCCCCCTGCTGGTCCAGACATCCAGTCCCAGGACTAGCGGACCTGGTAGGCCACCAGCCCTTGTCCTGGCAGGTTAGCATCTTTCCAATGGAAACAACCTTCTGAAAATCAACCCAGGTGTTTACTTTTGACAGATACTGAAAAATATATATATATGACATCAAACTTCTTAACCAAGATTGGATATGAGGTATTAGTTTGAATGGTGTGCCTCTATGTTAGATAACAAAATCAAAGTTAACAACAAAATCAGCCTGAAGAAATTCAATGTTACGTCAAAAAACTGGGAAGACGTTGTACTGGTAGATACACGTGGAGGAAATCTGTTAAGGAGGGAGCCATATTACACCAGAACGACCTCCACTGTGCTTCAGAAATCAAGCAACAGCTGCAAATGGAGAGACCGAACAACCAAAAGACCCAAGCACAGATCACAGCCACCTCTTAATCTTGCCCACATTGCATCAGAATGTATGGATCCTGCATCAACTTCAACAGCCACCAAAGGACCCACCAACAGGCAGCCCCTTAGGAGAAGATCATACACGACTCGAGTGATCGCAGTACTGCTAGATAGCAATAGAATGTGGGTGTTAATGGCGACCATTGTAGTGTTTAAAAAAATCTGATGAATTGTCTTCAATTTAAAATGTTAGCTTAATTTCTTTGTGTCCACAGATAATGTTTGCCCTGATGAGCACCTCAAGCATTTTCTGCTTTTATACTAAAAGTATTTTGACCACAATTGATCTTTGGCTTACATTATTTGCAATTTCATTTTTGTGTGTTTTAAATCAAAACAGGGTTATTCATTGGAGTAAACATTCCTTGTTTGTTGCATGCACTAACATCATCTGATACCGTTATGCACTCCACTTCCAAAATTCATTTGCAAGGACTCCAATGGAATTGAGTTACAATATGCATTTAATTTTTACTTAATTGCTCACAGGTTGTGGGAATTGCTGGCTGGGCCAGCATTTATTCTATGCTCCTCTCTGCATGGGCGCTGAGCCAAGCAGCTTCTGAGGTTGTTTCAGGAAACGGAGACAGATATATTTTTGTGGTTTTGAATTCTCAGATAGGATTGACAGGTTCTCATTTGAAGTATACTTTTGCACCAGAAGGAGTTACCAAAATGCCAGTAGTTTTCTGATTGCCATGAAGGAGGATAGTTTTCAAATTTCAGATTTTATATTCAGATTCAGATTCTTGTATCTATCACCTGTATGTCAACATATACAATGAAATGCAACATCTGCATTAACAACCAGAAAACCCTAATGATATGCTGGGGCAGACCAAAAGTGTCACCAAAACAGCACATCCAGGATGCCAGGCAGAACAACATAGAACACAACAAGCAACAAAACAACAGCATAACAATCCCTGTTCTTCTCTCCCACCCACCCACCACACAGACAGTCCTCCAACCACAGGATAGCCCTCTGAGCCCCTAGCATACTCATGAACATTGGGCCTCTGAACTACCCAGTAGACATCATCCTTGTAGACTAAGGACTTTGGCTACTGAGCTTCCACTTCTGGACTTCCGATTGACCTTTGGGCTTTGATCTTTAGTTTTGCTCCCAGGATTAGCCGGCAGTGGGACTCTGAACTCCAGACCACGAACTCCAGTCTCACTGACTCATGTACCTACTGCTTAGAAACTCTCATGCCCCCTTATGGGCTGGATATCTGATCCTAGGACTAGCTGACCTGGTAGGCCACCAGCTTTTGCCCTTGCTAGTCCTTGTCTAAGCCAGCCTGACATCCACATGTCTTTCATCACATATCTACTGTACATTGCTGAATTTCAAGTGCAGAGCAGGAGCATAGACTTTGGCTTCACCTCTAATTCCTACTATTCCTTCCTGACCTCTAACTCCTCACATCCCTGTCCCTAATCCCAACCTAATTTCAAATGCCCTGCTCTGTCCCCAGAACCATCCCTACAATCATAGAAACACAACTGAAATGGAGCCAAGACCTCAATGAAGACCGCAGCTCAACACCATCTTGACCAGAATGCCGGCTTTAGCTGCTAAGGTGCTCATCAAGCTCACCTCCAGATCAATATTCAGTCAGTCTGGATGAAATGACACTTTATCATTGTATTGCCTTACTCTGCACCCTATGTCAAAACCAATGGACATCGAGGGGCAGCTTCTTCATGAAAAGGGTTGTATGCATTTGGAATGAGGTGCCAGAAATGTGTTGGTGCTTGGCCAAGTGGTTAAGGCGTTGGTCTAGTGATCTGAAGGGCGCTAGTTCGAGACTCAGCTGAGGCAGCATGTTGTATCCTTGAGCAAGGCACGTAACCACATATTGCTCTGCGGTGACACCGGTGCCAAGCTGTATCGGCCCTAGTGTGCTTCCCTTGGACAACATCAGTGGTGTGGAGAGGGGAGACTTGTAGACTTGTACCATACAACTTGGCCCAGGCCTGCATCCTGGAAACCTTCCAAGGTGCAATTCCATGGTCTCATGAGACTAACAGATGCCAGAAATAGTGGTTGAGGCAGGCTTATTGGCAACATTCAAAAGCCATCCACATAGTATATGGATAGGAGAGGTTCAGAAGAATATGGGCAAATGGGCCAAGCTGACTGGACAACATGAACTTGGACTGAAGGGCCTGTTTCCGTGCTACATGACTCAATGACTCAAACTCAAGTTTATTGTCAAATGCAGAGTATATTTATGCCAAGGTGAAATGAAAAAAAACTTACTTGCAGTAACATGACAGGAACTATAGCATTGATAAGAACAGCATAAATGAAACTTAAATTATACGTATTTTTACGAGAAAGAACAATTAAAACTAAAAAAAGAACTAAGTCCATCTGAGTGAACAAAATAATTACATTGTGCCAATCGGTTCAGGAACCAAGCGGTTGAAGAGAAGTAGCTGTTCTTGAACTCAGTGGAGTGGGAGTTTAGGCTTTGATTTTGATTTCTTGAACTTCCCGTAATCCCCCCCGACTCCCTTCACCATTTTCTATTCCCATTTCCCTCTCTCACCTTACCTGCCCATCACCTCCCTCTGTTGCTTCACCCCTTTTTCTCTTTCTTTCTTGGCCTTCTGTTCTCTCCTAGCAGATTTCCCCTTCTCTGGACCTTTATTTCATTCACCAGCTCTTTACTTTACCCCTCTCCCTCCCCTGGTTTCACCTATCTCCTTTTACCATGTACTTCTTCCTCCCCTCCCCCCATCTTCTTATTCTGACTTCTCATCTCTTTTTTTTCCAGTCTTGGCTTGAAACATTGACTGCTTACTCTTTTCCACAGATGCTGCCTGCCTGGCCTGCTGAGTTCCTCCAGCATCTTGTGTGTGTTACTTTGATTTCCAGCATCTGCAGATTTCTTCATGTTTGGGCCTCTCTACCTCTTGCTTGCTGAGGTGAAGGTATGGCCCAGATGGTGAGGACAATTGATGTAACCTTCCTGAGGCAGTGTCTGCTGTAGATGCTTACAAAGGTGGGGAGGGATGCCCCCACGATACATTGTGTAGCGTCCATTGCATGCCTGTACATTTGAATTGATGTACCAGTCCATGATGCACCCTACCAAATATTCAAGGTATTTTCAACAGTATGTGATACCCTGGTTCATATTTTTACTGTTATGCTGTATGTATTTCACTTAGCAGTTCTGTAAGAGCAGTCTGTTCTATTTACAGCTTGTTCTACTTATTGTTGAAGATAAGGGATGAGGAGAAATTTGTGCCATCCAGTTAGGATGGTAGAGCTGAGGGGAGGTTTCTCTGGTGAGGGACACTAACGTTGGGCTTGGGGCTTTTGTTCAGTGGGAGATGAAAAGAGAAGAGACAGGGCAGGTGATAACCAGACAGGTCAGGCGACAGAAGTATGTGAAGGCAAACATTTTGGGTCCAGTGACCATAATGTCATTAGTTTCAAGTTAATTATGGATAAGGATAGGTCTTGTCCTTGAGTTGAGGTTCTAAATTGGAGAAGGGCCAATTTTGTGGAAATGAGAAAGGATCTAGGAAGAGTGGATTGGGTTAAGTTGTTTTTCGGCAAGGATGCGTTCAGTAAGTTGAAGGCCTTCAAAGGTGAAATTTTGAGAGTGCAGAGTTTGCATGTTCCTGCTAGGATTAAAGGCAAAGTCAATAGGGAACCTCGGCGATCTGGTTAAGAAAAAGAGAGAGGTGTATAGCAGATAGCAGGTATAGGCAACAAGGAACAAATGAGGTACTTGAAGAGTATAAAAAATGTAAGAAAATACTAAAGAAGGAAATCAGGAAGGCAAAAAGAAGACATGAGGTTGCTTTGGCAGATAATGTGAAGGTAAACCGAAAGGGTTTCTACAAGTATATTAAGAGTAAAAGGATAATAAGGGACAAAATAGGTTCCCTAGAAGATCAGAGTGGTCGTCTATGTGTGGCGCCTCATGAGATGGAGGAGATCTTAAACAGTTTTTTTGCATCAGTATTTACTCAGAAAACTGGCATAGCGTATATGGAAGGAAGGGAAACTAGCAGTAGTGTCATGGAACACATAGAGATTACAGAGGAGGAGGTGCTTGCTGCCTTACAGCGAATAAAGGTAGATAAATCCCCCGGGTCTGACATGATATTTCCTCGGACCTTGAGAGAGACTAGTGTAGAAATTGCAGGGGCCCTGGCAGAAATATTTAAAATGTCCTTAGCCACAGGTATGGTGCCAGAGCATTGGAAGGTAACTCATGTTGTTCCGTTGTTTAAAAAAGGCTCCAAAAGTAAACCAAGTAATTACAGGCCGGTGAGCCTGACATCAGTAGTAGGAAAGTTATTGGAAGGTGTTCTGAGAGATCGGACACACAAGTATTTGGACAGCCAAGGGTTGATTAAGGATAGACAGCATGGCTTTGTGCGTGGTAGATCGTGTTTAATGAATCTTGCAGAGTTTTTCGAGGAGGTTACCAAGAAAGCAGATGAAGGAAAGGCTGTGGATGCTGTCTACGTGGACTTTAGTAAGGTCTTTGACAAGGTCCCACATGGGAGGTTAGTCCAGAAGGTTCAGACACTAGATATCCTTGGAGAGGTTGTAAACTGCATTCGAAATTGGCTGTATGGGACAAGACAGAGAGTGGTAGTGGATGATTGCTTCTCAGACTGGAGGCCTGTTACTAGTGGTGTGTCTCTGGGATGTGTGCTGGGACCATTGTTGTTTGTTGTCCATATCAATGATCTGGATGATAATGTGGTAAATTGGATCAGCAAGTTTGTTGATGACACTAAGATTGGAGGTGTTGTGGATAGCGAGGAAGGCTTTCAAAGCTTGCAGAGGGGTCTGGACCAACTGGAAAAATGGGCCAGAAAATGGCAGATGGAATTTAATACAGACAAGTGTGAGGTGTTGCATTTTGGAAGGACAAATCAAGGTAGGATATACACAGTAAATGGTAGGGCACAGAGGAGTGTGGAGGAACAAAGGGATCTGGGAGTTCAGATACCTAATTCCCTGAAAGTGGCGTCACAGGTAGACAGGGTTGTAAAGAAAGCTTTTGGCATCCTGGCATTCATAAATCAAAGTATTGAGTATAGGAGTTGAGATGTTATGGTGACATTGTTGAGGCCAAATTTGGAGTATTGTGTGCAGTTCTGGTCACCTAACTATAGGAAGGATATCAGTAAGATTGAAAGAGTGCAGAGAAGATTTACTAGGATATTGCTGGGTCTTCAGGAGTTGAGTTACAGGGAAAGATTGAACAGGTTAGGACTTTATTCCTTGGACCGTAGAAGAATGAGGGGAGATTTGATAGAGCTTTAGAAAATTATGAGGGGTATAGACAGAGTAAATGCATGTACGCTCTTTCCACTTAGATTAGGAGAGATAAATACAAGAGGACATGGCTTTAGGGTGAAAGGAGAAAAGTTTAGGGGGAACATTAGGGGGAGCCACTCAGAGAGTGGTGGGAGTATGGAACGAGCTGCTATCTGACGCGGTAAATGCGGGCTCACTCTTAAGTTTTAAGAATAAATTGGATAGATACATGGATGGGAGAGGTCTGGAGGGTTATGGACTGGGTGCAGGTCAATGGGACTAGTGGAATAAAGTTTCCGCACAAAGTAGAATGGCCTGTTTCCTGTGCTGTAATGTTCTATGGTTCTATGGTTCTAAGAGGTCATAGGATTCGACCCGGAGGGGATTGTGATTCAACGAAGCCAGGGGCAAGATGAATCGAGGATCGGTGAATATGACGAAACTTTGAGCTCCAACTTGTGCACATTTGACTGTTTAATTAAAATAGGCCCTTTTCTTTTTGTTTTCTTTACTAACCCTTCAGTTAATTTAAGATTCATAAATATCATTCTTTTAATGATATGCAGTGTGCTGTCTGTTATTTTGTGGCACTAATTTGTAACAGGGTAGCAAATTACACAGCATCCACACAACCAGACTTTGGGGTGGAAGAGCCACCTCAATCTCACCAGTTTGGCGGTACCAGAGAGCAGACATCCCACCCTGTCTTTCATCGTCTTTGTGAGCATTCAGGGAGGTAGCAGCATCAATTTGCGGGAGACTCCCGGAACTTCCGGGAGAGGTGGGATGTCTGCAATAGAGTAGCTCCTTAGTAACTAGTCAGCTAGTTTAAATAACGTTAGCTATGCTAATGGACGAATGACACCTGTTAAACTCACCTCAACATGTCTTTTACAGTCTTAACCCACCATGGGCAATAGAAGAGTCACTTGCAAAGAGTGCAGTGAGCAACACTGTCATTATTTTTGACCCCTATTAGGCAGGGGCACACTTTAGGGTAGTCTGGGGTGATGTACGTTTTATATTTTCTTTTTTTTGGAACACACTGCCATGGTGTGCTCTCTCTCTCTCTCTCGTGCGTGCTTGCTCTCTCGCTCTCTCTCTCTCTCTCGTGGTCTGACTCGCGCTCGCTCGCTCGCGTGCTCTCTCTCTCTCTCTCTCACGCGTGATCTCTCGCTCTCGTGGTCTCTCTCACGTGCGCTCTCTCTCTCTCTCTCGCTCGCTCGCTCTCAAAAGAAGTTGATTTCCAGGACATTGTATATAATTTGCGGGCATCAGGGAGCCACTATTAATATGTGGGAAGCTCCCGGAACTTCCGGGAGAGGTGGGGTGTCTGAGAGAGTGCCTTCCCAGAGGCAAGGATACCAGAGGGGTTTCAAGTACATGTAAAAGTTCTTTGAGTGTTTGGTGACAAACCTAACTGAGTGTGACCATAGATAGCTTTCCATTATTGCTGGAAATGATACTTGTGATTCTAAGTCATCTGTATGGGAATCAGAAGCTTCACTTCACTGCATTACTTCCATTCAATCTTTCATCAAGCACACATTCATTAATAGGCTGTCTGTCCAGCACAACCAAAGTTGAAAAGTTTCAATCAATTATAGTTTTAAGCTGGCCATACATTTCAAAATGATGTGTTTTGTCTCCTCCATCTCTTAAGACTTTCATATGAACTCATTTTAATGGAAGTTTTATATAATATGCTCTCCTCAGTGAATCAGAAATTTGCCAGGATTTGAATACAAAATCAATTTTTACTTTCTAGCAGTACCAAATAATACAGTAATTGTGCTGAGTCATCATTGAAGTATGTCAGCCTTTAACTCAAAGTTAACTCAAAGTAAAATTTATTATCGAAGTATGCATAAAGGTGAAAGGTGAAATGTTTAAGGGGAACGTGAGGGGAAACGTCTTCATTCAGAGGGTGGTGAGAGTGTGAAATGAGCCGCCAGCACAAGTGGTGCATGCAAGCTCCATTTCAACATTTAAGCAAAGCTTGGATAGATACATGCATAGTGAGGATATTGTGGACTATGGTCTCAGTGCAGATCGATGTGAGAAGGCAGCCTAAATGGTTTCAGCGTGGACTAGATTGGTCGAAGGGCCTTTTACTGTGCTGTACTCTTCTATAGCTCTATATGTTACAATATACTACATTGAGACTCTTTTTCTTGCAGGCATTTAAGAGAAACTAAAGATTTTTTTTTAAATTTCAAAAGAAATTAAAGCATAATTAACTTTATGAAAAAAACTATACAAAAACAAAGATTGCCAACCAATATGCAAAAGAAGAAAATACAGTAGTGCAAATAAAAAATTAATACCAAGAATTCTACTAATTCCAGACAGTGAAAGACTAGAATATATACCCTCCCTTACATGTCCTTTCTTTCTGCAGTCCACAAGGTTTGTACACTAAGGCTTACCACTGTTGAACCACTCCTTGATCTATTCCATCCACCTCTCTCCAATCCCTGCTACTGTAGGCTATAGACCTTGTTCTACTTAAAAGTTTCAGGAACAAAATCTAGGTTGTATTAATATCCTTTGCTCAGGCCAAAGAAGATTTTGTTACTCTCTCTAAACGCGGTATACACAGACACTAAAATATTAAGGGATGGGAAGTGGTGGTGGGGGGGGGCGGGATTCATTGAGAACTTTGGGATATAACAAAATGTGCAGGAATAGACAGGAGAGAAGGTTACCAGATGGAGAGAAGAAAAGACACAAAGATGTGCTTAGAATCTCCTTAAGACGTAGAGTGTTCTCAGAGACTTCTGGAGTTGCCCAGTCCAGAATTACTCAAAATGAATGCAGTACAATGTTAGCGTTCACTTCAAGGGGACTAGAATGTAAAAACAAGGATGTAATACTGATGCTTTGTAAAGCGTCGGTCAGACTGCATTTGGAGTATTGTGAACAACATTGGTCCTGTATCTAAGAAAGGATGTGCTGTCTTTGGAGAGGGGCCAAAGGAGATTTACAAATATAATCCCAGAAAAGAAGGGGTTGACATGTGAGGAGTGTTCGATGTTTCTTATCCTGTGGAGAGGATATTTCCTATAGTAGAGGAGTCTAAAACCAAAGGGCACAACCTCAGAATACAAGGATTTCCCTTTTGAATAGCGATGAGGAGGAATTTCTTTAGTCAGAGGGTGGTGAATTTGTGGAATTCATTGTCACAGGTGGCTACAGTGCCAAATCATTTGTCCTATTTAAAGCTGAGATTGATAGGTTCTTGATTAGTAGGGAATTAAAGTTCACAGGGAGAAGGCAGGAGAATGGAGTTGAGAGGGCAAATAAATCAGCCACGATTGAATGATGGAGCAGACTTGATGAGCTGAATAGCCAAATTCTGCTCCTATGCCTCAAGGTCTTAGAGTCTTAAAGTGATGAGAGAACTCCAAGGGCATGCCTTGGGAGCATGCAGAGGTGTTAGGTAAGAGGCAGAAAAATCCTGGACTACCCACTTGATCTCCCTGTTGACCACTGCTTGCACCATCAGTTGAAGGATCTGTAGCTCCCGCACTGTTTCCATAGCAACCTCAGAACCCACAAAGGCGTAATGGAGATAAGCCAGCCTTAATCCCAAAAGATGATTCGGCAATCTTCTTTTCAGGCAATCACATTTCTATTCCTTTGTGAGTCTGAAGGTGATCGAAGAAGCCAATGTAGAAATTCAGACTCTCTCACAGATCGGGCAGCAGATGCCTGATAGAGAGAAAGGTGCGGTCATGCTAACGTGGCTTGTGAGGTGCTTAATGTCTTCCATCACTTAGGATGGGGTCCCTCTGCAGAACTTGAGGTTCTCAATGCCACTTTGAATTCTGTCACTTCATTTGGACTGGTCGTGGACCAGAGATTCTCAGGAAACAATGGGGATGTTGCATTTACTCAAGGGTGCTTTACATAAAGCCTGCAATCTTTTTCCATGTCAGAGTCCCTGCTTCAGGGATCTGGCGGCAGGCATACAAATGACAAAACCAGCCAATGCTATTGACTGAATATGACTGGGTCCTCAATGCTGTGGGCATTAGTCTTGGAATAATTGGCATCCAGCCTCAGAATTTGTATTGGGAATAGTGCAGGGAATTTAATATTGTTGCAACAATGAAAATACAATACACATTTAATGATATCAGCTAACCCATGAATCTTTGAATACGTAATAAGTATTTGATTGCTGAAATACAATTAAAGAGCATCAGCTTATTGATGTAAGCAAGAGCAAATCCCCAAGTTAATTCTCAACATTGTTATTTGCTGCAGTTAACTGCCAATATTTTGATTCATTGGATGAACTTAATATAATGTAGTACCATCTTGTAATAAAGCAGCCAACACAGGCACTTGAGTGTTAATGGAGTCATTTGTGGGAAATATATTTTCAAATAGATTATCATAATCAGGATCTGACAGTATAACACACATACAAAGGTCATTTCTGAAGTCATAATGATGATTTGACTTAATTTAATTCTTCAAAATAGCTTAACATGGGTATAGTTTATACTATGAACAATGACAGGAATTCTGAATACAGTCGGCCCTCTGTATCCACGGGTTCCGCATCCGCAGATTCAACCAACTGTGGATCGAAAATATTTGAAAAAAATTCCAGGAAGTTCCAAAAAGCAAAGCTTGAATTTACCGTGCGCCGAGCACTACGCTTAATCCACGCGAATACGTGATGTGTAGGTATACCCTGCTGTAGCCTCCCGCCATTTCACAGATCCTCAGTCTCTCTCCAGCACTCGTTGTTTGAGCATTGTTTGCCTCGCGTCTCGTTCGTTCGCTACTTGTGTTGTGTGCACCCTTGGTTTCAGTGAAAAATTGGCTCCTAAAAAGCAATTAAGTGGTCAAAGCATTTCCTCAAAGGCTAAGAGTAAAGTGCTATCTCTCGCCGAGAAAATAAAAACCTTTTGAAAAGTGGCATGTCGGTTGCCGAAGTGGGCCGTAAGGTCGGTAAGAACAAATCGAACATTCACACAGTAAAGCAGAAAGAAGCTGAAATTCGTGGAAGTGTTAGTGCTACCCCTACAATGGCAAAACTGGTCTTCTAACTAAAGCACCTGCAATTGTGAAGCCTCAACCTTCAACGCTTGAAGATCCTCAGCCCTCAACCTCCACAGATCCTGACATTTGTATTATTGAGCCTTTTCCAAAGCATCATTATTCCCTAAACAATAAGGTATAATAACTATTTACATAGCATTTACATTGTATTAGGTATTATAAGTAATTTAGAGATGATTTAAAATATAGAGGAGGATGTGCGTAGGTATATGCAAATACTACGCCATTTTATATAAGGGACCTGAGCATCCGCGGATTTTGATATCTGTGGGGTGGGGGGGGGGGTCCTGGAACCAATCCCCCGCGGTTACCGAAGGAGGGACGACTGTACCTGCATATGGAACTACAGGGATTGACACTTACTGCAGAGGAAGTCAGATGAAATAGCTTCCCAAGCTAACCTATGCTAATAAAATAAAGCTGAGTGATCATTTTAAGTCAGATATTCCTAGAATACAGCAGTCTGTGTCATTGCACTAAATACAGCACAAATATAAGAAAATTGCCTGTCTATCTGGACTGAATGTTTTGAATGATGTCGAAACAGAATCTGAATGGTCTCAGCCCAAAAATGTCGACTGTACTTTTTTCCATAGATGCTGCCTGGCCTTTGTGTGCGCTGCTTGGATATGCAGCATCTGCAGGTTCTCTCGTGTTTGGGACAGGTTTATTTTCTCTGCCTTCTATGACATGAAATTAGTTGTTTTAGAACAAAGTACAGTATAATACAGGGACAGGTCCTTCACCACAAAACACCCAGACGCAAATCCCTCCTACCTACACCATGTCTATATCCCTCCATCTTCCTTACATCCATGTGCCTATCCGAGCGTCTCTTAAAAGCCTCTAATAAATTTGCTTCTCCACCATACCAGGCCATAGACCAAGACCACAAGACCATAAGACATAGGAGCAGAATTAGGCCATTTGGAAGGCAGTGCATACCAGGCTTCCACCTCTTTCTGAGTAAAAAACTTACCTCTCATCCCCTTTGAACCTACCCCCTCTCACCTTCAATGCCTGTGGTATTAGATATTTCAACCCCGGGAAACAGATAGTGTGGCAACAGTATAGTTCAAATATATTAAATTACTTTAAACTGCACAATAAATAAATAATGCAAGGAAAGAAATAACAAGGTAGTATCCTTGGGCTCATAGACTGTTCAGAAATCTGATGATAGAGGGGAAGTATCTGAATCACTGAGTGTGGGTCTTCAGGCTCTGTACATTCTCCCAGATGTCCCAGATGGAGAGGGCCTTTCATGCCGGGAAGGGAAACATAGAAACATAGAAAACCTACAGCACAATACAGGCCCTTCAGCCCACAAAGTTGTGCTGAACATGTCCCCACCTTAGAAATGACTAGGGTTACCCATAGCCCTCTATTTTTCTAAGCTCCATGTACCTATCCAGAAGTCTCTTAAAAAACCCTATGGTATTTGCCTCCACCACCATTGCCGGCAGCCCATTCCACGCACTCACCACTCTTTGGGTAAAAAACTTACCCCTGATATCTTCCAAGCACCTTAAACCCGTGCTCTCTTGTGGCAGCCATTTCAGGCCTGGGAAAAAGCCTCTGACTATCCACATGACAAATGCTTCTCATCATCTTGTACACCTCTATCAGGTCACTTCTCATCCTCCGTTGCTCCAATCTGCAGTAACCCTTGGACTTCAATGCAAAATTAGGGGAAATAGGGTACTGAAAAGTGGAAAACAATATCATGGTGGGAAGGTCTCTTGAGAAGACTAAAGTGGGGATGTGCAATGGGAAAGAGGAAAGCAGAATCTTCTGAAGGTGTAAGATGATGAAGCCCCGCTATGGTTCTAGGAAGGCAGGAAGGAATTGAGAACATAACCGGGGAAATGGAATGCATATAATTGTGGAACCTGTCAGCCATGTTAGAGAGAGATCCTTGGTTGAGGACACTGGTATGGAAAGTGATATCTGAATAGTTGTGAGGGAGAAGCAGAAACTGGGAGAATAGAATTGTGCTATCACAAAGAGGAACGTGGAAGCCTATCGACTGTGTTCAGTTGCAGGAGTCTTTCATCGTCTTTGTGAGCATTCCAAAATTGCATTCAGAATGCAAGTTGCACTGATCTATTGGAGATCCTACAGAACATATTAATGTCTGCAGGTATTTTGTGCAAGACATTTTCCACAGTTATCGAAGTACTTTTGAAACATAACAGCCAAATTACACACAGCAGGTTTACACAAATAAGAGAGATGATAATGATCCAGGTGACCTGAAACGTTGATTGACTAGTTAGCATTGACCAGGGTAATTGTCTTGATCGTAGAGCCAAGGTCCTTCAGCCCATTTATCATTGCTGTACTGCTATTTTGCCTAGTCTCTTCAACCTACACATGGATCATAGCCGTCCATATCCCTTCCAACCATGTATTTATCCAAACTCTTCTTAAATGTTGCAATAGATCCCATATCAACCATTTCTGCTCACAGCTTATTCCACACCGTGAGTGAAGAAGTTCCCTCTCAAGTTCTCCTTATTATTTAACTTAGTTCTAGTCTCACCTAACCTTGGCATTACCTTCTTCAAGGTAATACTGTGGGGTTTTTTCCTGCTCCTTTGGGAGAGCAGAGTAGACTTCAGTTTAACCTCTCTTCTAATAGCAGAGAGTTTCGACAGTACAGTCTTCCTTCCCTCTGTACTATACTGAATTGTCAGCCCGGATTGGCTGCAGCTTCGGTAGGGCATTTGGGTTGACTTGAGAGAATCCATGATGCTCGATAAACACAAGTCTTCCACAATTTCCTCACAAGGGTTTAGCACTTACAACACTTGTCCACCAAAACTGCAAATAATATCTATTATTATGGTCTTAAATCTTTGGAGATAACATTGTCCCTTACTTCCTTAGAACACCATCTCAGAATTATAAGCAGGTCATAATGCTGTTACCATCTTTGAAAATGGGAAGACATTGTTGTGCTAAACTTAATTGTTTCCTTAACTCTAAGATATTACTTACACACATTGTTTTTGTTAAGATCAAAAGTCAAGAACAAACTTATTTTATCTGTCACTGTAGTTTAAACTGTTGACTTGCCAAGCAGAAATTAATCTACCACATGACCTGCATTACAAATCACATAGTAAGTCATTGGTTGCTGGCTTAATCACTTGGAACTTGTCATATATAATTAGATTTATTTGAAACCTTGCACAATGACTTATTGTCAATTTCAAACTCTTTAATCAATATTAAACACTTGGATACAATTAACAAATATCTTTTCACTTCTCTCATATCAGCAGTGAGGTTCGGGTCTTAACAGTAAATCAATGACTTTAAAGTCTGTTTTAAATAGAAAAAATTTGTAACACTGTTCTTCACATTTTTAATAAGCTGCAGATGTTTGCGAATCTTGCAGAAAGAAAATGAAGATGTTTCTAAGACGTTTCCCTTCTCTCTCCTGTGTTCTTGAAGGGAATCATTCATACAGTGGCAGGGAGTCAGAGCTGTCATCTCTTTCTGATGCTCTATTTTAATTAATAGTCTCAAAGATCAACATTTGAAGTAAATTTATTATTATGCATATAAGACCCAAAATCCATTTTCTTGTGGACATACTGAATAAATCCAATAGCCATAATAGAATCAATGGGAGTCTGCATCAGAGCAAACAACCAATGTGCAAAAGACAACAAACTGTGCAAATATAAAAAGAAAGAAAAAAGGAAATAACAATAAAAATAATGGTAATCAATAAATAACAATAAATATCAAGAACATGAGCTGAAGAGTCCTTGAAAGTGAGCCCATTGGTTTTGGAAACAGTTCCATGATGGACAAGTGAAGTTGACTGAAGTTATCCCCTTTTGATTCAAGAGTCTGATGGTTGATGGATAATAACTGTTTCTGAATTTGATGATGTGAGTCTTGATGCTCCTAAACTTTTATCCTGATACTAGCAGTGAGAAGAGAGCTTGATCTGGGTGGTTGGGGTCCTTGATGATGGATGCTGCTTTTCTGCAACAACGGTTTGTGTAGATGTGCTCGATGGTGGGGAGGGCATTACCTGAGATGGGCAGGGCCATGTCCATTGTTTTTTGCAGAATTTTCTGTTCAAGAGCATTGGTGTTTCAATACCAGGCTGTGATGCAGCCAGTCAAAATACTCTCCACCACACATCAATAGAAGTTTGTCAAAGTTTTAGATGTCATGCATGCCAAATCTTCAAAAATTCCTAAGGAAGCAGAGGCACTACTTCATAACTGTTATCAATGGGAGGGCTTCAAAAGTGACAGCTGACAAACCCAAGCTGACATCACTGCATGCAAATCTGTAAGTCTATAAAATTTAGGAGAGGAGTACGGTCATTCCGCCCACCAAGCCTGTCAGCCATTTAATCATGGCTGATCTTTTCTCACCTCCAGTCTCCCACATTCTCCACTTTACCAGTCAAGAAACCTGCCTTAAATACGCTTCATGACTTGGTCTCCACAACCCTCTATTGCAATGAATTCCAGTTGACCCACCCTCATGTTGAAAAAAAAACTCCTTGTCTTGGTTTTAATGGATGATTCTTTTTTCTGAGACTGTGACCTTGAATCCTAGACTATCTGATAAATGGAAACATCTCTCCACATCCACTCTACCCAGGCCCTTTTATTCTCCAGTAGGTTTCAATGAAATATGCTGCATCCTTCTGAATTCCATTTAGTCGATGTCCAAAACCATCAGGAGTATCAAATCTGATCTTGCTCATTATTGATGTCAACTATATATAAATACTTTCTTAAAGGATACATAGGGCCACCCTCATTATAAGACCATAAGATACATGAGTAGAATTGGGCAATTTGGCCCATTAAGTCTTCTCCACCATTTCATCGTGGCTGACCCAATTTTCCTCTCAGCCTGTCTTCTCCCGTATCCCTTCATGCCTTGATCAATCAAGAATCTATCAACCTCTGCCTTAAATAAACATAAAGATTTGGCCTCCACAGCCGCCTGTGGCAAAGAATTCCACAGATTCACCACTCTCTGGCTAAAGAAATTCCTCCACATCTCTGTTTTAAAAGGACACCCCTCTATTCCGAGGCCGTGTCCTCTGGTCTTAGACTCCTCCACCATAGTAAACATCCTCTCCACATCCATTCTATCAAGGCCTTTCACCATTCAATAGGTTTCAAAGAGGTCACCCCTCATTCTTCTGAATTCCAGTGAATACAGACCCAGAGCCATCAAACGCTCTTCATATGACAATCCTGGAATCATTTTTGTGAAACTGCTCATACAATCATCCATCTGCTGTAATGGCTTCATGTGACCCTGACTGGGAGCTAAGCAGGCGATTTGTTTACAAAATTTCTTTATGTCAGGCTTTTCAACTTTCTTTGAAACAACACTGAACCTTAATAAATAAGAAGCAAGCGCGTACTAGAATGGCCTTGATGTGAACAAACTTTGAGATGAGGTAAGAGCTGATGTTTGACTCTGTTTCACCATTTAAAGCATCCATTAATCACCAATTAAAGCCTCAAGAAGGATTGAGGCACCGAGATGAATGCAGAAGATGAGCGAGGGCTTCAGTGCTGGCTGCCATGCCTTTTGATCGCTGCCAGAGAAAGAATCTGTGAGTGGCTTATCGCTGTGTGGCTTGATGTGGCAGATGGTAGGCCTCTTTGCCTTGTGTGGTGTCTCTCTCTTTCAATGAACGTCTGTGATATCGTAGGATGGTATCGTGATTCTGTGTTTATGGACTGTGGACGTTTTCAGACTTACTGTTTTTATATTCTGTGTTTCTTTTTATCACCCATTCCTGTTCTGTTTTGTTGTTCGAGGGGAGGTTGTTTGTGGGTTGATGTTCTGTTGGTGTCTGTTAGTTTTTTTGTATGGGGGAGATGTACTTTTTTGGCAGTCGATGGTCCTGTTCCATTTTGTGCAGCGGGAGGAGGATTTTGGGGATGATCGGAATGCTCTTCTTTTCTCTATGATGGGGGGAGGGGTGTCCGATGTTTCCCTCTGAATGGCTGTCGTGTTCTTTCGTTGTTTGGTGGCTATCTGGAGAATTACAAATTTCAGAGTTATACACGGATACGTGCTTTGATAATAAATGAACCTTTGAACATTTGAGGTTGAAGACATTTCAACCAAGCTTTATAGCACTCCTTTGTTTGCAGCATTTCCTATTTTTATTTCAGATTTCTAATATCAGATTTTCATTCTCTATTTCACCCCCCTCTCCCAAGCTGGGATGTACTTGACTGGTGGGATGAATGGGAAAGCCTACATTCTCCTAATGTGGGATCATGGCAGATAACAAGGGAAGCTTGGAGAAAAAGATAATTGAAAGAAACAACATTCTGTTATATGGCAAAGACAGAAGGGATTACAGGAGGTGAAACCTGGAGCAACAGTCTGTTGAAGAAATTCAGAAGGTCATACAGCGTCGGGGGGGGGGCGGTGGTGAGCTGGTGGAAGGAATGATCTTGGACATTTTGGGTCCACAGCCTAGTTCAGGTTCCAATGTAGAATTTTACCCTGAAATATTGCTAGTGTCAAGAATGGCTCAGAGCAGCTGGAGGATATCCTGGAAGATGAGAGTGAACAGCCAGAGGTTGTGGAAAATGTAGGTACCAATGATATAGCTGGGAGAAGGAATGAGATGTTGCAACAAGAGCATAAGGAGCTTCCAGTGCCACGAGCTAGAGGGTGTAGGGATGGAACGATTGGCCAGATGAATGGGTGGCTGAAGGGCTGGTATCATAGGATGGGCTTTAGGCTTCTGGATCTTGGGATGGCTTTCTTAAAATTCAAAGTACATAAATGTCACCATATATATTTTTGATTCGAAGAAGGAGTCTGAGAGTCTGAGTGGGAGTGCCGAGGAAGACATTTTTGAAATTTTCGTTATTTTTTTTTCTCCAACGGCTTTCTGAGAGGCGGGACTGCGCAGGCGTGTGATGTCGGGCTGTGCAGCGCGGCAGGTTTAAAAGGAACAAAGCCTCACAGAGCGGGCAGCGTAGTTTGCGGGCGGCAGAGTGAGCCGGGAGCAGAGTGAAGACTTAAGGGCTTCGGCTCAACGGGCTTAGGCGGAAGCGGGCAAGGCGAGGAAGGTTTGACATTCATTTTCTGTTGTTATTTGAGGAGAGGGACATTATGACTGTGAGGGCAGTTTGCCGTTCTCGGTGTCGGATGTGGGAGGCCCTGGAGTCTCCAAGCCTCCCGGACGTCTACATCTGCGCCAAATGCATCGAGATGCAGCTCCTAAGGGACCGCGTTACAGAACTGGAGCTGCAGCTCGATGACCTTCGTCTGGTCAGGGAGAGTGAGGAGGTGATAGAGAGGAGTGGAAGGCAGGTGGTCACGCCGGGGCCACGGGAGGCAGACAAGTGGGTCACGGTTAGGAGAGGGAAGGGGAAAAGTCAGGTGATGGGGAGTACCCCGGTGGCTGTGCCCCTTGACAACAGGTACTCCTGTTTGAGTACTGTTGGGGGGGACAGCTTACCCGGGGGAAGCGACAGTGGCCGTGCCTCCGGCACAGAGTCTGGCCCTGTAGCTCAGAAGGGTAGAGCAAGGAAGAGGAGGGCAGTTGTGATAGGGGACTCGATAGTAAGGGGGTCAGATAGGCGATTCTGTGGACGCAGTCCAGAGACCCGGATGGTAGTTTGCCTCCCTGGTGCTAGGGTCCGGGATATTTCTGATCGTGTCCAAGATATCCTGAAGTGGGAGGGTGAGGAGCCAGAGGTCGTGGTACATATAGGTACCAATGACATAGGTAGGAAAAGGGATGAGGTCCTGAAAGTAGAATATAGGGAGCTAGGAAGGGAGTTGAGAAAAAGGACCTCAAAGGTAGTAATCTCGGGATTACTGCCTGTGCCACGCGACAGTGAGAGTAGGAATGCGATGAGGTGGAGGATAAATGCGTGGCTGAGGGATTGGAACAGGGGGCAGGGTTTCAAGTTTTTGGATCATTGGGACCTCTTTTGGTGCAGGTGTGACCTGTACAAAAAGGACGGGTTACACTTGAATCCTAGGGGGACCAATATCCTGGCAGGGAGATTAGCGGGGGCTACTGAGGTGACTTTAAGCTAGAATGGTTGGGGAGTGGGAATCAAATTAAAGAGGCTAGGCGTGAGGAGGTTAGTTCACGACAGAGGGATGGGAACCAGTGCAGGGAGACAGAGGGGTGTAAAGTGAGGGTAGAAGCAAAAAGTACAAAGGAGAAAAGTAAAAGTGGCAGGCCGACAAATCCAGGGCAAGCATTAAAAAGGGCAACTTTTCAACATAATTGTATAAGGGCTAAGAGAGTTGTAAAAGAGCGCCTGAAGGCTTTATGTGTCAATGCGAGGAGCATTCGTAATAAGGTGGATGAATTGAAAGTGCAGATTGTTATTAATGATTATGATATAGTTGGAATCACAGAGACATGGCTCCAGGGTGACCAGGGATGGGAGCTCAACGTTCAGGGATATTCAATATTCAGAAGGGATAGACATGAAGGAAGGGGAGGTGGGGTGGTGTTGCTGGTTAAAGAAGAGATTAACGCAATAGAAAGGAAAGACATAAGCCGGGAAGATGTGGAATCGATATGGGTAGAGCTGCATAACACTAAGGGGCAGAAGACGCTGGTGGGAGTTGTGTACAGGCCACCTAACAGTAGTAGTGAGGTTGGGGATGGCATTAAACAGGAAATTAGAAATGTGTGCAATAAAGGAACAGCAGTTATAATGGGTGACTTCAATCTACATGTAGATTGGGTGAACCAAATTGGTAAAGGTGCTGAGGAAGAGGATTTCTTGGAATGTATGCGGGATGGTTTTTTGAACCAACATGTCAAGGAACCAACTAGAGAGCAGGCTATTCTGGACTGGGTTTTGAGCAATGAGGAAGAGTTAATTAGCAATCTTGTCGTGAGAGGCCCCTTGGGTAAGAGTGACCATAATATGGTGGAATTCTTCATTAAGATGGAGAGTGACATAGTTAATTCAGAAACAAAGGTTCTGAACTTAAAGAGGGGTAACTTTGAAGGTATGAGACGTGAATTAGCTAAGATAGACTGGCAAATGACACTTAAAGGATTGACGGTGGATATGCAATGGCAAACATTTAAAGGTTGCATGGATGAACTACAACAATTGTTTATCCCAGTTTGGCAAAAGAATAAATCAAGGAAGGTAGTGCACCCGTGGCTGACAAGAGAAATTAGGGATAGTATCAATTCCAAAGAAGAAGCATACAAATTAGCCAGAGAAAGTGGCTTACCTGAGGACTGGGAGAAATTCAGAGTTCAGCAGAGGAGGACAAAGGGCTTAATTAGGAAGGGGAAAAAAGATTATGAGAGAAAACTGGCAGGGAACATAAAAACGGACTGTAAAAGCTTTTATAGATATGTAAAAAGGAAAAGACTGGTAAAGACAAATGTAGGTCCCCTGCAGACAGAAACAGGTGAATTGATTATGGGGAGCAAGGACATGGCAGACCAATTGAATAATTACTTTGGTTCTGTCTTCACTAAGGAGGACATAAATAATCTTCCAGAAATAGTAAGGGACAGAGGGTCCAGTGAGATGGAGGAACTGAGCGAAATACAAGTTAGTAGGGAAGTGGTGTTAGGTAAATTGAAGGGATTGAAGGCAGATAAATCCCCAGGGCCAGATGGTCTGCATCCTAGAGTGCTTAAGGAAGTAGCCCAAGAAATAGTGGATGCATTAGCGATAATTTTTCAAAACTCCTTAGATTCTGGACTAGTTCCTGAGGATTGGAGGGTGGCTAATGTAACCCCACTTTTTAAAAAAGGAGGGAGAGAGAAACCGGGGAATTATAGACCGGTTAGCCTAACATCGGTGGTGGGGAAACTGCTGGAGTCAGTTATCAAGGATGTGATAACAGCACATTTGGAAAGCGGTGAAATGATCGGACAAAGTCAGCATGGATTTGTGAAAGGAAAATCATGTCTGATGAATCTCAGAATTTTTTGAGGATGTAACTAGTAGAGTGGATAGGGGAGAACCAGTGGATGTGGTATATTTGGATTTTCAAAAGGCTTTTGACAAGGTCCCACACAGGAGATTAGTGTGCAAACGTAAAGCACACAGTATTGGGGGTAAGGTATTGGTGTGGGTGGAGAATTGGTTAGCAAACAGGAAGCAAAGAGTGGGAATAAACGGGACCTTTTCAGAATGGCAGGCGGTGACTAGTGGGGTACCGCAAGGCTCAGTGCTGGGACCCCAGTTGTTTACAATATATATTAATGACTTGGATGAGGGAATTTAATGCAGCATCTCCAAGTTTGCGGATGACACGGAGCTGGGTGGCAGTGTTAGCAGTGAGGTGGATGCTAAGAGGATGCAGGGTGACTTGGATAGGTTGGGTGAGTGGGCAAATTCATGGCAGATGCAATTTAATGTGGATAAATGTGAAGTTATCCACTTTGGTGGCAAAAATAGGAAAACAGATTATTATCTGAAATGTGGCCGATTAGGAAAAGGGGAGGTGCAACGAGACCTGGGTGTCATTATACACCAGTCATTGAAAGTGGGCATGCAGGTACAGCAGGCGGTGAAAAAGGCGAATGGTATGCTGGCACTTATAGCGAGAGGATTCGAGTACAGGAGCAGGGAGGTACTACTGCAGTTGTACAAGGCCTTGGTGAGACCACACCTGGAGTATTGTGTGCAGTTTTGGTCCCCTAATCTGAGGAAAGACATCTTTGCCATAGAGGGAGTACAAAGAAGGTTCACCAGATTGATTCCTGGGATGGCAGGACTTTCATATGAAGAAAGACTGGATGTACTGGGCTTGTACTCGTTGGAATTTAGAAGATTGAGGGGGGATCTGATTGAAACGTATAAGATCCTAAAGGGATTGGACAGACTAGATGCAGAAAGATTGTTCCCGATGTTGGGGAAGTCCAGAACAAGGGGTCACAGTTTGAGGATAGAGGGGAAGCCTTTTAGGACCGAGATGAGGAAAAACTTCTTCACACAGAGAGTGGTGAATCTGTGGAATTCTCTGCCACAGGAAACAGTTGAGGCCAGTTCATTGGCTATATTTAAGAGGGAGTTAGATATGGCCCTTGTGGCTACGGGTTCAGGGGGTATGGAGGGAAGGCTGGGGCGGGGTTCTGAGTTGGATGATCAGCCATGATCATAATAAATGGCGGTGCAGGCTCGAAGGGCTGAATGGCCTACTCCTGCACCTATTTTCTATGTTTCTATGTTTCTATGTTTACCATATACTACCCTAAAGTTTATTTTCTTGCAGTTATTCATCGTAAATAGAAAGAAACACAATAGAATCAATGAAAAACTGCACATGACAGAGACAGACAAACAACCAATGTCAAAAGATACAAAAAGAAAATAAACAATGATAATAATATTAATAATAACCAAAGCAGAAACAAATTCAGATATGTCTGCACTCAGATTGGGCACCGCTCTGGTCAGTGTCTGTTTTCCATGTTGGTGTGGCTGAAACAAAAACCAGGCAGTAGGTATAAAAAGCCATGCCTTTCACTTTAGAAATGGAGAGATGACTATGGAACAGAGTAATCCAGTCTCTGCCTGAGGATCGCCAGGGCATTGCTGGAGCTCGTGCTGGGTGTGACAGTAAGCAAACCGCTGGCAGTACGTAGGCAGGCACTGGGAAACCCAAAAGAGATACAGCCAGCATTCAAGATTGCCCACTAACACCACAGGCTGCGACAGCTGCAGTTGTCATTTACAACTGAGACTGCTCAAGCAGTTAAGAGAAGAAATACATGGTCACTAAAAATAAAAAGAAGATTTATAATGAGTGTATATTGTAGAGTAATGGAACTTGAGACTGACATGACAGCGTACAGGGACAAACTTCATAGTTTATAGCACAATAAAAACTTCATGTGAGTAAATGCATAACACGAGTAGCAGATCAATATAGAATGATAATAAAAGATAACTTAATCCCTATAACATGTTAAACAAAATAAAACATGAAGCCGCAAAGAAGCTAGGAAAAATCCAACCTAAAAACCACAACAATACTATACAATAAGATAATGAAGATGCCTCCTCCCAAAGTGTTGATGAAAATAGAATTACTTCAACAACTACTCCACAACCTGATGGTAATAGCAACAACACAGAAGTAGAGCCTCGACAAAATACTGATGACAAAGCTGAGCTTACAGACAAAATTATCCTAACATTTAACACTACATTAACAGAATACATGGGCATTGGCCCAGGAACGATGCCCTACATACCAAAACAAAACACGCCATCAAAATTTGCAAAAATTGTTAATACTCTCAAACAATATTATATTACCACAACATTTAGGAAAACATGATACACTTGAAGAACTACACACAATAACATGCTACAAGGCACTCACAGCAGTACAGTGCAATGGCTCCGAAATGAGGCACTCATTAATAGAAACTCAGAACTGAATAACGAAATAAGAACACCAAAATGGCAGGAGAGATTAAAATACAAAATTGAAACCTTAGGAGCAGAAATCATCTGCCTAATGGAATATAAAATGGATAACCTGACAAAGAGTTAAGAGAAAAGCTAAGGAACTGAGGAGATATAAGCTCCATAGATGATATAATCAACTTAACAAAGGCATTGTAGAGTTTATAGATACACTAAAATAAAAGCTTGGTGCATACAAAGCCAGGCTAAATAGATGCATGAAATGCACCAGATGAAGAAAACTGAATTGTCAGATCAGGAACAATAAAATAAGTACAATCAGGACATTAATACTAAATCTGATGCACCAAAATGTCACCAACCCTAGCACAGAATTACCAGCAAGCACAGAGATAATGAACTTTCGATGTAATATCTGGTCAAAAAGGATGTTCACAATCAAGAAGCAAGCTGGTTGAGGGAGGGAAAAAATAAACTCAAACAATTGAAGACATGCAAACTCAATTGATATGCTAAAAGTGCTTATATAAAATACCCACAACTGTAAAAGTACTGGCAGTGATAGTTTTTATAACTGTTGGAATAAAAAATTACTTGCTTTTGTCTGTGCCTATTAGTACATATCAACAATTTTCTTAAAAATACTGAAACAGTGACTGAATTTTTGACACAATATACTTACAGAAAAGCAGAAAGGATGCCATAAGTGTATGAAGGGATGTAAAGAACAACTGATAATAGATTCTGTAATTCTAAATCAACGCAGTAGAAAAGCAGAAATCTTTCATGTTGTTACATTGACTACCAAAGAGCATTTGATTTAAAGCATCCCAAGCTCAAGGTTAAAAGAAGCTCTTAATATATATAAACTACACCATATATTTGCGAAATTTCTACATCTGATGAATCATTGGCATACTATAATTACCCTATCTATTAATAACTGAGAAAGAATTATTGTTATCAAATTAAACCGAGGCATTTACCGGGGTGACTCTCTAAGCTTTAAGCCTGCTCTCATATTTACTGAATCCATCAAAAATAGGACATTAAATCAGAGGCAACCAAACAAATGATACCTTGACACACCACCTATATATGGACAATTTAAAGTTATATGCTCCTTCATCAGTAAAGCTAAAGCAATTAATTCAAACGGTAGAACTATTTTCCAAAGATAAAAGCATGAACTTTGGACTGGATAAATGCAGAAGATTAAACAAAAGGAGAGAATGTAAGTGCAACTGAATGATCATCATTGAGGTAGCTTACCATGTTCTTGGACACCGGTATGATTTAAGCCGAACTGAAGCAGGTGGGTACCTCAAACAGCTGAAGCAAAAGGTTAAAGATATTAGTGAACACTCCAGCCAGTTGATCAGCCACGGTCTTCAGTACTTGGGCAGTGTGTAACTCATGACAGGAGGCCCACCGGGAATATGAAAAGTGTAAGAAGGTACTTGAAGAGGGAACTGGGTATCAGGGAATACTGGCGGGAAAGATTTTATTAAGTTCTAAACCATTCTATAAGTGTATTAGGGGCAAAAAAAAGTGACAAAAGAGGTCTGATTAGGGACAACATGGCAATCTATACATGGAACCAGAAAGTATAGGCGAGCTCCTAAATGAATACTTTTCATTTGTATTCACAGAGCAAGCATACTCGGTATTTTCAGAATTAATGAAGATGTATATGAAAGTCTAATGCCAATCTCCAGATATAAACAAAGTTGGTTAAACCTAATGTGATTAGATACAATATGATTTATACCAGGCTGCTAAAGGAGGCAACAGAAGAGATTTTTAGAGCTCCAGTTAAGTTCTTAAATCTTAATTGAATATAGTTGTGGTACAAGACAACTATGGGAGAGCAAATGCAGTTGTCCTTTTGAAGAAAGACAGCAGGGGTAAGATTAATAGCTATAGACATCTAAGCCTAATATCTGTGGTAGGAAAGATATTGCAAAAACATCCAAGGGAAAGAATGAAAGATCATTTGGAAATGCTGGGATTAATCAGACATGGCCTTGATAAGGGCAGATCCTGTCAAGGCAATTTGATCAAATAAAGAGGTATTAAAGTGTGTCAGTGAGGACAGTGCAGTGGATGTGCTTCACTTTGACTTGAATGAAGCTTTGACCATATTCCATATGGGTGACTGATTCAAAATTAGCTTTAGAATCTCCTAGTGACCCCATCCAAGAGTGTCAACAGTATCTGCCCAGAAATTAACATTCTCACCAAACTAGTCCTGATTTCCACACCCCCCTCCCCACCCCCCAAAGAGAAGTCAAAATTATTTTCACGGATCTTACCAATGTGAACTTCAGGCCAGTCCTCCTACTGTGGACACCCTGTGTAGTTCCTGATAGATGGAGTCATCAAGTTGCCTGCAATGTGTGATCTGAGAAGAGCTATGTTAGCCAGCTCCTTAGTTATGGCAGCAGTTCTATTGCTGTTGTTGCTTTGTGTCCAGGCATGAGGTGAGCACAGAAGTGATTAGGTGTTCTGTTACCCATCTGTCACTGGTAATAATGATCAGTGCAGGTGTTCTGGCCATCCCTGCAGTCTCTCACAAGGTTGATGATTCTATCATCTGACAGGCGCCAGTTCCTTGGTGGGTGGATGGGGTGAGTGGTGAAGATATTTTCCTTTAGGCTGTGGGATAATAACCGGTGAATTCCCACCACTTTGTGCGATTTATGGAAGAGAAGTGGAGTGAGTGGATGCAGCAGCATGGCTTCGGTAGGGAGGTTCATTCTATTGTGTTCTACTGCAGAGGTACTTGTTCATTTTTGTTAGCATTATTGTTTTGTGGGGAAAAGAATGATAGATGCATCTTGTACTGTCAATAACAGCACATTCAGTTAGCATTAAATGGTTGCTATGGTTGCAACCATTGTTTGTATACAATTATACTAGGAACTACAATTTTTAAATTCCTAGAGTCTAACCATCGGCTCTCAGCTTGCTTTAATTTTTCTGCTGCTGCGGATCTCCTCAGATGTATCTTCACCACTGTCTTTAAACGCTGGAATGACACCGAAACCTTCTCTCTCTTTACTTTGGTTACTCCATATAGTTCAGTTCCCTGTTTTTTGTTATGCCCGGGGGTTTGGGGGGGAGGGGGGGATGTAGGTTTGACGTGCAAAGGGGACAACTGGTTTATCCATTCATTGCTGTATCTGATGGTCTACATTAAATATTATCTCTGTCACAACAGTGTGAGGCGATACACTTTGGAAGATTGTACTTGAAGGCAGAATGCTGGGTTAATGGCAGGATGCTTGGCAATGTGGAGGAACAGAAGAATCTTGGAGTCATGTCCGAAGATCCCTCAAAATTGTGCGCATTGGTGAGGTGGTTAAGAATGTGTACGGTGTGTTGGCCTTCATTAGTTGGAGGATTGGGTTCAAGAGCTGAAAGGTAATGTTGCAGATCTATAAAACTGGTTAGACCACTCTTGGAGCATTGTGTTCAGTTCTGGTTACCTCATTATAGGAAGGATACGGAAGCTATAATTTACCAGATGTTGCCTGGATTAGAGAGCACGTCTTATGAGGATGAGTGAGCTGGGGCTTTTCTCTTTGGAGTGAAGGAGGATGGGAGGAGACTTGATAGAGGTGTATAAGATGATAAGAGGCATTGATAGAACCTTTTCCCCAGGGCTGAAATGGCTAATACGAGAGGGCATGTTTTTAAGTTGCTTGGAGAAAAGTATAGAGGGGGATGTCGGAGATTGATGAATGTGTGAAATACGTTGCTAGGAGAGATGGCAGATACTGAATATTAGGGACATATAAAAGACTCTTAAACAGGCACATGGATGAAAGAAAAATGGAGGGGTATGTGGGAAGGAAGGGATAGATTGACCTTGGAGGAGCGTAAAAGAATGCTACAACATCACAGGCCTAAGAGCCTGTTTTATGCTCTATGCTATGTTCTAAAACCATCCATTGTTCCCATTCAGGCTAAAATGCAGAGATAACTCTTGGGTTTCTTGTACGTGGCCTATCAGTGGCGTCAACAGAGCTTTACCAAGAGGGATTTCTCACAGGACGGCGGTGGTTATTTAAAAAGGGAGCTTCAAGGGTGTTTGTCCATTGTACGCGGCCTATCAGCAGCTATAACCGGAGCTCCTATCGTGAGTTAGATAGCAGGGACGGTTCGGGCATGAAAGGGAGACACTGCCTCGTGGAGCGGTCATCGACGGTGTGATCTGAGGCAGAGTGGGAGGGCTTTGGTGATAATGGGTCGAGGTGAGGTAAGTTACCTGTGAGGAATGGAAATTGGAAGTATTTCTGTGAGGCCGGTGTTCTGTACTGGGTGTCAGAGGTGGGAAGTCCGGAAGACTCCCAGCCTCCCTGACAGCCACATCTATGCCAGGAGCGTCGAGTTGCAGCTCCTTAGAGACCGTGTTAGGGAACTGGAGATACAGCTCAATGACCTTCGTCTGGTCAGGGAAAGTGAGGCAGTGATAGAGAGGAGCTACAGGCAAGTAGGCAAGCAGGAGACAGATAAGTGGGTAGCAGGAAGGAGAAGGAAGGGCAAGAGTCAGGTACTAGAGAGTACCCCTGTAGTTGTCCCCCTTAACAATAAGTACTCCTGTTTGAGTACTGTTGGGGGGACGGCCTACCTGGGGGAAGCAACAGTGGTCGTGCCTTCAGCACAGAGTCTGGCCCTGTGGCTCAAAAGGATAGGGAAAGGAAGAGGATGGCAGCAGTGACAGGGGACTCTATAGTTAGGGGGTCAGACAGGCCATTCTGTGGACGCAGGAAAGAAACATGGATGGTAGTTTGCCTCCCAGGTGTCAGGATCCAGGATGTTTCTGATCGAGCCCACGATATCCTGAACAGAAGGTGAACAGCCCAGAGGTCGTGGTACTTATTGGTACCAACGACATGGGTAGGAAAAGGGAGGAGGCACTGAAAACAGACGACAGGGAGTTAGGAAAGAAGTTGAGAAGCAGGACCTCAAAAGGTAATAATCGCGGGATTACTGCCTGTGCCACGCGACAGTGAGTATAGGAATAGAGTGAGGTGGAGGATAAATACGTGGCTGAGGGATTGGAGCATGGTGTAGGGATTCAGATTTCTGGATCATTGGGATCATTTGGGGCAGGTGTGACCTGTACGAAAAGGATGGGTTGCACTTAAATCCGAAGGGGACCAATATCATGGCAAGAAGTTTTGCTGAGGCTATTGGGGAGAGTTTAAACTAGAATTGCTGGGGATTGGGAACTGAAGAGACGGAGGAGGGGGCTGTGGGCTCACAATTAGAGAAAGCTTGGAGACAGTGTGAGAGGGAGGATAGACAGGTGATAGAGAAGGAATACGCTCAAACCAATAGTTTGGGATGTGTCTATTTTAATGCAAGAAGCATCATGAACAAAGCGGATGAGTTTAGAGCCTGGATTAGTACTTGGAGCTATGATGTTATGGCCATTACAGAGATTGGGATGGCTCAGGTTCAGGAATGGTTACTTTGAGTGCAAGGCTTTAGATGTTTCAGAAAGCACAGGAAGGGTGGGGGCGTGGCATTGTTGATCAGAGATAATAGCACAGCTGCAGAAAAGGAGAAAGTCATGAGTCTCTGTGGGTGGAAGTTAGAAACAGGAAGGGGTCAATAACTCCACTGGGTGCTTTTAGGTAGACAGATTCTGGAAAGGTGTAATAATAACTTGGTTGTCATGGTGGGAGATTTTAATTTCCCAAATATTGATTGTCATCTCCCGAGAGCAAGGAGTTTAGATGGGGTAGAGTTTGTTAGGTGCGTTAAGCAAGGCTTCTTGACACAATATGTAGATAAGCCTACCAGAGGAAAGGCTGTACTTGATCTGGCATTGGGAAATGAACCTGGTCAGATGTCCGGTCTCTCAGTGGAAGAGCATTTTGGAAATAGTAATCACAATTCTATCTCTTTTACCATAGCACTGGAAAGGGACAGGAGCAGACAAGTTATGAAAGTGTTTAATTGTAGTAAGGGGAAATATGAAGCTATCAGGCAGGAAACATAAATTGGGAACAGGTGTTCTCAGGGAAATGTACAGCAGAAATGTGGCAAATGTTCATGGTTATGCAGAGGTATATTCGAATGCGACAGGGAAAGGATGGTAGGGTACAGGAACTGCGGTGTACACAGGCAGTTGAAAATCATGTCAAGAAGAAAGAAAAGCTTATGAAAGGTTCAAAAAACTAAGTACTGATAGAAATCTGGAAGATTATAAGGCTAGCAGGAAGGAGCTTAAGAATGAAATTAGCAGAGTCAGAAGGGGCCATAAGAAGGCCTTGGCGAGCAGGATTAAAGAAAACCTCAAGGTGTTCTACAAGCATGTGAAGGGCAAGAGGATAAAAGGTGAGAGAATAGGACCAATCAAGTGTGACAGTGGAAAAGTGTGTACGGAATTGGAGGAGATAGCAGATGTACTTAATGAATACTTTGCTTCAGTATTCAGTATGGAAAAGGATCTTGACGATTGTAGGGATGGCATACAACGGATTGAAAAGCTTGAGCATATCGACATTAAGAAAAAGGATACGCTTGAGCTTTTGGAAAGCATCAAGTTGGATAAGTCTACCGGACCGGATGAGATGTACCCCAGGCTACTGTGGGAGGCGAGGGAGGAGATTGTTGAGCCTCTGGTGATGATCTTTGCATCATAAATGGGGACAGGAGAGGTTCCAGTAGATTGGAGGGTTGCAGATGTTGTTCCCTTATTCAGGAAAGGGAGTAGAGATAGTCCAGGAAATTATAGACCATTGAGACTTACTTCAGTGGTTGGTAAGTTGATGGAGAATATCCTAGAGACAGGATTTATGAAGATTTGGGGGGGCGTAATATGTTTAGGAATAGTCATCATGGGCTGGCTGGAGGTGCAACGACATCGGCGCTGTACCCGGGATCAGAGGTTCCTGGGTTCGAAACTAGTTGTGTCCGCCCCCGAGTACGCTTTCCATCCGTGCCGGGTTGAATGTCGAGATCGCAACTCGACCTCGTAAAATAAAGGGAAAATACTGTGAAATGTCTGTGTGAGGAGTGGTGAGCCACACAGTCTCTCTCTCTCTCTCGCTCCACGCCTTGTAAAGAGCCATGAAAAAGACATCATCATGGACACACACACGGACGCACACATGGACACACAGACACACACGCACATCATCGCATGCACGCAGACACATGGCGAAAAAAAAGGAATAGTCAGCATGGCTTTGTCAAAAGCAGGCCATGCCTTATGAGCCTGATTGAATTTTTTGAGGATGTGACTATACACATTGATGAAGGTGAAGGAGTAGATGTAGTGTATATGGATTTCAGCAAGGCATTTGATAAGGTACCCCATGCAAGGCTTATTGAGAGAGTAAGGAGGCATGGGATCCAAGGGGACATTGCTTTGTGGATCCAGAACTGGCTTGCCCACAGAAGGCAAAGTGTTGTTGTAGATGGGTCATATTCTGCGTGGAGGTCGGTGACCAGTGGTGTGCCTCAGGGATCTGTTCTGGGACCCTTTCTCTTCGTGATTTTTATAAATGACCTGGGTGAGGAAGTGGAAGGATGGGTTAGTAAATTTGCTGTTGACACAAATGTTGGGGGTGTTGTGAATAGTGTGGAGGGCTGTCAGAAGATAGAGCGGGATGTCGATAGGATGTACAACTGGGCTGAGAAATGGCAGATGGAGTTCAACTCAGATAAGTGTGAGGTGGTTCGTTTTAGTAGCTCAATTCAAATGACAGAATATAGTATCAATGGTAAGCCTCTTGGTAGTGTGGAGGATTAGAGGGATCTTGGGGTCCAAGTCCATAGGATACTGAGAGCTGCTGTGGTTAAGAAGGCATACGGTGCATTGGCCTTCATCAATCATGGGATTGAGTTTAAGAGCTGAGAGGTAATGTTGCAGCTATTTCGGACCCTGGTCAGTCCCCACTTGGAGTACTGTGCTCAGTTCTGGTCACCTCACTACAGGAAGGGTGTGGAAACTATAGAAAGAGAGCAGAGGAGAATTACAAGGATGTTGCCTGGATTGGGGAGCATGCCTTATGAGAATAGCTTGAGTGAACATGGCCTTTTCTCTTTGGAATGGCAGAGGATGAGAGGTGACCTGCTAGAGGTGTATAAGATGATAAGAGGCATTGATCGTGTGGATAGTCAGAGGCTTTTTCCCAGGGCTGAAATGGCTAACACGAGAGGGCACAGTTTTACAGTGCTTGGAAGTAGGTACAGAGGAGATGTCACGGGTAAGTTTTTTACGCAGAGAGTGGTGAGTGCCTGGAATGGGCTGCCGGCGACGGTGGTGGAGGCGGATACGATAGGGTGTTTTAAGAGACTCCTGGATAGGTACATGGAGCTTAGAAAAATAGAGGGCCATGGGTAACCTTGGGTAATTTCTAAAGTAAGTACATGTTAGGCACAGCATTGTGGGCCGGAGGACCTGTATTGTGCTTTAGGTTTTCGATGTTTCTATGTTTAGAACTAACCATACTTCCAGAACATCTTCCCTGCTTCCTCCAGCCTCATTCTCAACAAAGGTTCTTGGATCTTCCCATCAGAGCTGAAACCCTTTCATCTGACACCTCTTCTACATTCGTTCTCTCTTGAAGCCCACGGGGACAAATTTCCCCAGTGTTTTTATTTTCTTAGTCGTTATCCTGAATTTCCAGCTTCAATATCCTTCCAATGTATCTGCTTACTCTCTGTCTGAATTGAGCAGATCCACTTCCAATGTCTTCAATCCTTTTCCTGTTACACTGCAGGAAATCAAAAAACTTGGTCTCCATGTGACTGAAGCTGCAAATATTCTAACTCTGCCATCATTTCATCTCCCTCAAAATTTTCCCTTAAGTTGGTGCTGACCATCACCACATCTTCACACCTGAGATACCTGTGCCGTGTTTTATTATATTATAGTTAGACAGGGGGTGTATGGGGTGTTCAGGGAGGGGAAGCATCTCTGGTGAAGGGACTTGCTGTGTCCATTCTGGGGCAGCTCATTTACCTTTGGTCCGCACCAGATACTCAGTTCTCACTTGAGGCACTAAGAAGCTGTTCGCATGTGACAGCAGCCACACCCCGGTACCCCGCTTTGACAGAGAACCTAAACCAGGTGAGGGTAGCCGGCGGCCTCTCATACTCCGGTGAGTTAGGGACATGCCCATGCCAGCATGCGTAGTCAGCTCTGGTGGACTGGGCAAATAAGATCTAGAGTGAGATGCAACAGCCAGGAAGGCAATATTGCAATGCCCCAATGGAGGGCAAAGGGCATGACTAGGTATGGAAGACATCATGATCATCCACTGCAAGCAAGGAAGACCCCAATTTGTGACCCTCGTTTGTAACAATGGACCTGGATTTCTAAAGCCAAGAGAGTGGAACTGCCCCAGAGCAACGGGACTTCCACTTTAAAAAAAACTCCTGCACCAGTCTCCTGTCATTGTCAGACACAACAGATAACCACCAATATAGTTACCATGAATCATTGACATATAGGCTTCTATGAGCTTGTATGCAGAAACTGGCTACAAAACCACAGAAGTGGCAGAATAATCTCCAATCAATACTGTGCCAATTACCATTGACTTCCCATTTCAATTAAAGTCCAATCCCATTTTGTTTGTTTCACAGAGGATCATAACTCTGGAATAAATATGAGTACATGTAGATACAGATTCAGATTCGTTTATTAATCCCATGTACAGAATCATATACTGAAATGTGTGGTTTGCGTTAAACAACACAACATAATCTGCAATTGCCTTCACACGTTCCCGCGCCAACGTAGCATGTTCTCCATGTTCAGCAGAACATGCTGGGCATGTTCGTGACTCCATAGCAAACTGAAATCAAAATGAGAAGTTCAAACATACACTGAACTTCCCTGAATAAAGATTGGCCTCTTTATTATGTACATCTGCTCGTTAATGCAAATATCAAATCAGCCAATCATGTGGCAGCAACTCAATGCACAAAAGCTTGCAAACATGATTAACAGTTTCAGTTGTTGTTCAGACCAAATATCAGAATGAGGAAGAAGTGTGATCTAAATGGCTTTGACCGTGAAATGATTGTTGGTGCCAGACAGGGTGGTTTGAATATCTCATGAACTACTGAACTCCTGGGATCTTCACACGTGACAGTCTGTAGAGTTAAGAGAGAATGGATTGAAAAGCAAAAAAAAAACACATCCAGTGAGCAGCATTTCTGTGGGTGAAAATGCCTGTTAATGAGAGAGGTCAGAGGAAAATGGCCAGATGACAGGATGGTGACAGTAACTCAAATAACCATGTAATATAATACTACAGTGTTGTGCCAAAGAGCATCTCGAAATTCACAAAAAGTCAAACCTTGAAGTGGATGGGCTACCGCACAGAAGACCACAAACATTCGCTCTGTGACCCCCTTCTTCGGTACGTAACCTCCCACTCCCCTGATAAGAAGTACTAGAGACTATCTGACAATCAGAGAATTGGCCTTACAAGGTCCTAACTGAGAGGGATATTTGTTGTTGAGAATAATATGGAGACTTACAATACAAAAACTTAAAGGATCTTAAAACAGTGAGAGAATGTCTGGCTATGGTAACATAATTATTGTGGTAATGTCTCCTCCAAATGAACGTCAAGGTCAGGAAGTTCCTTCAGTCAATAAAAAGGAAGCTGAGTCAGAGGCACTGTCCATTTGTATCACTACGGGGATGGCTCTTTGTTATTTTATGGGAGCTTCAATCCATCTATTTTAGATATTGATGCTCAAGAATTGTCTGTCAAATTCAGAAATATCTCTGTGAAGTGGAAACACACTTTATACGTGTCCTAAAAAAAATCCTAGAAATCACTGACAGATAGATTTGAATGCAACACCTTCAAGAAAAATCAAAGTTTTTTTCCCCGAGGAAATTCAAATAATTTTCAATTAGTTGCATGAAATCTTTTCAGTGTTATTATTAACAGTCCATTTTAGCAGCATAGTGGTTCAGCAGTGAAATTTTGCCGTGCAATTTCAAGAAAATGGGCACAGATTTTGTGTAACAATAGGCAGTGCTGCTGAGAGAAGATGAAAATCTGCTCTGACAATTGCAGCAATCACTGAGTTTTCATCCCAGACTCTGTTATTATAAAAATCTATCTGATGGAGACTGGCGGGGAAATGAAAATGCAAATGTATTAGCAGATAGCTGATGCCATTAGTTTGCAGAATCACTCAGTGTACAAATTAATTGGTTGAAAAGTGATTGTTATTAGCTGGTTTATTAATTGTTGGTTCTGAGGCCATAACAATGGCAAATGATTTTTTTCTACTCTGGTTAAATAAATGAAGGAAGGCTGCCCACTTGTAAAGAGGAAACAGTGTGAACCTGTGGAGATTTCAGGACCTACTGTGATTCTTTCTAACAATTTTTTTTATTTTCGATTGTTGCCACTTGTTGGTGTGTATGAATTAAAATATAATTTAATATGAAGAGACGGTTGATGGCTTTAAAGGACATTAATGGGCTTTTAACTAAGATCAGCATGCGAGAGAAAATGTATCACAAAGATTTGTTAAAAGATTCAAATTAAATCAAAGAGATGAGCAGAGACAGAAATGGGGAGGAGGTCTCAGGTTGCCTTCCATTTGCCCATGAATATCTATCTGGAGATTTGCCATGTAGGTAGGGTCCTTCATGTAAGTAGCAATCCTGAAGCTGGCATGAAGTGACAAATTGAAGAAATTACTGGGATTCCAGTGAGGGGAATGGATGGTGCACAGTCCCATTTCAGCAAAACTGTGGGCAGAGCAGCTGAAACAGTAGTCCTTAAAGGGGCAATTGCAGGCCATCCAGTACAAAAGGTAAGTCATGTCTCTTAGTGTCGTAGACTGATAGAACACTACAACACAGAACTAAGCCCTTCGACCCCTCCAGTCCATGCTGAACTGTTATTCTCATCCCATTGATCTGCACCTGGACCACAGCCCTGCATACCCCTCCCATCCATGTACTTATCCAAATTTGTCTTAAATGTTGCATCCACCACATCGTCTGGCAGCCCATTGCACATTCGCACCATCCTTTGAGCGAAGGAGTTCTGCTCAAGTTCCCCTTAAATAATTCACCTTTTATCCTTAACCTATGACCGCTCATTCTAGTCTCAACCAATCTCAGTGGAAAAAGACCTCACACATTCCCCTACCTATACCCCTCATATACCTGTATACCTGTATCAAATCTACCCTCATTCTCCTACATTCCAGAAGAAAAAAGCCCTAACTTCTTCAACTTTCCTTATAACTCAGGTCCTCCAGTCCCAGCAACATTCTTGTAAATTTTATCTGTATCCTTTCAATCTTGGTGATATCTTTCCCGCAGGTAGGTGACAGAAATGCATACAATATTCCAAAGTGGCATCCCAATACTTGTGACACCACTTTCAAGGAATTATAGATCTGTATTCCCAGATCTCTCAGTTTTACCGTACTCGTTGGCTTGGATAATAACCAGCCAAGTTAGAATAGTGGAGCAGACACGATGGGCCGTATGGCCTAATTCTGCTCCTATGTCTTATGGTCCTCAGTGCCCTACTACCCCTTGATAGATTCATCTTTCTCAGGATTTGAATGAAATTTTCTAACATGCTGCTCAAGCACAAGATTTTGCAGGTACTAGAAATCATAAGACCGTAAGACACAGGAGCATAATTAGGCCATTTAGTCCATTGAGTCTGCTCTGCCATTCTATCATGGCCAATTTATTATCCTTCTCAACCCCATTCTCCTGTCTTCTCCCTGTAATATTTCACACTCTGACTAACCAAGAACCCATCAACCTCTGCTTTAAATATACTCAATCATTTGGCCTGCATAGCCGCACGTGGCAATGAATTTCATAAATTAACCATGTTCTGGCTAAAGAAATTCCTTCTTTTCTTTGTTCTAAATGTATGTCCCTTTATTCTGAGGCTGTGCCCTCTGGTTCTAGACTTTCCCACTAAAGGAAACATCCTCTCCACATCTACTTTATCTAGGCATTTCAATATTCCATATATTTCAATGAGATCCACACTCATTCTTCTAAACCCCAGCATATAAACCCAGAGCCGTCAAACACTCCTCACACATGAAGACCCTGGAGAGACTTGTTCTGGAGCTGCTCTGGCCTATGGTCAGGCCACACTTAGATCCCCTCCAGTTCACCTAGCAGCCCCAACTAGGAGTTGAGGATGCCATCGTCTACCTGCTGAACCGTGTCTACGCCCAACTGGACAAGCCAGCGAGCATGTGAGGGTCATGTTTTTTGACTTCTCCAGTGCATTCAACACTATCCACCCTGCTCTGCTGGGGGAGAAGCTGACAGCAATGCAGGTGGATGCTTTCCTGGTGTCATGGATTCTTGATTACCTGACTGGCAGACCACAGTACATGTGCTTGCAACACTGTGTGTCCAACAGAGTGATCAGCAGCACTGGGGCTCCACAGGGGACTGCTTTGTCTCCCTTTCTCTTCACCATTTACACCTTGGACTTCAACTACTGCACAGAGTCTTGTCATCTTCAGAAGTTTTCTGATGACTCTGCCATAGTTGGATGCATCAGCAAGGGAGATGAGGCTGAGTACAGGGCTACGGTAGGAAACTTTGTCACATGGTGTGAGCAGAATTATCTGCAGCTTAATGTGAAAAAGACAGAGAGCATCATAGGAAGTCATTCCTACCTGTGGCCATCAAACTTTACAACTCCTCCCTTGGAGGGTCAGACACCCTGAGCCAATAGGCTGGTCCTGGACTTATTTCATAATTTACTGGCATAATTTACATATTACTATTTAACTATTTATGGTTTTATTACTATTTATTATTTATGGTGCAACTGTAACGAAAACCAATTTCCCGCGGGATCAATAAAGTATGACTATGACTATGACTACATTAACCCTTTCATTCCCATTAACTTTCAGCGGACCCTCTCCAATAACAGCACATTAATTCTTAGATAAGGGGCCCAATACTGCTCACAATACTCTGTGTGGTCTGATCAATGCCTTACAGTGCTTCAGTGTTTCATCCTTGCTCTTATATTCTAGTCCTTGTGAAATGAATGCTAACATTGCACTGCTCTTGCTTACCGCTGACTCAACCTTCAAGTTAACCTTTAGAGAACCCTGCACAAGGATTCCCAAGTCCCTTTATGCCTCTAATTTTTGAATATTCTCCCTTTTAGAGAAGAGTCCATTCCTTTATTTTTTATACCTAAGTGCATGACCATACACTTCCCTCCACGACATTGGATTGGTCACTTCTTCGCCAACTCTTCCAATCTGTTAAAGTCCTTCTGTAGATTCCCTGCTTCCTCAACACTTCAAGCCCCACCACCCATCTGCCAACTTTGCCACAAAACCTTCAATTCTGTCATTCAATTTGTTATCATATAACATGAAAAGAAACGGTCCCCAGTACTGACACCACTAGTAACTAAGAAAGACCTTGTGAAAATCCAAGTAGGCAACATCAACTGATTCTCCTTTGTCTATCCAGCCTATTTCCTCAAAGAATTCTAACAGATTTATCAGGCAAGATTTTCCCTAAAGGAAACCATACTGATTTTGGCCTACTTTGTCATGCACCTCCAAGTACCCTGAAACCTCATCCTTAATAATGTATTCCACCATCTTCCCAACCACTAAAGTCAAGCTAATTGGCCTATAGTTTATTTTCTTCCTCCTCCCTCCCTTCTGAAAGAGTGGAGTGACATTTGCAATTTCCCAATCCTTCAGAGCCATTCCAGAATTTAGTAATTCTTGAAATCTAGAGCAACATACACAAGATGCTAGGGGAACTCAGCAGGTCAGGCAGCATCTATGGAGAGGAACAAAGAGCCAATGTTTTGGGTTGAGATCATCCAACACTATCCAGACATGGTGCAACTATTTCAGTGCACCAACTGGTTCCATTCATACTGGTCTGTCACCCAGACATTAAATCACAGAGGCAAAAACTATAGTCTCTTTCAATCAGCAGCTGTCATATTGATATGCAATTTCACATACTCCAATTTCCATCTGGGGGAGAAACAATTAAAGCTTATGCTATAATCTCTCCTATGAATGTCAATGGCAGTGCAGCTAAAAAGACCCAGCAAGGGTAATTATTAAAGTATCTTTGCAGGACAAGATGAAAAAGGAAACAAAGTCTCTGAAGGAAACTAGATTGGAAATGATGCAATAAAATGGCTGATGGTATGGAATGGGATTTTTAAAGCTTGGGTAAAGCTAAACATTTTATAAGACAATACATATATTCTCATGAAATTTTTGTAATTCATGTTTTGTATGCATAATTATAGGGAACATTAAAACACGAGTGTAATGAGCATTTGAAAGATGTTATGAAGATGTGAAAGAAAGATGTTATTATAATAGGTTTTGCATCTATTTGGTATTTCAGGAATGATAAAAATCACTTGAGGAATATCGTGCTTACTGCTTAAGATCAGAATCACCAGATGGTACGCAAGATGAATAGCATGGTGTGTACTTTTCTTATAGCAGTTTACTTTGGCATAGGGCAATAAAAAATTACAATTAACAAAGAAATTCATCCCTCTGAATACTTTGCCTGATACACTGATAGGTTCTGATTGTTCACTGTCAAGTCTGGTCAATCACTCTCCCTTTCTATAGACAATGTTTGCTTTAATTCACTCAATTTGGGGGAGTAACTTCATCCTTTCACTACTTATACCGCCTTTGCTGTCCCCGCTCTTTTGCTGGACAGGTGGACCCTATGAGGTATCAGATTCTGAGTAGCTGATTGTGAAATACAGCAGGGCATACATATCAACAATCTGATTGTAAAGTGATAAACTGGATCAGCAAATGTGCAGATGACACCAAGTTTGCGGGTGTAGTGGACAGCAGGGAAGACTATCAAAGCTTGCAGCAGAATCTAGACCAGCGGGAAAAAATGAGCTGAAAAATGGCAGATGGAATTCAATGAAGACAAGTGTGAGATGATGCACTTTGGGAGGACCAACTAGGATAGGCCTTACCAGGTGAGCATTAGGACCCGGAGGAGTGCGGTAGAGCAGAGGGATTTGGGAATACAGATCCATAATTCATTGAAAGTGGTGTCACAAGATAGGGCCATTAAAAATGCTTTTGGCAAGGGCCCCCATACATCAATGTATTGAGATAGGAGTTGGGATGTAATGTTGAAATTGTATATGGAAAGAAACATAGAAAACCTACAGCACAATACAGGCCCTTCGGCCCACAAAGCTGTGCCGAACATGTCCCTACCTTAGACCCATAGCCCTCTATTTTTCTAAGCTCCATGTAGCTGGAGTCTCTTAAAAGACCCTATCATTTCCGCCTCCACCACCGTCACCGGCAGCCCATTCCATGCACTCACCACTCTCTGCGTAAAAAACTGACCCCGACATCTCCTCTGTACTTACTTCCAAGCACCTTAAAACCATGCCCTCTCGCGCTAGCCATTTCAGCCCTGGGAAAAAGCCTCTGACTATCCACACGATCAATGCCTCTTGTCTTCTTATATACCTCTGTCAGGTCACCTCTCATCCTCCGACGCTCCAAGGAGAAAAGGCCGAGTTCACTCAACCTATTCTCATAAGACATGCTTCCCGATCCAGGCAACATCCTTGTAAATCTCCTCTGCACCCTTTCTATGGTTTCCACGTCCTTCCTGTACTGAGGCAACCAGAATTGTGCACAGTACTCCAAGTGGAGTCTGACCAGGGTCCTATATAGCTACAACATTACCTCTCGGCTCCTAAACTCAATGCCATGATTGATGAAGGCCAATGCACCATATGTCTTAACCACAGAGTCAACCTGTGCAGCAGCTTTGAGTGTCCTATGGACTCAGATCCCAATATCCCTCTGATCCTCCACACTGCCAAGAGTCTTACCATTAATGCGACGATATTGGTGAGTTCTAATTTAGAGCATTGGGTACAGTTTTGGTCACCTACTACAGGAAAGATGCAAATAAGATTCAAAGAGTGCAGAGAAAATTTACAAGCATGTTGCTGGGGCTTGCATATCTGAGCTATGGGGAAAGGCTGAATAGGTTCTAGAATGTAGAAGATCGAGAGGAGATTTGATAGTATTCAAAATTATGAAGGTGTATAGATAAGGTGAATTCAAGCAGGCTTTTTCCACTGAGGTTGGGTGAGACTACAATTAGAGGTCATGGGTTAAGTGTGAAAGGTAATATGTTTAAGGGGAACATGAGGGGGAACTTCTTCACTCAGAAGGTGGAGAGAGCATGGAACGAGCTGCCAGCACAAGTGGTGGACATGGGATGATTTCATCATTTAAGAGAAGTCTGGATAGGTACATGGATAGCAGAGGTATTGAAGGCTATGGGTTAGGGTGCAGAGTGATGGGACTAGGCAGATAAATGGTTTAGCACAGACTAGATGGGCTGAAAGGCCTGTTTCTGTGCTATAGTGTTCGTTGAGCCCATGACTTTATGGCACAAAGAAATTTGTTGCTCGCATGAAGTTCTCAGAGTAAACAGTATACAGTAGGTGGTAATATTCACTACAGCAGCAGATACAAGTGCAATAGAGAAAAATGATCATGCAGTTTATGTAGTGGTTGGTATGGAGGGTGTATAGTAGGAGACTGTGCATAGAAGCTTGGGGGAACCAGTGTTGAGGGACATGGTGGAAAAAACGTCGTGACCAATTCTAACTGACTGAAATCTGCCAGTCAGGAGTCCAGAAGCCTGTTGCAGATGTGGGTCCAAAATCCAAGAATTAAAGGTGAGCTTCTTTTGGTCTTATGGTGTGAGTGCTGAGCTGTAGTCAGTAGGTAGCATCCTGAGAGATGTATTCGTCCTGCCGTGGTGATGCGGAGCTAAATGCCATGCCATCTGGATTACTCTGCCTTGTTGCTCTTCTATTTGGCCCAGTCCCAACCTCACATATTACTGTGTACTCCCAATCATCGCCATCTTTCTGTCAGCAAAATGATTGCACTTTTTTAAAAGTCACATACAGCACAGTAACTGGCCCTTCTGGCCCATCGAGCCTGCACTGCCCATTTTCACCCATGTGACCCGTTAACCTGCCAACCCGTATGTCTTTGGAATGGGGGAGGATACTGCAGCACCCATGGGAAACCCATGCGTTCACCAGGAAAACATACAAAGTCCTTACAGACAACGTTGGTATTGAACTTGGGTTGCTGGCACTATAATAGTTTTACATTAACCTCTATGCTTCCGTACTACCCCTATCTGCACACATTCATGAGTAAAGTCAATACAGAACAGCTTAAGAGCAACACAACTGAATATAAAATCTACCATTCCCTCTGCTTGTTCTGCTTTGGCTCCTGAATATTTGATTAATTCCCCATGGCCCAGTACTCAATGCCTTGGCAAATATAGCCTTTCTCAATCTTCATTACAGATTTAATAACAATCCTGCCTTACCACGATAAACAATTAAAGAAACCATAACTTATAAGTCCACAAAAATGCATATTTTTATAGCTTTGTAGCACAATATATCACAGATCACAATTGTTGCTAGGCAACCATAATTCTACATTTTCCGTGCATTACTCAAGAAATACGTCAATTTGCATCTATTAAAGCTCCAAATTTTAATATTTCTCCCAGAAGATAAACAGCCTTGTTCAAAGCTTATGCATCAAAGAACGTGGTAATGATAATTTTCTTTAAATGCTGGTTTCGGGAAATCACAAAACCTACCATGCCCTCCATGGGAGCACTTGCATGGTTGAAATAAAACTCGTTAGAAATCCCACCCAATTCAATTTTTTATTGCTACTTTGAGATTACTGACACATTTGTACTTGTTTTGTACTATTTTACAGGTGTAGTGAAATTATTTAGGTTGCTGGGCTTATAAGTTTTCCATTGACAATCAATCGACATACTCACATGATCTTTAATGATCTTTACTGTCGCCAAACCTAAAGCAAGAGCACATAACACTCAAAAGAAATTAACATTAATGATTGCAGAGTTAGGGTACTTACTATTTCCCAGCACATCATGAAGGAACGCAAGAGTTTGTTGGGTTCATAGGCTTGCAAGTGGAATTTTTGTCAATGTTTGCAACTTCTAAAACGGTATATAGTTTTCCTTTACACTGGCAGCAATTATTGTAGTAACTTCTACTTTGAAAAAGGCACACTCGACAACTTCATGCCAAAGAAACAACTTTATCTCGAACTTCAAAACCATTATGTATATACAGAGGCTTTCACAACCCGTATGGCATGGCAGGCACACTATATACAAAGCCGACTGGAAGTAAAACCCCCCATTATCCTAATTAGTATTAACTACTTTTAATAATGCTCACATTACAACAATTATGAGGCCAAGTTATATTCAGAACTTGGCAGTAATTATCAGGCCAAGTTATATTCAGAACCATCTAGGGTTAAAGAAGGTGTGTATTTGAGTAATATTTAAGAATAAAGGGAAGCTTGCAAGAAATTTTTTTTTTACTTATTGAGATACAGCACAGAGTAAGCCCTTCTGGCCAGTCACGTTGCACCACCCAGCAACCCTCAATTAACTGTAGCCTAATCATGGGACAACTTACATTGACCAACTAACCTACCAAAGGGTACATCTTTGGATAGTGGGAGGAAACTGGAGCACCTGGAGGAAAGCCACACAGTCAGAGAGAGAAGCTAATAAATTCCCTACAGACAGCGATGGAAATTGAACCCAGGTCACTAGTACTGTAAAGCATTGTGCTAACCACTATGTTGCCGTGCCACGTATGTGGACAGATGTAAGTGGGAATTAACTTCTTTTGAATGTGTATGAAATGTACTCAGAGTTAGAAACAAATAATGTGAGTTGAAATGAAGGGTTAAAGCTGCATTTGTCATGGGTATCCCTCGAGGTCGAGGATGATGGTCTTCGTTCTGAAGAAGTGGCCCATAGAGCGAAGACGCCTGTGCGTGTATTTGTTTAACGTGTACTTGATGTTGCACTCCAGGAAGCACACAATACTTCAAAAATCAACCAACTCATTCCACTGGCATGGAAACCACGACAATTGGAGCTGATGGATTTGTTGCAGCCTTCATCAGCCTTCACAGCTGTTCAGTCCGAAGTAACTTTGTCCTCCTGTTCCACCGTTGAGGTCTTGGTTGGATTGTTCTTTGTCAGGGACCTCACCCTCGACCTTACCACCATGGGTGACCCTACCAGGAGCATAGCTCCAGACAGCATCGCTCTCGGGATCTCAGGACCACACAAGCTTCTCCACCATGACAAGGTGACAATCCACGGAGAAGTAAAGCTGCATTAGGGATCACATTATAGCACAGTATTTTGCAACTTTTCACTTTGGTAGGTTCTTGTCATTTTTTTTATGAGTCAATTTTATATTTATATTTTACTCATTCTATGCAACGCTTTAAGAGTTCCTGGCTGTGCTGTTTAATGATATTTGACTAGTTTTTAAATTGGTAATTGATTTATTATAGTCATTCAGTATGTACAGAAATAGAATGAAAAGTTTCTGTTTTGCATGCCATCCAAATGGATTATACCACACACACAATTACATCGAGGTAGTAAAATTAAAACAGATCGTAGAATGCATTTACAAGGAAAGAGCAGTGCAGGTGGACAAATAAAGTGCATGGGCCATGACAAGGTAGATTGTGAGATCAAGAGTTCAAGAGTTCATCTTTTAGTGTATGAGAAGTCTATTAAAGATTCTGATGAAAGCTGTCTTTGTGTCTACTGGTTTGGGCTCTCCAGCCTTTGTATCTTCTACCTGATGGGAGATGGCAAAAGGCAGATTCAGAGTAAACTCAATGAAAAGAACATAGGGCATAGACCAATACACACAGGACCAGACTCTTTCACTATAGAGTACTGTGCAAAAACCTTAGCTATATATATATATATATAGAAAGAGAGAGAGAGAGAGAGAGAGAGAGCAAGTGCTAAGGTGCCCTAAGACATTTGCACAGTGCTGTAGTGATTTTATGTATTGCACGGTACTTATATCAAAAAAAAATAATTTCATGATATATGTGAGTGATGATAAACCTGATTCTGTCTGATATGGGTCTCTATTGTGGACTGAGAGTGGGAAGGGTGTAGGGAGAGAGGAATTATGGTTGGAAAAAGGGGAAGGGATAGGGGAGAGATTGCGAAGTACTGGAGAGCCATTCTGTAATGATCAATAAACCAATTGTTTAGAATCAAATGAGTTTGCCTGGTATCTCAGGGCTGGATGCGCCCGCACCCATACCAGCACCCCTCCCCCCGTGCCCCTGGCACTCCCTCTCTGCCACCTGTCCCACACCCCTCCCGCAGCTCTCCACTCTCACCATTCTCAACATCCTTTGCTCCTGCCAGATTTACAAACCCACTCTCCGCTCCACATTGACAAATACAGTACTGTGCAAAAGTCTTAGGCACCCCAGCTATGTACATGTACCTAAGACTTTTGCATCGTCCTGTATCTGGCAACCATGAAGCCAATGCAAAGTCAAAGTCAAACCATTACATGAAAAGTATCCTCCATTGCCCACACATGGTCTATATCCTCCATTGGAGGGTGTGTTGAAATGTATCTTAGGTATGTAAAAAAATTAAAACCTAAAACAAGTACAAAGAAAAATAAAGAAAGAACATGCAATTTCATGGAGGCTTCCACACCCTGAGGTCAACTGAAAGTGTTTCACAGCTACAGAGCTACCTTTGATGTGTGGTTTCTTTGCTGTCCATGTACACTTGAACCAGGAGTGGGTCAAAAGTCCCCTTCGAGCATATCTACTGTAGCCCAAGAAGTATTTTTAAAATAAATTTAAGTAATTAGAATAATAAACATATTGAGAGATAAATAAACTAAAAACAAAAGTACACAGCTCAACATATCATTTTAGTGAAGGGCAAATGAGTTAGGAGATGGATGTGCTTTTAGTAACTGCAACAGGTCTTTAGGCTCAGTAAGTTACAGAATGTCCCTGAACTCAGTTGTGAGTTCCAGGATGGAGCAAGTGGCTTGATGTGCCTGCACCTGATCTCTGGGGGTGTGGTATGTGCTACACATTGTGAGTAGATATGGAAATCAAGAGTTTGTCAATGGATGCTTTCTCCCTTTCTGCTGTGGCTTTCTATGGAACTGATGACTAGTCACCACTAACATTTCACCATTAAATACTAGGAAGAGGGTGAAACTGACAGCCAACTCTACACATCCATTTGATGCTGGTGGCCATCAGACAAAATTACCTCCTTTGGTTCAAAATCTGGAAACTAATTGCTAAAGACAGCCCCTGAAGGAACATTCCACAATTAGAAGTAGAATTAGGGACGAGGCAGATTAAATGGCTCAGCACAGTCAAATGGGCTGAAGGGCCTGTATCTGTACTGCAGTTTTCTATGACTCAATGACTCTGACTCATCCAGTTCCTAGGGAGTGTGCTACTGAGTTGCTGGATGCTATACAATGAGAGGGAGATTGTGGATGAGAAAGAGGGCAGCTCAGCTCTCAGTGGGCTTGGACAAGGCTGGGGACCATCTACAATTCAGTGAAATGACCCAGTGAATCCATGGATCCAGTTGTTCCAATATTTCAGCAACCATGCTTGTTTCAATTCCATCATTAGTCTGGTAGTAAGAGGGCCTTAATTAGGCAAAGGATTATGAGGCATAAATTACTAAAGCAGTCAATTCTCCAACATCTATTTTCACAGAGGGGAAGAGGCACTAATTCACTTTAAAATATTCCTATTTAGACCACTTCCTTCCACTTGCACTTTGGGACATGGATTTTTTAAATCGGAACCTAGGGGTAATGTCTCCATGCAGAGGGTGGTGCTGATATGGAACAAGCTGCCAGAAGCATTGTTTGAGGAAGGTACATTGACAAATTATTTTTAAATTTTAGAGATGCAGCCCAGTAACAGTTCCTTCGGGCCCACACTACCCAAATACACCTGTGTGACTAATTAACTTGCTAACTTGGAGCAAACTGGAACCCCTGGAGGAAACCCAAACTGTCATGGTGAGAACGTAGAAATTCCTTACAGACTGTGACAGGAATTGAACTTGGGTCCACGGCATTGTCATAGCATTATGTTAAAAATTATGCTGTGGAACCACCTCTAAAAGGTACTTGGTTTGGTACATGGATAGGAAAGGTTTAGAAGGATAGAAGACAAATGGGAGTAGCTTAGATGGGAACCTTGGTCAGAAGTGCCCTAGTTAGGGTGAAGGTCCTGTTTCCAGGCTGTATGGCTCTATGGTTTACAGCTAGGTGAATTTCAGCTTTTTTGTGTCCCAACCTCCCCGCCCCCCCACCACTCTGGGTTGTAAATCAGATCGACCAACACTGCATGCCCCAGCTTCAGTTCTTTCACTCCATTTGGCTGCAGGCAGGGCTGTGTTGTAAGGAACAGTTGGAGGTTTTGCACCCACACCTAAGGATGGCTTTCCCATTACTGTCCACAGGAGGGGAACAGTGGCGAAGCAGTTAACGCAGTCACTTTACAGTGTGTGCCATCACCGTTCGAGGTTCAATTCCCACTGCTGTCCGAAAGGAGCATGTACATTCCACCCGTGACTCTGATGTTTTCCTCTACGTGCTCGAGTTACCTCCCTTATCCAAAGAGCAGTGGTTAGGGTTAGTGAGTTGGTGACATGCCACGTTGGTGCTGGACATGTGGCAACACTTGTGGGCTACCCCAGTATTATCCTTAAATTGTGTTGTTGTTGACGCAAACACAACACTGTAGATCTCAATGTACATGTCACACATAAAGTTCATTTTTTAAAAATCCTTTACCTTATTCAGCGCATCCGTGTTATCTCCAGTGAATAGCTACTACACATTATTGGTTATATCACTCTTGGGGTCTCATAAGGTCAGGTGAATCAAAAACTTCTTCATCATCTCAAGTACACTCAAGCCCTGATATGTTGCTTTGTAGAAGTCTTAGACAGACAGACAGACACGCACACACACACACACACACACACACACCACACACACCCACACACACCACACACCACACACACCCACACACACCACACCACACACCCACACACATATACAAGAGACCTGCCTGAATAATTATCCCTCCTGTTTGAATACCCACCCAGTTCCATCTGGTGCTTTCATACCAACAATGCCATGAAATTGGCGCATTATATCAATCAAGTGAATTGTAATACAATATGCAGGTGGCCCACGAATTATTGTTCCACAAGCTCTTAATGACACCACTAATGCACCCTGCCAATCCAAAGTGTGTCAAAACCCAGGGCTTTTATTTCAATACTTGGTTTCCATAGAGCTGCCAGAAAAATAATTATGTTTGTATTAAAAAAAGGATATCAGCATATTCAGCCTAGATTCTAGAGATTTTACCTAGAACGAGCAAGCAAAGAGAAGGGTTATAGTCTGACTTTCTGCCAGTGCAATTGTCATCTCTGTCCAGTAGAAGGTTTGATCCAAGTGAATGCTAGGATGTGAGGATTGGAAGCAAAAAAAAAGAGAGATGGAAGTGTAATTCTTCCAAAGTTAGAATAGCAAACTCTTGTGCTGCATTAGTAGGCCTGGCATTGTTGGCAGGGCTCAGTCTATCCCACTCACCCAGCTACACCCTGACTAATATTACAGGTCAAACCTTATCTATGTCAGTTCTCTTAGTGCAAGTTCTCCACTGCTCTCAACTCCCTGATTTTTCAAAAATGACCAGTCTTGCAAATCCTGGCAGATTACAGCCATTTCAGAGTTTCACTTGCCAGTGAGGTCCCAATGGCATCAAAGTACTTCATTGATGTTATTTTGATATAGAGCTGTTATTGTGCTGTGTTTATATATTTATGCACATTTTATTTGCTATCCATACTTTAACCTCCAACTTTATTTCTATACAATCCTTCATTCTTTAGAATTGTTGAATACTGTTGCTTTTTGTTGCATATCACACCAAAACACCACAGGAAAGCCCTAAAGCACATGCATATAGTCCTTAATCCTTGTGCTACAGCATAAGTTACCAATGAAAATCAAACATAGCTGTAGATGCTGAATGTCTGAAATAACAAAAATTATAGAAACTCTCATCAGGTCAGGCAACAGAGTTCATGTTTTAAGTTGGAGCCCCTTTGTCTGAACATTAACAGAAGTTTCCAACTTGCACACGATGCGAATAATACCTTTGTAGACCTTTGATGCTTATATTTTATAGAACATAGAACACTACAGGCTTTTGTGTTGACCTTTCAACCTGCTCTAAGGTCAATCTAACCCTTCCCTCCTATGTAGTCCTATATTTTTCTATCATCTATGTACCTATGTGAGAATCTCTTAAATGCCCTAATGCCTAATTTGTAGACCATCATTGTATATATTCCCTCGGCAGAACTTCCTTGTTTGTGAAAGGTATATTGTTTGTTCCCAGACCACAGCTACTGGATCTTTCTCCTTTTCTTCCAAGTTTCCTTCCAGATTTTAGAGATTTCCTTAATGCTGGAAGCAGGCAGGCAACATGGCCTTCAGCAGTCACACTCATTACTGCAGAGAACAGTGTCTTTGCCCGAACAACCTTGTTCCCTCAATCCAATATATCGCTTTCCCCATCTTGTTGTGGTCAATGTGCTGATCCTGCCTGCAGTATCTGCCCTCAATTTGCAAGTTGCTTATGCTTGTGACAAGTGTAAAGGCTAACATTCTTCCAGTCTACCATCTGGATCCTCAGTCCTACCTCGATCGTGATCCATCACACTCCACCCTTCCTTGACTGACCAACTCTACAGTACTTATAGTCTGGGGATCAAAATCAAAGTAAATTTATTATCAATCTATGTACATGTTACCATATACTACCTTGAGATTCATTTTCTTGCAGACATTTAAGGAAAATACAGAAATACAAGAAAATTTATGAAAAACTATACACAAATAAGACTGCTAAACAACCAATATGGAAAAAAGTGAACAACCAGTGTTAAAAAAAGTATCAGTCTATAAAGAAAGAGAGAGGCACAGCATGAGTTGTAGAGTCCCTCAAAGTGAATCTGTAGGTTGTGGAATCAGTTCGGAATTGAGCTGACTGAAGTTATCCATGCCAGTTCAGATGCCTGATGGCTGTTGGGTTGTGACTGCTCCTGAATTAGGTGGTATGGGACCTAAAGCTTCTCTACCTCCTGCCTGGTAGTGGTAGTGAGAAGAGGACACAACCTGGATGGTGGAGTTCTTGATGATAGATGCTGCTTTCCTGTGGCAACATATCATGTAAGTGTGCTCAGTGGTGGAGAGGGTTTTACCTGTGATGGACTGGGCCATACCAGCACCTTTTGAAGTCTATTCCATTCCTGCACATTGGTGTTTCCATACCCGGCTGCAGTGTAATAAGATCAGGATACTCTCTGCTGTGATTCTATTGGAGTTTGTCAAAGTTTTAGATGACATGCCTAATCTGTGCATACTTCTAAGAAAGCAGAGGATATGACTTCGAAAGTAACACACTCAGAATGCTGGAGGACCTCAGCAGACCAGGCAGCATCTATGGAAAATAGTCGATGTTTCCAGCCAAGACCCTGCATCAGGACTGGGTTTCTCGTGTTTTAGAGGATTCTGCTTCCTCATGGAACAAAGTGAATAGCTAACTTCTTACCTCTGATGCACAACAGTTTCTGAATCTCTTTTTTTCTTTCTTTTTAAATCTTTTTATTGAATAAGTATACAAAAAGGTAAGCCATATAGACACTAATACACTGTTAGAATATAATAAAATTACAGAAGATATTAATACAAAAAAAATACTACAAACAATGTAATTTAAACATAACATACCAAGGTAACATAATAGTATACTAATTTTTATATATATATCAATAGAGAAAAGGAAAAAAAAAAACCCCAAAAAAACCCACCGTGCAACTAACTAAAAGCAAAGCAAAGCAATGGGCTAACTTGGAACCAAGCAGAGTTAAACTTAAAATCACGTCCTCAATCCCGACCTCCATTAAAAACAGTAAAAAAAAAACAAGAAGGGTATATATTACATTAAAAGAAAATATTGAATAAAAGATCTCCAAGTCTGTTCAAATTTAAATGAGGAGTCATAAAGATTGCTTCTAAGAATCTCATAGTGAAGCTAATCAACTCAGAGGAAAATTTGTTCAGCTATTACATGACATACACTAAATATATAAAGACTGAACTGTTGTAATCTAGATCCTTTTTATATATGTAGTGATGGTGCCTCTTTCTTATGCCGGTGATTTAATAGCTAAATTCATTGAATATTTATATAATTCACTTCAAAAGTTCTAATTGGAGTTGCTTTGATATCTGCTGCCATTGAATCAGCAAATCTTACAGCACAGATGGATCACTGGGTCCGTTCCAAATCTTTGAAGGAACTATCAATTACTGCAGCCACCCACTGCTTTCACTTAATATCTTTGCAATTTGTTCCTTTTCAAATATTTCCCCAAATTTATTTTGTAAATCACTATTGAATCTGCTTCCAGCTCTCTTTCATGCAGTGCTTTCCAGATCATACCAACTTATCATGTATAAAATCTTCCTGATTAATTCTGCCACTAGAAATGTACCACTTAAGTTCCTCAATATTATAACTTTAAGCACCTTATAAAAAGTCCATTAAACTCATTGCTTTAAGAACTATCCATCTGTCCCCTAAACCCCCCATGAGCATTGTTCCCTCTACATTTCTAATAACCTCCTGTGAGGGTTTTTAAGGTCTTGATGCACTCCTGAGTTATGTCTTGGCTAAAAATACACACTTGTCCAGTTACAATTTAACCAATAGAGAAGTTAACCAATAGCTGCCAAATGTTGTGCATTACACACGCTTGCTTTTGTACTCTTTGCCTATGATTAAAATTTCAGATATTCTCTACTTCTTTTCTTATTGATCAGCCTTTGTGTTTCCCTGTTCCTGCATCCAGATGTTTACATTGGCTGGTGCTCTTCAGCTCTCTGCCTCTGCTTAAACACCCAAGTATTTTATATTTCTTTTTAAGGGCTTTAGCAGCTTTTTATGCAAAAATCTCTATTGTGTTTCCCTATTCCTGAATCCACTTTAAAATAGTACCTTTAGGTTAATAACAAGAGAAAATCTGCAGATGCTGGAAATCCAAGTAACGCACACAAAAGCTGGAGGAACTCAGCAGATCAGGCATCATCTTTGGAAAAGAGTAGTTGACATTTCGTGTCAAGTCTTGTTGCAGGGGCTTGGCCTGAAACGTCGACTATACTGTACAGACCATAGATCCATTATGGCCTGCTGAGTTCCTCCAGCATTTTGTGTGTGTGCTAACTTTAGTTTATTTTTACTTTTCTCATTCTTTGTGTGATTTATATGGAGGGTGTGAACTAACTGCATCACAGGCACAGCCCTCCCCAACATGAGCATATTTGCATGGAGCACTGCCACCAGAAAGCAACATCCATCATCAATGACCCTCACCTTCAACCCCATGCCCTCTTCTCACTACTACCAATGAGCCAAACCATCAAAGTTATACTTTATACTTCATTGTCGCCAAACAATTGATACTAGAACATACAATTATCACAGCGATATTTGATTCTGCGCTTCCCGCTCCCTGGATTACAAATCGATAGTAAATATTAAAAATTTAAATTATAAATAGAAAATAGAAAGGGGAAAGTAAGGTATTGCAAAAAATCCAAGAGGCAGGTCTGGATATTTGGAGGGTATGGGCCAGATCCGGGTCAGGATCCGTTCAGCAGTTTTATCGCAGTTGGAAAGAAGCTGTTCCCAAATCTGGCCGTACGAGTCTTCAAGCTCCTGAACCTTCTCCCGGAGGGAAGAGGGACAAAAAGTGTGTTGGCTGGGTGGGTCGTGTCCTTGATTATCCTGGCAGCACTGTTCCGACAGCGTGCGGTGTAAAGTGAGTCCAAGGACGGAAGATTGGTTTGTGTGATGTGCTGCGCCGTGTTTGCGATCTTCTGCAGCTTCTTCCGGTCTTGAACAGGACATCTTCCATACCACGTTGTGATGCACTCTAGAAGAATGTTTTCTATGGTGCATCCATAAAAATTAGTGAGGGTTTTTGGGACAGGCCAAATTTCTTTAGTTTTCTCAGGAGTAAAGGCGCTGGTGGGCCTTCTTGGCAGTGGACACTGCTTGGTTGGTCCAAGTCAGGTCATTTGTGATATTAACCCTGAGGAACTTAAAGCTTTTGACCTGTTCTACTTGCTCACCACCAATGTAAATGGGGTCATGCGGTCCGCTACTCCTTCTGAAGTCAACAACCAATTCCTTCATCTTGCTGACATTGAGGGATAGGTTATTGTCTTTGCACCATGCCACCAGGTTCTTAATTTCCTCTCTGTACTCAAACTCATCATTACCCAAGGTACGGCCTACAATTGTTGTGTCATCAGCAAACTTATATATTGAGTTTGATGGAAATTTGGCTACACAATCATGGGTGTATAGTGAGTACAGCAGGGGGCTGAGTACACAGCCTTGTGGGGCACCGGTGCTCAGAGAGATTGTAGAGTAGAGCTTGTCCCCTATTTTTACAGCCTGGGTCCTGTCTGTGATGAAGTTGAAGATCCAGCTGCAGATCTGAGTGCTAAGGCCCAGGTTCCAGAGCTTAGGAATCAGTTTATTTGGAATGATAGTATTAAAGGCAGAGCTGTAGTCAGTGAAAAGGAGCCTTACGTATGCGTCTTTATTCTCTAGGTGTTCAAAGCAGGAATGTAGGGCCAGAGAGACGGCAGAGAGAGTTCAAAGTAAATTTATAAACAAAGTAACATAAGTCACCACATACCACATTTTCAATCTCTCACTGCTACAGGCGCAAGTTCCCACTTGTTTCAAAAAGGCAACAATTATACCAGTACATAAGAACAATAATGTGAGCTGCCTTAATGAATATCATCCAGTAGCATTCACATCGACAGTGATGAAATGCTTTGAGAGGTTGGTCATGACTAGAATGAACTGCCTCAGCAAGGACCTGAACCCATTGAAATTTGCCTATCGCCACAATGGGTCAACAGCAGATGCAAACTCAATGGATCTTCACACGGCACACCTCAGGGGTGTGTGCTTAGCCCACTGCTCTACTCCCTCTTTACCCATGACTGTGTGGCTAGGCATAGCTCAAATGCCATCTATAAATTTGCTGATAATACAACCATTGTTGGTAGAATCTCAGGTGGTGACGAGAGGGTGTACAGGAGTGAGATATGCCAACTAGTGGATTGGTGTCGCACCAACAACCTGGCATTCAACATCAGTAAGACAAAAGAGTTGATTGTGGACTTCCAGAAGGGTAAGACGAAGGAACACATAGCAATCCTCATAGAGGGATCAGAAGTGGAGAGAGTGAGCAGTTTCAAGTTCCTGGGTGTCAAGATCTCTGAGGATCTAACCTGGTCCCAACACATTGATGTAGTCATAAAGAAGGCAAGACAGTGGCTATACTGTACTTCATTGGGAGTTTGAAGAGATTTGGTATGTCAGCAAATATACTCAAAAACCTTTATAGATGTACTGTGGAGAGCATTCTGACAGGCTGCATCACTGTCTGGTATGGGGGGGGGGCGCTACTGAACAGGACTGAAAGAAGCTGCAGAGAGTTGTAAATATAGTCGGCTCCATCTTGGGTACTAGCCTACAAAGTACCCAGGACATCTTCAGGGAGCGGTGTCTCAGAAAGGCGGTGTCCATTATAAGGACCTCCGGCACCCAGGGGATGCCCTTTTCTCAGTGTTACCATCAAGTAGGAGGTACAGAAGCCTGAAGGCATACACTCAGCGATTCAGGAACAGCTTCTTTCCCTCTGCCATCTGATTCTTAAATGGACATGGAACCCTTCTACACAGCCTCACATATTTTACTATATAGTATTTCTGTTTTTGCACGATTTTTAATCTATTCAATATAATCATACTGTTATTTATTTATTTGTTTGTTTGTTATTATTATTTTGTTTTTTTCTCTTCTATATTATGGACTGCATTGAACTGCTGCTGCTAAAGTTAACAAATTTAACGTCACATGCTGGTGATAATAAACCTTGATTTTGCTCTGATTCTGATGTGTTTCATTTTTATGCAGGCATTCACAATAGAACAAAGAAGTACAATAGAATCAACGAATAACTACACACAGATAAATACTGACAAGCAACCAATGCTCATAAAATAAACTGTACTGTCCAAATATACAAACAGGTCGTTGGTGGAAAGAAAGAAAGATAAACAATATCGAGAACATGAGTTTTAGAGCCCTTGAAAGTGCATCCACAGGTTGTATTCAATGGTCAGTTCAGTGTGGTGATTGAAGTTGTCTACGCTGGTGCAGGAGCCTGATGGTTGAAGGGTAATAACTATTCCTGGACGAGGTGGTATGGGACCTAAGGCTACTGTACCTTCTTCCTTTCTGTAGCAGCAAGAAGAGAGTATAGCCTGGATTGTGGGGATCTTGTTGATGGAAACTGCTTTCTTGCATGAGCGCTACAAGGAAATGAAACTCAAGTAGTATATGATAACATAACATACAATACTTCGATAATAAGTTTACTTTGAACTTTATACATTTTGAAATCCGTCAGAAAACAACACCATGTGTCAACATGTTTGGCTATGGCCCAAGTGGGGAGCGAGAGACATGGAAGTGGGTCGATAGTTCACAGACTTAATTAGTGGGAAAAGAAACCAATAAACGCTAGGCCAAACAGGGCTGTTAACTGAAAACTCTCAAATGGAAAAACAAAGCCAACACTGCGGCTGAAAGGAATAACTAAATATAAAATGAATACTGCTAGTCTTCAGAGTCAGTTGACTCGACAGTCTAATTTCTCAGGCAAGGCCGAATGCAAGTAGGCAGCGAAACATTGCTATACTTTGCCCAAGTCTTGACAAGCACTACGATGAAAGGAATGGAGTTAAATACCATCACAATGAAATAATAATTAGCTGACATGTGCACATTCACAAGCGCAATCGCTGCATCTGCCACGCTGTCAAATCCGTGGTTGCGACACTATGAACTCACAATGTTTGATAAAGCTATTAAATGGAATTTGTCAGCTGCATGTTGCAATCCAAATTGGGACAAAATCAAAAAAATTAGTCAGTGTGAATAATTTTTAAAAAGCTGTGCTTACGTGTTAAACATAAGCTGGTCATGTTGTTGAAGGATGTAGTCATAGAGTCATAGAGAAGAACAGCACAAAAACAGGGCCTTCGGCCCATCTCGTCCAAGTTGAAACTATTTAATCTACCTACTGTCAACGATCTGCACCTGGACCATAGCCCTCTATATCCCTACTATCCATGAACCTCTCCAAACTTCTCTTCATTGTTACAAACAAGCTCGCATGGACCCCTTGTGTTAGCAACTCATTCCACACTCTCATGACCCTCTAAGTGAAGAAGCTTCCCCTCATGATCCCCTTAAATCTCTCACCTTTCACCCTTAAGTCACATCCTCTGGTTATAGTCCCACCCAACCTCGGTGGAAAAGTCCTGCTTACATTTACCTAACCTATGTTTTTGTATACCTCTATCAAGCCTCCTCTCAATTTTTTACGTTCTAAAGAATTCAGTCCTAACCAATTCAAAATTCCCTCATAACTCAGGTCCTCCAGACAGGGTAACACCCTTGTAAATTTTCTCTGCCCTCTTTCAACCTTGTTTACAGTTTTCCTGTGGGTAGGAGACCAAAACTGCACACAATTCTCCAGATTAGCCTTCACCAATGTCTTATATAAATTCAACATAACATCCCATCTTCTGTATGATGACCAATGTGCCCAAAGCTTTCTTTATGACCCTATCGATCTGTGAGGCAACTTCCAATGAATTATGTACCTGTATTCCCAGATCCCTTTGCTCTATCACACTCCTCAGTGCCCTACTGTGTAAGACCTAACCTGGTTGGTCCTACTGAAGTGCAAAACCTCACACTTCTCTTCTTTAAATTCCATCTGCCATTTTTCAGCCCATTTTTCCAGCTGATGCAGATCCCTTTGCAAGCCACAATAGCTTTCCTCACTGTTCGCTACACCTTCAATCTTGGTGTCATCCATAAATTTGTTGATCCAGTTAGCCACGTTATCATCCAGATCATTGACATAGATGAAGAAACAACAAGGGGCCCCGCACTGATCCCTATGGCACACAACTAGTCACAGGCCTCCAGTCAGAAAGGCAACCCTCTACTAACACTCTCTGGCTTCTCCCAAAAAGCCAATGTCTAATCCAATTTACTACTTCATCCTGAATGCTGAGCGACTAAACCTTCTTGACGAGCCTCCCATGCAGGACCTTCTCAAATACCATGTAAACAACATCCATTGCCTTGTCTTCATTCACTTTCTCAGTAACTTCCTCAAAAAACTCTATAATGTTGAGTAGACATGACTACCATGCACAAAGCCATGTTGTCTATCTTTAAACAGTCCATGTCTATCTAAATACTTATATATCTGTTCCCTAAGAATACTTTCCAATAACTTGCCCACAACTGATATCAGACTCAGCAGCCTATAAATTCCTGGTTTCTGCTTACAGCCTTTTTCACACAGTGGAACATCATTGGCTGATCTCCAACCCTCTGGTACCTCTCCTGTCACTGCTTTAAATAGCTCTCCTGTCAACTTCTGCACTTGCCTCCCCTAGGGTCAGAGGGAACATCTTGTCAGGCCCTTCATCACCAATCCTGATGAAGGGTCTTGGCTTGAAGTGTTGACTAATTACCTCTCTTTATAGATGTTACCTGATCTGATGACCTCCTCCAGGATTTGTGTGTGCTACTCCGGATTTATGGCATCTGCAATATCTCTTACATTTATAATATATTTCAGTCTTGAGAAGGGGCCATTCTAAATTACTATCCAACAATCAATAGTAGCTTGCTCACCAAAACCAACACAAACCACAACTCACATCTCACTTCTTTGAAAGTGTCAGAAGACCTGTTACTTATGTGACTAATCGAGTGGAACCCAAATCAGGACCAACTCCCTTGAATGAAAATGCTTGAAGGTAAGATCTTACACAGTCAAAAGACTAAATCTGGTTGGAGAAATGCAATGAGCTCTTCAGACCTGTGCCAGGGGCCGGACAGCTTTGAGCACTGAGGCTTTTAGAACACCTGATTGGTTAATGAGCGCCTTTAGTTGTTTAGAGTTACGTATTGTATTATGTATTTCTCTAGCAACTTGCTCTTTGTAATGTGGTCTCCTAGAGCTTTTAGTTTAAGGTTCTTAAATTTATTTTGATAGGCTTGGGGATTCCGTGACACTTGTGATATTTAATTGGACACCTGATTAGCAGTAATTATGGGCTTTTAGTTTTTGAGAATGGTTTGAGGGTGTTGCTCAGCCGAACCACCGATGACCTGTTGGAATTTTTATGAATAAACCTTTGCCGTCTTTTCATCAGAGTCTGTCTTTCCTCCGCACTTGGGTTCTGATATTGCCAGCACATGTTATGACAAGATACCTTGATTTGGGGCTTGATCACTGTGTCCTCTAAGCTGTGTGGGTGTGCAGCCGCACAGTAAATGAAATGCTCCTGCGCACATAATCCTTGGTGCTGCGCAGATGGAATTTTCTTTAATATAATTTTATAATTATGTTAACATAATTTTGAAATCTGTGTTAATATAATTGTGAAATACCTTATAATTAATTATGTGTTAATGAATATATCCATAAATTTTGTAAATAATTAACACACCAGGGCCTTTACTTTGAAACATTTTAGAGCTTCAACATATTTACATTGTCAGTTTTGCAAATTACAATACTGTTACAAATTGTAACAATAAACACAGCATGGAAGCTGATAGCTCATTGTTAATAAGCTGCCAGCTTGCTGAACGCCGACACCATCTAGTCAGAGCATTTTATTTTTGCCGTTGTGCCTGTCAGTTGTTTTGACTGTCTGACATTGTTTACTTCTGTTGCGAGTTGTGGCTTGTGTTTGTTTGATGTGCATTTTACAAAAAGATATTTTAAGTGCCACGCAGTTTTGAGGCCATGTAAAAATTTCCTGCTCAGAACGAAGTCATTGCCGCTGTAAAGGAACATTAGAGGGAAGTGGGCTTTATAGGGAATTGCCAGACCTGACAAAGATGAAAGCTATTCAGAAAACATTGCACTGCAAAATACAAATCCGAGTACGGTTCTGGAACACTACTGATGTTGTCAGTGTTAACTGCAGAAGTTAATGGAGTAAGGTGAGCAGATACAAGACAAGTTTTCACTGTTGATCTTTTCTCATGATATTGTTTTGATATAGTTAACTGCCGAGAAAACCACTGAACGCTGTGTTGGAGCCAGTCCAAATATTTCCTTTATAACAGATTTATAAGACAGAACAGAAGAAAGTATCAGTTATACAGAATTGTAAAAAAGCCTGAAATAAATGAGAGCCACTTTCAATTGTACAATACTTTGCACCTTTATGCCTGTGACTGTTCATTTAAGATTAGAGGTGACATTAATCTCTTGTCCCCAACTTTGGGAAGATTGATTGTATTGATCCTGACCTACAACTGGATATTGAATATGCCAGCTGAAGTTAACTGTAGGGTATTGGAACGGAAAAGAAAATGTACTAAATCTATTCCATAAAGTGAAAACTAAAACATTTTCTGTTGTTTGGAATTGCAATAATTCTTCAGGAAACATAAGAATGTAAATCTATAAATAGACCATAGCATTATTTAACTGTTGCTGCCATTTCTCAGGATAGGCTAAGCTACACTAGGTGATAATCATGCAGGTGGATGTTCAAAGAAGAATGTTTTAAGGAAAATAACAAAAACATGAAGAAAGGCAGAGAAGTGGAGAGGCTTAGAGAGTAAAGCCCAAAGTTTAGGGTTTTAGAAGCCACAGGTACAATTACTAACAACAGAGGAATTAAAACAGATGCATTCAATGGATCAAAAAAGAAAAGCATGGATAACTCAAAGGGTGTAGGATGGTGGAGATCTCAGAAAAAGTGTGTGGTTGAAGGTATTGCAAAACACAATTGGGAACCGGTGTAGGTTAGCAAGTACAGATTGCAAAGCCAAGTTTATGTTTGGTCTCGAGTTCGCAGAGGGTAGAAATGGCAGGCTGACCTGGAGTGCATTAAAAAAAAGTCACATTCAGAGATGTAGAGATATCTAGGGCTTGGATGAAATTCTGCATAACTTCCTTTAATGTTATGAAATTTTTCTGAAATAAGTTCAAGTGAATGGGCCTCTTTTTCCTTTGAAGAAGTCAACTGAAGAAACATAGACAGGACATGCATCAAGTGTCAGGAAATTAGTTACAACATTAAGACCAGATTGCAATAGACAAAAAAGGCATGACTTAAATTAATACTTTATGTTATTGTTCATTTTAAGAAAAGGACAAAAATACAAAGACAAATAAAGGCAGAAAAAGGATGATTTGCTGTCAACAGAACATTTTGTTAAATGTGAGTGTTGAATTGTCATGAAATGTGCATTGAGAAGACTGATTTAAGACAAGCTTCACTTTGAGCAATCTTTCATCTCAGCCAGAAGTTTTATTTGTTGGCCCGTGCTGGATAAAGATCTTGTAAAACTTGTAGATGATATACAGTACTGTGCAAATGTCTGAGGCAGATATATATAGCGAGGGTGCCTAAGAACTTTCAGGAGACCTGAAATGTCAACTGCATGCTTATTTCCAGAGATGCTGCCTGACCTGCTGATTTCCTCCGGTATTTTGTGTGTATTACATTGATTTCCAGCATCAGCAGATTTTCTCCTGTTTGTGATGCCCTAAGACTTTTGCACAGTACTGTATTTTTGTCAACACGGAGCAGAGAACAAGTTTGTAAATCTGGCGGGAGTAAACTGTGTTGGGAATGATGAGGGTGGAGCGCTGCAGGAGGAGAGTGGGACAGGTGACAGAGAAGGAGTACCAAGGGTAGGGGGTGACATGGGTGTAGACACAACCAGCCCTGAGACACCAGGCAGTCATTTGATTCCAAATAATTGACCCATTGATCATTTTTTTAGTCAGAGGGTGGTGAATCTATGGAATTTGTTGCCACGGGCAGCAGTGGAGGCCAAGTCATTGGGTGTATTTAAGGCAGAGATTGATAGGTATCTGAGTAGCCAGGGCATCAAAGGTTATGGTGAGAAGGCGGGGGAGTGGGACTAAATAGGAGAATGGATCAGCTCATGATAAAATGGCGGAGCAGACTCGATGGGCCGAATGGCCTACTTCTGCTCTTTTGTCTTATGGTCTTATGATCTTATGGTCTACAAAATGTCTCTCTAGTGCCCACTTCCCACTCTCAGACCACAATAGAGACCCATATCAGACTCAGGTTTGTCATCACTCACATATATCATGAAATTAGTTGTTTTCTTTTGTGCAATACATAAAATCACCACAGTGCTGTGCAAAAGCCTTAGGCACCCTAGCTATATATACTTACGTGCGTAAGACTTTTGCACAGTATTGTATTTAAAGATCCAAGCCAACAATATTATCTTGAATGGGCAATGAAAGTTTCTCAAAGTTTGCACAATGATTATTAAGAGAAAGCAATTGATAAATTCTTTGTACTCTTAGATACTGCAGATTTCATACACAGCTACGTCAGTTAGTCATGTAGTCAGAAGAAGTAATAGAGTCATCATATATAATGGAAGCACCTGTCTACTGAATTCCTGCTAAAGCTATTATAGTTGTTTGAAGCTCATGTGTCTTATAGCTACAATTATAGGACTACGCCTGTGCAAATCCTTGGAGCATCTGTTGACCCCGTGATTTTTTTGTCTCAGAGGCTGACGTCAAAGCACCTTTCAAGGGGATGACCCTTGCATGGTGTCAGGCCTTGAAGGTGTATCTTGTAGGGCTCTGAAAATCAGTGCTGATCAACTGGTAGAAGTGTTCAAGGACATCTTCAATCTCTCACTGCTGCAGTCAGAGGATCCCATCTGCTTCAAAAGGGTGACATTCATACCAGTGTCCAGAAAGAGCAGGGTGAGATACCTCAATGACTATCGCCCAGTGGCACTCACGTCTACTGTGATGAAGTGCTATGAGGGGATGGTCATAGCTAGAATCAACTCCTGTCTAAGCGAGGACCTGCACCCTCTGCAATTTGCCTATCAACACAATAGGACTGCGGTGATGCAAACTCACTGGCTCTCCATTCAGCCGTGGATCACCTAGACAATAGCAATATCAATGTCAAGCTGCTGTTTATTGGCCACAGCTCAGTGTTCAACACAATCACACCCTCAGTTCTAATCAACAAGTTCCAAAACAGGGGCATTAAATAGTGATGAAGAGGCGTACAGGAATGAGATAGATCAGCTGATTGAGCGGTGTCGCAATAACAAACCCGCACTCAATGTCAGTAAGATCAAGGAATTGATTTTCGACATCAGGAAGGAAACACACACCAGTTCTCATCCAGGGATCAGAAGTGGAAAGGGTGAGCAGCTTCAAGAACTTCGGTGTCAACCTCTCTGAGAATCTACCCTAGGCCCGACATGTTAGATTATGGGAACACTCAGTCCTCTTTTATTGTCATTTAGAAATGCATACATGCATTAAGAAATGATACGCTTCTCCGGAGTGATATCACAGAAAACAGGACAGACCACAGACTAACACTGACAGAACCACATAATTATAACATATAGTTATAGCAGTGCAAAACAATACCATAATTTGATGAAGAACAGATCATAGGCCCAGTAAAAAAATAGTCTCAAAGTCCCGAGTCAATCGACTCCCGAGTCCCCGATAGCAGCAGCAAAAGGGAGAAACTCCCTGCCATAAACCTCCAGGCACCGTCAACTTGCCGATACCTTGGAAGCAGCCGACCACAGCCGACACTGAGTCCATCCGTCCAAAAACTCCGAGCTTCCGACCAGCCTTCCGATACAGCCTCCCGAGCGCCATCCTCTGCCGAGCGCCTTCGACCTCTCCCCGGCTGCTGAAACACGCAAAGCCAAGGATTTCGAGGCCTTCAGCTCCGGAGATTCCGGTTACCCCACAGTAGCAGCGGCAGTGAAGCAGGCATTTCAGAAATTTTCCAGATGTTCCTCTGTGCTCTCACATCTATCTCCATCAAATCAGGATTGTGCACGGTCCCCTACTTGACAGATAACAGATATCATCACCGAAGTGGCCGCGCGTGCTGTCGTCGCGCGGCCATCTTCTCCCCCCTCCCGGGAGATATTGATGCAATTACAAAGAAAGCTGTATTTCATTAAGAGTTGAGGAGAATTGTCAGCAAAGACACCTGCAAATTTCTACAGCTGTGCCATGGAGATAATTCTAACTGGTTGTATTGTGTGTGGTATGGAGGGGGCCACTGAACCAGAGCAGAAGAAGCTGCAGAAAGTTGCAAACTCATCCAGCTCCATCATAGGGCAGTGGCCTCCTCAGCATCAAGGACACATCAAAAGATGATGCCACTAAAAGGCGGCATCCATCACACAGGTCATAACCTCATTTAATTGGTACCGTCAAGGAGGACATACAGGAGCCTGAAGACACATACTCAGTGTTTCAGGAACAGCTTCTTCTCCATCAGCATCAGGTTTATGAATCAACACTACCTCACTATTTTTCTCCCTTTTTGCACTACTTAATTAATTTAATTTGATACATATATTTCTTATTGTAATTTATAGCTTTTATTATTATGTATCACAATGCACTGCTGCTGCAAAATTATAAATTTCATGACATATACCAGTAGTATTAAACCTGATTCTGATTCTGATTCTGAAAACCTGAACTTCCCGACAACTACAAGTATCCAAATTACAAGCAAAAAATGCTAGATATGCCTAACAAATCATCCCTGCTTGAGACAACTAGTTTTTACCATTTTCTTTTCTTTATCTTACATTTCCAGCATCTACAGGTTTCTTTTGAATTTTGGCAAGGTCCATCTAAGTATGCCTCACATATGAAAAGATCAATCAATAAGACTGAAAGAATATAGAGACATTTTATAAAGATGTTGCTAGGACTCGAGGACCTGAGCTGTAGCGAAAGGTTGAATAGGTTAGGATTTTATTCCTTGAAACATGGAGAATAAGGGGAGATTTGATAGGTATAGAAACATAGAAAATAGGTGCAGGAGTAGGCCATTCGGCCCTTCGAGCCTGCACCGCCATTCAATGTGATCATGGCTGATCATCCAACTCAGAACTGTAAGATTACGAGGGGTATAGATAGATTTAATGCAAGCAGGCTTTTACCAATGATCTTGGTGAGACCAAAACCAGAGATCATATAGATGAAATACTTATGGGATATACCTGGGGGAGAATGCCGTCACTCAAAGGGTGGTGCAAATGTCAAATGAGATACAAGGAGAGGAATATAAAATATAAAAGTAAGCAAGCTAATAATATAAAAGAGGATACCAAATGTTTTTTACTTTCCCCCAGCTATATAAAGAGTAAAAGAGAGGCTAGAGTGGATATTGGACCAAGGACCAAGGTAGCCAGACAAGAAGTAATAGGGTACAGCAAGACCAGTGAATGAATAGGTTGTTTGTGTCATTCTACACTCTGGAAAGCACCAGTAGTATGCCAGATAATCCAAAACTGTCAAGAGGCAGAAGTCAGTGTTGTCACTATTTGTAAGGAGAAGGTTCTTGGGAACCTGTAAGGACTGAAGATAAATAAATCACTGGACCAGATTGACTGCATCGCAAAGCTCCTAAGAAGCTAGCTGAAGAGACTGTGGAAGCATTAGTAGTGACCTTTCAAGAATCTCTAGATTCTGCAATGTTTCTGGAGGACTGGGAATTTGCAAATGCCACTCCACTCTTTAAGAAGGATGTGAGGCAAATGACAAGAAACTATCAGCCAGTTAGCTGGACCTCGGTGGTTGGAAAGGTGTTGGAGTCCAGTATTAAGGTTGAAGTTTTCGGGTACTTGGAGGCAATGTTACAAGATACTCCCAACCATGCCAGTTTTTGAGATTTAGACACTTTAACTCTCTGGAGTATGGATAGCTGGCACAGCCCCTTTTAAGGGTTCAGTACAGTCCTTCTAATTGGCAATCATGGTTTGGACGCCAAATATTCAGTAATTAAGGAGCACCTGAACTAAAGTTCAGTGCTCAATCTTGAGCCCTACTAGTGAAACCGTCTAGCGTTTGTTTTGTGCTCAGTTCTCAATCCAGTTTGAAACTGTGTCTCGGTCCTTGCTTCAGATACCCCAGCATTTGGGTCCAACCCATTCTCTTCAAAGGACCCTCGTCACAGACACATGATAAAATAGGTCAAAGTCAGCATGGTTTCCTTGAGTGGATATCTTGCCTGACACATCTGTTGGAATTCTTTGTGGAAATAACAAGTAGGACATATAAAGGAACACGCATCAAAGTTGCTGGTGAACGCAGCAGGCCAGGCAGCAACTCTAGGAAGAGATATATATAGGAAGACATATAAAGGACCTTGGATTTTCAGAAGGCCTTTGATAAGATGCCTCACATGAGGCTGCTAAATGAGATAACAGCCCATGGTATTACAGGAAATGTACAAGCATGGATAGAAGATTGGCTTGACTGACAGAAGGCAAAGACTGGGAATAAAAGAGGCCTTTTTCTGGTTGGCTGCCGGTGACTAGTAATGTTCTGCAGAGGTCCGTATTGGGTCTGCTACTTTTCACATTATATGTTAATGATCCGTAACACAGAATTCATAGATTGGTGGCCAAGTTTGTGAATAATACAACGATAGATGGAGGGGCAGGTAGTGTTGAGGAAGCAGGGAGTCTGCAGAAAGACTTGGACAGGTTGGAAGAATAGACAAAAGTGTGGCAGATGGAATGTAATGTAGGAAAGGAAATGGTCATGCACTTTGGTAGAAGGAATAAAGGCATAGACCATTTTCTAAATGGGGAACACATTTAGAAATTGGAGCTGCAAAGGGATTTAAGAGTCTAAGTGCAAGATACCCTCAAGGTTATCTTGCAGGTTAAGTCGGTGGCAAAGAAGTCAAATACAATGTTGTAATTTATTTTGGGAGGAATAGAATATAAAAGCAAGGATGTTTTGCTGAAGCTTTACAAGATATTTGTTAGACTATATTGGGAGTATTATGAGTAATTTGGGACCCTATATCTAAAGAGGTGGTGCTCTGCCATTGGAGAGGGCCCATTGGAGCTTCCAGGGAACAAAATGGTTGATATGTGAAGTGTGTTTGATGCCTCTGTGCCTGTACTCGCTGGAGTCTGGAAGAATGAGGAACGGAATCTGAATGAAACCTACCAAATTTTGAAAAGCTAATAAAATGGACTTTGACAGGACGTTTCCAATGATTGGAAAGTCTAGGACTACAGCTTCAGAATAGGTGGAAGTTTCTTCACAAGTGAGCTGAGGAGAAATTTCTTCAACCAGAGGGTGACAAATCTGTGGAATTCATTAACATCGATGGCTAGGGAGGACAAGTCATTAGGTATATTTAAAGTGAAGGTTGATACGTTCGTAATTAGTAAGGGATTCAAAGGTTACGGGGAGAAGGCAGAAGAATGGGGTTGAGAGGGAAAATAAGTTAGCTATGATTGAATGGCAGTGCAGACTCAATGTGTCAAATGGCCTAATTCTGCTCCTACGTCTTATGGTCTAATTACCTAAAAACTCCACACTTGTTCGCTGTGAGGCTCAGCATCAAGTTTGCTGCTCAACATTTTTAAAAGGTCATTACTCTGAGGAATGGAGTTGAATTAAAGAATAAGCCAACATCTTTCTGTTTTTGATGCTACCTGAGATGAGGCCAAGAAACTGAATTGTCAATTCATATCATTTTCCACTGGTCACACTTCACCCATAAGCTACAAATGTTAAATGCTGATCGCTCTGTGGTTGTTTCAAGAACATTTTGCCTATGTGTATGTCTGAAGCATGCACATAATAGTTTTGGACCAAATTCTGCATCAGGAACCAGAATCATCCAACTTCACAACTTAAAATGAAGCCACCTGCTCCATTATTCCCATGCCAGATTTTCAACCCAAGCCTTAATTCCATTTTCCCACTAATTTCTCATGAAATCCTTTTAAAAAATTCAACGACTTGCTTCTGGCTCTTTGCACACCTGCTAGATTTTCTTACAATGGCCAATTTTTGTCCTCTCCAATGAGTTAGTTCATCGGAGCTTGTTGTACTCTTTGGCTCATTAACCTGGCCTGGATCACAAAATCAAGAGACTGGCCAACCAGCCCAGGACCCAATGGGCTACAGGGTTCATGCCTACATTACAGGGTCTTCATTTACTGAATGAATGAAGGAAATTAACACTATATACTAGCATCTGATCGGTAGCATCCTCACAGTTCAAACATGACCAATGAACGTCAGCACTGAGTGAATAATCTCCCACTGCTCACCGCTCTTCCTTACCCTGGAAATCGTGAGAGAGAGGGATTAAAAGCCAGGAATGTGGAGGTGGACTTCAGAAACCGACATGTCCTGAAGAAATCAGAAGATGGACCTAGGAGGATGTTATCTCATCTGGCTTACTCTTCACTCCCTTCCTCTGAGAATTCCAAGCTGCGTTTTTATTTAAATAATCTATGGGCAAAATGGTAGCATAGTGATTTAGTGTGACACTTTACAGTGCCGGTGATCTTGTGATCATAATTGGGGTTCAAGTCCTACTGCTGTCTGTAATTAGTTTTTTTTTTACATTCTCTCTGTCACCGTATGGGTTTCCTCCAGGTGCCCTAGTTTCCTCCCACATTCCAAAGACATACATGTTAGGGTTAGTAAGTTGCGGGTTTGCTTTGTTGGCTATGTTGGTGCCGGAAATATGGTGACACTTATGACGCCTCCAGCACATCCATGGACTGTGTTATTCACAAACCATACATTTCATTGTGCATTTCAATCTTTTGACGTACATGTGACAAATAAAGCTAATCTTTCTTCATTATAACAGCACCACGGATGGTTCCAAGCCGAGCTGTGCAAAGAGGAGGATTGGCCATGGGGCTAGCAACCTCATCCCCAAAAAAACCCAGAGCTACAGAAACACCAGCAGAAGCTCCAAAGACATCATTCATAGGAGGTAAGAGATTTTTACCTAGCTGGACTGCATGTGGGGACTACCTGAAGGACTAGATAGATAAGAGGACTCTGGCACCCTGCTGTTGCCGGCTGATGGTTTAAGTAAATAAGTAAGTTACTTCATTATCAAAACTAATATTTTATTGCAAATGTTATCTTAGTAGCTTATATATGATTCAAAAATAGTCAGAAACATAGAGATATTTAAATTGGCCAACACAGGCCTCAACTCTAAATTCATTCTCATCTGATGTATAATCTGTTCCCTGCTAATTCTGTGCAATTATTTGGATTGAAGAAAAGTTTGATGCCAGGTCCAAAACTTTCATTGCAAAATTAGAGACAGCATGTTTAGAAATTTAGAATTGCTTTTGGCCATTCAGGAAACTTGGATTACATTTATGTTGTGTCAGTAAGAGCTAACAATTTAAACAGAGAGAGAAGGTTTATGCAGATGTTGGAAACCTTGAGCAATACACAAATAATGCCGGAGGATCTCAGCAGGTCAGGCAGCTTCTATGGAAGGAAACAAAAAGTTGAAGCAGAGACCAGGGTACATCTTTCTTATAGAAGTCTGTTTTAAATTCTACAGCTCTCAAAGGAGTCATGATTTATCACATTGTATGATCCCCAAAACTCTCTCCCATCTCTGAAAGGATTAAAACTGGGGGTCTCTGCATATATGCTCGACGACCAGATACTTGATCTAGAACTGTTCAGGTTGTACAGACTTTCCAAACACTTTTGGAGACAGAAGAGACTGCAAATGCTGAAATCTGGAGCAACAAACTATCTGCTGGGGAATGTTAATGGATTGAGCAGCCTCTGTGGGAAAAAAGAAACTGCTGACTTTTTGGGTTGAAATCATGCATCAGTCCTGATGCAGAGTTTAGATCTAAAACAAAGCCAATTCCTTTCCTCCTACAGAGGATGCCAGACTAAATGAGTTCCTCCAGCAAATTGCTTGCTGTTCTCACTGGCTTTGTATTCTCTGGTAAATTATTCCAAAGTGCATGTTGATCATCTTCCTCTGTGAACCTTCGATCATCCCGAACTCTGATGACCATATTCACCAAATCCCATTCATCCATTATCCTTGTGCCTGATAACCTACACTGACTCCTGGTTAAGCAGCCTTTCAGCTGTGAAGTTCATATCATGTCCTCAACCTTTCATGGTTTTGGCATTCTTCATAGTGAAAATGAATCAAAACACGTGCAACAATTACGGCATCTTGAGGGTCTGCAACTGAATCGCCACACAACTGGGCATTGTGCCTTCACCAGGTAGTTTGTATTAGTTTTAAACATCAAGTGAATATCTAGAATTCTCTCTGTAAATTTCTCTACCTCTCTTCCTTCCTTGAAAGTTAAAACCTTTGACCTCATATTTCTCTTTCTGGACTGAAAATGCACTTATGCCTCATCAATAATTTCACATTGAGGCCCTGGCTGCCTCCAGTGTGCCTGACAGCTCATTCCTTACTTCAGGAATGAGGGGTCAGCTGGGAAGTGCGTCCTTCTTGTTAGCTCAGCACCTACCAGAACCGCCCCTAGACTCAATATGAAGTATACCTGACCTGTTTTGGGCTCCTAGGTTCAATTAAGAAAGGACACAATTAGAACTAAAGAGAAGAAAGTCCATTTAGTGCAAAGTGGTCAAGGTATTCATAGTGCTGGCATACTGATTTATGTGATAGAATTATGCCGTTTAATTCACAGGAAATAGCTAGCGTGGAATTTCAGGCCTCTGCACTTCCTGCCTGATGGTGGCTGTGAGAATGTGGCATGTCGCAGATGGTTGAGATCTTGATAATAGATGTTGCCTTCTAGATGCAGTGCCTTAGAGTGCTACAGTAATTATACTTAATGCATTTATTTGTAGAATCTGGCTCTGAGTTAAATCACTCTTGTTATTTCAAATAAATGCTTTTATTTTGCATCTCATGATATCATTCCAGAAGCTTAGGTATTTCAGTGGCTTTAATGTAGTCCCTCAAACTGATCCAAATGTTAATACATTTAATTTTGGCCATTCTCTGATGATCACATACCAGGGGTAAAAATTAAAGACCCAGGGCAAAGAACAAAGATGTTGAACTACCTAATAAGCATCTTAAAAAAACAGGTTTTTGGATGTCTAATAAGCAGTAGGCAAATGATAAATACCAGCATGTAGTAATACCTCAGTGTAAATTAGATGCGAAAACCTTTAAATTCTGACCTGAAGGCTTAGCTGCTTAGTGCTATTTTATGCCTGAATTAAAAAGAATCAAAGAGTAAAGAGTCAACCTGCATTTTTCAGCCATGGGAAGATAACACCGTACAGCACAGAAGCAGGTCTTTTGGCTCGTCCAATTACCCCTCTACTCTAATCCCATTTTCCAGCCCTTGGTCTGGAGCCATTCAAGTGTTTGTCCCAATACTTAAAAGTCCCCATCATTGAGGCAGTGTGTTCCAGATTTCAATCAACATATGAAGAAAGAAATGATTTTTCAGATTCCCTCTAATTCTCTGATCCTTTATCGTAAACCAATGTTCTGTATTTTTTGGCATCTCTATAATGGGATAAAGTTTCCTACTATCTACCCCCTATTGTTTTGTGTACTTCAATTAGATACCCCACCAGTCTGCTCAAGGAGAACAAACCCAATCAGTGGCTCCTGATTGTATGGTAACCAGAACTATACACAGTGTTTCAGCTGTGGCCTAAATATTTTATAAATTTGCACTATAACTTCATAGAGTTATAAAGTCATAAAACATTACAGCACAGAAACGGGCCCCTTGGCCCATCTAGTACATGCTAACCTGTCATTCTGCCAAGCCCTGTCAACCAGCACCTGCTCTACGCCCTGGATAATGAAGGTTACCATCCCACTTACCTCCATTAGCATATTATTTACTTTGCTGCCATCTTCAAGAACACTTGGACTTGGACATTGAGGTTGCTCAATATTCCGGAGGACCGTACTATTCATTGTGTACCTCCCGCATTTATTAATCCTTCCAATGAGCATCACCTTGCCCTTCATAGGATTAAATTCCATCTGCAATAGTTCTGTCTATTTTACAACTGATCAATATCTTCCTACAGACTTAGGCTATTCTCCTTAGTTCAAAAATACCACCAATTTTCATGTAATCTCCAAATTTCCTAATTGTACCTCCTAAATCCGTGTCTAAATAGCTAATAGAATATAGCAAACATTAAGGGTCCCAGAACCGATCTCTGTGATATACCCCTGAGGACTTCCAATCAAAAATACGATTCACCATCATCATCCTTTGCCTCACATCATTAAACCAATTCTGGCTCCAATATGCCAATTTTTCTCTGAGCTCAACCATTTTGGATTTATCTCCCAAATCAACTCTTATCTAAGGACTTATTGAAGCCCAGGTAGAACAGATCAATAACACTGCCCTCATCAACATATTTTGTTACATCCTCCAAACATTCAAACAAATTGGTCAAATTGCTCTTTGAGAACATTGCTATGTGGTCCTCATACTCTTGGGTTGTAGGAGGAGCCCTTGCCAAAAGAATACATGTGACAACACAACACTTTTGTGTTACTACTCTGCAGAATTATGAGGAAATGATGAAGAAGTGAGAGAATATTATTAGCAGATCTTCTCCCCCATCCCCTCCCCCTCACATCAATAAAATTTTGATCCCCAGAATTGACCAATGAGATTTCCTTCTCTGGTCTGAGGTAGCGAGAACAATTTTCAATGACCAAGATCAGCATGTGTCAAAATATCAACAGAATGCTGTGAAAAGGTTCAACATATCAGTCAGCATTTGTGGAATTAGAAACAGAATTAATGTCATTGACTCTCTTTCCACGGATACTACCTGACCTGCTGGATGTTTCCAGAAACTTCTGCTTCTATTTCAGATTTTCAACACCTGCAGATTTTATTCAATTTTCTGATTGATATTAAAGTTAATTCAATCCTGCTTTTCGAAACCCATATCTACACTGAAACCTGGAAATAGAAATAAGAAACAATGTCATATTTTAACTCTAGGATTTTATATTATGGTGTCCAACAAATAACAAGGCTGTCAACAGCAAGACAAGATATATAAAATATTTAGCTTCTCTTAATTGAATTGTCTTTTGACATGTTCTTCAATTTTAGCAGGTGGAACTGTTTCCATACAAAGTGATTGATAGAAGACAATGGAGAAATGTTAATACCTGAAACTTTTCAATCACTTCACTCTCAATATGGAGGAAGAATTCCTTCGAAGAGATTTGTGATTTTGAGTACAGCAGGCATATTCTATGGAATAAAATTTCTTGTCAAAGATGGAAGAAGAATGCCTGATTTGAAATTATCATTGCTAATTTAATGATTTAGGAAATTAATATCATGATTTAGGAAATTGACATTTATTGCTCCAAACTTTATAATGGTACTTCATGCAGTGAGATAATTTATGCTTAATAATAATCATTGTCATATTAGACCATAAATAATCACACCAGGAAGTCACTATCAAGAATCAATTGCCAGAATTGAAGCAATTGACTAACTGGAACAATGGGGAATGTGCCACTAATGAATTGAATCTACAAACATGATAAGTACAAGGGCTTTGGATGACATATCAATACATTCAGTGAAATATGTCATTTACGCCAATGACCAACACAGAATTGAGGCTGTGCTGGAGGCAGCCTGCAATTGTCGCAATGCTTCCAGCATCAACAGTATATGTCCACAATGTACTAACTCTGACTCTTTGGAATGTGGGAGGAAACTGGAGCACCCAGTGGAAACTCATATGGTTATGGAGCGAATGTACTAACTCCTTACAGTCAGCAGAGTTTGCTGCCAAATCAGAAAGTAGATTGTCGAAGCTATTTGGCTGGAAAGGGTAACTGAATTATCATTAACTACAACTTGCATGTTCATACAACATAAACATAGCGAAATGCCCCCAAGGTACTTCATAGGTCATGATCAAATGTGATTCCTTGAGCTGTGGAGGAAGATGTGTTAAAACAGATAATGAAAAGCTTGCACAAAGGAGTGTTTTAAGGAAGAGCTTAAAGGAAGAATGGAAATCTGGTGAGGGGATTCCTGAACTGAGAGCCTTAACAGCTAAACATGCCTGTCAATGGGAGAATGAGTACAATCTTGGAAATTTCACAGAGTAAGAATTGTAAGAATGCAGATAACTGATATTAGTCTCAGCAGCCCAGACTGCTAGGTCTATATTGTCAGGTGTACAGTGAAAAGCTTGTCTTGTATACTATTCATACAGATTACACAGTGCATTGAGGTAGGACAAGGTAAAACAATAACAATGTAGAATAAAATGTAGATAGAATGCAGGTGAACGATAAAGGGCGGGGCAAGGTCATAGCAAGGTAGATAGTGAGGCCAAGAGTTCAACTAATCTTGCAGGAGGTTCACTTAAGTGTCTGATAACATTGGGATAGAAGCTGTTCTTGAGCCTGGGGGTGTGTGCTTTCTGCTTTTGTACCTTCTGCCCATTAAAGATGATGTGGAGATCTGAGAGTGGTTACGCTTTGAAAAGGAGTATGAGAATTCTAAAATTCAGACTTTGCTTGCCCTAGAACCAGCTTCAGTCAGCAAGTACACAGGGGGATAAGACTTAATGCAAAACATGACACAGGCAGCAGAGTACTCAATGATCTCTGAAAGGGAGGAATGCTGTAAGGTGACGTATCTACATTTAGATATGTCAATGAGACACCACATGCGTGTGGGTGATATAATGACATGCTGGTACAAGGTGTTAGCACATATTCTGAAGTTCCTAGTGCAGGTGATGTAGAGCAGTGTGCACATGCTCTGAAGTTCCCGGTGTCTCGTAGAGACTTACTGCAGGACCCACAAGCTGTTCAACTGTGGCTCACTGGTGACCTCCCAAAATTCTCAGAGGAATCAGACACAATGATGAGAGTTTCAGCAAAGACTGAGATTGGTGAAAAGACAGTATTAGATGAAATGAGTCTTAGTGACAGTAATTTCGGGATTAATTTCAGATATTTGCCTGGGCAAGTGATGAGATGGGTAGCTGCGGAAAAGAGTTTGGTATGAAGACTAAAGACAGCAGCCAAAAAAATTAATCCTTGGCTATTAGTGCTAAACACATGCAAAATTCTGAAGGAACTCAGCAGGCCAGGCAGCATCTATGGGGAAGATTACAGTCGACATTTCAGGCCGAGACCCTTCAGCAGTCGACTGTACTCTTTTCCACAGATACTGCCTGAGCTGCTGAGTTCCTCCAGCATTTTGTGTGTGTTGCTCGGATTTCCAGCATCTGCAGATTTTCTCTTGTTAGTGCTAAGCACATGATGAAGTGGCTGCACACACAAAACACTGGAGGAAATTAGCAGGTCAAGCAGCATCTATGGAAAAGGAAAAAAAGCCGAGACCCTTTGTCCTGAAGGCAGTCTTGACCTGCTGAATTCCTCCAGCATTTTGTGTCTTGCTTTGGATTTCCAGCATCTGCAGACTTTCTTGTGTTAGTGATAAAGTGGCTATATGCAAAATACAGCAAGTCAGAAGTCAAAGTTGTGTTTATTGTCATATCATCCATAGACAAAAAAAATTCACCAATATCTCTACTTTCTGAGGAGGCTAAAGAGAGCTGGACTATGCACATCAATACTCACATGCTTCTACAGAGGCATAGTCAGGAACATCTTAGAATGCTGCATCACTGTGTGCTATGAAACTGCACCATGGCAGACAGCTTTGGGAGGGGGGGGGGTTGTCTCTACAACGGGTAGTTCAAAATGCCCAACACAAACCCGACACCGGCCTACCTGACATCAAGGACTTACATACAGAGAGTAGCCAGAAAAAAACCAACAATACCATGAAGGTCCCACCCATCCTGTTTATGGAGTATTTGTCCCAATCCCATCAGGGAAGAGTCTACGCAGCATCCACACCAGGACTACTAGACTCAAAAACAGTCAACTCATCCAAGCCATCAGGCTGATCAACATCTCTACCCATTAATCTACCCCAAAAGCCTCCACCACTACCGCATCCACATCAGTCACTCCTCCCCACAGTCTCTCAACACACGTTGTCCCCTCGTGCACTGACACTTCACAGTTACTTTAACATCATGAGATGGGAAATTTCCGCTGGATCAGTATTGGACATCAGATAATCATTTAATGATTAGTCCTTTCAGGTTACCCATAAGTTACTGACTGGCTTAATATTTGATTAATTAGTACTGTCAATTCCTCTGATGAACCTTCGGGTAATTTATTGTATTAATGGTGAGCTATTGCTGGAAGTTTTTCCTGTCAAAACTTTCTATCAAGTAGGAATTCTTTGAAGATATTGGAGAACATTGATTGGTCAGGAACCCAGGAAAATCAAGCACAGTTCTTCACTAACCTTAACAGCAAAGGGCTGCAGGTACTGAACATGTCAGGAAATGTAGATACAGTACAGAACTGGTCAGCCATCAGCGTACAGAGAGAAATAAATGTTCAAGTCCAGAAAGAATTGTTTTACTATAAGCCTACTGACTCTCACAGCTATCTGGACTATTCCTCTTCTCACCCTGTCTCTTGCAAAAACGCCATCCCCTTCTCGCAATTCCTCCGTCTCCGCCGCATCTGCTCTCAGGATGAGGCTTTTCATTCTAGGACGAGGGAGATGTCTTCATTTTTTAAAGAAAGGGGCTTCCCTTCCTCCACTATCAACTCTGCTCTTAAACGCATCTCCCCCATTTCACGTACATCTGCTCTCACTCCATCCTCCCACCACCTCACTAGGAATAGGGTTCCCCTGGTCCTCACCTACCACCCCACCAGCCTCCGGGTCCAACATATTATTCTCCGTAACTTCCGCCACCTCCAACGGGATCCCACCACTAAGCATATCTTTCCCTCCCCCCCCCTCTGCATTCCGCAGGGATCGCTCCCTACACAACTCCCTTGTCTATTCGTCCCCCCCATCCCTCCCCACTGATCTCCCTCCTGGCACTTATCCATGTAAGCGGAACAAGTGCTACACATGCCCTTACACTTCCTCCCTTACCACCATTCAGGGCCCCAAACAGTCCTTCCAGGTGAGGCATCACTTCACCTGTGAGTCGACTGGGGTGATATACTGCGTCCGGTGCTCCCGATGTGGCCTTTTATATATTGGTGAGACCCGACGCAGACTGGGAGACCGCTTTGCTGAACATCTACGCTCTGTCCGCCAGAGAAAGCAGGATCTCCCAGTGGCCACACATTTTAATTCCACATCCCATTCCCATTCTGACATGTCTATCCACGGCCTCCTCTACTGTAAAGATGAAGCCACACTCAGGTTGGAGGAACAACACCTTATATTCCGTATGGGTAGCCTCCAACCTGATGGCATGAACATTGACTTCTCTAACTTCCGCTAGGCCCCACCTCCCCCTCGTACCCCATCTGTTACTCTTTTTTATGCACACATTCTTTCTCTCACTCTCCTTTTTCTCCCTCTGTCCCTCTGAATATACCTCTTGCCCATCCTCTGGGTCACCCCCCCCGTCTTTCTTCCCGGACCTCCTGTCCCATGATCCTCTCGTATCCCCTTCTGCCTATCACCTGTCCAGCTCTTGGCTCCATCCCTCCCCCTCCTGTCTTCTCCTATCATTTTGGATCTCCCCCTCCCCCTCCCACTTTCAAATCCCTTACTCACTCTTCCTTCAGTTAGTCCTGACGAAGGGTCTCGGCCTGAAACGTCGACTGCGCCTCTTCCTATAGATGCTGCCTGGCCTGCTGCGTTCACCAGCAACTTTGATGTGTGTTGCAAGAATTGTTTTATATTGTCTGAATATTGCATTAAAACAAAATAACAATCTGATTTGAATTTGTTACTAAATTTGAAGCTTATTTTTTAATCTCCACTTTGTATTAATATTATTCACAGCCTATATTATTTATCTTGTAATTTATTCCATGATTACTGAACAGTTAACCAAATAATTTTTAATGCAAGCTGCAGTTTGCTGGGCTACTCTGGCCTCTTCAGTGCCACGGAGATAAGACTGGATAATGATAATTGAGCAACATCATGATAATCTGATGAGTCACCGCCTTATTTATTTCTAAATGTGCGTTTGCAGAAGTACATATCCCTGGCATCTGTAATTTAATGCAATGTTAAACACTTCAACACTGTAAATGATCTGAAAGTCATTTCAGAGCAGTTAGTTAGCTTTGACAGTTTGCAATTGCTTGCCATCTGACAAACAATTGATCTCCCACATAAATCAAAACAGAAACTGTTGCAATTGCTTAGTAGTGGCAGGTTAGAAGCAGTGTTAAAGAGAGAGAAAAAGTTCATCTTTCAGGATAATCGTTGTTCATCATGCAGCTGAACCTGTTGAGTATTTTTAACATTTCCTGTTGATTTTGTAGGGTTGATGTCTAAACTGTTTTACTGCCTTCCTTTGTGCTCGAATCCATCTTCATTCTTCCTGTATCTCTCTTTAGACCTATGTTCTACATGTCAGAGGATTGTGAAGAATATGATTCATAGTCTGCGGTATGTTAAAGTATCCCATACTGACGGTTCATTGGATCGTCAGATGTGCTTCATGCTGGTGAATATTGTGAGTGCCAGCAATCCTTAAATTAAGGAGGACAAAAAAAATTGAAATCTGCAATCAACAGTACTGTGGAAGAGACATATTTAGCTAGAATGCCCAAGACTTTTGCAAGGTATTGTAGTAACTTTATGTATTGCACTGCACTGTTGCTGCAAAAAAAAACAAATTTCATGACATAAGTGAGTGATGATAAATCTGATTCTGAAATGGATCTCTATTGTGGACTGAAAGTGGGAATTGGGCAGCGAGAGGGGAATCATAATTGGGAAAAGGGGAAGGGAGAGGGGAGGGAGTGAGAAGCACCAGAGAGACATTCTACGATGATCATGATCAATAAAGCAATTGCTTGGAATCAAATGACCTTGTCTGGTGTCTCAGGGCTGGGTGTGTCCTCATCCGTGCCCTTGGCACATATTCTCTGCCACTTGTCCCACACCCTCCAATGGAGCCTCACCCTTGCCATTCCCAACATCCTTTGCTCTTGCCAGATTTACAAACTCACTCCCTGCTCCACTTTGACAAATACAGTACTGTACTATGCAAAAGTCTTAGGCACCCAAGTTATATATATGTCGCTAAGACTTTTGCACAGTACTGTAGCTTTCTGTTAAAACTTGAATCTATATTCCTCTGCTGGCAGACAGACAGCTGCACAAACTGGGAATGAATCCCACCCAATCCCCAGGTAAATGAACAAGTTATCCAGAATCTCACAGTAGAATGGTGAGATGTCAGAGAATGAATAGCCTTTTATTGACATGGTTATGAACAAGCCTCTTAAGGTAAGAATGGATAATGAGAACTACAAATTGAACAACAATCTTGCCAGTCTCAGTTATGTAGGGCAAGTACGTCTAACCTCACACTCTCTCCAAAATAAAGCAGATTATACCACCTAGAGTTACTCCAGGAAGTTGTGACTGATCTACCCTAGGTTCATATCAAGCTAGGTTCACTAATTCTTCAACCCCCTGTGCAAAGCTTAAGATTCAAAAGGGAGCCAGACTTCAGCTAGAGAATTACCACTAGCAGAAATGTTCCTGAAGACTGAACTGATTTAGTAGTATGCAAAAATATAAATGAGATACCTGTGGAGACTGTGTATTTTCATTATCATGTGCTTGACATAAGCATTAGCACTAATTTCTGTTTGTTTGCATAAAAGGGTTACACCAGTACTTCTATAAATTACCAAAATAAAACAGAATGAGGATACTGGAAGTTTGAAATAAATAACAAATATCAGTAGATCAGACAGGATATGTGCAAAGTGGAATAGTATTATATTTTATGGGAAAGGATTTTCTACTTGAAGCATTAACACTCTACTTGAAACAGTGCCTAAGAAGAATAACGTGGGCTGCCTTAATGACTATTGCCCAATAGCCCTCACATCGACAGTGATGAAATGCTTTGGGAGTGGTTGGTAATGACGAGACTGAACTCCTGTCTCATCAAGGACCTGGATCCATTGCAATTTGCCTATCGCCACAATAAGTCAACAGCAGGTGCAATTTCAATGGCTCTCCACATGGCTTTGGATCACCTGGACAACACAAACACCTTATGTCAGGATGCTGTTCATCGACTATAACTCAGCGTTTAATACCATCATTCCCACAATCCTTATTAAGAAGTTGCAGAACGCAGGCCTCAGTACCTTCCTCTGTAAATGGATCCTTGACTTCCAAACTGGAAGACCACAGTCTATGTGGATTGGTGATAACATCTCCTCTTTGCTGACAGTCAACACTGGTGCACCTCAGGGATGTGGGCTTAGGCCACTACTCTGCTCTCTATAAACACATGACTGTGTGGCTAGGCATTGCTCAAATACCATCTATAAATCTGCTGATGATACAACCATTGTTGGTAGATTCTCAGGTGGTGACGAGGGGTGTACAGGAGTGAGGTATGTCAACTAGCGGAATGGTGCTGCAGCAACAACCTGGCACTCAACATCAGTAAGACGAAAGAGCTGATTGTGGACTTCAGGAAGAGTAAGACAAAGGAGCACGTACTAATCCTCATAGAGGGATCAGAATTGGAGAGTGAGCAGCTTCAAGTCAAGATCTCTGAGGACTTAACCTGGTCCCAACATATTGCTGTAGTCATAAAGAAGGCAAGACAGCGGCTATACTTCATTAGGAGTTTGGAGAGATTTGGCATGTCAGCAAATACACTCAAAAACTTCTATAGTTGTACCATGGAAAGCATTCTGACACAGTCTGGTATGGAGGGGGTACTGCACAGGACCGAAAGAAGCTGCAGAAGGTTGTAAATCTCGTCAGCTCCATCTTGGGTACTAGCCTACAAAATACCCAAGACATCTTCAGGGAGCGGTGTCTCAGAAAGGCAGCGTCCATTATTAAGGACTTCCAGCACCCAGGGCATGCCCTTTTCTCACTGTTACCGTCAGGTAGGAGGTACAGAAGCCTGAAGGCACACACTCAGTGATTCAGGAACAGCTTCTTCCACTCTGACATCCGACTCCTAAATGAGCATTGAATCTTTGGACATTGCCTCACTTTTATTTAATAAACTATTTCCATTTTTGCACATTTTAAAAAATCTATTCAATATAAGAAATTGATTTACTTGTTTATTTATTATAATATTAATTATTTTTATTTTATTATTTTTTCTCTCTGCTAGATTATACATTGCATTGAACTACTGCTGCTAAGATTATAAATTTCACATCACATACCAGTGATAATAAACCTGATTCTGAACTCTGTTTCACCATCTACAGATGCTGCCTGATCTGCTGAAATTTTCCTTGATTTCTGCTATCATTTCCTTGAGATTATTATGGATTTTCCTTATAATGGGGCAAAATGTGGGCGTGACCTCCCCTATAAGCACCATGTTCGTCAGAAAGGATGATGAAGTCAAGTAGCACGTTCTAGCACCAATAGAAATACAGAAAATTAATGACACTCTTTGACGCAAATGCTGCCACTCCACAGGTTATCCAGGTGCTCACAGAATAATGGTGTGATGTCTGAGAATGTCCAGCCTTTTATTGACATGGTTATGAACAAACCTCTTAATGTAGGAATGAATATTGAGGGCTAAAAATTAAACAACAATCCTGAAAATCTCAGTTGTGTGCGGCAAGTGCATTTAACTTCTCACTCTCTCCACAATAAAGGAGAACATAAACCTCAAAATATGGGAAAGAAATAGCTGTAATGTATGGATCTATTTCTTTAAGCACAATTAATTCCATTAGCCCTAATTATTGACTGATAACATATGCATGTGCATTAATTTGTTGCTCCCTTTGCAAAGTGAATGTACTAGTTAACCTCCTCCTTTATTCATTTGATCACAAACAATAGGAAATCTGCAGATGCTGGAAATCCGAACAACACACACAAAATGCTGGAGCAACTCAGCAGGCCAAGCAGCATCTAGGAAGAGAGTACAGTCAACGTTTCGGGCCGAAACCCTTCGGCAGGACTGGGGGAAAAAAAAAGCTGAGGAGTAGATTTCAAAGGGTGGGAGAGGGGAGAGAGAAAAACAAGGCGATAGGTGAAATCTGAAGAAGGAGGGGATGAAGTAAAGAGCTGGGAAGTAAATCGTTAAAAGAGACACAAAAGGCCATGGAAGAAAGAAAAGGGGGAGGAGCACCAGAGGGAGGCGATCGGCGGGCAAGGAGATAAGATGAGAGAGGGGAAAAGGGAGGGGAAATGGTGAAGGAGAGGGAGAATGGTGGGCATTACCGGAATTTTGAGAAATCGATGTTCATGCCATCAAATTGGAGGCTACCCAAACAGAATATAAGGTGTTGTTCCTCAAACCTAAGTGTGGCCTCATCATGACGGTGGAGGAGGCCATGGATAGACATATCGGAATAGGAATAGGGAGTGGAATTAAAATGGGTGGTCGCTGGGAGATCCTGCTTCTTCAGGCAGACAGAACGCAAGTGCTCGGCAAAGCAGTTTCCCAATCTATGCTGGGTCTCATCGATATGCAGGAGGCCACGCCAGGAGCACCAGACACGGTAGATGACCCCAACAGACTCACAGGTGCAGGGGCATGTGTAGCACTTGTTCTGCTTGCAAGGGTAAGTGCCAAGAGAGAGATCAGTGGGGAGGGATGAATGGACAAGGGAGACTTAAAGACAAGGCACAGAAATGGAACAAAACAGCGAAGGAAGCTCTGACAGGATTTATGAGAAGCCAAGGAGTGTACAACGGAGCATTCAAGTTCCTCCATTGAAAAAGAAATGGAAAAATGCAATGATGTTACTCTGAAGGTAACGTCAAAAGAAAGGACCACATCAAATATGTATAATAAGAGGGTGTGAAAAAGACTCTTTCATTGAGCGACATTGAGTCCAGGTCTGGTTTACTAATTTGCTAGGCTGACAGAAAGGCAAAAATGTTGCAGACACATTAGTAGGGTAGAAATTAGGGGATTAATTCAATCCACATCTATTAACATTGGCAGGAGATGACACATCTAGCATGAGAGAGCAACAAGAAGGAGAAATTATTAGTTATATTAAAGGATTTATTCAGACATTGCAACTGAGATGAAGATGCTCTGAGATGGATTTGTGTGAGGTATAAATGATGAATCATTTCAGTCCAAGTCATTAAAGAGAATCTTATTTTTTGACCTGGCCTGTAAAATTACGAAACACAATGCAAATGGCAGAACAATTGCCAAGTAATTTCATCCATCACTAGGCACAAACATGATAGTACCATATGGTCAGAAGGCAGCAGCAAAAAGCTCCATTCTTATTGATGGGGATTGATTCTGAAACTAAGCAATGCTGCTTAGCCATGAATTATTGTTTAGCTAGCTTCTTATGCCTTGCTCTACCAGAGCGTTCAGTTCAGCAGGTGAACTGCATACTCTATATCTCTATATGCACCTAAGTTTCTTTCAGCCCAGCTTACACAGGGAGCGCAGGGACAGCAGTTGAAACAAAAAGCAGAATTGCGACTTGGTTCCTAAAAAGCCACTGGGATGAAGCAAAGAGAGCCAGCTGCAAGATGAGAAAGCGGCAATATTAAGACCAATAAGCATGCCCAATGCCCAGAACTCCGACATAAGAACGATAATGTGTCAGTGACTTGTGTGACGTGAAGAGCCCACAATGACCTACTGACAGCAGTAAGGAAAATATCAGACCACAATGGAGAGATATAAGACCATAACACAGAGGAGTGGAATTAGGCCATTCAGCCCATTAAGTTTGTTCTACCTTTCAATCATGGTTGACTTATTATGTACTATGATATATGATCATTGTTTATTTCCAAAGTGGGTATTGAACTAACTGCTGAAGAGGAGGTACATATCAATAGTATACTAGTAAATTGGCTTATTATTGTCACATGTATCAAGGTACAGTGAGGAAACACAATTTACTCTTGCATGTGCTGAGAATCCAAAGATGCTGGTTCTGATGAAGGGTCTCGGCCAGAAACTGTTTGTACACTTCTGTAGTTGCTGCCTCGCCTGCTGAGTTCCTTCAGCATTTTCTGTCTGGTACGGAGAAAAGCATTGTTTTGCATGCTCATACATAGCATTTCATCACATCAGTGGAGACAGCACAAAGGAATAGCATTAACAGAATGCAGAATGTAGCGCTACAGTTATTGAGAGAATGCAGTGTAGGTAGACAATAAAGCGTAGGGCTAGGGAGAGGAAACTTGTAAAATCAAGTGTTCCTCTTGTCATGCATGAGGTCTGTTCAGTAGTGAACAAGATATCACACATTAGTTAGATAAAGAAAATGCAGTGTAGGTAGACAATAAAGTGCAGGGCTAGGAAGAGATAACTTGTAAAATCAGAGACAATGCCAGTAACTCAAACACAGTTAAGATTGTCAGATATTAGATTCAACTAATCATTCATTGTTCATTGTTCAACACACCTTCGGGGGTGTGAGGAAGCTCTGTGGTATATGGCAATGGAAAAGTATAAAATGAGTCATTTGTGAATTGATGTAATGATGCCATCATACCTACGATGTAAGCAAACATGTTAATTGGTATCACTCTGTAATAAAATGTAGGAGTCCAGGACCAGAGGACACAGCCTCAGAATATGAGGACTTCCCTTTAGAATAGAGATGCGGAGAAGTTGGTAAACCTGTGGAATTGGCCACAGACATTTGTGGAGGCAAAGTGGTTGAGTATATTTAGAGTGGAATTTGATAGGCTTGTGATTAATAATGACGTTAAAAGTTACAGCACTATTTCCTTTTAGAGTGATTTTTGTGTTTAGGATATATACATTTAGCAATTGACTTTGGCTACCAGTCTTCACATCTGAATATGTATTGTGTATTTAATTTGAAGTCCAGCTCTGAACAATGGGTTCCTAAAAGCTGTGAATCCCAGTCTGGACAATACTGATTAAAATTCATTTGGATGTCTGTGGTGTGGATGTGAATCAGGAGGTATGAAGGTTTTATGTAGTTACAAAGAAAGCATTGCCCATGCATTGTAAATATGGAGTTGTCTGATGATGGCACATAAAGTATCGAGCCCCATGTTGGTCCAGCAAGACCTTTTGACCAAAAGCATCTCTATATGATGCCTGCTGTACCTTGTTTTTTCGAATAAAGAAGCTGCTTTGTATCTATCAGTAATCTTCTCTGGTGACTTCATACACGCAACAACATTTCCCAACTTTTTTAGTCCAAACCACTTTTGTACCTGCCAATCTCCCCCTAATATTTGCCCCTCTTAGGCACAATATACTTCCTGGCACCCCCACAGTGTAAAAACATGACTACCATATACTATCATGAGAAAAATGATTCACCTTTAAATTTTTATTTGTCTTTAATCCTTGCTTACACAGTACCAGTGTGCTGTACAGCAGTTTCAATATCAATGTGATCCTTGAGCTTGATGGTTCAAGTTGTGACAGCAAAAGCCTTCAGTCCCCTCACATAACCATGTCCAGGCAGTTTTTGTTTTTTGTGAGTATGTGGTTCACTGCACTGAAGCCTCTTTCAACAAGGTAAGAGGATGGAAATGCAATGAAGAACAATTTGGCTCTTCTCCAAAGACCAAGAAACTTTGTATGACAGTGTGTCCACATATTACAAGAACTGACATTTTTGAAAAGCATTTTTCCTTCTTCAGCATTCTGAGTTTTGATAATTTTTTCATGCAAATTTTCTTTCTGTTCTTCCACCTTGCAAAGAAATGGGTTTATTACCCAGTCTTGAATTTCCAGAACATTCAAATCCTTGAACTGATCCTTGAATCAAATCTGAAAATCCTTCTTCAGTGACTGCAGGTGTAAGCGATACTTTTGCAGATCGCCGTCCGTGAAAGAGAGTGCCATACTTTCCATGCAGGAAAGCTGTGAGAACATTCTTCTCCCAATGTTTTGCTTATATATTACAAATTTTCTGATAAGAGCGGACTCTGCACTTGTTGCCTGGATTAAATTGAAATTCTTACCCTGCAGTTTCATATTTAGAATGTTGATTTTATCATACAAATCTGATTGGTATGCCACATCTCCACATAGAAGTTCAATATTGTTTCCCAAGCTCTTGTTGACTTTGAGCAAAAATTCAACCAGTGAAATTCAAAAAGATCAAAGAAATGTTTAAGCAGCACCCAACGTATTTCAGAGTGGAGAAGCAACCATTCAAAATGTTCATCATTATCTTGGCATAACTGGTGAAATATTCTGCCATTTAATGGATGAGCTTTAATTTTGTTGATAATAGATATTAGAAGAGTCATGCTTGAAAAATGTCATTGGCGGAGGTGTTTGGCTGTGAGATGTTGACAATGAATTACACAATAGAATGCAAACAGACTTGGAATTTCTTTTTTCATAAATGCCACTAAACCAGCATGGCAACCTGTTATAAATGGTGCTCCATCTGTTGTACAAGAAATCATGTTCCTAATCAGAGTACTTCTATCCTCCATAAACATTTTGAGCTCATCGTAAATTGATTCTCCATTGATATATGTTTTAAACTTTTTACAAAAGAGAATCTCTTCACAAAGTTTTCCATTTTTGATGAACTGTTAGATTAGATTAGATTCAACTTTATTGTCATTGTGCCGAGTACAAATACAAAGCCAATGAAATGCAGTTTGCATCTAACCAGAAATGCAAAGAATAGTGTTATTTACAAAATAACTGCGAATAAAAAAATAAGTGCTACAGCATACAAATATAAAAGTACTGAGACAGTACAATATGGGTGCAATACTGCTTAGCGCTGTGATGTGAGGTTCAGCAGGGTCACAGCCTCAGGGAAGAAGCTCTTCCTGTGCCTGCTGGTGCGGGAGCAAAGGCTTCTGTAGCGCCTACCGGATGGGGGGAGAGTAAAAAGTCCATGGTTAGGGTGAGATGCATCCTTGATAATGCTTTTCGCCCTGCCCAGTCAGCGTTTATGGTAAATGTTCTCAATGGTGGGCAATTGGGTGCCAATAATCCACTGGGCAGTTTTCACCACACACTGGAGTGCTTTGCGGTCCAATACGGGACAATTGCCATACCACACTGAGATGCAGTTGGTGAGTATGCTCTCAATGGTACAGCGGTAAAAGTCCGTCAGTATCCTGGGACAGAGGTGAGCTTGATGCTCCGCAGGAAATAAAGGCGTTGTTGTGCCTTTTTGATCAGGATGGAGGAGTTCATATGCCATTAGCAATTCCTCATTGTCTCACACAGTTGTATCCCAAATTCTGTTTTCTTGCAGCTCTGTGCAAAATTAATACTCAATGTCTTCACTCATTTCGTCAATGTGACAAGCTACAGAGTTATTACTCAGAGGAATTGGTATCTATTTTGAGAACAGTGGTGACCACTTCTGATGCAGCTCAAATTATTAATCCTTCACCAATTGTAGGAGTTTTTTGTCACTTTTCTTTCATTTTGGAAAAGCAATGAGACTACTATCAAGGTCGTTGTTAATTTTCTTGGCAAATAACTCTTTCGTCTTCTGGAACAGACTAATACCATAAATATTTTTTTCAGGGTGTCTTCTATGGAAGCATTCTGGCATCTGGATGGTTCCATGGTTTCATGGCTTCATTAGACAGTACAGTATTACAACTAAATCACATGGGGCATTGCTGATCTGACAAGAATGGAATAAAACTATACTCCAGGTATGTAGCATTGTACTGATACACTTTTTGTAGTTTCTGGTTCTTAGCAGGATTAGAATTCAAGGCTTCACCACCTTCAGACTCATAGAGATCACACCATACATATTTATCCATCATTAACAGAGCTAAGGCAGGGAGGGAACGTCGACTCTGACCATGAGAGACCTGTGTCAGCAAAGGCTCAGATTAGAAGTCTGTGTGGGGCGCCACTCCTTGCACAGACACAGAAGCAATGTGTGATTAAGTGTCTTGCTCAAGGGCACAAACACTCTGCCACAGCTGAGGCTCGAACTAGCAACCTTCAGTAACTAGACGAATGCCTTAACCACTTGGCCACGTGCCTAACACTAACAGAGCTAAATTAAAATTAAAAAATTAACACAAACTGAGAATATCTATTGGATGTTGATGCTAGCAGTGAGTTGACAAGGTCTGTCAAGTTTCGTGCCTCAAGTTAGGGTGCTGGTTACCCCCTGACGAATCGCACCTTCAACAACTTTTATTTCCCCTAATGCCTACTTGGGGAGCAGTACCACTCCTGCTAGGAATCACTGGGTTACAGGGAGAAGGCAGGAGAATAGGGTTGAGAGGTTTAATAAGGCAGCCATGGTGGAGCACTTGATAAACCAAATGACTTAATTCTGCTCTTTAATCCTATGGTGTTATGGTCTTAAGTACATGTTTGTTCCATCAGGTATCTATGGGAGATTATTATAAAGAACACTCACCTTCACCGTAGCCTACAAAGTTTTGGTCTGAGATTTTCTGATATTCAGAAACATTTAAAACCTATCATTCACATCCCCATCTCTCGGCATCCATTTTCCAGTTTCCTGTTGTCTGTTGACAGTATTGGGCTGACCTTGTTGGCTGTGGCTGAGGAGTTCCAAAGGAGCCTGCCAAGAATCCACTATCACCATGAAATGCCCATGCAGTCAGCCGATGGCTTCAGGAGACTGAACCCATCGGATTATCTTGCTGCTGATCCCCAACCAACACCAGTAGTAGGAGAGGGCAGTAGACTATGGAAGAAAGGGAAGATAGACACCTTATGCCATTAATAAAGCATAGAACATTGAACATTAGAGCTGAATACAGATCTTTCGGCCCACAATGTTGTGCTAATCTTTTAAGCTATTCTAACATCAGTTTAATCCTTCTCTACACATAGTCCTCCACTTTTCTATGTCTCTAGGAAGATTTGATGACTCCTCTGCCAACTCATGCTAAAAGGTGTCCCAATGACATAACGATTAGAGCCACAGAGCTGCTGCCATCCGCTTTGTAACCCGGCTTTGATCCAGACCTCCGGCACTGTGTGCAATCTGCATGACTATTCCTCTGATTAGAGGGGTTTCTTCCCCCCCCTATTTTCTCTCACATTTGACATGTGAGTTAGCAGGTTAAATAGCTTCTGTAAACTGCCCCTAGCGTGTAGATGGGTGCTAGAATCAGAGAGGAGGTTTTGAGAATGTAGGAAAATAAATTAGGATTTTTTAAACTTAGAGATACAGCGTGCACACTGCCAATGAAGCCGTGCCACCCAGCACCCACTGATTGACCCTAGCCTAATCACAGGACAACTTACAATGACCAATTAACCTACTAACTGGTACATCTTTGGACTGTTGGAGGAAAGTGGAGTACTGGAGAAAACCCACACACATACAGGAAAGAACATACCATCTTACTTACTGAGCTGAACTCCAAAATCCAATGCCCCGAGCTGCAACAGCTTCGTGCTAACCGCAGCACTGTCATGGTGCCCCAATGAGCACACGATGGCAGACTTGGAGACAATGGACTGAAGGGTTTTTTTTCCATGTTGTACTGCTCTAAGTGTTGCTTGCCTTTCACTTTGTGGCAGTTCCAGCTTTAGTCTCTGTTTTACAACTCCTATTTTATCAATCTTTCTCTCGTCTCACCTATCTCTTTCTCTGCAATCTCCACTAGTATTACAACCATCAAAAACGTCCACTCCTCCAGTTATTCATTTATCTAAAGACACAGGCTGGTAAAGCACTCCTGGCCCAATGAGCCTGCGCTGCCCAATTACACCCAGGCAACCAATTAACTGACTGACCTGTTCACCTCTTGAATGTGGGAGGAAATCGGAGAGCACCCAGAGAACAGCCATGCGGTGAAGAGGAGAGCATACAAACTCATTACAGGCAGCGTCAGAATCGAACCCAGACTGTTAATGCTGTAACAGCATGATGCTAACTGCTATGCTGTCCTGCCCACCCTGGTTCTCATCTGCAGAATATAGTGAAGTCAAATTGCTACACAATTTACTGATTAAAGGTTGGGCTTCTGAGCTAAAACGGACATCAAACTAAGACTGAAATAAAAGGTAACAAGGGGAACAATAATCTGTTTTCACTCCAGTTTAATTATTCTTATGATGTGTCGTTTCTGTTAACAACCATTATGCTGTTGACACAGTTCCCATTAATAAAACTGTGATCATTTAGCACTTCATCGGTGACCCAAATTCTCAGTCTATGCTTCATAGAGAGAGTCTCTTATTATCTGACCAGCTACATGATAATTTGTGAAAAGCAGAATTTTAGAAGCATAGGAGTGAGTGGGACCCTTGCCAGAAAACTCCTGCCTCAGAATCTGGAAGGACACTAGCAATGCAATCAGGCCCATTCTGCCAGTAAATCCTGTGTGAAATGCTGAGTCTATCTTTTCTGTCCGCAGAACTGTCACCCTTTTGCATTATCAGAATGTATTGCAAAAGCCGTCAGAAGTGGAAACAAACCCGTCAGTTTTCAAGAGCAGCAGACACAAAAAGCTGGAGAAACTCAGCAGGTTGGACAGCATGTATAGAGAGGAATAAACTGTCAACGTTTCAGTCTAAGACTCTTCATAAGCTCACCAATACCTCTACTTCCTTAGGAGGCTAAGGAAATTTGGCACATTCCTGTCAAACCAATTTTTACCATTGTGCCATAGGAAACAAAATAACTGAATGCAGAATGGCTTGTTATGGCAACTGTTCTGCACATGACTGCAAGCAACTGCAGGGTTGTCATGAGAAGACTACGGGTTAAGACACAGGAGCAGAATTAGGCCATTCAGCCCATTGAGCATGATTCACCATTCTATCAAAGCTGATTTATTATCCCTTTCAACCCCATTCTCCTGCCAGCTCCCTGTAACCTTTGATGCCCTGACTAATCAAAAAGTTATCAATCTCTGCTTTATATATATTCAATGACTTGGCCTCCACACCATCCATAACGATGAATTCCTGAGATTCACCAAGCTCTGGCTAAAGACATTCCCCCTTATCTCTGTTCCAAATGGACATCCCTCTATTCTGAGGCTGTACCCTTTTGTCCTAGGCTCACCCACTATAGGAAACACCCTAACCACATCCAATCTATCTGCACCGTTCAATATTCAATAGATTACAATGAAAGTCCACCCACCCCTCCCCCTGGCATTCTTCTATACTCCAGTGAGTACAAACCCAGAGCCACCAATGCTTGTCATACTTTAAACCTTTCATTCCTGGATTCACTCTCGTGAACCTCCTCTGGACTCTTTCCAATGCCAGCATAGCTTAGATAAAAAGGAAAGGTACGTTGCACCTGGAGTTTCTCCGGTTAGCGGGCGATTTCCCTCCACACCTCTCTAAACGTAGTGGGGAACCGTGTACGAGGAAAATTACAGCAGTGGTTTGCCATTGCCTTTTCCTGGGTGAGCTTCCAAAGAGATCACCAGCTTGTAACCCAGCACAGATGGAAAGCGTGCAGGGGAGCCGGCTGGATTCGAACTCAGGACCTCTTGTCCGGCACTCATGCCACTATGCCACCAGCCAGGTCCTATCTTAGATAAGGAGACCAAAATTGCTCACAATGTGAACACGGTTTAGTACACCACAGAAACCAGCCTCCTCTCCATGGGCCTTGTCTATACCTCCATAGGCTTGTCATATGTAGAGCCTTTGATGGCTCTGGGACTGTATTTACTAGGATTTCGAAGAATGAGGAGAAACCTCATTGAAACCTATCGAATGATGAAAGGCCCTGATAGAATGGATGTAGAGAGGATATTTCCTATGGTGGGAGAGTCTAAGACTAGAGGACACAGCCTCAGAATAGCTGGGCGTCATTTTAGAATGGAGATGAGGAGGAATTTCTTTAGTAAAAGCGTGGTGAATCTGTGGAATTCTTTGCCACAGGCAGAGGCAGCTGTGGAGGCCAAATCGTTATGTATAAAAAGAGATTGATAGAATATTGATTGGTCAGGACATGAAGGGATACAGCAGGAAGGCAGGAGACTGGGGCTGAGAGGAAACATCGATCAGCCATGATAAGATGGCAGAGCAGTCTTGTCAAGCCAAATGGCCTAATTCTGCTCCTATACTGGGTCAATAAAAGTAACCAGGTAATCAAAGATCCCACCCACTCCAGACATTCATAGAACATAGAATAGTACAGCACAGTACAGGCCCTTCGGCCCACATTGTTTTGCTGACCCTCAAACCCTGCCTCCCATATAACCCCCCACCTTAAGTTCCTCCATATACCTGTCTAGTAGCCTCTTAAACTTCACTCGTGCATCTGCCTCCACCTCTGACTCAGGCAGTGCATTCCACGCACCAACCACTCTCTGAGTAAAAAACCTTCCTCCAATATCCCCCTTGAACTTCCCACCCCTTACCATAAAGCCATGTCCCCTTGTATTGAGCAGTGGTGCCCTGGGGAAGAGGCACTGGCTATCCACTCTATCTATTCCTCTTAATATCTTGTATACCTCTATCATATCTCCTCTCATCCTCCTTCTCTCCAAAGAGTAAAGCCCTAGCTCCCTTAATCTTTGATCATAATCCATACTCTCTAAACCGGGCGACATCTTGGTAAGTTTCCTCTGTACCCTTTCCAATGCTTCCACATCCTTCCTATAATGAGGTGACCAGAACTGGACACAGTACTCCAAGTGTGGCCTAACCAGAGTTTTATAGATCTGCATCATTACCTTGCAACTCTTAAACTCTATCCCTCGACTTATGAAAACTAACACCCCATAAGCTTTCTTAACTACCCTATCTACCTGTGAGGCAACTTTCAGGGATCTGTGGACATGTACCCCCAGATCCCTCTGCTCCTCCACACTACCATGTATCCTGCCATTTACTTTGTACTCTGCCTTGGAGTTTGTCCTTCCAAAGTGTAACACCTCACACTTGTCCGGGTTGAAATCTATCTGCCACTTCTCAGCCCACTTCTGCAACCTATCAATGTCTCCCTGCAATCTTCGACAATCCTCTACACTACCTACAACACCACCAACCTTTGTGTCGTCTCCAAACTTGCCAACCCACCCTTCTACCCCAACATCCAGGTCGTTAATAAAAATCACGAAAAGTAGAGGTCCCAGAACAGATCCTTATGGGACACCACTAGTCACAACCCTCCAATCTGAATGTACTCCCTCCACCACCACCCTCTGCCTTCTGCAGTCAAGCCAATTCTGAATCCACCTGGTCAAACTTCCCTGGATCCCATGCCTTCCAACTTTCTGAATAAGCTTACCGTGTGTACCTTGTCAAATGGCTTACTAAAATCCATACAGATCACATCTACTGCACTACCCTCATCTATATGCCTGGTCACCTCCTCAAAGAACTCTATCTGGCTTGTTAGACACAATCTGCCCTTCACAAAGCCATGCTGACTGTCCCTGATCAGACCATGATTCTCTAAATGCCCATAAATCCTATCTCTAAGAATCTTTTCCAACAGCTTTCCCAACACAGATGTAAGGCTCACTGGTCTGTAATTATCCGGACTATCCCTACTACCTTTTTTGAACAATTCCGTCTTATCCCCTCTGCCATTGGACAGAAGATACGGAAGCCTGGGCACATATACAACCAAACTCAAGGACAACTGCTTCTTCAGAATGGCCCTCTTAGCCTCATAATCTAGCTTGTTATGATCTTGCATGAAGGAGCACATACCAATCCTCACAGCGGGATCAGAAGTGGAGAGAGTGAGCAGCTTCAAGTTCCTGGGCATCAAGATCTCTGAGGATCTAACCTGCTCCCTACATATCAATGTAGTCATAAAGAAGGCAAGACAGTGGCTATACTTTATTAGGAGTTTGAAGAGATTTAGTATGTCAACAACTTCTATAGTTGTACCATGGAAAGCATTCTGACAGGGTGGTATGGAAGGGCTACTGCACAGGACCGAAAGAAGCTGCAGAAGGTCGTAAATCTAGTCGGCTCCATCTTGGGTACTAGCCTACAAAGTACCCAGGACATCTTCAGGGAGCGGTGTCTCAGAAAGGCAGCATCCATTATTAAGGATCTCCAGCACCCAGGGGATGCCCTTTTCTCACTGTTACCATCAGGTAGGAGGTACAGAAGCCTGAAGACACACACTCAGCAATTCAGGAACAGCTTCTTCCCCTCTGCTATCTGATTTCTCAATGGACATTGAATCTTTGGACACTACTTCACCTTTTTTTTAATAAATAGGCTTTTTTAAAATCTATTCAAATACGTAATTGATTTACTTGTTTATTTATTATTATTATTAGTATTTTTTCTCTGCTAGATTATGTATTGCATTGAACTACTGTTGCTAAGTTAACAATTTTCGTGTGACATGCCGGTGATAATAAACCTGATTCTAATTCTGTAGTCTTTACACCGTATCCTGCATTGTTATTGTTTTACCTTGTTGTACCTCAACGTACTGTGTAATGGTCTGATCTGTATGAACAGTATACAAGACAAGCTTTTCACTGTATCTTGCCAAGTGATAATAATAAACCAATGCCAATACCAATCTTTCTGTTGTGCAGTTCATTATAGTTCATCAATGACCTTAATGCAATGTGCTAAATCTTAATTTAGTTCTCCAATTTTAAGTATAAATTTGCTTTTATTTCACCTGCACACACATGAGCAAATGTGCCATGTACCCTGGTCCTGATTGTAGATGGGTGAGCCTGAGGACTGAATACCTTGATCTCAAAGAAACATTTGCTTTGCAAGTCAATTTCATTCAACATCCTTAGTTTTAAGATCACTAGGAACAGGTTCTCTCTCTCTATCCCTGTCATAATTTTATGAGTCTCCCTCAATTCCTGTGCGAGGAGAGGCGCCCCACACAGACTTCCAATCTGCACCTTGTAAGGCATGAAAGTGCCTGACGCAGGCCCCTCATGGTCTGAGTCGACGTTACCTCCCCTCCCCCTCAATTCCCTTTTCAATCTCCATTTTCCAAGAACAGCAACCCCTACTTCTCAGCCAGTGCCCTTAATGAAATCCCCTCATCTCTAAAATCGTTTTAGAAAGTCTTTTCTACATCATCTCTACGGACTTCACATACTTCCTAACTGGACCCAATATTCGACTGTGGCAGAACCTATGTGTTATAAAGGCTCAACTCACAAAAAAGGCTGAATGGGTCAGCCAGCACTACAGAGGGAATTGGACAGACTACATTATGGGTTGAGACCTTCATCTGGATCCTTTGTCCATTTTTCCCCATAGATGCTGCTTGATCTGTTGAGTACCTCTGGCTGTTTAAAAGCAAAAGTGTAATGCTGGGGCTTTATAAGATATTGGTCAGACCACATTGGAGTATTGTGAGCAGCTTTGGGCCACCTATCTGAGGAAGGATATGCTGGTGTTGGAGCGGACCCAGTGGAGACTGATCCCAGGGGTAAATGGAATAATGTATGAGTAGTGTTTGATGTCTGGAGTTTAGAAGGGAAAGGAGATTCTCAATGAAACCTACCAAATACTGAAAGGCTTGGATGTAGGGCTTGGAGATGGGAGCAATAGCGAACGAGTCTAAGACCAGAGGGCATCGCCTCAGAGTTAAAGTATGACCCTTTAAGACAGAGATGAGGACAAATTTCTTTAACCAGACAATGGTGAATCTGTGGACAAATGACCAACAGCAGTGGAGACAAGTCCACTCGGTTTTTGATTAAAATGGCATCGAAGGGAGAAGGCGGTAGAAAGGAGCTGAGAGGGAAAAAATAAATCCACCATGATTGAATGGCAGAGCAGACTTAGTGGGCCGAATGACCAAATTCTTTTCCTATGCTTTATGGTCTTTTTGTGTGCACTTCAGATTCCAGCGTCTGCAGACTCTCATGTCCCTATTTTATAAACGCTCATTGTGACTACCTTAATTCCATATCTCATCCTTTAATTTATAAAGCCCATTGTCTCATATGTGTTCCTACCCTGCCAAATGGCAGCGAAAAGATTTCAAGATACAGTTTTAAACAACAAGCAAAACAGTTTTCAGCAGTTTCTGGACCAATATTTGGGTATCAATCAGCATCACGAACAACTGATTTTCTCGTCATTATCAAATTGCTAATTATACAAATGACTACAATTCAGAAAGATTGCTCTGAGGCATTTTGACGAAATGAGAAAGATGCTAGAAATGGAATTCTGCAGCTGTGAATGGTCGCAACCTCAGGGTAGTAATCCTGGATTGCTGCCTGTGCCACACACCAGCAAGGGCAAGAACAGAATGATTGGCAGGTGAATGCATGGCTAAGGAACTGGTGCAGGGGTCGACAGATTTCTGGATCACTAGGATCTCTTCTAGGGAAGATATGACTAGTACAAAAGGGATGGGTGACACTTGAACCCCAGGGGGACAAATATCCTTTTGGTTTGCTAGAGCTTTTGTGGGGGGGAGGGGTGTTTAAACTAATTTGGTGGGAGGATGGGAAGTAGAGTGATAGGGCTGCAGATGGTGCAGTTGGCATACAAGCAGACCCAGTGTGTAGTGAGACTGTCAGGAAGGGTGGGCAGATGATAGGGCAAAATTGCAGTCACTGGGATGAGTTGCAAGGTAAAAGGTGGACAAAATTGAAAAGGATGACGAATACAGGACTGAAGGTGTTACATTTGAATACACGTAGTATACGGAATAAGGTCATTATCTTGTAGTGCAGTTAGAAATTGGCAGATATGACATTGTAGGCATCACTGAGTCATAACTGAAAGAAGATTGTAGTCAGGAGCTTAACCTCCAAGGATACACATTGTATCAAAGGGATAGGCAGGTGGGCAGATGGGCAGGCGTGGAACTGTTGGTAAGAGATAATATCAAATTCTTAGAAAGAATAGGATTGGATAATGCAGAACCCTTGTGGGTAGAGTTAAGAAACTTTGAGCGTAAAATGACCCTGATGAGAGATATCTGCAGGCCTTCGAACAGTAGTCAGGTTGTGGGGCTTGAATTACAACGGAGATAGAAAAGGCAAGTCAAAAGAGTAATGTTGCAACAGTCATGGGGGATTTCAATATGCAGGTATATTGTGATAATTAGGTTGGTGCTGGAAAGAATTTTAAGGATGCTTATGAGATGGCTTTTTAGAGCAGCCTGTGGTTGAGCCCACCAGGGAAAAAAGCTATTCTGGATTGGGCATTGTGTAATGAACCAGATTCGGTTAGGGAGTTTAAGGTAAAGGAGCCCTTGTGAATCAAGGAGCTGGCCAATGTTAATTGGACATTAGCAGGGATGATGACAGAACACCAAAGGCTAGAGCTTCTGAGATCAATATGGAAGGTTAAATACATCCCAAGGAAGTAGTAGTATTCTAAAGGCAGGATCATGCAACCGTGGCAGACAAGGGAAGTCAAAGACAACATAAAAGGAACAGAGAATGCATATAATAGAGCAAAAATTAGTGGGAAGTTAAAGGATTGGGAAGCTTTTAAAAACCAATAGAAGGCAACTAAAAAAACCATCAAGAGGGAAAGGATGAACTATGAAGGTAAGCTACCCAAAATTTCAAAGAGGATACCTGATGATTTTTTTTTCAGACATATAAACAGTAAAAGGGTGACGGTGCTTGGAAAGCTGTAAAGTCTGAAGTTAGATCAGATGGACAAGATGGACAACACCCCGGGGTTCTGAAAGAGGTAGCTGAAGAGATTATGGAGGCGGCAGTAATAATCTTTCAAGAATCAATAGATTCTGGCATGGCTCAAGAGGACTGAAAAGTGCAAATGTCATTCCAGTCTTCATCAAGAGAGGGAGGCTGCTGGTGATCAGTGGAGTTCTGCAGGTTCAGTGCTGGGACCACCTCTTTTTATGTTATATGTCAATGATATGGATGACAGAATTGATGAATTTGTGTTCAAGTTTGTGGATGATATAAAGATCGGTGGAGAAGCAGGCAGTGTTGAGGAAGCAGGGAGAAGAATGAGGAAAGAAGTGCAGATGGAATACGGTGTTAGGAAGTGTATGGTATTGCACATTGGTGGAAAGAACAAAAGCAGACACTATTTTCCAACTAGGAAGAAAATTCAAAAATCTGAAGTGCAAGGGGATTTGGAAGTCCTCATACAGGATTCCCTAAAGATTAACTTGCCGAGTCCCACGATGAATTGCAAAAGGGGAGGAAATATTCTGCTTAGTGATAATAGAAGCAGATGGGTGTGAATAAATTATCTCAATTCATTTAATGAAAGATGGTCCAAATCCAAATTTCTTAAGTGCAAACATCATATATGGCCATTCCACTTGGTTAAACGCATGCTGTGCATCTAATGAAATGGCTACAGCCTCTTCTGCATGTTTTGCATATAAAATATTGAAAAGACGACGCAAATTAAAATACATATGTCTACCTGGCATAAAGCCAGTTTGATCTGGATGAATAATAGAACAAATGCATTCTTTAAACCTATTGGCGAGGACTTTTCCAGGAATTTTGGTTTCAATGGGCAGCAGCGAAATGGGGCGATATGATGAAACCACTTCGGGATCACAGCCTGGCTTTGGAATCAGAGAAACATTAGCTTTACATAAAGTGGGTGGCAATCTGGAAGCTATCCTAGAGTGATTCAACATTCGTAAAAGCAGAGGTGACAATTTTGGACCAAATACTTTGAAGAATTCCATGCTAAAACCATCTGGACCCGCTGCCTTATTATTGGGGAGGGAAGAGATGACCTTCTTGATCTCATCTAGGCTTATATCAGCATCAAGTGTATTTACTGAATCTGTTGACAGCGTGGGCAGGTTCAGATTATCAAAAAATGCTTCCATAGCTTCAACGTCCGGACCGCCGTGTGATCGGTAAACATTAGCATAGAACTCCGCAAAACACTTATTAATTTTTTCCGGGTCTGTCAATAAAAAGCCATCTTTCACCTTTATACGATGTATGGTCCTGGAGGCCTGCATCTGTCTTAACTGATGGGCTAATAACTTATGGGGCTTTTCACCAAGCTCAAAATACCTCTGTCTGACTTGTGTTAGTAGTTTTGAAACACTGTTGGACATTATAGAATTATACTCATACCATAAGGCAGTAATCTTATTAAGTAATTCTGCTTCCTGGTTTATTTTGTAAGAAGCTTCCAGATTTGCCAACTGATCATCTATTTCGGTTAACCTTTTCCTGAACCTTCTTTTTTTCGCTGTCTCATATGCTATTATGCAACCTTTAATAGCCACCTTCATGGCCTCCCAAAGAATGGAATTATCAACACTGCCCACATCATTGGTGTTTAAATGTAGATCTATCTTATCTGAAAGATAAGAGCAAAAAAATCCTTATCTTTTAGCAAAGCATTATTTAAACGCGAACTACATTCACCTCTTTTGTGGTTCAATTTGAGTATAAGGGAGACAGGAGTATGATTCGATATAAGTATATTATGGTAAGTGCAATCGACTACTGACGAGACCAATTTTGAATCTAACAGAAAATAATCTATCCTAGAGTAAGATTTATGTACTGCAGAGAAATACAAAAAATCCTTCCTGGGATTAAGAAGCCTCCAAATATCCACTATGTTATACAATTGAATGAGATTATTAAGTGTTACACTATTTTTAAGTGAACAAACTTGTGGACGTTGTCTATCTAGGAGGGAGTTATCATGGGACTCGTCAGGCTGCCTCCTTTCTCCATTTTTGTTTGCAGTTATCATTGAGCCACTGGTTGTTATCATCAGACAGGACCCTTTGATATCTCCCATTGACATGCATGGACATAAGCATCACCTTTCGTTATACGCTGACGATGTCCTTTTATATATAAATATTGGTAGTTTCTCAGGTTTCTCTATTAATTGGGATAAGAGTGAACTAATGCCAGTCACTGCAGTGGATAATACAGCATATTTACAGTCCATTCCCTTTAAAATAACTTATCATAATTTTTCCAATCTTGGTGTGACTTTTACAAAAAACCCAGATAACATTTTGCAAGTGAATTGGCGAAACAAGGTTGAGCAGGTTGAACGCAATATTGACTTTTGGAAAACCCTTCCAATTTCTTTGGTGGGGAGGGTTAACACAAACAAGATGACTGTACTGTCACGATTTCTTCATCTCTTCCAGTCAATTCCATGTTTTATTCCTCTGTCATATTTTAAGCAATTGGATTCAATTATTATACCCTTCATTTGGAATTATAAAGCCATTCGAATTGCTAAAAAAATACTTGGCAAAGCCCAATGAAGCAGGTGGTTTTGCCCTACCGAACGTTAAAATGTATTACTGGGCTGCCCACCTATCCATTCTGGCATGGTGGAAAAAAGGCCCACCCTTTACCTCAGACTTGTGCCCAGCATGGTTACTCATAGAGCGAGTGCTTTGTAAGAAGACTTCCTTACCAGCTCTCCTTAATAGCCCCACTGCAGTTAATAAGTCACGTTTTAGTAACAGCTTCGTAGTTGGCAGCACTATAAGAATTTGGAAGCAGATTCAGCTACACATTAAGGCTCCAAAAACTTATATCGACACTCCGATTTGTGACAATCATTCCTTTTTCCCTGACCTTAATGATACTTTTTTTTCTACCTGGAAACAGAGAGGCATCTGTTGTATAGGTGACCTATATACTAATGGAAACTTTGCCTCATGTGCGCAGTTACAAGCAGTTTACAATATCCCCGCATCTAGTTTTTTTAGATATTTACAAATTCAAGATTATGTTACAAAATACATACCTAACTTCAAAGTTTTAGACAAACATGAGTCCCTGGAGGCAATAAATAAATTTTGATCCTGTTACTCGTAGTGCGGTATCCTATTTTTATCAGATCCTACATAATGGAGCTCGAGTGAATACAGTACTGCAGGTTTTAAACAGGCAAGGGTGGATGAATTGGGTATAGAACTGACAGAAGAGGTCTGGGATGAGTGTTTAAAGAGTATACGTGATTGTTTGGTCAGCGTCAGACACAGACTTAAACAGTTTAAAACAATATATAGACTCCATTATTCCAAAGAAAAGTTGCACGTTTTCTACCCTGATGTTTCACAAGTTTGTAATAGATGTAAATCTGTGAACAGTAACTTGTCACATTCATTCTGGTCATGTTGTAAGCTTTGTGCATACTGGAAAAGTATTTCTCACTGTGTCTCTGAGGCTTTTGGGAAGTGGTGGGAACCAGATCCATTCATAGCCATCGTAGTATTTGTTGAGACTTGGACATAGCTACGCTTCGCTTTCTGCATTCCACCTTGCCTGAGAAATTGGTCTGTCAACTGACTCTGAAGACGAGCGGTATTTGTTTTATTCTTATTTGTTCTTTTCAGCCACAGTGAAGGCTTCGTTTCCATTTGAGCGTTTTAGTCAACGGCCCTGTTTTGCCTAGCGTTTATTGTTTTCTTTTTCCCTTTAACACTGTTCACATTAAAGTCTGTGAAATATCGACCTGCTTCAGTTTCTCTCACTCCGCACTCTGGCCATGTCCGAACCGGGTGAGTGTCACAAAAGAGAAACATTATTCCTCCTGGCTACAATCAGTCCTGCAACAATATTGACACGAGAGGGAGCAGATGTTGGAATCTGGAGTATCAAGCTGTCTGTTGGAGGAATTCAGCAGGTTGATCTGGACTGATGCAGGGTTTCGACTGTAAAAAATTTCAACCATTTTTTTGGGGCAGTACTGTGAAGTAGTGATTAGCTCTATGCTTTACAGTATCAGTGACCCTGGTTCGAATCCCACTACTGTCTGTAAAGAGTTTGTTCCATCTCCCCGTGACTGTGCGGGTTTCCACTGGGTGCTCCAGTTTCCTCCCAAAGTCCAATGACGTATCATTTGGTAGGTTAATTGGCCATTGTAAATTGTCCTGTGATTAGGCTGGGGTTGAATCAGGGGTTGCTTGGCAGTGTGGCTCAAAGGGCCAGAAGGGCCTATTCCACACTTTATCTCAATTAATAAATAAAATAGATAAAATTCTTTTGTCTCCACTATTGTTACTCGATCCACTGAGTTCCTCCAGCAGATTGTTTCTCTGGAGCAATATTTCCCTGCTGAATTCAACAGTAGATGTTTTTCCAAAATAGTTTAAGCCCTCTTTAACATATTTGAATTGCTGGCATACCTCTCAAGGGCAGCTCGCACACGATCTTCTGAATGTGTCTGCATGCTCCTTGGTTTGTGTTTCCTATTTATAGTTCAGCAGCAAACACCCTCCCCCTTCCCCCCTCACTCCCCCCCCCACCCACTCATTCCTTCTGTTGGACAGCTTGGTCGGTGACTGCGCCTGCCTTGATCTTGTTAAATAAAATCATTTGTCTTTAGAATACTAGTCACAGAGCTCACCTATCCAAATTGGCACTGAATACATTCTAACTGTTACTGTGTGATTTTGTATATAATCCTCGGATTTACTGTGAGTCGCTCTTCCCATTTAAAATCCAATATAATTACAGCTGGAAACACAATGTCACATTTCAGACTTAAACATGCATGCCTATTCCTGTCACCTCTTTGTTCAGAGGATTGAGAATCATTGTGTTTTATTATCCCAGGGACTGAGTACATACAATGGATTTGTGGTCAAAACTTACGGGTGGATATGGTAAATTATGATTCTTAGCCATGAGACTGAATTGAGGGCTATATGGCCCATTCTTCCTTCTGTTTCTTATACATTTCATATAACAAAGAATGCAGAACTAAATGGAGGACGGAATAACAGGAACTTATAGAGATTCTGGCCATAAGCAATGGTTACAAAATGTAAGTGAACAGCAGGAAAATAAAAAGGATGAACATGCAGCATAGAATTGGGAGGTGTACAACTACTAATCTCCGGTGACTGGATTGAAGAAATCAGCTGATTCTGCTCCTTGGCATCTTCATAGGAATTCAAAAGTGACAAGCACTAGTTTGGATCCTTGACTCAAAAAAAATAGCTAAAAGGTTAAGCGAGCTTCACAGGGACATTAAAGAGACTGCAGGAATCCTTTATATGGTAAGTCAATGAATGAGAAATATAGCGTTTGACAACAGGCAACAGAGAAACATCGCAGAGCTTTGAGGTAAAGGGTCACAAAGTCTCAGAGCACAAATTGGATAGGTGAATGGAGAATAGGGCACTTCAACGAAACAATGAGAAAGATCATGCTGAGCGGCATGAAATTTTAGAGTGCAAGAAGGAGGTTTGGCAGGCTAACCTTTTCTTGCCCGTCTTTCTCAGATTCTGCACCACATATTGGTTGTGAGTGGCTGGCCATCCTACACAGGTGCCAGGCTTCTCTTCATTTTGTTTCGAAGGCAGCAGGCCAGTTAGGAAACTGCACAAGGGTCACAGTGGATCTGACAACAATAAGAGCACAAATCTGGCAGTGATGGTGCAAAACTGGGCACATGGCCAGTGAGACTGGTGCTCAAAGCAGGCTTCGCACAATAGTGGCACTTTGAGCCCCCTCACTTGGCATAACTGATGCAAGATGAGAAAAATCACACATACATTGTGCACTTACATTTCTTTTGTTGCATCACTGAGCAGAACAATTTGCTAAACACACCTTTCTTTAGGATTCCCTGCTCCGCCGGACCACCAGCCCAGTAGGCTGAGGCTAAGCAGCTGATAGAATAGACATCTTCAATATGAGACAACCACTTGCGTTTCTTACAGCTGCTGGTGTGATCCTCAGAATCAAGTTCATTATCACTGACATATATCATGAAATTCTCCTGACTTCTCCTCTTTCTTTCCGGTTCTGATGAAGGGTCTCGGCCCGAAACGTTGACTTTTTATTCTTTTCCACTAATGCTGCCTGATCTTCCATCATTTTGTGTGTGTTGCTTTGGATTTCCAGAATCTGCAGATTTCCTTGTGTTCACCAGGAAACTTATTGCTTTGTAGCATCAGTACAGAGCAATACATAAATAAAAATAACTTTCAGTCTGTCTTTAAAATAGTGTTATTATTACTTTTGAACATCATTATTTAATTATTAGCAATTTCATGAACATTTCTCAAGCTTCAGCAAATGTAATTAGAAGAGAATTTTGTGAACATTTATTGTTACTCTTCTAAATGGTTTGTTCATACACAAATTAAAATGAAGGTCGGTGATTACACCAAAATACATTACTTTGTGAGTATTTAATTAATCCTGACAAGATCCTGCGCTTGAAAACCTTCAAAAAGGAAATAAATAGATTTGCAATGTTTAAATCATAGATTTGAGTTTAACACATGGATTCTTGCAAAAGGAATTCCATTTTATACCCGAATAGTTCTATTTCAATTTCATGAAAATGAGACAAACTATCAGCAGAGTGAGAATTTTGCCAAATGCGATCTCTCATAGCTCGGTGTGGAGTTATACTGTGTGAAGATATCTCCAGGCCCATTATCGGGTGCAGGTGTTATATTGGGCACCGACTACATTTAAAAAGATCAAATGTTTGGCTGAACATTTTCACAGTGAGATAGATTGACGGATCAATGGATTATTTTACAGCAAAGGTATGGAATACCTTGGTGGCTCATTTTAACACTTAGAATGAAATTGCATGGCTCCCTCCTTCCCGTCATTGATTCAGTTTGTTCCGTACCTCTGGACAATGCCATAGACCCCTACCATTAACTGAGGGGTCCGTGGACCCCAGGATGGGAAACCCTGGTTTAGACTGTTGTAAAAGCAGAGATTTTCCAGGCCGGATGAGTCATGGACTACAATTCCGTTCCCTGTCTGTGCTGGATGGGGAAGTGTGTAGGAATAAGGTAGGGCTCAGCACGGTGTAGCTGCAGCTAAACTGACAACACAGAGGCTGCAGCTACTGCTTCAACAACTGCCTGCTCTGTGGCTTTCCTGTCAGCTGGTAGATGAATAAACGTTAAATGTTTATTGGAATGTAACTGGGAATGTAGAGTTAAGGTCACAGTCAGATCATCGAGATCTTACCAACAGCAGACCAGTCTTGAGGGGCAGAAGTATCCTGATCCTGAGAACGTGTATATTTATATGTTCTCTGATATCACTCTTCGAATGGTCACTTTGAACTCGTGACCCCTGCTCTCACTTTAATTCGTATTTCCTGTTAACTTCTCGGTCACCTTATCTTACAATGCTGTTTTAATTCTCTCATTCTCTTCCTTTCCAGCCCAAAAAAAAACAGGGATGGAAGTTTGACCTTGCAACCAAGTAACAGCTGCACCTTATACTGCAGAGATTGAAGACTTGAACATCTAGCAGAGAAGCAGACCTCCCAGTCGCAGGGTCTGCCAACCATTGAGAGCACACTTGCACCTATTCCCCACATTTCCACTTTCCATTCCTTTGTTTCATTACTCCTGACAAGGGAAGGAAGTTTACCACAACAAGGAGCAATCCCTCAGAACTGCTTTTAAGAGTTCTGTTTGCTGAAAAATTACAAGATCTTCAACTTTTACTTTTTAAGTAATTTTACCTTGGTGCTCGTCACCCTGCTCAGGTGAACATGATTCATAGGTGACTTCAGAGAGAGTGGGTGAAGGCACGCTTCTCAGTTCAGATTTCTAGAGATTGTCAGCTACTTCACAGCAAATGGTTCCCTTTTCCTTCGGAGCAAATCCTAAATATTCAGATCTGTGGGGCGGGGAGGAGGCTGGGGGAACTGGATAGTTTTGGCAATGCTGCCCTCTGCTGTTTGCTGGTTCAATTGCTTCATTTCATTACCAGTATTTTAGTTCAGAGATGTGGTTATTATAGAAAAAAAAGGCTTTCATTGGCGCTTTAACTGATTGTTTTGTGAGATCATTTCAGAGGGCATTTAACAGTTAACCACATTGGTAAAACATGGAGTCAGACAGCATAGGGATGGCAATTCCTCAACCTGAAGGACTTCAATGAACTAAAAAGCGATTTTACCCCATCATCATAACATTATTCCCCTAGATTCATTTAAGTAATAAATTCATTGGATATTATAATATGATTCAAATTCACGTCTCTTGGTTAATGAAGTTCAGGTAGCAATCTAATAACCTAACCCCTATGATATGAACGCTTATTTATCTATGTATTAGATTTTTCAGCTGTTTAGACATTAGAACCATAGAACCATAGAAACTACAGCACAGAAACAGGCCCTTTGGCCCTTCTTGGCTGTGCCGGACCATTTTCTGCCTAGTCCCACTGACCTGCACACGGACCATATCCCTCCATACACCTCCCATCCATGTATCTGTCCAATTTATTCTTAAATGTTAAAAAAGAACCCGCATTTACCACATCGTCTGGCAGCTCATTCCATACTCCCACCACTCTCTGTGTTGAGAAGCCCCCACAATGTTCCCTTTAAACTTTTCCCCCCTCACCCTTAACCCATGTCCTCTGGTTTTATTCTCCCCTTGCCTCAGTGGAAAAAGCCTGCTTGCATTCACTCTATCTATACCCATCATAATTTTATATACCTCTATCAAATCTCCCCTCATTCTTCTACGCTCCAGGGAATAAAGTCCTAACCTATTCAACCTTTCTCTGTAACTGAGTTTCTCAAGTCCTGGCAACATCCTTGTAAACCTTCTCTGCACTCTTTCAACCTTATTTATATCCTTCCTGTAATTTGGTGACCAAAACTGAACACAATACTCCAGATTCTGCCTCACCAATGCCTTATACAACCTCATCATAACATTCCAGCTCTTATACTCAATACTACGATTAATAAAGGCCAATGTACCAAAAGCTCTCTTTACAACCCTATCTACCTGTGATGACACTTTTAGGGAATTTTGTATCTGTATTCCCAGATCCCTCTGTTCCACTGCACTCCTCAGTGCCTTACCATTAACCCTGTATGTTCTACGTTGGTTTGTACTTCCAACGTGCAATACCTCACACTTGTCAGTATTAAACTCCATCTGCCATTTTTCAGCCCATTTTTCCAGCTGGTCCAAGTCCCTCTGCAGGCTCTGAAAACCTTCCTCATTGTCTACTACACCTCCAATCTTTGTATCATCAGCAAACTTGCTGATCCAATTTACCACATTATCATCCAGATCATTGATATAGATGACAAATAACAATGGACCCAGCACTGATCCCTGTGGCACACCACTAGTCACAGGCCTCCACTCAGAGAAGCAATTCTCTACCACCACTCTCTGGCTTCTTCCATCGAGCCAATGTCCAATCCAATTTACCACCTCTCCATGTATACCTAGCGACTGAATTTTCCTAACTAACCTCCCATGCGAGACCTTGTCAAAGGCCTTACTGAAGTCCATGTAGACAATATCCACTGCCTTCCCTTCATCCACTTTCCTGGTAACCTCCTCGAAAAACTCCAACAGATTGGTCAAACATGACCTACCACGCACAAAGCCATGTTGACTCTCCCTAATAAGCCCCTGTCTATACAAATGCTTGTAGATTCTGTCTCTTAGTACTCCCTCCAATAACTTACCTACTACTGACGTTAAACTCACCGGCCTATGATTTCCCGGATTACTTTTCAATCCTTTTTTAAACAACGGAACAACATGAGCCACTCTCCAATCCTCCAGCACTTCACCCGTAGACAGCAACATTTTAAATATTTATGCCAGGGCCCCCGCAATTTCAACACTAGTTTCCTTCAAGGTGCGAGGGAACACCCTGTCAGGTCCCGGGGATTTATCCACTTTAATTTTCCTCAAGACAGCAAGCACCTCCTCCTTTTCAATCTGTCCAGTTGCCATGGTCTCACTACTTGATGCCCTCAATTCCATAGATTTCATGCCAGCTTCCTTAGTAAATACAGACGCAAAAAAACCTATTTAAAATCTCCCCCATTTCCTTTGGTTCCGCACAAAGCCGACCACTCTGATCTTCAAGAGGACCAATTTTATCCCTTACAATCCTTTTGCTCTTAATATACTTGTAAAAGCTCTTTGGATTATCCTTCACTTTGACTGCCAAGGCAACCTCATGTCTTCTTTTTGCCCTCCTGATTTCTTTCTTAAGTATTTTCTTGCACTTCTTAAACTCCTCAAGCACCTGATTTACCCCCTGTTTCCTATACATTTCATACAACTCCCTCTTCTTCTTTATCAGAGTTGCAATATCCCTTGAGAACCAAGGTTCCTTATTCCTATTCAATTTGCCTTTAATCCTGACAGGATTCTAGTCAATTGGTTTTGATTCTTTCTGGAGGAGATAAAACTAAGTGATCAGAGGATGGAATTCCATTGTTTTCTTTACTTACAGGTCTCATTATTTAAAATATTACATTTATCAGCGATAAAAGTCCAAAGCAGGCAGATCGGGTGCTAAATTATATATATTGTTACCTTATAAGGAATGGGCTTGTCAGAGAACAAATAATTGACTAAGTTACACATCCTCTTTAATTGTTAACTTGTTCCTCCTTTCCGAAAGACACCAAAAGCTGATTCACTGATCTACAGACGAGTTCCCATGCGGACAAATTTGCCTTTCAATAGTCTCTTGATGCCCTCTGGTGGTCAGCAATGCATCATCAGGCATTGAATTCCGAATTAGACTCATGGATCACACAAAATGGAATAGGCTTTCCTTCAACACACAAAGTCCTGATTGACCACCAAGGACCCATTTACATTCATTCCACATGGATCCCTTTTTAATTCGCCCATTTCTCCATCAATTCACTCCTATCAATTCCTATCGAACCCACCACATTTACAAGGAGTACCGCAACAAGAAAGCGGCACCCATCATCAATGATCCTCATCATCCAGACCATGCTCTCCTTCCACTACCACCATCGGGCAGAGGATACAAGAACTTTAGGTCCCAGAGCACCCGGTTCAGGAACGGTTATTACCCTTCAGCAATCAGGCTCCAAAACCAATGTGAATAACTTCACTCATCCCAGTACCTATGAACTCACTTTCATGAACTCTACAATTTCTTCACAACCTATGGACTCACTTTTACAAATTCTACAACTCCATATTATTTATTTACCTCTTTTTATTATACTTTATACTTTATTGTCGCCAAACAATTGATACTAGAACGTACACTCATCACAGCGATATTTTATTCTGCGCTTCCCACTCCCTGGATTACAAATATTAAATATTAAAAATAGTAAAAATTAGTAAACATTAAAATTTAAATTATAAATCATAAACAGAAAATAGAAAAATGGAAAATAGGGTAGTGCAAAAAAAAAACCGAGAGGCAGGTCTGGATATTTGGAGGGTCCGGCCCAGATCCAGGTCATACTATTTGCACAAGTTGCTTCCTTTTAAACTTTGATTGTTTCACAGATATTTTATTTATAGCTTTTCTAAAACTCTATTGTCTCTCTATTTTCCTGTAAATGCTTGCAAACATGAATCTCAAGGCATATATGGTTACGTATCTGTACTTTGATAATAAATTTATTTTGAACTTTGAAATTTTCTAATATTTTTGCCATCTACCTATTCCACCATTTGTAATTACAGTGGTCAATTAACCCACCAACCTCCACTCTGCTGGAAGAAAGTGGGGAAATCTACAGACCCAGAGGAAGGACATGCAAACTCCACAGACGCAGCAATGAATTGCATGCCTGAACCCAGGCAGGTTGCTGGATCTGAGAAGCAACAGGTGTATTCGCTGCATCTCCTTGCTGACCTTACATCTGCCCTTGCTTTTGATGTTATCGACATGGTTGAAAAATATTGAACAAACAATGACATCATGTTGATCAAAAGAGTACGGAAGGTATTGAGCCAGAAATGATAAAAGATGGGATGGAAAGGAGAAACGTGATGTGGAAAGGGATAGAACAGGAACTTGGAATGAAAACCAGATATAGAGGAAACATAGAAACATAGAAAATAGGTGCAGGAGTAGGCCATTCGGCCCTTCGAGCCTGCACCGCCATTTATTATGATCATGGCTGATCATCCAACTCAGAACCCCGCCCCAGCCTGCCCTCCATACCCCCTGATCCCCGTAGCCACAAGGGCCATATCTAACTCCCTCTTAAATATAGCCAATGAACTGGCCTCAACTGTTTCCTGTGGCGGAGAATTCCACAGATTCACCACTCTCTGTGTGAAGAAGTTTTTCCTAATCTCGGTCCTAAAAGGCTTCCTCTTTATCCTCAAACTGTGACCCCTTGTTCTGGACTTCCCCAACATCGGGAACAATCTTCCTGCATCTAGCCTGTCCAATCCCTTTTGGATTTTATACGTTTCAATAAGATCCCCCCTCAATCTTCTAAATTCCAACGAGTACAAGCTCAGTTCATCCAGTCTTTCTTCATATGAAAGTCCTGCCATCCCAGGAATCAATCTGGTGAACCTTCTTTGTACTCCCTCTATGGCAAGGATGTCTTTCCTCAGATTAGGGGGCCAAAACTGCACACAATACTCCAGGTGTGGTCTCACCAAGGCCTTGTACAACTGCAGTAGTACCTCCCTGCTCCTGTACTCGAATCCTCTCGCTATAAGTGCCAGCATACCATTCGCCTTTTTCACCGCCTGCTGTACCTGCATGCCCACTTTCAATGACTGGTGTATAATGACACCCAGGTCTCGTTGCACCTCCCCTTTTCCTAATCGGCCACCATTCAGATAATAATCTGTTTTCCTATTTTTGCCACCAAAGTGAATAACTTCACATTTATTCACTTTAAATTGCATCTGCCATGAATTTGCCCACTCACCCAACCTATCCAAGTCACTCTGCATCCTCTTAGCATCCTCCTCACAGCTAACACTGCCACCCAGCTTCGTGTCATCCGCAAACTTGGAGATGCTGCATTTAATTCCCTCATCCAAGTCATTAATATATATTGTAAAGATTACAAGGCTTTAGTTCATACAAGACCTTAAGACGATAAGATATACAGTTGAAGTCAGAAGTTTACATACACCTGAGCCAAATACATTTAAACTCAGTTTTTCACAATTCCTGACATTTAATCCTAGAAAACATTCCCTGCCTTAGGTCAGTTAGGATCACTACTTTATTTTAAGAATGTGTAATGTCAGAATAATAGTAGAGAGAATGATTTATTTCAGCTTTTATTTCTTTTATCACTTTCCCAGTGGGTCAGAAGTTTACATACACTTTGTTAGTATTTGGTAGCATTGCCTTTAAATTGTTCAACTTGGGTCAAACGTTTTGGATGGCCTTCCACAAGCCTCTCACAGTAAGTTGCTGGAATTTTGTTCCATTCTTCCAGACAGAACTAGTGTAACTGAGTTAGGTTTGTAGGCCTCCTTGCTCGCACACGTTTTTTCAGTTCTGCCCACAAATTTTCAATCGGATAGAGGTCAGAAAATGATGTCAAGTCTGGTTCATCCTTGGGAGCAATTTCCAAACACCTGAATGTACCACGTTCATCTGTACAAACATATAAACACCATGGGCCTAAGCAGCCGTCATACTGCTCAGGAAGGAGACGCTTTCTGTCTCCTAGAGATGAATGTACTTTGGCGCGAAAAGTGCAAATCAATCCCAGAACAACAGCAAAGGATCTTGTGAAGATGCTGGAGGAAACAGGTAGACAAGTATCTATATCCGTAGTAAAACGAGTCCTATATTGACATAACCTGAAAGGCTGCTCGGCAAGGAAGAAACCACTGCTCCAAAACTGCCATAAAAAAGCCAGACTACAGTTTGCAAGTGATTTTTGGAGAAATGTCCTCTGGTCTAATGAAACAAAATTTGAACTTTTTGGCCATTATGACCATCGTTATGTTTGGAGGAAAAACAGTGAAGCTTGCAAGCCAAAGAATTCCATCCAACCGTGACGCATGGGGGTGGCAGCATCATGTTGTGGGGGTGCTTTGCTGCAGGAGGGACTGGTGCACTTCACAAAATAGATTGCATCATGAGGAAGGAAAATTATGTGGATATATTGAAGCAACATCTCAAGACATCAGCCAGGAAATAAAAGCTCGATTGCAAATGGGTCTTCCAAATGAACAATGACCCCAAGTATACCTCCAAAGTTGTGGCAAAATTGCTTAAGGACAACAAAGTCAAAGTATTGGAGTGGCTATCACAAAGCCCTGACCTCAATCCGATAGAAAATTTGTGGGCAGAACTGAAAAAGCGCGTGCGAACAAGGAGGCCTACAAACCTGACTCAGTTACAGCAGTTCTGTCTGGAGGAATGGAACAAAATTCCAGCAACATACCGTGAGAAGCTTGTGGAAGGCTACCCAAAACATTTGATCCAAGTTAAACAATTTAAAGGCAATGCTACCAATTACTAATAAAGTGTATGTAAACTTCTGACCCACTGGGAAAGTGATGAAAGAAATAAAAGCTGAAATAAATCATTACCACTATTCCCTATTATTATTCTGACATTTCACATTCTTAAAATAGTGATCCTAACTGACCTAAGACAGGAAATGTTTTCTAGGGTTAAGTGTCAGGAATTGTGAAAAAACTGAGTTTAAATGTATTTGGCTAAGGTGTATGTAAACTTCTGACTTCAACTGTGGGAGAAGAACTAGGCTGTTTGGCCCATCGAGTCTGCTCTGCCATTTCCTCATGGCTGATCCATTTTCCCTCTCAGCCCCTATCTCCTGCCTTCTCCTTGCATCTTTTCATGCCCTGATTAATCAAGAATTTATCAATCTCTGCCTTTGATATACCCAATGACTTGGCCTCACAGCCACCTGTGGCAACAAATTCCACACATTCGCCACTCTCTGGCTAAATAAATTCCTCCTCATCTCTGTTCTAAATGGATGTTTCTCTATTCTGAGGCTGTATCCTCCAGTCTTAGACACTCCCACCATAGGAAACATATTCTCTACATCCAGCTCCCTAGCATAGGCTCTGTCTCCTGAGCAGATATGGTTACAAATAACAGACACATAAAGCTATGGATGTTACATCAGCAGATGACTCAATGATAAATTATTGTGACTTAATATCCCACATATATTGCTCCTTGGGTTCGTTAAAATTACACAACAAGAAGCAGGCCTTTGGTACAACTGGTCCATGCCAACTAAGATGTCCCTTTTAAGTTAGTCCCATTTGCCAGAATCTGGTCCATAACCTTCCAAACCTTTCCACTCCATGTACCTGTCCAAATGTCTATTAAGACTTGTTATTCTAGCTACCTCAATCACTTCCTGTGGCAGATTTTTCCATTCCTCATTCCACCCATAGTGTAAAAAAAGTTACCCCTCAGGTTCCTATTAAATCTTTATACTCTCAACGTAAACCTATGCCCCCCAGTTCTTTATTCCCAAACCTCGAGAAAGAGGGGTATTCACACTATCGATGAACCTCATGATTTCATACTCTGTAAGATCAACTCTCCATCTCTTATGCTTGATTATTCCAAAACACCGTTGACTAGCCTACTATGTTCTAAGTAAACCTGAAGTCATGCAGCGTTTCTGCTGATCATTTGACAGTTTGTGTCCTGATTACCTACAACTCTCTACTTCCCACTATGGCCCTCCGTAAAATGTCGTAATTATTAAAGCATCTCTCCTGCTTTCAAACCACTACTCAGTTTTGCTCTCACACACTTCTGTAACATTTTATTTTCTAGACACAGGAGTGAAGTTAGACCGTTTGACCCACTGAGTCTGATCTGCTATTCCATCATGACTGATTTATTACGGCTCTCAACCCTATCTTTCTGTCTTCTCCATATAACCTTTGACAACCTCACTAATCAAGAACCTATCAACCTCTACTTCAAATATACCCAATGAGTTGGCCTGCACAATGGTAAATGGCAAAGCATTCCCTAGATTCACCAACCTCCAGCTAAAGAAATCTTTCCTTATCTCTTTTCTAAATGGATATCCCTCAATTCTGAGGTTGTGCCCTCTGGTCCTAGACTGCCCCCTATATGAAACAACCTCTACAGAGTCACTCTATCTAGGTCTTTCAATAATTGATATTTCAATGAGATTCCTTCATTCTTCTAAACTCCTGTAAGTACAGGCCCAGAGCTATCAAATGTTCCTCAAATGTTGAACTACTTATTGCTGGAATAATTCTTCTGAACCTCCTCTGGACCCTCTCCAAAACTTATCTCACTTCTTCTCTGAGATAAATGCCCAAAACTGATCACAATATACCAAATGTGGTCTGACCAATGCCTTATGAAACCACAGCATCACATCCTTGCTTTTATATTCTCGTTCTCTCAAAATGAATGCTAACATTGCATTTGCCTTCCTTACCACCTATTATGCATTTAATATTTCAGTAGTATTTGAGTAATATTGTAAACATGTTGTTTGTTGAAGTAAATTATTACAGATGATATGTAAAAGTAAGTGAATTGCATACGTCATGATGCACGTGCGCCTCATTTAAAGTAAAAAACGTAGACTTGTTATCTCCTAGCTCCCTTGTTTTCCTTTCAAGTATTTTTTATTTATTGGAATTACAAAACAGAACAGTGGCAACGAGGATTTTTTAAAATGAACCCACCTGAGACAACTACCTACCTGTTGAAGCACAGCCTGACGATTAAGTTTTAAAAAAGTGCAGCAAGAAACAGTCAAGTTAAAAGCAAAGCACCAACAGAACCACTCCATCCCCTCTGCCTACCTGCCTATCCTTTTGATACAATGTGTATATACTTGGATGTTAAGCTCTCAACATGATGTGACGCAGTCATACCTGTCGATCTGTAACTGCTCTATAAGATCATCTACCCTATTCCATATATGGTGTGCATTCAAATATAACACCCTCAGTCTTGATTTCTTCACCCTTTTTGCTTTTGCCTCTATGTTACATTTCAAATCATCCCACTAATGGTGATTTTGCCCTACCTGTCCTTCCTCACAGGCTCACTGCACACTGCATCTACTTGTATATGAACTGCCCCATCCTCAGCCCCGTCACTTCGGTTCCCATCCTCTTGCCAAATCGGTTTAATCCCTTCCCATCAGCTCCAGCAAACCTACTCGGAAAGATTTTGGTCTCCCTTGCGTTCAGGTGTAACCCATCCATTTTGTACAGGTTATCCCCTCCCCACAAGAGATCCCAATGATCCAGAAATCTGAATCCCTACCCCCTCCACCAATTCCTCAGACAAACTTTAATCTGACAAATCATCCTATTTCTAACCTCACTGGTGCGAGGCACAGGCAGCAATCCAGAGATAACTATCTTGGAGGTGCATATTTCAGCTTTCTACCTAATATTTGTTCTTTATGACCTCCTCACCTTTTCCTACTTTCATCATTGGTACCACAATGTACCATGACTTCTGGCTGTTCACCCTCCCTTTTTATCATGCTGTCGTCTGGATCTGAGACATCCCTCACCCTGGCACATGCAAGGCAGCATACTATTCTCTTACACATCCACAGAATCTCCTGTGGAGTCATAGACATAGTCATACTTTATTGACCCTGGGGGAAATGGTTCCACTGTAACCGGCTGCATGCACGACCGGCGCATGCGCGCAATATATCAATGGAATCTATGGAATCCCCTATCTTTACTGCACTCCTCTTTTCCCCACTTCCCTTCTGAGCCACAGAGCTAGAGTCAGTACTAGAGATCTGATCACTGCAGCTTCTGTCTGACATCGTCCCACCAGCTGTATCGAAAGAGGTATACTTGTTATTGAGAGGAACGGCTGTTTGGCGGCTCTGCACTAGCTGCTTATTCCTTTTCTCTCCCCTGACAGTGACGCATCCACCTGCCTCCTACAACTTAGGGGTGACTACCTCACTGTAGCTCCTATCTATCACCTACTTATTCTTCCATGCGAGCCGAAGGTCATCCAGCTGCAGTTCCAGGTCCTTAACATGGTCCCTGAGGAGCTGCAAGTTGATGCACTTTGTGCGAATGTAGTTATCAGGGAGACTGGACGTTTCACAGGGTTCCCACGCCTCACACAAAGAACATAGCACTAATCCTGGATCTATTTTCAACACACTAGTTATATACCAATAGACAGGGAAAGAGAAAATAAATCTTAGTGCCCTGTCTTTACTTGCCAAAGCCTCACACTTTATCTATCACCTCCTTATTCTCTTTCATTATCAAGGCCTGAACTTCTATGTGAGATCTATGCTCCTCTACTTCTCGTCTCTGATCCACGAATTGTATCATTCTACAATTGGCAGTTTTAACTACACGCAGCAATAGCCTTAAATTCTGGTATTTCCTTCTCAGACCTCTCTACTTCCCTTTAATAAATAATAACAACCAAATCACTGGATGATTATAAAAGTCCATCTGATTTGTGGAAAGAAATTCGCTAAACTATAAGAGAACAAACCTACTACTAGATTCTTAGTTATATTCATAGCTTAGAGCCATTTAGGAGGGAACAATCAACATTCTGTGAATGAATATACAGAAAGAACATGGCATTAGCCTGGACTGAAGGGAAGTACTAAATCAAGAAGTTTTTTGAAGTTTCACGATGAAGGTGACTGGGTCAAAGATACAGTACATTTTAAGCAGGGTGTGGAAAATTTTTCACACATCAGTCTAACCTAGCTGTAACGTCATAATACAGGCCTGCCAGAAGGTCATCAAGAGCTGGGTTGATACCAAAGTATTTGGATTATGTCTGCATTTCTTCCTTTTGTGACTTGAGGTGTTGTGTTGGATCACTTTGAACCTGAACTTGATTCGATAAGACTCACCTGCAGACTTTCTGTTTTAGTTGAAACTTGGGATTAATATTGAATTATAATGCAAATATTTTAATAACTGTGATGAGTAATGCTTGCATAAACTTACTTTTTTATTTGTTAATTTTGTAATTTTGATAGAACGAAAATGTGCTGGCAAGGAATGTGGATCTCAAGACTGCAAAATACACTAAGTGTCCACTTTATTAGGTTCCTCCTGTACCTAATAAAGTGGCCACTGAGAGTATGCTCATCATCTTCTGCTGCTGCAGCCCATCCACCGCAAGATTTGATGAGTCGTGCATTCAAAGATGCTCTTCTGCACATCACTGTTGTAACATGTGGGTATCCGAATCATTGTATCCTTCCTGTCAGCTTGAACCAGTTGGACCATTATGCTTTGACCTCTCAAATTAATGAGGCATTTTCACCCACAGAACTGCCTCTCACTGAATGTTGTTCATTTTTTGCACTATTCTTTGTAAACTCTAGAGACTGTTGTGCACAAAAATCCCAGGAGATCAGCAGTTTCTGAGTTACTCAAAACATCCCATAGTTAAATTTTGATGATGGCTAATTGGGATATTTTTAACAGAGCCGATTTATCCATTTTATGACATAAACCTGTTTCTTTAATAACAGAATTAATTTAGACTTTTTTGTACTCATTTTTGAGGGATAGTGCAGGGCTCAGTGTGGCCAAGTGGTTAAGGCATTGGACTAGCGATCTGAAGGTTGTGAGTTCGAGCCCCAGCGTGTTGTGTCCTTGAGCAAGGCACTTAACTATACGGGGCTCTGCGACAATACCGGTGCCAAGCTGTATCGGCCCTTGCCCTTCCCTTGGACAGCATTGGTGTCGTGGAGAGTGGAGACTTGCAGCATGGGCAACTGCCGGTCTTCCATACAACCTTGCCCAAGCCTGCGCCCTGGAAAGTGAAGACTTTCCAGGCGCAGATCCATGGTCTTGCAAGGCTAATGGATGCCGTTAAATTTAATTACAGGGCTCACCAGGATGCCAGCAGGCATGGCACTCAATTGAACTTTATCGATCGCTGCTTTTACAGTATATGAACGGCTCCCATGTGGGATGGTATAGGAATAACACTATTAAACACCACTACATGTTATTTGCTGCTGGCTTCCCTGCAATTCACAAGTAATACTACTACAGACTTTAAAATCTCACGCTGAAGAAATCAACATTGCTGGGCCAGGTTACTTCAGGAATTGGTGAAGCAGCTATTATAAAGCTGTATTTGGATTTATCTAAGGGAATATTTCGCAGTAAGACGAATAGAAAGTGCTGGAAATATGATCCGAAACATTAATTCTAGTTAATCTCCTCTGCACCTAGGCAAGAACATACTATCTGTGGGCTAGCTGATAATTTGTAAAGTTGTATCATAATCTTCCTACTCTTATGCCATGTCACATGAAGATGTGCATCACATAGGCAAGAATGTTCAAAATTGAAAGTACATTTATTAACAAAGTATGTATACATTATACAACCTTGAGATTTGTCTCCTTAGAGCCACAAAACAAAAAAACCCTCAAAAAACATTTAAAAAAGACCATCGAACATCCAATGTGCAGAGAGAGAGAGAAAGAAAACATGGGTTGTCCCCAGCACTTCCTTAGGCTGTGTTGGGTGTTAATGCAAACAACACATTTGACTGAATGTTTCAATGTGCGTGTGATAAACAAATCAATCTGAATCTTTATCAACATAAATATTTGTGCTGCCATCTTCAGGAATCATAGAACTTGTGCACTGATGCCACCTTATTCTTCTATATCCCTCCAGTATTTACCCTCCCAAAGTGCATCACCTCACATTTATCAGGAGTAAATCCCATTGGCCATTGGACTGGTCATTTTACCAAATGAGCAGAACCATCCTGTATCCTGTAATGCATAGTGGATGCATTAGTGATAATTTTTCAAAACTCTTTAGATTCTGGACTAGTTCCTGAGGATTGGAGGGTGGCTAATGTAACCCCACTTTTTGAAAAAAGGAGAGAGAGAGAAACCGGGGAATTATAGACCGGTTAGCCTAACATCCGTGGTGGGGAAAATGCTAGAGTCAGTTATCAAAGATGTGATAACAGCACATTTGGAAAGCGGTGAAATGATCGGACAAAGTCAGCATGGATTTGTGAAAGGAAAATCATGTCTGACGAATCTCATAGAATTTTTTGAGGATGTAACTAGTAGAGTGGATAGGGGAGAACCAGTGGATGTGGTATATTTGGATTTTCAAAAGGCTTTTGACAAGGTTCCACACAGGAGATTAGTGTGCAAGCTTAAAGCACACGGTATTGGGAGTAAGGTATTGATGTGGATAGAGAATTGGTTGGCAGACAGGAAGCAAAGAGCGGGAATAAACGGGACCTTTTCAGAATGGCAGACAGTGACTAGTGGGGTACCGCAAGGCTCAGTGCTGGGACCCCAGTTGTTTACAATATATATTAATGACTTAGATGAGGGAATTAATTGCAGCATCTCCAAGTTTGCAGATGACACGATGCTGGGTGGCAGTGTTAGCTGTGAGGAGGATGCTAAGAGGATGCAGGGTGACTTGGATAGGTTAGGTGAGTGGGCAAATTCATGGCAGATGCAATTTAATGTGGATAAATGTGAAGTTATCCACTTTGGTGGCAAGAACAGGAAAACAGATTATTATCTGAATTGTGGCCGGTTAGGAAAAGGGGAGGTGCAACGAGACCTGGGTGTCATTATACACCAGTCATTGAAAGTGGGCATGCAGGTACAGCAGGCGGTGAAAAAGGCAAATGGTATGCTGGCATTCATAGCAAGAGGATTCGAGTACAGGAGCAGGGAGGTACTACTGCAGTTGTACAAGGCCTTGGTGAGACCACACCTGGAGTATTGTGTGCAGTTTTGGTCCCCTAATCTGAGGAAAGACATCCTTGCCATAGAGGGAGTACAAAGAAGGATCACCAGATTGATTCCTGGGATGGCAGGACTTTCATGTGTTGAAGGACTGGATCGACTAGGCTTATACTCGTTGGAATTTAGAAGATTGAGGGAGGATCTTATTGAAACGTATGAAATCCTAAAGGGATTGGACAGGCTAGATGCAGGAAGATTGTTCCCGATGTTGGGGAAGTCCAGAACGAGGGGTCACAGTTTGAGGATAAAGGGGAAGCCTTTTAGGACTGAGATTAGGAAAAACTTCTTCACACAGAGAGTGGTGAATCTGTGGAATTCTCTGCCACAGGAAACAGTTGAGGCTAGTTCATTGGCTATATTTAAGAGGGAGTTAGATATGGCCCTTGTGGCTAAAGGGATCAGGGGGTATGGAGGGAAGGCTGGTACAGGTTCTGAGTTGGATGATTAGCCATGATCATACTGAATGGCGGTGCAGGCTCGAAGGGCCGAATGGCCTACTCCTGCACCTATTTTCTATGTTTCTATGTTATGACTGCTCTCTTCACAATCAACAATAGCTACAATTTCAGGTCACCTCCAGCCTTCCTAGTCATACCTCCCACATTTTTATATCTAAGTCTTTGATGTACATAACAAGCAATAAAGATCTCAACCTTGATCTTTGTGATACACACTGGTCAGAGATTTGCTATCATGAAAAGAACCCTTGAAAAGCAATTTTGGATTCAATTTGTCAACTTGCCTTGGATCCCATGGGCTCTGATCTTTTGGACCACCCTTCTATATATGAGATGTCCAAAACAGCCTTGCTGAGAACCATATAGACTATATACAATACACTGCCCTCATGAATATGGGTTGTTGGTTCTTTAAAATATTCAAACAGATTGGTTAGACAGTGTTGCAGGGAAAGAATAGTAACTAGTAAATAGGGATGTAGATGTGGATTTTCTAGTGGCCCAATGGAATTAACAGAGGAGGCTCAACACAGGTAGGGGAGAGTCGACTTAAAAAGTACTGTTTGCGGGGTTCCAGCAGCCAAATCATATCATGATTAATTAGCAAGCACAAATAAGAATAAGGTAGGGGCAAGTGGAGCAGCCATTGTTGGAGTGGACCAACGTTAGAGTAAGGAGATTTTGACTCAACAGGCAAGAATAGGCTTGGGCGAGTTAAGTTTCTGGTAAGTTTCTTTTTCATTCTTCATCTGTTATTGCATAGTTAGTGCAGTGAAAATGGCTTCAGGGGCTGTGTTGTGTCCTTTGGGTGAGAAGTGGGAATTCTGGAAGAACTCCACTTTCCTGGATAACCACATCTGAACCAGGTGCACCGAGCTGCTGCTCCTCTGAGAATGTGTTAAGGAACTAGAGCCGCAGCTCAAGGACCTTCAGTTCATAAGGGAAAATAAGGAGGTGATTGGTAGGAGTTCCAGGGAGGTAGTCACCCCTAAATATCAGGAGATACATGGGTGACTGTCAGGAGCGGGGGAAATGGACACCTTTGTGGCAGTTCCACTCAATAATAAGTAGATGGCTTTGGATACTGTTGAGGGGGGTGACCTACTGGGGGGACTGGGTCTCTGGCACTGAGTCTAGTGTTGCGGCCCAGAAAGGAAGGAGGAAAAAGAGGACCGCAGTAGTGACAAAGGATTCCATAGTTAGAGGAGAAGACACAAGATTCTATGAACATGAAAAAAACATAAGGATGGTATGTTGCCCCCCAAGTGCCAAACATCTCAGATCAGATCAGATCCATTGCTTTCTAAAGGGGGAGGGCAAGCAGCCAGAAGTTTTGGTATGGATTGACACCAATGACATTGATAATTCATCGCTAAATCTCTTTTTTTAAGCTTTATTAAGATACTTCTTCCTATAGTTTCTATATTCTGAAGTGCCTCCCTTGGTTTCGGTTCTGTATAAATATTATATGCATCCTTTTTCTGCATATTCAGCCTTCATTATCTCGTAATATTCAAGGGTTTTTGGTTTGCTGCCTTACTCTTCAGCTTTATGGAAATCTGAAATAAATACAGACCCTTTATGAATCTTAGTCAGAGCTGACAAGCAGTAGAACTGTTATGAGGCACACCCAACCACGCCAGCTTCCAGGGTTTAGACGTTCTAGCTCTCTGGAGTATGCATAGCTGGTGTGGCTCCCTTAAGGGTTCAGGATCAACCCTCTAATTGGCAATCATGCTTTGGACGCCAAGAATCAAGTATTTAAAGAGCACCTGAACAGAGCCTCAGTGCTCAATTGTAAGCCCAACTAGAGACAGCATCTAGCATTTTGTTTGTGCTCAGTTCTTGTTCCAGCTTTATACCGTGCCTTGATCCTTGCCTTCAGATTCTCCAGCATTTGGGCCCTAACCATCCCTGTCAAGATCTCTCGTCACGAAAAACAAAATTAGTCTCAAGCTGCAGGGAGGGTGGGGAAAGGATGGATAAATCAAAGGGGTTTTCTCTGATGAGATGAGACCAGGGTTGCCCTGAAGATAAAATGTAAATGGAGTACTCTATTCATGGGTTAATGGGAGCAAGCTCGAAAAGGAGAACATGGCTTTTTGCTCATAAATGCCTTGAAAGGAGCAGTCACCGAATCTGTATTTGGTTTCTCCAGTGTAGATAATTCACTGAGTACACTGAATGCAGCAGACTGTACAAAGTTCGAAGTAACTTTATTATCAAAGTACATATACGTCACTATGTACTAACGTAAGATTCATTTTCTTGTGGCATTCACAGTAAATACAAAGAAACACGATGGAGTCAATGAAAAACTACACACTAAGATTGATAAGCAACCAATGTGCAAAAGACAATAAAATGTGCAAATACAACAGGAAACTAAATAAATAAACAAACAAACAAACAGATAAATAGGTAGATAGATAGATATTGAGAACTTGGATTGTAGAGTCCTTGAAAGTGAATCCATAGGTTGTGGAATCAGTTTAGTGTTGGGGGGAGTGAAGTTATCCACCTAGTTCAGGAGCCTGATAGTTGAAGGGTAATAAATTTTCCTGATCCTGGTGGTATGGGACCTTAGGCTCCTGTACCTGCTTCCCAATGACAGAAACAAGAGGAGAGCATGGCCTGGATGGTGGGCTCCATGATGATGGATGCTGCTTTCCTGCGACAGCACTCCTTGTAGATGTGCACAATGGTGGGGAGAGCTTTTCCCGTGGTAGACTGGGCTGTGTCCTCCACTGTACCACGAAGCAGAGAAGATCACACAGAATGGACAGAATGAGAGAGATCTCAGATAAAGCTTAATGGTATATGACAGTCTATGTTCACCCAGCTTGTACTTTTTTCTTTGAAGTGAATATTTTGCTTTTGTAAAAGGATTCATTTTCAAGCATTGATCTTTGACAGTTCAGTATTAATGCGGTCATATATTAAAATTCTTGAAACTAAATGCAGCAATTTGCAATCTAGCTCTTTATAAATGCAATGTTGATGAAACAATATTTCTGTTGAATCAGTAGAAACCTGAGAAATAAAAAGCTTTCTGATGTCTTTGAACTGCAAATTACTGTTAAGAGGCTAATGATGCACTCACATCAAACACCAGAGTGTACTTATAATGCCATGCTGCTTTGATAAAAGTTGTATATACTTTTCTGAGTCCCAGCTATGTAGAGTGATATTCCTCCTTGGTGCATTGCTCTGAACACCTTACTGTGAACAAAATCTGACAACAATAGAATTGCAGTGGGTGAGTACAGGGTGGGGTTACTACAGTCACTCAGAGGTCAGACTGGGATCTAATGTTCAGAATGGGAACATCAAAATGATTGCACCTGCTCTTCAATCTACCTGACACCAACTGTGCCCAGTTCATTTCATTTTTCCATTCCCATTCTGATATGTCTATCCACGGCCTCCTCTACTATAAAGTTGAAGCCACACTCTGGTTGGAGGAACAACAACTTATATTCCGTATGGGTAGCCTCCAACCTGATGGCATGAATATTGACTTCTCAAACTTCTGCTAGTGCCCCACCTCCCCCTCATACCCCATCTGTTATTTATTTACATACACACATTCTTTCTCTCTCTCTCCTTTTTCTCACTGTCCCTCTCACTATACCCCTTGCCCATCCTCTGGGCTTCCCCCCTCCCCCTTTCTTTCTCCCTAGGCCTTCTGTCCCATGATTCTCTCATATCCCTTTTGCCAATAACCTGTCCAGCTCTTGGCTCCATCCCTCCCCCTGCTGTCTTCTCCTATCATTTTGGATCTCCCCCTCCCCCTCCCACTTTCAAATCTCTTACTAGCTCTTCTTTCAGTTAGTCCTGACGAAGGGTCTCGGCCCGAAACCTCGACTTTACCTCTTCCTAGAGATGCTGCCTGGCCTGCTGCATTCACCAGCAACCTTTATGTGTGTTGCCTGAAATTCCAGCGTCTGCAGATTTCCTCATGTTTGCAATCAGAATCAGAATCAGGTTTAATATCATTGACATATGTCGTGAAATTTGTTGTTTTGCGCCAGCAGTACAGTGCAATGCACAAAACATACCATAAATTATGTGACGAGAATACACATAAATTAAGATGTTAGCTGGCCTGGGCTGGCACCAGTGGGATCAGCAGTTGGTCTGCCACCTGTCTTCAGGAGAGAGAGAGATAAGGAAAACAATGGAGCAGCATTTGGAGATGTTAATGAAGGGACGGGAGAGAGTAACGGAAGGAGAGCTGTCAAGATCGGCTCCCCCTTTGAACCCTGAACTGTTTGAAGTGATGGACAGGCGATACCCCAGCAGGGGGATAAAAAGGGACAGGTTCGCTAAGGCAGGACACACATGACACCCCGAGGTAACGAGACCCTGGAAGCGGTGCGTCTCCCACAAATCGGTGGGAAGTTTTTGGACGGCTGGTCGCGGGACAAGCCATAGACGCACAGGGTGGAAAGGCACGATCAGCGGGAACCTGGTGTGTGTCCACCCTTGCCTGGGTGCCGGGTTCACCGCAGAGAAACGATCGTATCTGGAAACGGAGGGGTCACGGTCGGTAACCTCAGATGACATCACAAAGGGCTCGCACGAAAGCTGACTGCGAAGGTCTGTGTGTGGAAGCCGTTTGAATATTCATTCGTTTTGCTCTCTCTCTCCTTCCCCCCACTGTCTGCGAACTGAACTGAACTAAATTGAACTGAACTTTGCGTCACTTTGAAACTGGTCATTTACCCCTAGACGATAGAGCTTGATTGATCCTGTTATCTTAATTCTGTGTACATGTGTGTTTATCATTGCTGAACTGTTGCATTTATTATCCTTTTGATTAGAGTACTGTGTTGCTTGTTTCTTTAATAAAACTTTCTTAGTTCTAGTAATCCAGACTCCAGCTGAGTGATCCATTTCTGCTGGTTTGGCAACCCAGTTACAGGGTACGTAACAATTACAATAAGAAAAATAAATTAAGTAGTGTAAAAAGAAATCAAAATAGTGAGGTTGCGTTTATGGGTTTGTTCAGAAATCTGATGGAAGAGGGGAGGAAGCTGTTCCTAAAACTTTGAGAGTGTATTTGGGCTCCAGTACCTTTTCTCTGATGGAAGGAATAAGAAGAGAGTGCATCCTGGGTCCTTAATGTTTGATTCAACTTTTTGAGGCATCAGCTTGTGAAGATCTCCTTGATGTTGGGAAGGCCAGTACCCATGATGGAACTGGATAAGTTTGCAACCTTCTGCTGCTTTTTCTGAAACTGTGCAGTGGCCCCTCCATTCCGGACGGTGATGCAACTAATTTGAATACTTTCCATAGTTTATCTGTAGACATTTGCTTGAGTATTTGATGATGTACCAAATCTCTTCAAACTCATGATAGAATTCAGCCGCTGGATTGCTTTCTTCATAATTTGTCCTCAATATGTTGGGCCAAGAATAGATCTTCATAAATGTGGCCGCTATTAACATTGAAACATGAAAAATAGAAGCCATCTGCCCCTTGAGTCCTCTCCACCATTCAATAAGAATGGCTGATCTGATTGTGGACAGCTCCACATGGCTGCCTTTTCTCCACAAACCTTATTTTCCCTGCTATCCAACAATCAGCCTAACTGTGCTTTAAGTATGTTTAATGATGTAGCCTCTACTGCTTCCCTGGTCAGAGAATTCCACAGATTCACTACTTTCTGGGAAAAGCAATTTCTCCTCACCTCTATGTTAACTCTATTTCCCAAAACCTTGAGCATATGTCCGCTCGTTCTAGTCTCACCCGTAAGTAGAAACAACCTTCTTGCCTCTATCTTATCTATCCCTTTCAGAATGTTTCTATGTCCCTATTAGACTTGCTCTGATTTTTTTGAATTCCAGTGAATATAGTCCCAGGCAAAATAATTACCCCTATTCTCCAGAATCAATCTAGTGAAGCTCCTCTTCACCCCTACAAAGCCAATATATCTTTCCTCAAAAAGGAGACTAGAACTGCACGTAATACTCCAGTTACAGCTGTACAATTGCAGCATAATTTCCCTGCTCATAGATTCTATCTCAATAGCAATAAAGTTCAACATTACATTTGCCATTGTTGATAACCTGTTGCACCTGCAAGCCAATCTTTTACAATTCACTCCCCAGCACTCCCAAGTCCCTCTGCAGAACAGCATGCTGCAATCTCACCATTTAAATAATAATCTGATCTTCCATTTTTCCTTCCAAAGTGGATGACTTGCATTTATCAATGTTGTACTCCATCCATCAGTCCCTTACTCACTCACTTAACCTCTCTATATCTCTCCTCTGACTCTCTGCATCCTCTGTGCAATTTGTTTTTACACTCAGTTTAGTGTCATCAGCAAACTTTCAGTAGATATAGCTCCCCTCTTCCTACATCACAGTCTGTTGTAGGCCCCACATCGACCCCTGCAGCATTTCATTCACCACTGACTGCCCAGCAGAGAAACGTCCATTTATCCCAACTCTCTGCTTTCCATTGGTTAACAGTCATCTATCCATGCCAATATATCACTTCCAACTTCATGTGTCCTTATCTCATGGATTAGTCTTTTATGAGGCACCTTATCAAATGCCTTCTGGAAATGCAAATATGCAATATCCACCTGTTTTCCTCTATCCACTGTGCTCTTTATATCCTCTATGAACTCTAGTAAGTTTATCAAACAGGACCTACTCTTTGAGAATCAATACTGTGCCTGCCTGACAGAAGCACTTCTATCCAGATGCCTCACTATTTCTTCCTTAAAGATAGCTTCAAGCACTTTCCCAACTACAGAAATTAAGCCAACTGGCCTATTGTTACCTACATTTTGCCTATATCCTTTTTTAAACAGTAGAGTGATACCTTCTGTCTTCCAATCTGCCATGACCTACCCGGTGTACAGAGGATTTTGATAACTTATTACAAACATGTCTACCATAACTTCCACCATTTTAATCAGTAGCCTTGGATGCATCCCATCAGGACCAGTGAACCTGTCAACCCTTAGGCTGTCTATTTGCTCATCACCACCTCTTCAGTGGCAGCACTTGTATTGATGTCATGACCTTCCATCTCATCTCTCTTTGGCACGTTAGATGTGTTGTCCACCATGAAGACTGACACAAAATAGTCATTTTAAGCCCTGGCCACGTCCACATTATCTTAGTATTAATTCTCATTCTCATCTTCCAAGGGACCTACATTCACTTAAGCCATTGTTTTTCACTTTATATAATTATAACAAAAATATTATCTGCTTTTTATAAATTCTGTGTGTTAGCTTACTGTCATTATCTATCTTCCTTTTCCTTATTGCTTGCTTATGGTTCTTTGTTTCTTTTTAAAGCCTCATTCATTCAGTTTCTCATTACTCTTGGTGACTTCTGTATGCATATTAATATAGAGGTCCTGTATATTCTGAATGGAACTTAAAATGTTCAGATACCAATATCTGCCTGCAAGTTGTAAGAGTGTAAGATGCAAGATGTAAGATGCCAGAATGTAAGAGTAGACATGTAGAGGATGTTTCCTATAGTGGGGGAGTGGAGTCTAGGACCAGAGGACACAACCTCAGAGTACAAGAACGTCCCTTTAGAACACAGTTGAGGAAGAATTTCTTTACCCAGAGAGTGGTGAACCTATGGAATTGGTTGCCACGGACAACTGAGTAGGCCAAGTCATTGGGCGTACTTAAAGTGGAAATTGATAATTTCTTGATTAGTACGGGTGTCAACAGTTACGGGGAGAAGGCAGGAGAATGGGGTTGAGGGGGATAATAAATCAGTTAAGATGGAGTGGAGGAGCAAACTCAAAGTTCAAAAGTACAAGTTCAAAGTACATTTATTATCAAAGTACGTATACATTATATAACCTTGAGATTCGTCTCCTTACAGGCAGCCACGAAACAAAGAAACCCAAAAGAACCCAACAAAAAAGACACACCCAAAGTGCAGAGAGAAAAAAAAACGCAAGTCATGCAAACAATAGAAGCAAACCAATTTGCTTTCAGAACTGAAGCTCACCAAAGAGAGTCCATCCACTGACATGAAGCCACAGCCTCAGTTCAGCACAGAGCCGAGTAAATGTTACAAAGCAGCAAGCCAAGCTGGTCCATCCCTTGCCTCCGGCCTGGACACCACAACCTTTGCAACCTGGCCTGGCACTTAAATCATTGAAACATCGGGTTGTTCTTTGCTCTCAGTCTCGGGCTGCATGGCCTAATTCCTCCCCCATGTTTTATGATCTTATAGACTAAGCAAATTTTCAGGATTCAAAACAGTGACAGAGAAAGAACACTTCAGTGATAAAAGGTGAGAAATAATGAACTTATTAAAACATTAACAAAATAGCAGGATACTGAAATATTGTAAAAGCAATGTGTCTAATGCCTTTCTGCCCACCGGTGCCTCTGAAGAGCAGAGCTGGACTGGAGGACTTGAAGGTTGCGATACCATTGTGGAACCTGGTCTGAGGAACAGTCTAGTGAGCTTCCTTAAAAGCCGACATCTGAATTGATAAAAAAAAAAGCCCCACACTCTTCCTTCCATATCTGCCAATCACATTAAGAATATCTATCCTCCCTGAAACAGAAATAAACTTGTTTACTGCATTTAGTAGCAGGCTGTTCTTAATTGCCTTCCTGTGATAAACAAATGCAGACCTTAATTGCCTCTTGTCATAAACAAGTTTACCTTATCTTATTACTGTATATCACTGCATGTTCTACAGGAACATGACCGAAGGCTTCACAGTTTACTTGTTTCCCAAGTGAGCCTCCTTGTTCAGTTTCAGGGCTGTTAAATGTCAGCTCTATTTTAATCATGGACATATTTTAATCCTTAAATTACATACATGCCCCAACCCTCAAACAGCGAAGTGTATCCTATATACACCCAGTGGTCACTTTATTCGATAGAAGAGTGGAGCCTGGCATGGTCTTCTGCTGCTGTACTCCATCCACTTCAAGGTTCAACGTATTCTGTGTTCAGAGATGCTCTTCTGCACATGGTTGTTGTAGCGCTTAGTTAATTGAGTTACTGTTGCCCTCCTGTCAGCTTGAATCAGTGTTGCCATTCTCTTCCGACCCCTCTCATTAACAAGGCATCTTTGCCCATTGAACGGATCCTCATTGGATTTTTTGCTTTGCACCACTTTTTGTAAACTCTAGAGACTTTGTAAAATCTAGAGATTTCCTAGTGACTATGCCTCTTTTAGAATCATCTAATCAGCCAACACAGGTAAAGAAGAATATTTAGTCCAGCGTGTCTGTGTTTTCAGGTACTATTCACTGATGTAGCAGTATTTCAGTGGAGTAAGGGAAATTGCAGTGGTATGAGAGAGGAGTTAGCCAAAGTAAATTGAAAGGGGCTGCTGGCAGGGATGTCAGCAGAGCAGCAATGACATATATTTCTGGGAAAACTGAGGAAGGTGCAGGACATATGTATTCCAAGAATGAAGAAATACTCAGAAGTTAAAATAGTACAATCGTGCCTGAGAAGAGAAGTCAAAGCTATTGTAAAAGCAAAAGAAAAGGCAGACAACAAAGCAAAAATTAGCAGGAAGATAGAGGATTGCGAAGTCTTCAAAAGCCTATCGAGAGCAACTAAAACATCATTAGAAGGAATAAGATGAAATATGAAAGCAAGCTAGCGAATAATATCAAAGTGGATAGTAAAAGTTTTGACAAGAATGTTAAAAATAAAAGTGAAATGGGAGTGGATATAGGACCACTAGAAAATGAGGCAGGAGAAATAATAACAGGGAACAAGGAGATAGCTGATGAACTAAAATGAGTATTTTGCATCAGTATTCACTGTGGAAGACACTAGCAGTATGTCTAATGTTGTAGTGTGTGAAGGAAGAGAAGTGGGTGCAGTTACTGTTACAAGAGAGAAGGTGCTCAAAAAGTTGAAAGACCTAAAGGTACATAAGTCACCCGGACCAGATGAAATGCACCCTAGGGTTCTGAAAAAGGTAGCATTAGAGATTGTGGTGGCATTAGAAATGATCTTTCAGAAATCATTGGATTCTGGTATGGTGCCAGAGGACTGGAAAATTGCAAATGTCACTCCACTCTTTAAGAAAGGAGGAAGGCAGCAGAAAGGAAATTATAGATCAGTTAGCCTGGCCTCAGTGGTTGGGAAGATATTAGAGTCAATTGTTAAGGATGAGGTGATGGAGTACTTGGTGACACAGGACAAGATAGTACAAAGTCAGCAAGGTTTCCTTCAGAGAAAATCCTGCCTGACGAACCTGTTGGAATTCTTTGAGGAGATTACAAGTAGGATAGATAAAGGGGATGCAGCAGATGTTGTATATTTGAACTTTCAGAAGGCCTTTCACAAGGTGCCACACATAAGGCTGCTTACCAAGTTAAGGGCCCATGGTATTACAGGAAAGTTATTGGCATAGATTGAGCATTGGCTGATTGGTAGGAGGCAGCAAGTGGGAATAAAAGGAACCTTTTCTGGTTGGCTGCCAGTGAATAGTGGTGCTCTGCGGGGGTTGGTGTTGGGACCACTTCTTTTTATGCTGTATATAAATGATTTAGGTGATGGAATAGATGGCTTTGTTGCCAAGTTTGCAGATAATACAAAGATTGGTGAAGTGGCGGGTAGTGTTGAGGAAGGATTTAGACAGATTAGGAGAATGGGAAGAAAGTGGCAAGTGAAATACAATGTTGGAAAATGCATGGTCATGCACTTTGGTAGAAGAAATAAATGTGAGGACTATTTTCTAAACAGGGAGAAAATCCAAAAATTGGAGATGCAAAGGGACCTGGGAGTCCTTGCGCGAACACCTTGAAGGTTAACTTACAAGTAGAGTCAGTGGTAAGTAAGGCAAATACCATGTTAGCATTTATTTCAAGAGGTCTGGAATACAAGAGCAAGGATGTGATACTGAGGTTTTATAAGGGCCATTGGCCAGAGGAGGTTCACAAGGATAATTCCAGGAATCAAAGGGTTATCATACAAAGAATGTTTGATGGCTCTGGGTCTGTACTCGCTGGAATTCAGAAGAATAAGGGTGAATTTTGAAAGGCCTAGACAGAGTAGATGTGGAAAGGATGTTTCCCATGATGGGAGAGTCTAGGACAAGAGGGGACAGCCTGAGGATAGAGGGGTGCCCTTTCAAAACAGAGATGTGGAGAAATTTCTTTAGCCAAAGGATGGTGAATTTATGGAATTTGTTGCCACATGCAGCTGTGGAGGTAGGTCGTTGGGTGTATTTAAGGCAGAGATTGATAGGTTCTTGATTGGACTTGGCATCAAAGGTTACAGGGAGAAGGCCGTGAACTGTGTTTGCGGAGCGGGATGAAAAAGGATCTGCTATGATTGAATGGTGGAGCAGACTCGATGGGCCAAGTGGCCTAATTCTGCTCCTTCAGTATGTCTTATGGTCTTATGATCTATTTATCCTCAATCAATGTGTTAAAGACCATTACTATCTATGTGTTAAAGACCATAAGACCACAAAACATAAACATAGAAACATAGAAACATAGAAAATAGGTGCAGGAGTAGGCCATTCGGCCCTTCGAGCCTGCACCGCCATTTATTATGATCATGGCTGATCATCCAACTCAGAACCCCGCCCCAGCCTTCCCTCCATACCCCCTGACCCCCGTAGCCACAAGGGCCATATCTAACTCCCTCTTAAATATAGCCAATGAACTGGCCTCAACTGTTTCTTGTGGCAGAGAATTCCACAGATTCACCACTCTCTGTGTGAAGAAGTTTTTCCTAATCTCGGTCCTAAAAGGCTTCCCCTCTATCCTCAAACTGTGGCCCCTCGTTTTGGACTTCCCCAACATCGGGAACAATCTTCCTGCATCTAGCCTGTCCAATCCCTTTAGGATCTTATACATTTCAATCAGATCCCCCCTCAATCTTCTAAATTCCAACGAGTACAAGCCCAGTTCATCCAGTCTTTCTTCATATGAAAGTCCTGCCATCCCAGGAATCAATCTGGTGAACCTTCTTTGTACTCCCTCTATGGCAAAGATGTCTTTCCTCAGATTAGGGGACAAAAACTGCACAAATACTCCAGGTGTGGTCTCACCAAGGCCTTGTACAACTGCAGTAGTACCTCCCTGCTCTTGTACTTGAATCCTCTCGCTATAAATGCCAGCATACCATTTGCCTTTTTCACCGCCTGCTGTACCTGCATGCCCACTTTCAATGACTGGTGTATAATGACACCCAGGTCTCGTTGCACCTCCCCTTTTCCTAATCGGCCACCATTCAGATAATAACCTGTTTTCCTATTTTTGCCACCAAAGTGGATAACTTCACATTTATCCACATTAAATTGCATCTGCCATCAATTTGCCCACTCACCCAACCTATCCAAGTCACCCTGCATCCTCTTAGCAACCTCCTCACTGCTAACACTGCCACCCAGCTTCATGTCATCCGCAAACTTGGAGATGCTGCATTTAATTCCCTCATCCAGGTCATTAATATATATTGTAAACAACTGGGGTCCCAGCACTGAGCCTTGCGGTACCCCACTAGTCACCGCCTGCCATTCTGAAAAGGTCCTGTTTATTCCCACTCTTTGCTTCCTGTCTGTTAACCAATTCTCCACCCACACCAATACCTTACCCCCAATACCGTGTGCTTTAAGTTTGCACACTAATCTCCTGTGTGGGACCTTGTCAAAAGCCTTTTGAAAATCCAAATATACCACATCCACTGGTTCTCCCCTATCCACTCTACTAGTTACATCCTCAAAAAATTCTATGAGATTCATCAGACATGATTTTCAACATAAGAGCAGAATCAGGTCATTTGGTCCATCGAGTCTGCTCTGCCATTCTATGATGACCGATTTATGATTCCTCTCGACCTCATTCTCCCACCTTCTCCCCATAACCTTTGATGCTTTTACTAATCAAGAACCTATCAACCTCTGCTTTATATAGCCTCTGCAACTATCAGTGACAATAAGTTCCACAGATTTACCATCCACTGGCTAAAGAAATTCCTCCTCCTCATCTCTGTTCTCAAACAACATTTTTTTATTCTGAGGCTGCGCCCTTTGTTCCTTGCCTTCCCCACTATAGGAAACATCCCCTCCACATCCACTCTATCTTGGTCTTTCAATATTTGACAGGTTTCAATAGTTTGAAATAGACAGGCTAAGTTAAAATCATCTGTCATTTGCCTCAATTTTGATGTCATAGCATTTTATCTGTTATACTTATTTCAAGCATCAACTCTTATCTTCAGATATCAATATTAACATTATTAATGTCTACTGAATATGATATAAAATTTACTGGGATGTTTTAATGATGAGTAATTTTACGTCTCAAAATAAGCTAGCGAATGTGTTAAGGCTTGACCTATTGACTGTTTTTGCATGAAGTCTGCTACAGGAAGTCTTTTAAACTCTTAAGTGGTAATTTATTGCGCAGAAACATGTCACACTGGATACACAACGTGGTACTGATTCTCATTGCTCAAGGACAGAAAATTAATGCACCTACTTCTGCCATAATGTTTTGGTCTAAGCTCTAATGTAGCTCATTTGTAACATAGAGAGCTGGTTGAACAACTGAATTATTTTTATTATAGAAACATGTACAGTATAATTTATATTAATTTATTTACAATATCCCCTACAGAAAAGGATCATGTAGTAATTCTGCAAATATATCACAAGTAGTTATTAAAGACTGACAGAGCATGAATCCTATAGAGTCCTATTCAGTTTAGAACTGGACCCAGACAACTCCTTCGCACACTGCAATTTACTAAATTCATGTGCAATAGTTAAATCTGCTAGTTTCTTCTGTAAGCTTGAAACTGACTTGATGTTAAATATGAGTAACACATATAAAATGCTGGAGGAACTCAACAAAGGCCACATCTATGGAAATTAATAGAGAGTTGTTGCTTTGGGCTGAGACTTTTCATCTCTTGTAAAATATAGAACATTTTTAAAAGAACAGAATGATTAAAAATAGATTATGTTTCCAAATTCAGCATTCCACATTTTTTCACATTAAAGGCAATATGTCCCTGAAGTTGTTTCAGTGCTAATTATTATTTCATTATCTGCTGGAAGATCTAGTCCACATGATGAAATTATGTGCAACCTTCTGACCACACTGTTGGGATTTAGCTTTTATCCATCTAAACGAGGAGAAAGATATTTAAGGATTAACATTTGGAACCCTGCATAAGTTCCACACACAAAATACTGGAGGAACTCGGCAGGCCAGGCAGCATCTATGTAAAAGAGTAAACAACCAACATTTCAGGCCGAAACCCTTTGGCAGGACCCTTTCAGCCCGAAACATTGACTGTACTCTTTTCCATAGATGCTTCCTGGCCTGCTGATTTCCTTCAGCATTTTGTGTATGTTGCTCAGATCAGATTTTCTCTTGTTTGTGACCAGTTCCACTTGGAGTAGGATTGGCCTACATTTCGCAGGTTTGATTGCTGGGTGGGCAGAATGCCTGACTGAATCATGAGCTGGACTCTGTGAATATGCAAGTTGAAGCTGAAGGTGATAGTCACTTGACTGACTAGTCAGCAGAGTGAACACTGTGCGCTCTCTGTACAGTTTTAAATGTACACTCAGTGGCCACTTTAAGCACCTCCTGTATATAATAAAGTAGCCATCGTTTTCTGCAGCTGTAACCCTTTCCCTTCAACGTGCGACATGTTGTGCATTCAGAAACGCTCTTCCGCACACCACTGTTGTAACGTGTGGATATTTGAGTTAGTTTCACTCCTGTCAGCTTGAACCAGTCTGGCTCCTTTCCTCTGACCTCTCTCATTACTAAGGCATTTTTTCCTACAGAACAGCCGATTATTGGAGTTTTTTTTTGTTTTCTTTTTCGCACCATTCTCTGCAAACTCTAGAGCCTGTTGTGTGTGAAAACCCCAGGAAATCAGCAGTTTCTGAGATACTCAAACCACCCCATATGGCACCAACAACCGTTCCATGGTTGAAGTCACCTAGATCACATTTCTTCCCCATTCTGATGTTTGGTCTGAATAAGAGCTGAGCTTTCTCACCATGTCTGCATGCCTTTTTGCATTGGTTTTTTGCCACATGATTGGCTGATGATGTATTTGCACTAACGAGTCAGTGTATAAGTGTACCCAATAAAGTATCCACTGAGATTAGTTCTATGGGTGACACTGGACAGGAATAAACTATTCTTTTTTTAACTTGTGTGTTACACATGTAGGATGAATTTATACTGAGATGCAAACCAGCTGCAGAAAATCTGCTGAACAGCAAAATTACCATGAACTCGTTGAAAATATCTAAAACACATCCTGCAAAGTATGAGGCCAAAAGCAGCCGCTAAGACGGAAGGTCATTTAGACAATAGTTGTGCATGGAGACCCTCTTTGGAAAGGTACAGGGACAAGACAAAATACAAAGGCTGCATATTAGAAGCTGTTTCATAAACTTTGCCATTTGTTGATACAAGGGCAGGACTGAAATATATCCCTTCTTGAGAATTTCCATTCGCTTTGGCTGTTCAGTCACATTTTATTACCATGTTCTGAAACTTTGATGAAAGAACTGTGAAAGTAAAGTATTTTTGTGATGTTCTGCCAAACATTATGGGCATGGCATTTTGGTGCTGAAATGTGTGGCAACACTTGCGTGCTGCCCCCCAGCACACTCTCGGGTGTGTTGGCTGTTAACACAAATGACGCAGTTCACCTGATGTCTCAATGTGATAAGTAAACTTGAATATTTAATATTGAATCTTGCAGACTGAAGCCACATCCATTTGAGAAGGGTGTCAAGTACAAATATAATCCACACTGTCACGTCAGTGCTGTGAATGGCAGGCTTATTGCTTACCATATGGTCTTGATCTGTGTTCTGGTAATGCTTCTTGCAACCACGATTAGGTGACCTTGGAGCTTCTCACTGACAGAAGTGCAGCCCTTGACTGTCTCTGTCTCAGATCACATTCTCAATAATAGACAGCGTCTGACCAATTAGTTCCTTCCTTCACCATGCTGAGCAAAGTCAGGCAGCCCTTCCAAAAGACTTATCCCCCTCTATCAACACCAGCCATACCAGAAATCACTGTCAGTTTTCTTTCTCCAGTGAGAATTTATATTAATATTGTCTTTTTTCCCTTAAGTGAAAGTAGGGCAGGAATGTATGAGCCTGTCAATTGAATATAATGGAATGTTCTGGTGGGTTGTGTGGGAGCTTTCACTGTTGTTCTGAGCTTGATTTGACATTCGGGTGCTGAGGCCTTTTGGATGCAAAAAGTGAGAGAAAAAAAGGGATGCAAACTAGAAAAAGCAAGACTTTCCATCGAATACGAGGAAATCTGCAGATGCTGGAATTTCAAGCAACGCACATAAAAGTTGCTGGTGAACGCAGCAGGCCAGGCAGTATCTCTAGGAAGAGGTACAGTCGACGTTTCGGGCCGAGACCCTTTGCCAGGACTAACTGAAAGAAGAGCTAGTAAGAGATTTGAAAGTGGGAGGGGAAGGGGGAGATCCAAAAAGATAGGATAAGACAGGAGGGGGAGGGATGGAGCCAAGAGCTGGACAGTTGATTGGGAAAAGGGATATGAGAGGATCGTGGGACAGGAGGCCTAGGGAGAAAGAAAGGGTGAGAGGGGTAACCCAGAGGATGGGCAATAACGGATGGGGTACAAGGGGGAGGTGGGGCATTAGCGGAAGTTAGAGAAGTCGATGTTCATGCCATCAGGTTGGAGGCTACCCAGACGGAATATAAGGTGTTGTTCCTCCAACCTGAGTGTGGCTTCAACTTTACAGTAGAGGAGGCCGTGGATAGACATATCAGAATGGGAATGCGACGTGGAATTAAAATGTGTGACCACTGGGAGATCCTGCTTTCTCTGGTGGACAGAGCGTAGGTGTTCAGCGAAACGGTCTCCCAGTCTGCGTCGGGTCTCGCCAATATATAGAAGGCCGCATGAAGTTTTGAGAGGTTAGTGATGAAACATAGAAGTTCCTGCCTGGGAGGTGACTTTGATCCACTCCAATTTTCCCATCATTACAACAAATCCACAGCAGATGTCATCTCATTGGCTCTTCCTCAACCCTGGAACATCTAGACAGCAATTATGTATATCTATATCAGGATGCTCTTTTTCAACTATAGCTTAGCATTCAATACCATCATCCCCTCAAAACTAATCAATAAGATCCATGACCTTGGCCTCAATATCTCCTTGTGCAATTGGGTCCTGGATTTCCTTACTCATAGGTCCCAATCATTTTGGATTGGTAATAAAATATTCTCCATGATCTCCATCAGCACAGGTGCACCTCAAGGCGGTGTGCTTAGTGCCCTGCTATACATGCTTTACAGTTATGAGTGTGTGGCTAAGCACAGCTCCAATGCCATATTCAAGTTTGCTGATGACACCACGGCCGAATCATAGTTGGTGAAGAATCAGCATATAGGAGGGAGATTGAAAATCTGCCTGAATGGTGCCACAACCAGCTACCTCTCACTCAATGTCAGCAAGACCAAGGGACTGGTTGTAGACTTCAGGAAAGGAAAACCAGAGGTTCATGACCTAGTCCTCATCAGAGGATCAGAGATGGAGGGGTTATCAACTTTAAATTCCTGGCCGCTAGTATTTCAGAGGATCTATTCTGGTCCCAAGCATGTAAGTGCATTTGTGATGAAAGCAGAGCAGCAGCTTTACTTCCTCGGGAGTTTGCAGAGATTCAGAAAGACATCGAAAACTTTGATAAACTTCTACAGGTGCGTAGTGGAGAGTGTATTGATTGGCTGCATCACAGCCTGGTATGGAAACAACAATGCCTTTGAATGGAAAATCCTACAGAAAGTAGTTGATTCAGCCCAGCACATCACAGGTAAAGCCCTCCCTGCCCTTACTGAGCACATCTACATCAAATGCTGTTGCAGGAAAGCAGCATCCATCATTCAGAGATCCCCACCACCCAGGCCATGCTCTCTCCTCAGTGTTGCGATCAGGTAGAAGGTACAACAGCCTCAGGACTCACACTACCAGGTTCAGGAACAGTTACTACCCCTTAATCCTCAGGCTCTTGATTAGAAGGGGATTACTGCATTCAACTTCACTTGCTCCATCATTGAAATGCTCCCACAACCAACAAACTCATTTTCAAGGTCTCTTTATCTCAATATCTTATGTTTTTGTTATTTATTGCTATTTTATTTGTAGTTACTTTTCTATAGATTTGTTGAGAAGATGAATCTCAGGGTTGCATATGGTGATATATGTGTATTTTGATAATAAAATTTACTTTGAATTTTTAAAGGGAGAGATATTTAAAGCAGAGGTTTATCAGGTTTATAGTAAAGGTGTTTACCATCATGGGAGAAGGCAGTAGAATGGGGCTGAGAAAGAAATTAAAACGATAATGATTGAATACTGGAGCAAGCTCAATGTGCCAAATCAATTAATTCAACTCCTATGTCTTATGGTTTTATGCTTTTATTTCTATAACCATTGCAAGTATACAGGAAGTGTATTTAGGAAGTTATCTGAATAAGTAGAGTTATTCATCAATTCGTCAACATGGATCAAAAAGCAGAGTTAATGTTTTGGGTCTTGAACTTCCTTTGGAGGGTAGGTTCCAACTTCTATTGGAAAGTTATTGAACCAAGACCCGAACACTGTTTCTTTCTTTTCAGACATGCTGTGGATTTCTGGCATTCTTCTATTTCTTTTTGATCCATGTATGCAGCACCATTAATATGACAAAAATGTTCCAGGGTACTCCATAAGCATAAAATCAAATAAAAAATGCTTATGAAAGTTTACGTTATTATTAGAAGGAGTTTGGCAGATCAAAGTGTCTTTACCATTCCAGAGTGTTTTATGTTCTCATTGCATCTGGAGATGATGCTTCTCAATGTTCTTTGGCTTTTTAAAGTGAGACGGCCAATTTAGTGACCAATATAGACATCCAGGGTCTGGGTATTACCTATAAAATGCTGAAGGGGCTCCACAAGTCAGGCAGCACCTGTGGAGTGGAATGAACAGTCAACATTTTGGGCATGACCGAGTCTGGCAACTGTTTATTCCTCTCCAAAGACCATAAGATATAGGAGCAGAAATAGGCCATTTGGCCCATTGAGTCTGCTCCGCTATTTCATCATGGCTGATCCAATTTTCCTCTCAGTCCCAATCTCCTGCCTTCAATCTGTATCCCTTCATGCCCTGACCAATCAATAATCTATCAACCTCCGCCTTATGTATACATAAAGACTTGGCCTCCACAGCTGCCTGTGGCAAAGAATTCCACAGATTCACCATCCTCTGGCTGAAGAAATTCTTCCTCATTTCCGTTCTAAAACGATGCTCCTCTATTCTGAGACTGTGTCCTCTGGTCTTAGATTCTCCCACCATTGGAAACATCCTCTCCACATCTACTCTATCAAGGCCTTTCACCATTTGATAGGTTTCAATGAGGTCACCCCTCATTCTCTTGAATTCTAGTGAATACAGGCCCACAGCCACCAAATGCTCTTCATATGATAAGCCATTCAATCCTGGAATCATTTTCATGCACCTCCTTTGAACCGTCTCCAGTTTCAGCACATCCTTTCTAAAATATGGGGCACAAAACTGCTCACAGTGCTTTATAAAGTATCAACATTTCATCCTTGCTTTTATATTATAATCTTCTTGAAATGAATGCTGATATTGCATTTGCCTTCCTCACCACAAACTGCATCTGCAAATTAACCTTTAGGGAATCTTGCACAAGAATTCCCGAGCCCCTTGACACCTTATGTTTGGTATCCTCTATTTATTTAGAAAGTAGTCAACCCTTTCATTTCTTCTGCCAAAGTGCATGACCATACACTTCCCAACATCGTATTCCATCTGCCATTTCTTTGCCCATTCTTCTAATCGGTCTAAGTCTTTAAGTAGCCTCTCTAATTCCTCAAAAGTACCTGCTCCTCCACATCTTCATATTGTCTGCAGATTTTGCAAAAAAGCCATCAATTCCATCATCTAAATCATTGACATATAACGTAAGATAATTGGTCCCGACACAGACTCCTGTGGATCATCACTAGTCACTGGCAGCCAACCAGCAAAGGCTGCCTTTTTTTCCCTCTCCTTGAATCCTGTCATTCAGGCACTATTTAACCATGTTAGAATCTTCCCTGTAATACTATTGTTAGGCAGCCTCAAGTGTGGCACCTTGTCAAAGGCCTTCTGAAAATCCAAGCATACAACATCAACTGAAACACAAGGAAATCTGCAGATGCTGGAAATTCAAGCAACACACATCAAAGTTGCTGGTGAACGCAACAGGTCAGGTAGCATCTCTAGGAAGAGGTACAGTCGACCCCGAAGGGTTTCGGCCTGAAACGTCAACTGTACCTCTTCCTAGAGATGCTGCCTGGCCTGCTGCGTTCACCAGCAACTTTGATGTGTGTTGCAACATCAACTGATTCTCCTTTGTATATCCTGCCTGTTAGTTCTTCAAAGAATTCCAACAGATTTGTCAAGCAAGATTTCCAGTCTTCTCCAACCATTCCTGAATTTAGTGAATCTGGAAAGATCATTACTAATGCCTCCACAATCTCTTCAGCCACCTCTTTCAGAACCCCGAGGTGTAAACCATCTGGTCCAGATGACTGATCTACCTTCAGACCTTTCATTGTCCTAATAACTTTCTCTCTACTAATAGTAACCTCACACAGTTCATGACCCCTGAAACTTAGAACTTCTACCTTACTGCTAGTGTCTTCCAGAGTGAAGAGTGATGCAAAATGCTTATTTAGTTCGTCCACCAATAATAGGGCCTTCCAGCCCAACAAGCCCCTGATGCCCAATTACACAAATGTACCCATGTTTCTGTACTATATGAAGCTAGGACTCTTGTTCTCTTAGGCCAACAGAGGAAGAACATTTAAGGGGCATTTCAATCAGAGATTTTTTTAATACTTCAAGTTTGACACATGTGGCAAGGGGCAGGAAGGAAAAGGTGATGTATGTGTCACAGACAACAAACATCAGAATCAGAATCAGGTTTAATATCACTGGCATATGTTAGAACATAGAAATCTACAGCATATTACAGGCCTTTCGGCCCACCATGGTGTGCCAACCATGTAACCTACTCTAGAAACCGCCTAGAATTTCCCTAGTGCATGGCACTCTATTTTTCTAAGCTCCATGTACCTATCTAAGAGGCTCTTAAATGATGCTATTGTATCTACTTCCACCGCCACCACTGCTGGCAGTGCATTCCACTCACTGTGTGTGAAAACTTAACCCTGACATCCCTTGGTACCTATTTCCAAGCATCTTAAAACTATGATAGCCATTTCGGTGCTGGGAAAAAGCCTCTTGCTATCCATAAAATCAATGCCCCTCATCATCTTACACACCTCTATCAGGTCACCTGTCATCCTCCATTGCTCCAAGAAGAAAAGGCTAAGTTCACTCAACCTATTCTCATAAGGCATGCTCCCCAATCCAGGCAACATCCTTGTAAATCTCCTCTGCACTTTTTTTATAGTATCCACATCCTTCCTGGAGTGAGGTGACCAGAACTAAACACGGTACTCCAAGAGGAGTCTGATCAAGGTCTTATATAGCTGTAACATTATCTCATGGCTCTTGAACTCAATCCCATGGTTGATGAATGTCAACACACCATATGCTTTCTTAACAACACTGTCAACCTGCGCAGCAGCTTTGAGTGTCCTATGGACATGGACCCCAAGATCTCTCAGATCCTCCACACTGCCAAAAGTCTTACCATTAATATTATATTCTGTCTTCAGAATTGACCTACCAAACTGAACCACTTCACACTTACCTGGTTTGAAGTCCATCTGCCACTTCTCAGCCCAGTTCTGTAGCCTATCGATGTCCAGTTGTAACCTCTGACAATCCTCTAGACTATCCACAACACCTACCATCTTTGTGTCATCAGAAAATTTACTAAACCACCCTTCTACTTCTTCATCCAGGTCATTTATGAAAATCACAAAGAGGAGAGGTCCCAGAACAGATCCCTGTGGAACACCACTGGCACTGATCACCATGTAGAATACGAACCAACTATAACCACCCTTTGCTTTCTGTGGCCAAGCCAATTCTGGATCCACAAAGCAAGGTCTCCTTGGATCCCATGCTTCATTACTTTCTGAATGAGCCTCGCATGGGGAACCTTATCAAATGCCTTACTGAAATTCATATACACTACATCCACTGCTATATCTTCATCACTATGTTTTGTTACATCCTCAAAGAATTCTATCAGGTCCGTAAGACACGACCTACCCTTGACAAAGCCATGTTGACTATCCCTAATCAGATTATGTCTCTCCAATTGCTCATAAATCCTGCCTCTTCTCCAACAACTTGTCCACCACTGAAACACAACACTGTTGTGAAATTTGTTAACTTTGTAGCAGCTGTACAATGGAATTCATTATAAATAATGAAAAAAAAGAATTATACTAAGCATATATGGCTATCAGATAGTGCAAAAACAAAAATAAAAAAGTAGTGAGGTAGTGTTCATGGGTCCAGTGTCCATTTGGAAATCAGATGGCTGAGTGAAATAAGCTGTCCCTGAATCACTGAGTGTGTCCCTTCAGACTTCTATACCTCCTTCCTTATGGTAACAATGAGAAGAGGGCATGTTGTGGGGTGGTAGGGATCCTTAATAATGGACGCCAGCCTGCTGAGGCACTGCTCCTTGAAGATGTCTCAGATACTAGGGAGGCTAGTACCCATGATGGATCTGACGAATTTTTCAACTTTCTGCAACTTTGATCTTCTGCAATTTCCCCAACTCCCCCATACCTGAAGGTGATACAGCCAGTCAGGATACTCTCCATGTTGCACCTGTGGAAGTTTTCAAGTGTTTTATGTGACAAACCAAATCTCCTCAAACCCCTAATGAATCATAGCTGCGGTCTTGCCTTCTTTATAGCTGCATCAATATGTTGGGACTAGGTTAGGTCCTCAGAGACCCAGGAACTTGAAACTGCACACTCTCTCCACTTCTGATCCCTCTATGAGGATTGGTTCATGTTCCTTTGTATTACCCTTTCTGAAGTCCACAAACATCGCTTCTGTTGTCTGGTAATAATTCGAGCATGAGCTTTCATTTTTTTGAAGGAATTCATTTATATGAAAGGATCTGTAGTAGTCAAGTATGTCAGGTTAGTTTTGATTTTCCCTTTTACAAATAGTTTGTCGAATTCTTTGTATTTACACCTATTGTATGTTCACTTCAAAGTAGCATGTCCTCCAGCACCGTTTTCTTCAAAGTTCGTATATGTTACCACATACTTCCTTGAGATTCATCCTCTTGCAGGAATTTGGCAGAAAAACAAGAAATATAATACAATTTACAGAAAAGCTATACTTAAACACTCAAAAGCTAACAGCCACCATGCAAAGGAAGACGCCATGCATTGAAGGTGGAGGGGGTAATTTAAAGGAGATGTGAGGGGCCTGTTTTTTACAGAGAGATGTTGGGTGTCTGGAATGTGCTACTTACAGTGGAGTTAGAGGCAGATACACTAGGGACTCCTAAAAGACAATTAGATGGGCACAGGAATGTGAGGAAAATGAAAGGATATGGACATCGTAATGGCAGAAGCGTTTAATTACTAATGTAATTGGTTTAGCACAACATTGTGGGCTAAGTAGCCTGTTCTTGTGCTGTACTCTTCTACTGAATGTTCTATTTCTATGTTCCAATGCTTTAAAAAATAATATGGAATACATGAGTTGTAAAGAGATATTCGGAGTTATGTCTTCAGCATTCAGCAAACTGGAGCTATCATTTTTCAAGGCAGTCTGAAATCCATTTCAGAGGTCTATTTGAACATAAAATAACTAGAAATGAATCGCATTCTGGAGTTTTATTTTACTTATTCCCTTCAGTGAAATTACATTAAGAGTAAGAATTAATTTATGGATTCCAGAGTCAGCAGGAGGTCCTGTTGATGCCCTTCAGCCAAAGTTTTTGGAATCACAGGAAGGGTATCTCATTTGAATGCAGTTCTTGCTTGCTTGTCTGCTGTGTGCATATCTTTGGCATTGAGCAGTAGGAAGCCAAATCCACTGTGGTTTGCTTATTTTCTTTCGTCTCTCCACCCACCTGTAAAATCTATAAAGTGCCTCAATTCAGAGAATGTCAAAACACTATAGATTGATACGTGAAAGAATTTTGAGACAGGAACAATGCTTGTCATAACTGGGATTGATTCAGTGCTTGCTAAGTTCTCAGAGAGAAATCTAGCTCCACGTCCAAGCAGTCAGCACACCCTGAAGCTAGGAAAAGAGATGGTAACAAACTATCTGAGTGCAATTCAGGGATTAAATTTTGAGTCTAAATAAGGGCATTCAGAAAAGCTGGAGTTAACTTGTCTCTTGATTTGTAGGGAACGCTCAACTCTTGTTAGTCACTCAAGTCAACCAACATAGTTTCATCATGAGTGCATTGATGATGTGCTCTTGCACAATGTGGTAACAAACAAATTTCAGAGAATGTTTTCACCCCTCCTCACCTCATCCTTGCAACATAAGCTATCCACCCCATGTTATTTTCTAACCTCACCTGAAATGCATCTATTTTCAACTCCCTGAGGTAGGTTTGAAGATTCTAGGGTATTCTTAATGGACATATTGGTAGCTATCTTATAGTTATGGCACCCATTACATCTCTTTTACATTCAGTTTACTCCTTACTCTAGGATATTTGAGAATCCATCATCATGATGTGCCATGTCATATGACATGGGTGTTCAAGATCTCCATGACCATGGTTGTTGTTGGCATTTTTTTCTACAGAAGGGGTTTGCCATTGCCTTCTTCTGAACAGTGTCTTTACAAAACAGGTGGCCCCAGCCATTATCAATACTCTTCAGAGATTGCCTGGTGTCAGTGGTTGCATAACCAGGTCTTGTGATGTGCACCAGCTGCTCATATGACCGTTCACTATTTGCTCCCATGTCTTTACGCGACCCTGACGGGGGGGGGGGGGGGGGCAAGCAGGTGCTACACTTTGCTCAAGGGTGACCTGCAGATTAATGGAGGGAAAGAATATTTTCACCTCCTTTGGTAGAGATGTATCTCTATCCCACCACCCAGTTAGTGGAGTCATAAAGCAAAGAGACAGGCCCTCTGGTCCAACTGGACCATGCCAACCAAGATTCCCATCTATGTCCATCTCATTTGTCTGTATTTGCCCCTTTCCTCTCCATGTGCTACTCAATGTACCTTTCAAATGTTGTTAATGTACTCTAACCACTTCCTCTGGCAGCTCGTTCAATATACTGACCATTATCTGTAATGAAAAAGTTGCCCCTCAGGTTCCTATTAAATCTATCCCCTCTTACCTAAAGTCTGCACCTTCTAGTTTGATGACCCGATGCTGGAAAAAATGACATTGTGCATTGAAAGTTCAAGGTAAATTTCTGATCCTCATAATTGTCTATGTACACTTTGATAAGATTATTCCTCATTCTCTTATGATCCAATAAAAAAAAAGTCCCAACTTACTCAACCTCTCTTCATAAGTCCGTCCCTCAAGTCCGGAAACATCTTCATAAATCTCCTCTGCACTCTTTTTAACTTAAGAGCATCTTCCTTATAGCAGAGTGGCAAAAGCTGAACAGCATATTCCAAGTATGACTTTTCTGTATAGCTTTAAATATTCAGTATGTCATGTGAGTCATTACCTTCGATATATTACTGCACCAGCCACTACTACTAGTTGTGAGTTGATTGCCTTCATTCGAGATATATGTTGGTAGCAATATTTTTGTTATGTGTCTGAACATCAGCAACAAGACATGGACACTGCAATGGTCATGCATTCGCTGAGTTGTGGCTGAATGGATTAAAAGGGCAATTATAAAGGTAGAACAGCAATTATGTCAGGCATTGGATGTGACAATGAGTTTGTCATATATTGGTGGCTACCAATAGAGAATGAGTGGAAGTGGTCTGAGGGTGTGAAATATCATCTAGGTCAGGACTTCCCAACCTTCTTTATGCCATGGACCAATACCATGAAGCAAGGAGACCATGGACCCCAGGTTAGGAACCCCTGATCTACGTCCTGGGGAGGACATGGAACAGAGTAATACAGCAATAGGTGAGGATGGGAGGCTGATACTGTTGCACCTGCTGCTGGGCCAAGGACAAGATTAGATGTTGGTGGTCCTACAAACTCCGAACTATGGATGAGGGTGGTAAAGCTGCTGCCTCACAGATTTAGTGACCCAGGTTCAGTTCTGACCTCTGGCACCATCTGTGCGGAGTTTGCACGTTCTTCCTTCATGAATGTTCCCTGAGGTGCTTGTGTGAGTTGGTGGCTGCTGTCCTTCAAAAAAGTATAATTTTAGACTTTTGCTGCACAGAAACAGACGCTTCAACCCAATTTATCCATATTAACCAAGTTGGCCTCTGGAACTAGTTCTATGTTTGCCTCATATCCCTCCAAACCTTTCCTAACCACATATGTGTTTAAATGTATTTTTAAACTTATAACCATCTCTGGTAATTTGTTCCAGAAACCTATCATCCTCTATGTGAAAAAGCTGCCCCTTTAAATCTCCATTCAATGCAGCTTGGCACTTCCATTGTATCCTGGATAATGGACTACCTGACTGGCAGACTACAGATTGTGTGCATTCAGAGCTGTGTGCCAGACATGGCTATAGGCAGCACCGGGGCCCGACAGGGGACTGTATTGACTCCATTCCTGTTTACCCTGTATACCTTGGACTTTAATTACAACACTGAGTCATGTCATCTGCAGAAATTCTCTGATGATTCAGCAATAGGAGGGAGGATGGGAGGATGAATACAGAGCCCTTGTGGAGGACTTTGTCAAATGGTGCAAGCTGAATCATCTTCAGCTCACCATCGGTAAGACAAAGGAGATGGTGATGGACTTCAGGAAGACGAAGCCTGCACTGCCTTCTGTTACTATTGATGGTGAAGACGTGGATGTGGTGAGGACTAACAAGTACCTGGGGGTGCACCTGGATGACAGACTTGAGTGGAGCACCAATACAGAGGCTGTGTACAAGATAGGCCCAAGTCGCTTCTGCTTCCTGAAGAGACTGAGATCCTTTGGAGTATGCAGGCCTCTCCTTCACATGTGCTACCAGTCTTTTGTCGCCAGTACAATCTTCTACATGGAGGTGTGCTGGGGTAATGGCATCAACACAGGTGATGCAAACAGGCTCAATAAACTGATTAGAGAGGCTGGCTCTGTTGTAGGAGTCAAACTGGACACACTGGAGGCTGTGGTAGAACAAAGGACCCTATGGAAAATCCTGGCAATTCTGGACAATATTTCTCACCCTCTGCATGCCACCTTGGCTGAACAGAGGAGCACTTTCAGTAATAGACTAAGACAACTGTGCTGCTCCAAAGAGTGCTACTTGAGATCATTCTAACCCTTGGCCATTAGGCTCTATAATGAGTCAACCTATAGCCGGGGAAGTGATGACCCCCTCCTGTTAGACTGTTTGAGGTTACTTACTTTTTATTCTTTCTTACTTCTCTTCTAATATTTGTATATCTCTGCACTTGTAATGCTACAGTGACACTGTAATTTACCTTGGGATATATAAAGTATCAACCTATCTCCCCCCTCACTCCTTATGCCTTTGCCTTCTAGTTGTAGACTCCACACCCTTCATGATTTTATATACTCCTATCAGGTCATCCCTCAGGGGAAAAAGCCCCATCTTATCCTGAACTCAGGTTGCTTTTATGTAGATGAATGACAGAATCTGAGGAGAGATGATGGGAATGTAGGGAGAACAAAATAAAATTGGTGTAGGAGTAGTGTGAATGGGTACTTGATGGTTAGTGCTATCTCAGGTGGGCTGAAGGCCCTATTACTTTTTTTAAAGGTACAGCACAGTAATGGTCCCTTCTAGCCCAATGAGCCCTAGTTACACAAATGTGACTGTGTTTCTGTACTGTATGAAGCTAGAATCCTTGTTCTCTTAGGCCAACAGAGGAAAAACATTTAAGGAGCATTTTAATCAGAGATTTTTTAATATTACAAGTTTGGCACATGTGGCAAACATCAGAATCAGAATCAGGTTTAATATCACTGGCATATGTTGTGAAATTTGTTAACTTAGTGACAGCAGAACAGTGCAATGCATGATGATATAGATAAAAAGTAAATCAATTACAGTAAATACATATATGTACATTAAGTAGCTAAATTAAAAATAGTGCAAAAATATAAATAATATTTTAAAAAGTGAGGTCGCGTCCACGAGTTCAATGTCCATTTAGGAATCAGATGACAGAGGCTAAGAAGCTGTTCCTGAATCGCTGAGAGTCTGCCTTTAAGCTTCCATACCTCCTTTTTGATGGTACCAATGAGAAGAGGGCATGTTCTGGGTGATGGGGGTCCTTCTTAATGGACACCACCTTTCTGAGGCAATGCTCCTTGACGAAGTCTCGGATACTATGGAAGCTAGTACCCAAGATGGAACTGACTAATTTTACAACTTCTTGTAGCTTCTTTTGATCCCGTGCAGTAGCCAGCCATCCCCTCCCTCCCACCTCTCCACCCCCCCACCCCATACCAGACAGTGATGCAGCCTGTCAGAACGCTCTTCACGGTATATCTGTAGAAGTTTTTAAGTGTTTTAGGTGACAAAACAAATCTCCTCCAATTTCTAATGAAATATAGCCACTGTTATGCCTTCTTTATAGCTGCATCAATATGTTGGGACCAGGTTAGGTCCTCAGAGATCTTGACACCCAGGAACTTGAAATTGTTCACTCTCTCCACTTCTGATCCCTCTATGACGATTGGTTCATGCTCGCTCGTCTTACCCTTTCTGAAGTCCACAACCAGCTACTGACATTGAGTGTGAGGTTGTTGCTGCTACACCATTCAATGAGCTGATATATCTTGCTCCTGTATGCCCTCTTGTCTCCATCTGAGATTCTGCCAACAATGGTTGCATCATCAGATGGCATTTGAGCTATACCTAGCCACACAGACATGGGCGTAGAGGGAGCAGAGCAGTGAGCACCAGTGTTGATTGTCAGCGAAGAGGAGATATTATTATCAATCCACACAGATTGCGGTCTTGTGGTTAGGAAGTCAAGGATCCAATTACAGAGGGGCATTACCCAGGTTCTGAAGCTTATCAGTCAAGACTGTGGGAGTGATGGTGTTTAGCGCTGAGCTAACATGATGAATGTGTAGTCAGGCTAAGGAGACTAGGCGAATGGCACATTACTGGGCCGTGTGGGAGCGCTCAGTCTGCAGACTATGGAATGGGAGAACCCTGACTAAAAGTGTTTGATGTTGCTGGAACCAATGTTCCATGGAACATGCAAAATGCCCACAAGAACACAGGCGGCACTAAAAGTGAGATATAGTTTCATGCAGGACCTGGTTCTGAAGTACAAGCCACAGGAATGGCAATAGTGGGGGATGAGACACATAGAGCACTCCAGCACAGGAACATCTAGTCCGTGCTGAACTATTATTCTGCCTAGTCCCAGCTGATGCAGATCCCTTTGAAAGCCATGATATCCTTTCTCACTGTCCACTACACTCCCAAACTTGGTGTCATCTGCAAATCTGCTGATCCATTTTAACTGCATTATCATCCAGTTTATTGATATACTGCAGATGACAAACAACAACGGACTCAGTACTAATCCCTGTGGTGCACCACTAGTCACAGGCCTCCCGTCAGAAAGGCAAACATCTACTACCACTCTCTGGCTTCTCCCACAAAGTCAATGTCTAATTCAATTTACTAGCTCATCTTGAATGCTGAGCGACTGAACCTTTTTGACCAATGTCCCATGCGGGTCCTTACCAAATGCCTTGCTTAAGTACACGTAGACAAAGTTCACTGCCTTGCCTTCATCCACTTTCCTGGTAACTTCCTCAAAGAACTCTATAAGATTGATTAGACATGATCTACCACACAAGAAGCCATGCTGACTGTCCTTAATCTGTAGGTGTCTATCCAAATACTTATATATCCGGTTTCTTAAACCTTCCAATAACTTACCTACAACTGATGTCATCTTCACTGGCCTACGATTTCCTGGTTTATGTTTTGAGCCTTTTTTAAACAGCAGAACAACACTGGATATCCTCCAATCCCCTGGTACTTTCCCTATCACAAAGGATAATTTAAATATCTCTGCTAGGACCCTGGTAATTACTGCACTTGCCTCCTGTAGGGTCCAGGGGAACACCTTGTCAGGCCCTGGAGATATATCCACCCTGATACGCCTCAGTATAGCAAACTACCCCTCCTCTGCAAAGTTGATGGGGCTTTGCCTCACTTCTATAGACTCTGTGCCCATCTCCTGAGTAAATTCTGATGCAAAGAATTCATTTAAGATCTCCCCCACCTGTCTTGGCACCACACCTGAATTGCCATTCTGGTCTTCCAGAGAACCATTTTTGTCCCTTGCAATCCTTTTGCTCTTAACATATCTGTAGAATCCCTTAGGATTCTCCTTCACCACATCAGCTGGAGCAAGTTCATGCCTTCTTTTCGCCCTCCTGATTTTTACCTTTAGTGTTCTCTTGCATTAGCTATACTCCATAATCACCTCATTTCTTCATATCTGTCTATACCTGCTATGCACCTCCTTTTTCTCTCTTAACCCGGCCCTCAGTATCCCTTGAAAGTCAAGGTTCCTGCACTTATCTTTATCTTAATTCTGACAGGCACACACAAGCTTTGTACTCTCAAAATTTTACTTTTGAAGGTCTCCCACTTACCTTTGCCAGAAAACAACCCGTCCCAATCCTCACTTGCCAGATAACTTCTGATACCATCAAAACTGGCCTCGCTCCAATTTTGAATCTCAACCCGCGACCAGCCTATATTTTTGCATATTTACTTTGAAGCTAATGACATTGTGGTCACTAGATGCAAAGTGTTCCCTTACATGTACTTCTGCCACCTGCCCCATACCATTTCCGAACAGCAGATCCAGTATTGCACTCTCTCCCATTGGGACTTCTATGTACTGATGATGGAAACTTTCCTGAACACACTTGACAAACTCTATACCATCTGTTCCTTTTACAGTATGGGATTCCCGGTCAATATGTGGAAAGTTAAAATCACCTACTATAACAACCTTATGCTTCTTGTTAGTCTGCGATCTCTTGACAAATTTATTCCTCTAAATCCCTAGGACTTTTGGGTGGTCCGTAATATAGCCCCATTAACATGGTCATACCTTCCTTATTTCTCAGTTCCACCCAAAATACTTCACTAAACGAGCTCTCCAGTCTGTCCTGATGGAGCACTGCCATGACATTTTCCCTGATTAGTGACACCACCCCTCCTCCTTTAGTCCCTCCTGCACTGTCAGATCTAAATCAAGAGAAGCCCAGAATATTGAGCTGCCAGTCCTGTCCCTCCTGCAACCAAGTTTCACTAATGGTTATAATGTCATAGTTCCAGGTGTTGACCCATACTCTGAGCTCATCCGCCTTTCCTACAATAATTCTTGCATTGAAATATGCACAACTCAGGACACTAGTCGCACCATGACTTTGATTCCTGACTTTGTCTGAGGTCTTCCAACATCTGCCTCCACTAACTGTTCTGGCATTCTGGCTCCCATCACCCTGCCACACTAGTTTAAACCCCACTGTGCAGAATTAACAAGCCTTCCTACTAGGATATTAGCCCCCCTCCAGTTCAGGTGTAAACTGTCCTTTCTGTGTAGGTCCCACCTTCCCTGGAAGAGAGCCCATTGATCTAAAAATCATATGCCCTCCTTCCAACACCAACTCCTTAGCCACCTGTTAAACTGTATAATCTTCCTATTTCTAGCCTCACTAGCACTTGATGTGTGTAGCAATCTTGAGTTCACCATCCTGGAGGTCCTGCCCTTTAACATAGCACCTAACTCCCCAAACTCCCAATGCAGAACCTCGTCACTGGTCATACCCATATCATTGGTACCTACATGGACCACGACCTCTGACTGTCACCCTTCTGCTTAAGAATGCAGCCTAAGTCCTCACCTGCCACCCCACCAGCCTTTGCACCCAGCACATAATTCTCAGAAACTTCCACTGATCTCCTTCCTGGCACTTATCCTTGCAAGCAGAATTAGTGCTACACCTGTCTCTACACCTCCTCCCTCATTACCATCCAGGGGCCTAAATAGTCCTTCAAGGTGAGGTGAAACTTCGCCTGTGAGTCTGTTGGGGTCATACTGTGTTCAGTGGTCCCAGTGTGGCTTCCTGTACACTGGTGAAACCTGACTTAGACTGGGAGACCATTTCACCGAGCATCTACACTCCGTCTGCCAGAACAAGCAGGATCAGTTCATTGGCTATGTTTAAGAGGGAGTTAGATATGGCCCTTGTGGCTACAGGGGTCAGGGGGTATGGAGGGAAGGCTGGGGCGGGGTTCTGAGTTGGATGATCAGCCATGATCATAATAAATGGCAGTGCAGGCTCGAAGGGCCGAATGGCCTACTCCTGCACCTATTTTCTATGTTTCTATGATCTCCCAGTGGCCACCCATTTTTTTAATTCCACTTCCCATTCCCATTCCAATATGTCCATCCATGGCCTCCTCTACTGTCGTGATGAGGCCACACTTAGGTTTGAAGGACAACACCTTATATTCCGCTTGGGTAGCCCCCAACCGATTGGCATGAACATCGATTTCTCAAACTTCTGGTAATGCCCCCCAACCACAGCCCCTTCTCCATTTCCAATTCCCTTTTCCCTCTCTCACCTCATCTCCTTGCTCACCAATTGCTTCCCTCTGGTGCTCCTTCCCCCCTTTTCTTTAGTATAGCAGAGTATAGCTCTTTTTATGGTAAAGTAACATACTTATGTAGATAGTACAGATTAGTTTAGTTGGGCATTTAATGACTAATTAGTTTGGACAACATTTTGCACTGAAGGGCTTGCTCCTGTGCTGTATTGTTCTATGTTCTGAAGAAGCAGATATAAAGAGGGGGAGAAAGCAAAACTGAGATTGGTAGTTGGGGTAGAAGTGATGCCATAATGGTTCAGATTACACCTACTGCCCACACATATGCACTCACCGCAGTCTTGAATTGTTTCAGATGTCAAAATGATGCAAGGGTAGGTGTGTGGAAAGTTAAAACTTGTGGGAGTTATGCAGAACTGCCAGATCATTGTGTAGTTCAGAGCAAGATGCTGATTTTTTTCCTCCCTCTGGAACTGTGCACCCAGCTGCTAGCTTCACTTATCCTCGTGGCTAACCATCCATTCAGCATCTTAAATGACCATCGCATCCTCTGGCCCTCTGCCAACCTAATCAATGCTATTAATGTATTGCACAATGAAGAACACCCGATTCTGAGCTTTTATGTAGCTCATCCAGGTTAACAATACTGCATAAGCAAAATGTTACACTATGACATCTTGCTGTAACAGACCATAGAAGAAACAACTGATAAGAAATGAAGGAAAGAGAACGAGGGGAAATCATACAGTTAATGCGATTACATGCCTTTTCCCCTTCAAGTTGGGTGACACTGGAACTAGAAGTTATTGGCTTAGGGTGAAGGATGAAATAGTTGCGGGATCATGAGAGGGAAGTTCTTCCCTCAGAGGATGATGTGACGCCCACTGTTGGAACTTGAACGCACGCGAGGTCATGACGCACGCGTCATCCATGTCAGTGTGGGAAGAAGATCAACTCCTCGAGCTTGCAAATAACGGTGGGCTGAAAAGTATATTAGTCATAATGTCTCTGCCGGCATTCTGGATCAAAGTCAAGGCTAAATATCCTGAGATAGCTACAAAAGCACTGAAAACGTTGCTTCCATTTCCAATGTATCTCTGTGAAGCGGGGTTTTCTGCAATGAAAGTAACGAAAACTAAATTCTGGAATAGACTGGACATAAGGAACCCCCTTCGAGTATCGCTGTCTCCCATCACCCCTCGATGGCACCGTCTTGTTGCAGGGAAACAAGCCCAGGATTCCCACTGATTCAGCGATATTGGTGTGTTGCAATGACTTTATATGTTCATACGGGGAAAATATGCACTGGGTGTTTAATATTAAATTCATTAGATAAAGCCTTTAAGAAACAAAATTGAGTGTATTAGCCACTTATAAGTGACTTAGTTGACTTATCACCTATATTCCGGTCTTGATTAACACCCCCTCTCCCCCCGACCGGTCGGCTGGTCCGCAAGAATATTGTTAATATCAAACCGGTCCGCGGTGCAAAAAAGGTTGTGGACCCCTGTGATAGGATGATAGCCCAGCAGGCCGTATAGGATGAATCAGGAGCAGAGATAGACAGAGTGATGGGGGCATCAAGGTAAGGAATGAAAAATAGCAGTTCAGTTTAAAAAATACACAAAAACAACTAAATGTTTTATGAAGACTAAAAAAAATGATGTCCACAATCCAGAGACATGGATAAACTGCGTCTCCAATTAATCAATCGATCCTGATGTTGGTAATAATGCAGTTCCAATATATGCTGCTACTGAGAGGTAGAGCCATGTTTATCAAATAAGTAATTTAATTACGTTGCATACTCCATCATGTAGTTTAATCGACTCCGTAGTACCATTTTTAATTTTAGCCTTGCAACTTTGCAAAATCAATACATTAGCAAAGATAGTACAAAGCAAAGTAATACATTATATGTTAAGTACAAGAGATTGTTTTCATATGCTGGAAGTTCAGAGTAACACACACAAAACACTGGAGGAACTCAGAAGGTCAGGCAGCATCTACATATGGAAGGAAATAAACAGTTGACATTTTGGGCCGAGACCCTTCATCAGGATTGTAATTTATATATTAATATGCTCTTTGTACAAATTACTGACAATAACAGCATCAATTCAGACTTTCAATAAGTTTACAATACCAACATAATTCTGACAAGAAGCACTGATTCATCTGATAGCCAATTTTACTGTACTCTGCAGAAAGTGATCAATTTCTTGGAATTAATTGAGGAATACATTAAAAATCCTTCAACAAATTTCCCATAATGTCCTTGAAAACTGGTCATTCTTAAGTGGTTGCCAGTCTTTATTATGACCTTCACAGTAAGTGATGCAGTGATCTTGGGTTTATGCTGCGTTATCAGTAATCCATTGGCTTGCAACATTAAACTCAAATTTGAACCACTGCATTTTTATAAACATGGACACAAGGCAGCTGACTGATCATTTCACATCTTATTTTTATTTCTACCACAAATGCCACTCAAGGAAGAAACTCTGGTATCCTTACCACATTCTGTTTCTGAAGTGACTGAGCAAGCTTGTGTCAAACAATTGTAGAGGCCCCATACCAACCTTCTCAGTGCTACTGAACTGGTGCCAAAATATCGGCCTTGCCAGCAATGTTCCCATCCTAAGAATTAACTTTATAAGCCTGAGAGACCCTTGGACATTTTCTGGTTGTGGAACGATGGTAGTTACAGTGTCTTTGATTCATTATTTAGCCGACTGTCACAATGGGTTCCACAATGGAAATATCAGTCCTTGCGGAGTTTATGTTGGTGCTAAACCGTGGATTCCGAGCTTCACTGATCCTCTTGTGGCTTCTCCCATCATTCCATGCCTGCCTGTAGGGAGGGGGGCTGTAGGCAAGCTGCTGCACGTGGGTGGCCCTCTTCCTCCTGCACATACTCAACAGGGATTTGAATTCAGATCGGAAATTTGCGTTCAGCCAGCAGTAGATGAAGGGGTTGTAACATGTGCTACTCATGGCAAACCAGTGGAAGGTGAAGTACAAGGCGTTGTTGGTGTTGATGGCCTTGCTGGAGATGAGCACCAAGTAGCAGTTCAAGGGAAACCAACAGACAGCAAACACCACCACAACCAGCATCAGCATCTTCAGCATCATCTTTTTCTTACGCCTGTGGGCAAAGTATTGCTCCACAGTGATGTCCCCAATGGCATTCCGCAACCACAGCTTCTTTGCCACTGTAGTGTAGGCCACGCTTATGATCAGGAGTGGCAGAACATAGAGGAGAATAAAAGTGGACAAGTCCATATACTTCCAATACAAATCTGCTGGCTGTGGGAAATTGTGGAGACACAAACTTCGCACTTGCTCCTTCCTGGAACACAGAATGTACAAGTGATTCATTGTGCAGATGATTTCACACAGGGAACAGACTTCCTCTGATTGCCGTGGAAATTAGAATTTATTACATTGGCCAGACAAGGAGCATCACCTCTACTACTCATTCAGAAATTCTCCAGCGGAAATGAAGGTCAGGCAGAGAGTGCATTGAACCATCTCTCTGAAGTCAACTACCCCACAATAAATACCTACCCACTGGTGCACTTTTAAAACTATTTACAGTTCTACGGAGAGTGCAACATAATTGGAAGGACTACTCATGTTGAGTTGTAGTCATTGCTAATCACAAATCATTTAGTGGTCAATTAATAATTACTTCCCATACAGTCATAGAGCATTACAGCACAGAAACCTGATCTTTAAACCCCATTGATCTATAATTCTGCCGAGCTTCATCAACCTGCACCTGGGCTATAGCCCTCCATATTCCTTCCATCTACGTACCGATCCCAACTTCTCACAAGTGTTGAAATTGAACCTGGATCCATCACTTCCACTAACAGCTTGTTCCACATTTTTACTAAGGTCTGAGTGAAAGAGTTCCCCCTCAGGTTTCCTTAAACATTTCTCCTTTCATACTTAACCTATAGCCTCTAGCCCTCACCTCACCCAATATCAGTTGGAAAAGCCTGCTTGTATTTACCCTACTTATAACTCTCACTACTTTGTATACCTCTATTAAATCTCTCCTCATTTCCCTATGCACCAGAGATATGTATGCAGTTTTGGTCCCCTAATCTGAGGAAAGACATTCTTGCCATAGAGGGAGTACAAAGAAGGTTCACCAGATTGATTCTTGGGATGGCAGGACTTTCATATGATGAAAGACTGGACCAACTAGGATTATACTCTCTGGAATTTAGAAGATTGAGGGGGGATCTGATTGAAACGTATAAAATTCTAAAGGAATTGGACAGGCTAGATGTAGGAAGATTGTTCCCGATGTTGGCGAAGTCCAGAACGAGGGGTCACAGTTTGAGGATAAAGGGGAAGCCTTTTAGGACCGAGATGAGGAAAAACGACTTCATACAGAGAGTGGTGAATCTGTGGAATTATCTGCCACAGGAAACAGTTGAGGCCAATTCATTGGCTATATTTAAGAGGGAGTTAGATATGGCCCTTGTGGCTAAAGGGATCGGGGGTATGGAGAGAAGGCAGGTACAGGGTTCCGAGTTGGATGATCAGCCATGATCATACTGAATGGCGGTGCTGGCTCGAAGGGCCGAATGGCCTACTCCTGCACCTATTTTCTATGTTTCCATGTTTCTATGTAGTCCTAACCTATTAAACCTTTCCTTACAACTCAGGTCCTCAAGTCCCAGCAACAGCCTTGTAAAGTTTCCTCTATACTCTTTCAAACTTTCTGATATCCTTCCTGTAGGTAGATGAACAGAACTGCACACAATACTCTAAATTTGGCCTTACCAATGTCCTATGTAACTTCAACATAACATCCCAAATCCTGTAGTCAATACTCTGATTTGTGAAGGGTAATGTGTGAAAAGCTCTTTTTACACTTATCTACCAATGATAGCACTTTCAAGGAATTATGGATCTGTATTCACAAATTCCTTTGTTCTGCTGCTGTTCCAATTTCCCTTTTTAACCAATGGTAATCTCAACAGGTGTTGTGATCTATCAGCATTAACTAGGCCACAACTTGCAGTTATCTGAATGGCTCTGTGATGTGGTTTTGTGTGATTAGGTCAATCACACAATTTGGCAATGAAGCCAAGACCTTCATCTCTCATTGAATAATTTGTTGAGCCATCAGTAGCTCTTGTTCCTGAAGAATCACAACAATTCATTATTACCCAAATCCATTTTCAGCTGGCAAAGGAAAATGCTCATTTAAGCTTTACGCAGGAATTGAAAGTCAACCAACAAATGAAATATCACAATCTGATTTATTATCATTGACTTAGAATGTAAAGTTGGTAGCTTTGTAGCAGCAGTACAGTGCAAAGATGCAAGGTTACTATAAAATACAAAATTAAAGAAATAGGCCAAATCAAGGAATAATAGGGTGATATTCATGGGTTTATGAGTCATTCAGAAATCTGATGATGATAATCAAATAGGAAGTGTTGTAAATACTTAACTGGCTGGGCAAAATTGGTGGGGAAGAAAACATAGAGAATTAACATTTCAGATCAAAGATTATTCTCCATTGCTGCTGCCTGTCCTTCTGAGCATTTTCAACATTTTTTTTTGTTTTTATTTGTATCCTTGCATCTGCAGAGTTTTGCTTTGAGTGATGTGGGAGTTGATGTGAAAAAAATGCTTCTCAGCCCAACTACAGTTTTGTTCTATGTGTTTATAGCATGACACTCATTTGCAACTTCTATGAAAAATATGGAGATGGCGACCTTGCCATCTGTATTATCAACTCCAAGATTTGAAAAATCTAGAGAAAAGACTAATTAATCATAACATTGGAAAGGTGCATGATTTATTGATTTATATGAGTCCATAGAGAGATGCAGTTTAGCTAGTGGTCCAGCAGAGATCAAAAATCAAATCTAGGGCCAACTGCCTATAACTAGACTTACAGCATGGTTAAAGCATTTACTAGTCAGATGGGAAATCAGAAAACTAAATGTTGGCAAGAGTTAAGCCAATAGCTAAGAAAAACCATCTGATACTGTGCTTTCTTGCATTGTGAAAACTATTTCCTTGGTCTAATATCATTATTCATTTTCTGAGTATAATCACTCAAGGCCACAGAATTTGATGCTGGGAGAGTGCCAAAGAAAATGCCCTTTTAGGTGTACCTTAATGAAATGAGATAATATACAATGATGAAAGCCTTCCATGTTTGGTTGTTTGATTTTCATCTCACCTGTATTCAACTTTAAACAACTTCTGGTAGATTGCATGTGGAAGAGAGAAACCTGTAGCCATGATCCAAATGATGATGATGCAGAGAACTCCTTTAGCCTTAGACATTCTCGGCTTCAAGGGATGCATGATAACCTGTGTAAAGCAATGATAAACCATATCAGTGGGTGTCCCATACAACCTAGCTAACACACACAATATAACGCAGAGACTCTCACTATAGAGGAAGTGTTATATCAAAGAATTCATGACATTGACAATGTTAAGTCAGTCCATCAAATTCCATGTTAACATGGTATAGAACAACTAAACAGTCCTATTCTCTTCCTTAGCTCTATAAAGTCTAAGGAAGAGAATATGACCACCTAGGAGAGGACCACCTTTCAAATGTCCTGATTGACCCAAGGAAAAATGAATTTTAACTCCTCACTTCCCGCCCCCCCCCCCGTATTTTGCCCATCACTTTGAATCTGTAGTCCTCAAATCATTCATTGATGGGGGCTACTCATGCCCTTGTGTGTATCCATCTGATTTCCTGATAAGCACCCGTGTTCCAAGGAGAAAAAATTCTGTTTCCACAATCTAACCTTGCTGCTGAAATTCCCCCTCTTTTGAACCATTCACTCCCACTTTGAACCATTCACTCCCACTCCCTCAAGTGTGGTGACCAGAGCTGAGCACAGTACTCCAGCCGTGATTTTTCAGCAGGTCAACACACCCTCACTGATGCTGCTCGCTGTGCTTCCAGAATCCCCTACGTTTCCACTTCCCTCCCTTGATGCAGATGCATTTATCACACTTGCATCAAAACATACCATGAAATGTGCCATATGCATTAACAACCAACACCATCTAAGAACACTTCTTCTTCTATCCCTCGCTCTGGTGTCCTATCTCTTCTCACCTGCCTATCATCTCCCTCCGGGTCCCCTCCTCCCACAGCTAACTCTTCTCTCCTATCAAATTTCATCCCCTCCAGCCCTTTATCTGTCCTACCCACCCAGCTTCACCTATCACCTTCTGGCTATCCTCCTTCCCCTTTTTATTCTGGCGTCTACCCCTTTCCTGTCCAGTCCTGAAGAAGGGTCTTGGACTGAAACGTCAACTGTTTATTCATTTCCATAGATACTGCCTGACCTGCCGAGTTTCTCCAGCATTTAGTGTGGGCTACCATCTAAGAATGTGGTTCTGGCAGAAGCCTGAAGCTGTCAAATCTCCCCAGGGCACCCCTCTGTGTTGGATCCTTAAGTTGCTTTTCTTCATATGCAAGATGAAGTATGCAAAGTCTACTGATGTAGGTGGCATTGTTGGACAGTGACAAGCAGTATAATCTAGCTGCAATTTTTTCCTCTAGACTACAGGCACTAGAGACGATTGCAAATTACTCACAGACATCTTCTCTAGGAGGTAATCATGAAGTTGCTTTGGAAAAGAAAAGTTTAAGAAGGTACTTCAGAGAGGAAAGTGTTCAGCAAGAAAATTGTGTTGTTTACAGCTGCAATCCTAGTGGATCCATTCATCTTTTTACTCAGCACAAATTACTAATAAGTTAGAATCTGAATTTCCTAAAATACAGGTTTATTCTTAATTTCTAAAGATATATGTTCCAAATACTCTGCTTGCAATACTGCACAGTATATTATGGTAAACGCAAGACCATGTTTAACATAAAAGTGTATTGGTTTGATTGAAGGTGAATTAGTAATGTTGAACAAGATAATCACAAATTTCTCATCCACTTCCCACTCAGAAGCCTATTTGCACTGAATTTCATTATTTGAAATATATTTTTTAAAAATGTGAACTATTGGCAAGTGAAGGTTGTTTGATTTTCAGTGAATAACTTCTCATCAGAACAGCACCCCTCTGGGATGTGTGAGTTATACTTAATGAGATTATTAACTGCTAAAGACAAATTTTAAAGGAACTGTTGTGTAGAAAATAAGAATGGCCTTTTGGTGGGTTTTATAACTGTAATTAAAAGTAACATTTCTGATTAGAAATTGATGAAGGCTCAGATTTGAATCAGAATCAGGTTTATTTTAACCCGAGTTAAAATCCATATGTTATGAAATTTGTTTTTTTTTTGTTTAAATGGCATTACAGTGCAAAACATAACATTTATTATAGATTACAAAATATAAATACGTAGTGTAATGAAGTTGTGTTCATGGACCATTCAGAAATATGATGGCAGAGAGGAAGAAGCTATTGTTAAGACATTGAGTGAGTTTTCAGGCTCAGGGTACCTTCTCCCTGATGGTAGCAATGAGAAGAGGCTATGTCCCAAATGCTGGGGGTCCTTAAGTGATGCTTCAAGAAGTTGGCATCCATCATTCTGGAAGATGTCCTCGACAGTGGGGAGGGTTGGAGCGTGATGGAGCTGGCCTCGTCTATCCTGTGCAGCCTCTCAGTTCTGTGCATTGGAGCCTCCATACCAGAATGTGATGATGTGGTGTAATCAGTCAGAATGATCTCCACCAGACATCTGTAGAAATTTGGAAAAGCTTTTGGTGGCATACCAAATCTCTTTAAAATCCTAATGAAGTAGTGCCTTTTTCATTCCTGCATCAGGATAGATCTAGTCACAAACAAGAGAAAATCTGCAGATGCTCAAATCCAAGCAACACAAAATGCTGGAGGAATTAAGCAGGCCAGGCAGCATCTATGCATCTGTGTTGAATACCTGCTGAGTTCCTCCAGCATTCTTTGTGCTGTCAGGATGGATCTATCTTGGTCCCAGGATAGATCCTGAGAAACTGACACCCAGGAACTGAAAGTTATTCACCCATTCCACTACTGACCCCTCAATGAGGACTCATGTTATTCCAACTTGCCCCTTCCTGAAGGCCACAATCAATTCCTTGATCTTGTTGATGTTAATTACAAGGTTGTTGTGACATTGCTCTACTAGATGATCTACCTCACTCCTATACACCTTACATTCTTGTTGCTATCTGAGATTCTGCCAACAGTGCTGCCATAGGCCAATTTATAGATGGCACTTAAGCTGTGCTTAGTCACAGTCACGAGTGTAGAGTAGAGCAGTAGGTTACACACACGTCTTTGAGATGTACCTAGTTGATAGCAAGGAGATATTATTACCTATCGAATTGCAGAGAGAGCTACAGTGGCCCAAGTTTTGAAGCCTGTCGATTAGGTGTGTTGAACACCAAACTGTAATTGATAAACTGCCACCTGTCATATGTTTTGTTGCTCTCTAGGTGCTCCGAAGCCAAAAGGGAAACCGATGAGTTTGAATCTATTGTAGACCTACTGCAGCGGTAGACAAATTGCAGCAGATCTACTGTAGGTCCTTGCTTAGGCAGGAGTTAATCCTAGCCATGACCAAACACTCAAAGAGTTTCATCACAGTAGATGTGAGTGCTACTAGGTGTTAGTCACTGAGGCAGCTCACTCTGCTCTTATGCCCTGGTACAATTGATGCCCTTTTGAAGCAGGCAGGAGTTTCCAACTACTGAAATGAGAGGTTGAAGATGTCCTTGAACACGCCAGACATCCTGTTGGCACAGAATTTCAATACCCTGCCAGGTAGTTCATCAGGGTCTGATGCATTGCAAAGTTTCAGCCTCTTCGAGGATGTTCGGACATCAGCCTTCAAGACAGATCACAGGACCACTAGATGTCGTGCATGATGACAGTATTTGGAGGTTTGTTCAGAGAAGTTGAGTCTTGAGAAATGAGCAATGTGAGTTATTAATACATAATCTACTGTACATCAAGTAGAGTCAAACTATCTTTAACAAGCCAATTCTGAGCTGCCTGTCTCATTCGTTGGAGTCCTCAAGTAAGTTTGGGAATGACACCAGGCACCTTGAGGTAATAACTAGCTAGAACCCATTATGGTCAGGAGCACTCTGAAGCACTTCTCCTCAGCTTAAATAAATGGATTATTGTTCTCATTATTTTAGTGGAATTTGTACCATTCTTAGAGCATCTGACAAAGCAAGGTTAGCTTTAGTTATTTGTCACAAGGACATCACAACATTTCTGGCAAGATGGCACCAGTGACCAATGGCAAATTGCAGACAGCTGACAAAACTGCTGGATACTCTTCTTCAAAGTACATTTCTACTGAACTAGGATCGATTGCAGCCTTTTATTTCCCCTTTAAGAATGTTTTGGGCTGACTGAACGATCTGCTGCTTCTACGATCTCCTGAGGGATTTGGTGTGGGGAGCAGCTATGGCCATTGCTGGGGATGCAAGGTGCATCAATTGCTAATGGCAGAATACAAAGCTGTGGTCGGCTCCATTACTCTGTGCCAATTAAAGTGTTGAGCAAGATCAGAATTGACAAGGACGGGAGCAGAAACTGAATGGATGTTCGGTTCAGTCTGCCTGTGTTTGTCCAGTCTCCCCCTCACTGCTGCCAGCAGAAAGTGCAGTAGTTTTGGGTCCCACGCTGAAGGGTGTGATTGTCTAGGCAATTCGCAGCTCATGACTGCAGACTCACTTTTGACTACAGTTCGATGTTTAATATCCTTAGTGCTGAAAGCACTTTACCATTTGTCCAATTTGATCATGGCATTTTCATTGCAGAATTGTATCTACAGCTGTGGTCTGAAGCCATTGACACAGCACAGAACTGACTGACTCAGTGTCTGCAGCCACAGCTATCAGCTCCTGGACTGGCTTTACTTGCCTCAGTGGCTCGTGGCTATGGACTCACTTCTAGTGACTCTACGGTTTAATGTTTAATAGCTTGCGCGTTATTGGCTTGCTTTTTGCTGTTTGTGCAATTTGTTTTCTTTTTTTTTGCACATTTGATGGTCTTGAGTGGGAGTTTTCTTTAAATGGGTTCTATGGTGTTTCTTTATTTTGTGGCTGTTTGTGGGAAGATGAATCTCAAGATTACCTGGGGAACCCTAGGTAATTTCTAAAGTACATGCTCGCCACAGCAGTGTGGGCCGAAGGGCCTGTATTGTGCTGTAGGTTTTCTATGTGTCTGTTGTATACTGTATACATACTTTGAAAATAAATGTACTTTGAACATCAGTGAAATACATCAACGACCACCACAATCAGAGAGTTATACTGGGAACAGCCCACAGTGTCACTGTTTCCAGCACCAACATAGCATGCCTACAATTTACTAATCCTAACTTGTACATCTTTGGAATGTGGGAGGAAACTTGAGCACCCAGAGAAAACCCACACAGCCAACGGAAGAGCATACAAACTCTTTACAGAGAGTGTTAGGAATTTTAACCCAAGGGCAATGGTGGTGCAAGGCATTATGCTAATGGATTTGATTCTATGCCACCCTCAAGAAATTAGCGGAATATTCCTAAGAAATTAGGAACAGTTCATCTAGCCTCGAGTCTGCTTCACTATTCAATGTGATCATCCAAATTCTGCACTCTGTTCATACCTTCTCCCCACGTCCCTCTATGTCTAAATGCTGGGAGAATATGGATCTAGTAAAGGAAGTAGAGCTGAGAAATGAGGTCTGCTATTTGAGATAACACTGAGAAATTTCTTAACTAAAGAGGGTTGTGAATCCAGAATTTGATATTCCCAAAACTTCTGGATGCCCCATCACTGAATATCTGAGTCAAAATCAAGATGTTTGAGTCTTAAGTGATCCTGCATGTCGGTCAGATAGAAATAGCCATTCAAGGATCAGTGATTTTACTGAATTGCAGAATCAGACAGATTATAAAATAGCACCATCTGTCATTTCTTATGTTATATTTCAGTCACATAATTTACAACAAATCTGCAGTACATATTGACCTGGACTTCTTCCTATTACTTGTCTTTAGAAACAGATCATAGACCAATTTCCAGTATTTTTATTTAGAGATACAACATGGTTATAGGCTCTTCCAGCTCAATGGATCTATGCCACCTAACTTCAACTTAGTGATCAATTAACCTACTAAGACACAATCTTCAGACAGAGGGAGGAAACCTGTGCGGTTGTGGGGAGAACATAGAAGATTCTTCCAGACAACGGCGGAAATGATCCTGAGTTGCTGGTGCTGTAATAGTTTTTCACTAACCACTATGCTACCATGCTGCCATGTCTCGTGGCAAAATTTTGTCAATGTTATCAGTCCATGTTTGGCACCAACTCTAATCCACAAGGATAATTTACGTTGGAAATGGAAGTGCTGGCTATGTGGGGAAACATGTCCTTACAACACAGATGTCTGAGTGGAACTGATATCCTGCCTCATGACATCCTGAAAACTTTTAATGTTATGAACTATTTGATTAATTCACCTTTGGAAACTTTCCCTGTGACAATATATGCCCATGTGTGAAAGTAACAAATTGTCAATGCACAATAGCATGCAAACCTGTCTGGGCATTCACAGGCATAACCAGGTAATACGAACAGAATTACAGCCCCAAATGGTTTGAACTAACAAGTAATCTTGCCACAACCTCACTGCTGGTGGATCTTCCAGATCTCAACTGTCTACGAAGTGAGCGTCTAGCTAAAATATGAAAATCATTCTTATCAATGGAGACCTTAACTGGAAACAACGCATATGAAGAGAGAAGTTTAATGTAATCCTTCTAGGAATTTTTTATAGCTATATCCAGTAATACATCAAAATAGGTTTCTTAAGGTTGTTGTAGCAGGGAGGGTGGTAATGGGGACAAGCTCCCACTACCTATTAAATGCTCCCAATGGTGTGTGCCTCAAATATCTGACAACCAACCTGGCCTTCATGTGTGGTTTAGCTACTAAGCCCGGCAGGACAGTCTCTACTGGCAGGAGGTGGTGCAGAGCAGGGTTACTGGCACCTCAAAGACAGTTGTTTTGGGCAGATGGGGCTCATCAGCCATGGTTGGCAGCTCATCTAAGAGAAGGAAAACTGATCTCAGACCTCTGCTGCCTTGTGGCTGTATCCACTCATGGAGAAGGCTCAGAAGTAAACCGAGAGGGAAAAAATCCAGAGGTGGGGTCCCTAAGGCAGTCCTACATTGAGTTCAATGCTGACTGGCGACTCCTACAACACTGCTGCTGCCAAATTCTATCAGTCTCTGCTGGTCCCTCGGGCTCATCAGATGCATGGAGAGGGGGAGCTTGCTACATGGGCAACAGCTTGCTCTCCATATCGTACTGCCCGGCCTTGCGTATCTAGACAGCTAGGATGCAATATCAACCCTGACCGACAGAGGCCCTCACTCACATCAAAACAAGATTGTTTTTAATTTCATAGAAAAACTACAGATTCCCTAGTCAAACACACAAAATGCAGGAGGAACCCAGCAGGTCAGGCAGCATCTATGGAAATAGATAAACAATCGATTTTTCAGGCTGAGAACTCTCTTCAGGAAAAATTTCTATCCTGATGAGGGCACTAATAGCCCAGAACTAGATGGCCCCACATTCAGTGTTGGCTTGGAGACATCTATTTGTTGATAACATTTACTGATTAGCCATTAGGGTGTAATAACAGCCAAAGAAAGGACTGACATTGGCTAACAAGCTGCTTTGAGTACTTATTCCCCCATAAACAACAGAAAATCTGCAGATGCTGAAAATCCGAAAAACACAATCAAAATGCTGGAGGAACTCAGCAGGCCAGGTAGCATCTATGGAAAACCCTTTGGCAGGACTGGAGAAAAAAAGCTGAGGAGTAGATTTGAAAGGCAGGATGAGGGGGTTGATTGGAAAAGTGGATTGGAAATCTACTCCTCAGCTCTTTTTCCCTCACTAGTCCTGCCGAAGGGTTTTGGCCCGAAGTGTCCACTGTACTTTTTTCCATAGATGCTGCCTGGCCTGCTGAGTTCCTCCAGCATTCTGTATTTATTCCCCCATGTTCAATCCTGGGACAATGCCTTACGGGGGTCTGGGGCCAGATTGGCATTGTGATGTGGCACTTGCAAACAGAATGTAGCAGTGTGCCGAGAGCAAGCTTCTCACTGCACAAGAAACATTTATTAAGTCTTACTGCATTGCAGGAAACATTTGAAAAAAAAAACCTTTATGCTTGGGTATCTTTTTGTTTGAATCCTGTAATATAGTGAATCATCTCCCACGCTAGTTCCCAATCAGTTGCGGAAGGTTTTGTGTTTTGCTGCCTTTCCTGTAGATACTGTACCTGGTGTCGGTCAAGAGCAATGGCAGTGAGGGTCAGAACAGAAACGTGCACAGAACAGTACTGAGCAAAGCGACTAACATGACACATCAACTTGCCGAACACCCAGTTGCTATTCACGAAGCGGACCTGCAAGAGAAAAAGGAATAAATGTCAATAAAATTGCAATATTTATTCATTTTCTGCAGATAATTAATGGACCTTTCAACACCAAGAGTAGAGGAACTGCTCGCTATACTGCATGTGTTGCCTGCTCTCAAATTGACCATAAATTATGAACATAGTAAAATTTAACTTCCTTCACTGGTCATGTAGAACATGATTCCACTCAGTAGGTTTGGGAAGGGCTGTATTTAACCACTTTTAGGTTGCTGCATGTGTCCCTAATTTTAACAGCTACCATAGCAACCACTGCAGCATGCTTGGAGAAATACTGATTATTGTAGTTTACTTATTTTTATTTCAATTTAATGTTTCTAACTGCAATTTATTCAATTAGCCTGTAGAGCAGGGAAAGTGAGTGAATGTACCAACACTGTTGTAGTAATGTACCACCTTTCCAATCAACTTTACAGTTCAATTCTTCTCAAATGGTCGGGTGGTCATGTAGATAATCCATATAAAGGTGCATTCAGCAGATCATGTAGTCTGAAGTACTTCAAGTGAAGTCCTACACTGATAGATCAATCACTTAGTCATCAAATGTGTTCACAAAAAATGCCCCAGGAATGTGAATGCTACAGCTCCACAGATTTTGTCTTTATAGATTGCGGATTTTATGATATGATGAGGTGCTTATGAAGTACAAGGTATCCAAAAGAACACTTAAGAAATCAGGAGGGTTGAAAGAAAGTATGAAGTTGCTCTTGCAGACAACACAAAGGAGAATCAAAAAACCACAAGATCCTAAGAAACAGGAGCAGAATTAGGCCATTTGGCCCTTTGAGAATTCTCCAGCATTTCATCATGGTTGATCTAATTTTCCTTTCAGTCTCCTAAGGGATTCTATAGATACGTTAGAGCAAAAGAATTAATAAGGAATAGAACTGGTCCTCTGGAAGACCAGAATGGTAATCCATATGTGGAGCCAAAACAAATGAGGGTGATCTTAAATTTTTTTTTTTTTACATCTGTATTTACTCAGGAGGCAGAAATGGAGTTTAGAGAAGTGGGGCAAAGTGGCATCAACTTCAAGGATCCTGCACAGAGGAGGTAGTGTTTGCTATCCTGAGGCAAATCAAGGTGGATTAATTCCCAGGGCTTGACAAGGTGTTCCCTCACACTCTATGGGAGGCAAGTGCTGAAATTTCCAGGGCCCTTGCAGAAATATTAAAATCATCCTTACCAACAGGAGAGGTACCAGTGGATTGAGGGTAGCCAATGTTGTTCCACTGTTTATAAAGGCTTAAACATAAACCAGGAAACTGTAGACCTGTGAGTGACATAAGTTATTGGAAGGTATTCTAAGGGACCAGATGTAAAAGTATATGGATAGACATGGACTGATAAAGGATAGTCAGCATAGTTTGTGTGGTAGGTCATATCTAACCAATCTTATAGAGTTCTTCAAGGAAGTTATCAGGGAAGTGGATGAAGGAAAGACAGTGGATGTTGTCTACATAGGCTTCAGCAAAACATTTGACAAGGTTCTGCATGGGAGGTTGGTCAAGGTTTTGCCACCTGGTGTTCAAGTTGAGGTAGTAAATTGGATTAGACCTTAGCTTTATGGGAGAAGCCAGAGAGTGGTAGTAGATGGTTGCATCTCTTACTGGAGGCCTGTGACTAATGGTCACACGGATCAGTGCTGGGTCTGTTGCTGTTTATTATCCAGATTGTTGTTATAGATGTCAATGTGTAAACTGGATCAGCAAATTTGCAGATGATACCAAGATCGGTGGTGTAGTGAACACCAAGGAATGCTATCGTGGCTTGCAGAGGGATCTGCATCAGCTGGAAAAATGGGCTGAAAATGGCAGATGGAATTTAATGCAGACAAGTGTGAGGTGTTGCACTTTGGTAGCACTAACCAGACTAGGTCCTACAGTGAATGGTAGGGCACTGAGGTGTGTGGCAGAAAGAAAGGTCTGGGAACACAGGTCCATAATTTGATGAAAGTGGTGTCACAGGTAGATAGGGTCATAAAGAAAGCTTTTGGCACATTGGCCTACACAAGTCCATGGATTGAGTACAAAGTTGGCATATTATGTTGAAGTTGTATATGACATTGGTGAGGCCTAATTTGGAGTATTGTGTGCATTTGTGTACCTATAGGAAAGATGTTTGAAAGAGTGCAGAGAAAATTTACAAGGATGTTGCCAGGTCAGGAGAACCCGATTTATAAGGGAAGATTGAATAGATTAGGACTTATTCCTTAGAATGTAGAGTACTGAGGGAAGATTTGAAAGAGGTATACAAAATTAAGAGGGGCATAGATAGGGTAAATGCAAGCAGGCTTTTTCCACTGACTACAACCGGAGATCATGAGTGATGTGTGAAAGGTGAAAGTGGTGCATGTTAGTTTAATTTCAACATTTAAGAGAAGTTTGCGTAGGTATATGGATAGAAGGGGTTTGGAGGGCCATAGCCCCAGTGCAGGTAAATGGGAGTAGGCAGTTTAAATGGTTTTGCGATGGACTAGGTGGGCCAAAAGGCCTGTTTCTGTGTTGTACTACTCATGTCCACCTCAGAAAAAATAAATCTAATTTACAGAGTGAGACATTTCCTCCCCCTCTTCGCATTGTCTTCATCATGCCATTACATTAACCGACCGCGCATGATCATCCTGGAACCCAATTAAACTCAATTAAATCAATTAAATAGGTCAAAAACAAAACGCTTAAACTTACACTCTGGTGGCAAGTTTTAAGTGAAACCTTGAGCACTCTGTTCAGTCAAAACCCAAAGGCACAGCTCATAGCACTTTCATCATTTCAGACTTGGTAAAATTTCCTAGTACTTTGCTGTCACTTTACTGATGGCTTGAGATGCAAATTTGACAGAACGTAAAACTTACTAAGGTTTGTCATCAAATTAAGTTTAAACTCATTGTTATATAATGACAACAACTTGATGAATATCTAAATGCAAGATGAAAAACATTGGCTACATTATCTGTTTCCTCAGAACTGGGAATTTATCATGAAAGCAGAATCATGTTTGGTGTACAGCCAAATTAAAGTCCACATGTTCCTTCAGCTCACATGATATCCTTCTATATTGGAAAAACACTTGATTTAAGGGGATCAAGGAGCTTGCAAATGATAAGGTTGAAGTATCTTGTCATTACGCTCCAAGCATGCTAAATGTTTTTTTTAATGCACCTTTTTTATATGCTCGTTGCTTGTTTCTAACCAGCATAGCATGTTTCTAAATAGATTGAAGCAGGCACTTCATCTAGCTTGTATTTAAACCTAATATATTCCACTGGAACCTAGAACAGTACAACACAGTACGGGCACTTCAGTTCACAATGCAGCGTCCATCTATCTAAACCTACTCCATGACCTATCTAACCCTTTCCTCCTACATAGCCCCTGGCCCAGGAGTTCCCAATCATTTCTATGTCATGGACCAATACCATTAAGCAAGGGATCCATGGACCACAGATTGGGAACTCTTGCCTTATCCCATCATTTTTCTTTCATCCATGCACATCTCCAAGAGCCTCTTAAATGTCTCCAATGCATCAGCTCTACTACTCTGGCAGTGCATTCCAGGAGCTTATCATATTGAAAACCCTAAACCTTCCTCACTTACCTTAAAAAGATGCCCTCTTGTATTAGCCATTGCCTACCTGGGAAAAGGCACTGACTGTACACTTTACCTATGCCTCTTATGATCTTATACACCTCTATCAAGTTGGCACTCATCCCCCTTTACTCCAAACAAAAATCTAGTTTGTTCAGGTTTTCCATACAAGAAAGGTCCTGGTAAATCTCCTCTTTCAAGCTTCTGGTAAACTCTTTCTAAACCTCCCACATCCTTCCAAAGGTGACCAAACTGAACACTAAACTTGAAGTGTGGTCTAACCAGAGTTTTATAGAGCCACAACATGGCTCTTGAACTCAATCAGCCAACACACCATATGCTTTCTTCGCCACCATATCAACTTGCTTAGCAATTTTAAGAGACCCATGTGCTTGGACTCTAAAATCCTTCTGTCCCTCCACACTAAGAATCCTTCCAATAATTATATTCCCTGCCTCATGTTCAATCTTCCAAATTATATTACTTCACACTTCTCCGGATTGAATACTACCTGCCACATCAGCACAATGAGAGTTGGTAGAAGGGGTGGGTGGATTTAAGAGAATACAAGATACACACTCCAGCACAATGATATTAGGGGTTCATCTTCCTAATTAACTAACCCAATTTGATCTAGACCTTAACTGGAGAGAAACAGGGCTAGTTATATCACCCATTTGGAAAGGAAGTAGTGGTTCCTGAAGTAGTGGTTCCAATTTATTGCAACTTTGACACATCAGTTCACTAAAGTGGATATTGATATCAGATAAAAATCATAAACAAGGATATTTCTGATTCCCCTTTCACCCCTTTTCCATCCCTGCCCATAACCTCCCTCTGGTGCCTGTCCTCCTTCCCTTTCTTCCATGATCCACTGTCCTCACCTATCAGATTACTTCTTTAGCTCTGCACTTCTTCTACTTATCACCTCCAGCTTCTTACTTCATCCCCCTTCCTCCTCCTCTATCACCTGCTAGTCTTACCCCTTCCTCTTCCTCCACCTTATTCTGGCTTCTTCCCCCTTCCTTTCCAGTCCTGATGAAGGGATTGGCCTGTCAACTCTTTATCCTTCATCATAAATGCTGCCTGATCTGCTGAGTTCCTCCAGCATTTTGTGTTTGTTACTCAGTGAAAATCAGTTGACTGGCCAGCATAATAAAGCACACAGATCAGAGGCAACACCAAACTGTAGATCAGCCAGTAACATTTTCAATTATCAATGCATTTTCATGCACGATTGTCAAAGCTCTAATTTGCCTTGTCTTTTCAGGTGACTTGTAAATAAATGGAAATCCAGGACAGTTATGATTTTAAACTGATATGCCCTGTCTATATTACTGTTGACTTACTCCCAGGTGAAGTGGTCATAAAAAAGTACCTGAAGCTTTAATTAAAATTTTTATTATCAATGGCATGCCAAATAGTTAATTCAATTGAAGATTGCAGCCTTGAGCATATTATCCCAATTTCAAATTAAATTAAGGTTGCTAAACAAAGGACATGTCCCCTGGAGCAGACACAGAATTAGGGTCGAGCAGATTAGGGTTCTGTTAGCAGTTATATACTCCTACAGAGGGAAAGACACTTAATGTGTGGCGCTGAAAATTAATGGGTTATTCCCTTGGCAGCAATAACTCAAGTCCTAGGATTTTACTGTGCATATCCACACTGGTAGGACTGCTATTTTTTGAAGCATATTCATACAGAGAGAACTGGGCAAAGCTAATAAATTCATGCAGATCTGGATGGTGGTCTCTTAAACCCCAAGGCAAGCAATATAACACAGCTGCCTGTTTCCCCACCCCACTCCCCTGGCTACAAACACAGGAGTAAGGAGTTTGTGTAACACTCTTGCAGTGCCAGCAGCCTAGTTCAATTCCTGTTGCTCAGTCCTGAATGACCATTTCCTTATTTTGAGCTTTGGTCTCGATAAATTCACTTGGGGAAATAACCTCTCTGCATCTACCCCATCAAGTTTTAGTGAGATCACCACATTGGGTGGCCTGGTAGCATAGCGGATAGTATAATGATAGTATGGTGCCATTGACCTGGGTTCAACCCCACAACTGTCTGTAAGGAGTTTATACATTCTTCCCGTGACTACATGGGGTTTCCTCTGGGTGCTCCAGCTTCCTTCCACATTCCAAAAACGTACAGATCAATACGTAGGTTAATTGATTACATGGTGTCATTTGTCGGGCCTCAAGGACCTGTTACCATGCTGTATGCGTAAATAAATTAAAGTAATGGACAGGCGTCTATAATTCTTTACCATTGATCCTGCCATGGCAGTTAACCTCTTTGCCAAGACTGGAGAAGTTACATTCAAAATACTTCAATAAATTAAGCAGAGATTGAGAGGGTACCTGATAGAAGTTTAAAGATTGAAAGGCATAGGTAAAGTAGACAACCAGTATCTTTCTCCCCAAGATAAAGATGCTGAATACTAGAAGGTGTGTATTTAAGGTAAGTGTGGGTTAAGCTCAAAAGAGATGCACAGGTCAAGTTTTTTTTAATAGAGTGATGGGTGCCTGGAATGCACTACCAGGGGTGGAACTAGATGCAAACCCAATTGTGGCACATATGAGGCTTTTTGGTAGGTACATAAATGTGTAGAGAATGGGGAGACATATGGACATTGTGTCGGTAGGAGGAATTAGATTCATTCAGTGCAATATCATTCGCCAGAAGTCCTATTCCTGTGCTTCAATGTCTATGTTCTAGATCTGAAATAGATGTTCAAAAGTTGAAATATGTTGCTACATCAGTCTCAGTAACCATAAACCTATTCAATTATTACGAAGAGCCATCTAGCTCATTAATGTCCTTCAGTAAGAGACCTTTCCCAGCCTGACCTATGTGACTCAGAGCCATCAGCTTAATTGCCTTTAGTTCAGGGGTGATCAGGGATAGATAAAAATGCTGGCATTGCCATTGTAACCTTCATTCAGCAAATAAATGCCAAAGGAATGATAAATGTTCCAATCATTTGGGCAACAGCATTTCATAAAATTTTAGTAGACCATTCCCAACCCTCACAACCGGGGTCACATCTGAACTCAGATGTGAATTGTGAAGAGGATGTTTCTACTAGTGGGAGAGTCCAAGATCAGGGGGCACTGCATCAGGATAAAGGATGTCCCTTTAGATCAGAGATGAGGCGGATTCTCTTTAGCCAGAGTGTTGCGATTCTGTGGATTTCATTGCCTCAGGCAGGTGTGGAAGCCAAATCACTGGATACATTTAAAGCAGAGATTAACAGGTTCTTGATTAGTAAATACATCAAAGATTACAGGAAGAAGGCAGGAGAATGAGTTTGAGAGAGATAATAAATCGCCATTATTGAATAGCAGACCAGACTCAATGGGCTGAATGGCCTAATTCTGCTCCAATATCTTATGGAATTATGTCAAAGTTAATATGGTGGCTTATTTCCCATCAGCAAGTGAATGTAGACACATCACTGAAAGTTGGGTACCATATTCAGTGGAATCAATGCCATATGACTGTCACACTATCTGCTGGAACCCACTATTCCTTTGGCCCTGGTTCCCAGATAGGAGCACAGGAATGTTTCCATGAAGTCCTAAGGATAATGGCTAACTTCAATTCTTCTCTGACACTGACTGCCATCTTTGCACCTTCCTCACCCACTTGGTGATCCTGCTAGAAATTTCTGCACATTTGTCAAAGGTTAGCAGAAGCAATATAGTGTCATAGAAAAGTACAGCACAAAAACAGACCCTTTGGCCCATCTAGTCCATGCTGAAGCATATAAACTGCCTGGTCTGATCGACTTGCTCCCAGACCATAACCATCCATGTACCTATCCAAACTTCTCTTAAACATTGAAATTGAGCTCGCACGTACTGGCAGCTTGTTTCACACAATCACAACCCTCTGAGTGAGGAGGTTTCCTTGCATGTTCACCTTAAACTTTTTCACTTTCAGCATTAAGCCATGATTTCTCGTTGTAGTCCCATGATCTCTCATTGTAGTTCCACCCAACATCAGTGGAAAAAGCCTGCTGGCATTTAACCTATCTATACCCATCAATTTTGTATACTTCTATGAAATTTCCCCTCATTAAAGATTGGAGCGACTGGGGTTGTATACACTGGAATTTAGAAGGATGAGAGGGGATCTGATTGAAACATATAAGATTATTAAGGGATTGGACACGCTAGAGGCAGGAAACATGTTCCTGATGTTGGGGGAGTTCAGAACCAGAGGCCACAGTATAAGAATAAGGGGTAGACCATTTAGAACGGAGTTGTGGAAAAACTTTTTCACACAGAGGGTTGTGGTTCTGTGGAATGCTCTGCCTCAGAAGGCAGTGGAGGCCAATTCTCTGGATTCTTTCAAAAAAGAGTTAGATAGAGCTCTTAATGATAGCGGAGTGAAGGGATATAGGAAGAAGACAGGAAAGGGTACTGATTGTGGATGATCAGCCATGATCACAGTGAATGGTGGTGCTGGCTCAAATGGCTGAATGGCCTACTCCTGCACCTATTGTCTATTGTCTATTCTTCTATGCCCCAAGGAATAAAGTCCTAAGCTATTCAATCTTTCCTTATAATTCAGGTCCTCCAGTCCCAGCAACATCTTTGTAAATTTTCTGTGGCAAGAGCTTTCTTTACAACCCTGTCTACCTGTGCCACCACGTTCAATAAATTATGGACCTGTATTTTCAGATCCCTTTGTTCTACTACAGTCCACAGTGCCCTACCATTCACTGCCATTTCCCAGCTGACCCAGATCCCGTTGCAAGATCTGATAGTCTTCCTTGCTATCTACTACACCCCCAATCTAGGGGGTCATCTGCAAATTTGCTGATCTAGTTAACCACACTATAACCAAAATCATTCATATAGATGACAAACAACAATGGGCCCAGTACCAATCCTCTAGAGGCAACCATCTATTACCACTCTGGCTTCTTCCACAAAGCCAATGTCTAATCCAATTTACCACCTCATCTTGAATACCAAGCAAATGAACTTTCCTGATCAACCTCCCATATGTCAAATGCCTTGCTAATGTCCATGTAGACAACATCTTCTGCTTTGTCTTCATCAACAATCCTGGGAACTTCCTCAATAAACTCAATAAGATTAGTTAAACACAACCTACCATACACAAAACTGTGCTAATTATCCCTAATCAGTCCATCTATGTAAATACTCATATGTCTGGTCCCTTAGAATATCTTCCAATAACTTAATCAATACCTCCATTGTGGCATTTTTATTTTGAAGGGATACTCTCCTGGTAATTAACAATGACCATACAACTGTACTGAGACTAATCATCCATTGTAATAAACATGAATCTGCTTTTAGAAAAATACTCTGTCAAAATCTTTTCATTGTTTATGAGTATACTGTTTATCACGTTAGAAAATTAAGGCTTGCAGAACCCCATTTTCTGCCTACTCAATGTTCAGGAGTAATGACGGTCCAAGTCTTTCTAAGCTCTGTTTTTTGACCCAAACGCCCATCAGGAGTTAAACCATATTTCGAATAGGCTGGACCTCAAGATAATTCTTGAGATCTCCACTTTGGTTAAGACAAGAAGTAGGGCTTACCAGTGTGAATGGGGTGTTGAGAAGGGTGATCATAATATCTGCTACGGCCAGGTTAGCTATGAAGAGGCTTGTTGCGGAATGCATCCGCTTGTTTTTTATCACCACCTGGCAGACGAGGACATTGCCGAACAGTGAGATGACAATGATGACTGAGTAAGCCACAATCAGCAGCGCCTTCACAGTCGGATTCTTGGACTCGGCTTCATACTTGGTATGATTGTTGAAGATGCCCCAGTCTTCGATGGTTAGGTTGCCCCAATTGAAGAACGAGGTGGTGTTGGAGAGGCCATATAGGGCGAAGAAGAAGTCGCTGCCATTGACCTCTTCACCGTTTTTTCGTACGGAGTTGGTTACATAGGACAAGGGAAGCCACAGATAGCGGCTCATCGCAATCATTCAAGTTTCACAAACTTACGGGCATCTGGGTCGGTCTTCTAGCCAGCAAGTCTACAGCTATGGAAACATCGCCTTTCGTAACAGTCTATTTATAAAAGCGGCAATACAGTAATTAGCCCTCCGCCTTTTTTCGTTGGGAACATGGTTGCGTTGGTTTTATGCCCCCCTTATTTCAGCAACATTGCGGAGCTGAGCTGAGCAGTATTTATACAAAGCCAGGCAAGCCTCGAAAGGCGGGGTTTCTGAATCAGCCAATCGAATCCACTCCTTTCAGCCAATCAGATGGCTTCATCATTCGTTTTGCTGTATCAGTTTATCACTGAGACTTGTCCAAGTGGTCCGAAGTTTCTGCACTTCCCAGTCATTCGTGGACAAGCCGGCTGAATAATTTTTTTCTCTCTCTTTCAAATGCAAAACACTTAAAATTACAGCTCCGTCTCTCACTCAGAGTCGAGTTAATAAGCCGAGACGCCCACATAACCGCTGCCTTTTACAGAAATACGACACTTGCACATTTAAATCGCACAGTAATTAATCCTACTGTATGTATAAAAAAAGAACAAAAGAGGGAAACACTAGATTTTCCCAGTTTTATTTTCTCGATTACAATGATAGATCACCAGGATATCTATTTGGGAAGCAGGATTGCCAGTATGCTGTTTGGCACTGAATGGACGAGCTCTGCAATTTTGTTACCCTCAGCACTGACAATAGCGCTCTAAAGAACTGAGTAATGAATAATTACACCTCCCGCTACCAATTGGCCTTACATGTATCTCCACGGTTACAGCGGCTTGACCAGGCAGCTGAAGAACGCATTTCAGATCTGAAGCATGGTTCCGCAAATGGTAACGAAGCCACAGATCGCCCAGATATTTAAACCTAATAATTTTATGACCAGATGGCCCTGTGTACACTGTATCCCTCTGATGTTTGACCCTATTAGAGAGATACCCCTCTCCTCACCCCCCCCCCATTCATCCTGCTTAAATACAATTATGTTTTTCTCCTCAAATCTAATGCGGGGTATTCGTCGTGAAACATGAACTCTGTTTCTCCTCCCGCAGGTGTAGGTTGAGTGCATCCAGCATTTTATATTTTTATTTTAGAGTTCCGGCACCTTCCGTTCACTTTACTTTCAGTTCACTATAAGTGCAAACTCTGTCGCTCTTTTGTCAGTCAGCGCTTTTTGGTTTGTCCGCAAGCGAGTGGTACCCGATTTAATGTGCACCGCTGCTATCCACAGCCGTTGGTGCACTCTGGGGTGGGTCATTAACGCAGAAAGACTGCACTGAAGACAACAAGAACATAAATAATTTAGACAAACTTTCGGTGACGGCAAAAAAAGACAAGTGGTGGCGTTGTGACAGTCCCGCAGAACAGCAGTCCAAAATAAATCCTTCATGACTCAGAAGAAAATTGCTGTGCAAACCAGTCACCGACACTGAAAGACCTGACAAGTATTTGGATGTGTCAGTTGATCTAGCAAAGATGTAGAAAGCATTTTCAGCTTTGATATCTTCCTTTCAGAGGCAAAAAGATAAAGATAATCAAAATAAAATTAGCCAAATTTTGCATTTCACACTGTATCTGAGTGTACTGATCCATAAAATAATAAATTTAATTAGAACTTTTAAATGATAGAAAATGCTGAAAGCTGTCAGCAGATCAGGTAACATTTGTGGAATTGACCTTTTTTTTCAGCTCAGAAAGCTACACCAGAATTGGAAGCATTTGTCTTTGACTTGAAATATTAAGCTTGTTTGCCCATTGTTGCCTGACCTACTCAGTTATTCTAAAAGAAATTCTGCCTTTATTTCCACTACTGAGTACATTTTATAAGGAGCGCTGCCAAAAGAAAAAGTAGCATCCATCTTCAAAGACCCCTTCCAGGCCGTCCTCCCTTCTCACTAGTACCATAAAGCAGGGGGTAAAAAAGCCTTAGGTCCCACACCACCAGGTTCAGGAACAGTTATTCCCCTTCAACCATCAGGTTCCTGAACCGGCGTGGATAACTTCCCTCACCTCAGCAATGAACTACTCCACAACATGCAGACACAATTTCAAGGACTCTACAACTCATGTTCTCAATATTATTTATTTACTTCTTTACTTTTATTTACACAGTTTGTTTTTTGCACATCGGTTGTTTGTCAGTCCTCTACTATCAAGATGAAGCCACACTCAGGTTGGAGGAACAACACCTTATATTCCGTCTGGGTAACCTCCAACCTGATGGCATGAACATTGACTTCTCAAACTGCCGTTAATGCTCCTCCTCCCGTTCTTACCCCATCCTTTATTTATTTATCCATTTATTTATTCATTCATTCATTTATTTATCTATCTATCTATTTATTTGTTTATCTGTTTATGTATGTATGTATGCATTTATTTATTTATTATTTCCCCCCTTTTTTTTCTCTGTCCCTCTCACAATAACTCCTTGCCTGCTCTCCATCTTCCTCTGGCGCTCCCCTCCCCCTTTCTTCTCCCTACCTCCCATCCCATGATCCTCTCTCTTCTCCAGCCTTGTATCCCTTTTGCCAATCAACTTTCCAGCTCTTAGCTCCATCCCTCCCCCTCCTGTCTTCTCCTATCATTTCAGATCTCCCCCTCCCCCTCCCACTTTCAAATCTCTTACTATCTCTTCTTTCAGTTAGTCCTGACGAAGGGTCTCGGCCCGAAACGTCGACTGTGCTTCTTCATATGGATGCTGTCTGGCCTGTTGCGTTCCACCAGCATTTTCTGTGTGTTGCTTGAATTTCCAGCATCTGCAGATTTCCTCGTGTTTGGGTTGTTTGCCAGTCTTCAGTTATGTATTGTTTTCCGTAAGTTCAATTGAATTTCATTATTTTTCTGTAAATTTCTGCATGAAAATGAATCTCAGGGTAGAATATAATGAGATATGCTGTACTTATGTTGGTCATGAACTTACATTTACTTTGAATTTGCTTTGACTTTGACCTTATTTCAGATTTTGAAGACAGACTCGGGCGGATTGAACGGATGAGACCAATGGAAGGTCCAACGGTCAAGAAGGCGGTCTCTGCAAGTGTCGTGGAATGTATAGAGCAGGACAAGACACAGAAGACCTCCTGGTCATCCAGTGCGCCTAGTCCCATCTCCAGTCGTCTCGACTCTTGTCTTGCCACTGGATCCAGATGGGAATTGGGAAGAGAGAGTGAGGCTGACGCTGCTCAACTCTCCCTCACTTAAATCCAAATCATGTGCTAGTCTCGACACCACCATCATCATAATGGTGTCAGAGTCTTCATCGACGACGACGATGGAGGAACAACATTTCAGGTTTTTAACACCTATAATTTTATGATTTTCATATAATGAGACAGTATTGGTGTAGAGCTATTAGTGTGGTAGTAGGTTTGAGGGGCAAAATAGTCCAATCATGTTTTACCATGCAACTTCATTCAAAGTTCTTACATTCACTGATAATGAATGTTGTACGATCTCCTGCAAGAAACTGACTGTATGTGGGTTTCAACTGAAGTCAAATTGGACTGAACTACATTTCTTTTTCTGCAGTCCTCAGCATTTAAATAGTTTGCTAATGTGCAATAGGCTCAAACATGAGAAATGATCCAGAAGATCACTGGACTAAACCAGTGTTTGGCCTTTGGATTGAACCAGCGTGCTTGGAGATCAATATGGGAGATAGATTTTTAATGGAATATGACCTTCTTGAACTCTCAAGACATTTGGAATAATATGCTACACAGAACAACAATTGCTCAGCTAGCATATATTTATTAAAATCTATTCAACCTGGTGACTGATTATAAGAGTATAAATTAAGTTTTTAAAAAAGGACATGTTGAACAATGTTAATGCTGAATTATATTCATTTGGAGCTGTGATACTTCATGCTGACCAGATTTTTCATTTTGTGCATTTGGCTAGACTACATGCACACTTTCTACAATAGTGAATGAAAGCAAGGAATTGGACAAAGTTAGCTGATCCACCATCATTCACGTGTCGTCACCAAATCATTTCATCTTCTGATAAAAGATTCCACAAAATTATTGCTTGCTGGCCTATAGTAAATAGTCTAAATGGACAGGCTTCGTTAAAGTGACCTTGGTATTAGAAACATAGAAAATCTACAGCACAGTACAGGCCCCTTGGCCCACAGAGTTGTGCCGAACATGTCCCTACCTTAGAAATTACTAGGCTTACATGTAGCCCTCTATTTTTCTAATCTCCATGTACCTATCCAAAAGTCTCTTAAAAGACCCTATTGTATCCACCTCCACCAATGTTGCTGGCAGCCCATTCCATGTACTCACCACACTCCGAGTAAAAAACTTACCCCTGACATCTCCTCTGTACCTACTCCCCAGCACCTTAAACTTGTGTCTTCTCGTGGCAACCATTTCAGCCCTGGGAAAATGCCTCTGACTATCCACATGATCAATGCCTCTCATCACCTTATACACCTCTATCAGGTCACCTCTCATCCTCCGTTGCTCCAAGGAGAAAAGGCCGAGTTCCCTCAACCTATTCCCATAAGGCATGCTCCCCAATCCAGGCAACATCCTTGTAAATCTCCTCTGCACCCTTTCTATGGCTTCCACTTCCTTCCTGTAGTGAGGCGACCAGAACTGAGCACAGTACTCCAAGTGGGGTCTGACCAGGGTCCTATACAGCTGCAGCATTACCTCTCGGCTCCTAAATTCAATGCCACAATTGATGAAGGCCAGTACACTGTACACCTTCTTAACCACAGAGTCAACCTGCACAGCTGCTTTGAGCGTCCTATGGACTCGGACTCCAAGAACCATCTGATCCTCCACACTGCCAAGGGTTTTACCACTAATACTATATTCTGCCATCATATTTGGTATTCTTCACATATCATTTCCCAGTCAATGACCATCTCCACAGTGAGTTACCATAATAAACATCCATTGACCGGAAATTTAATCTGATCAGCCTATTAAATTCTATGGCTATGGGATCAAATTTGCAGTTACACATTGTGTGCCGATGACTTGCCTTTGATTCCTTGAGATCATTGCAACCCAAAGCACTAAAGTGCATTGAGAAACTGTGTGACAAGACAAATGCAAATCTAACGAAACTGTTAAATGTTGAACACCATTCAAGACAAAGTAGTCAGGTTAATCAGGACCTAGTTTTGCTATCTTACATACTCGATCCCGGCAGCATTTCAGTGTATCCTGTTTAGAAGGTGGACAACAGCAACATGCCAAGGTTTCATTGATGTATCTCCCACATCCATGTCTGTTATCATCCACGAAGGTAACTTCACTCACCTCAATACTGAACTGATTCCACAGCCTATGGACTCAATTTCAAGGACTCTACAACTCATGTCCTCAGTATGTATGTATGTATGTATTTATTTATATATATATATATATTTTTTCTCAGCTCCAGCTGGTAAAATCTGAGTTACAGGCATAGCCAAGCACACTCATTTATCAATTGCTAAGAACTTTCAGATGATCCTAGTGGTGTTTGGTATTGTGGCTTTCTGGAGCTTTACATAGATATTTACTGTGTAGCCCCAATTATTTAATGCTATTGTGTAGTGATTTTGGAATATTTGTAGGTTGGTTGTTTGTCAATGTGTAGTTTTTCATTGATTCTATTGTATTTCTTTGTTTCTGTGAATTCCTCCAAGAAAATGAAACCTAGTACTGCAGGTGGTTGGGGACATCCCTAACATCAAGGCTGTTGCAAGTTAAACACAATTCCACTTGTTGCCATTCAGAATAGCTTCAGCAGACAGCTAGGTGTCATGATATGTGATGGCTTATGTGGATGGTGAGTACTGGCCTTTTCAGCAAGGTCCACATCCCATGAATGAATATATCAAAAATAATTTACTTGACTATTTCTTTACCTGGTATATACTTCCATTGTTTTAGTTATTCAGGACACGGAATTCATTTTTCAGCACTCGTTATATTCTATTATATTTAGTAGTGCAACCATCCTCTGCTATGTCCTCCACAAGCAACAGCAAATTTATATATTTATTTATACTAACACATATACACTTTGAAGCCATTCAAAACCCAAGCTCTTTCTTCATGGTGCAAATACATATCAAATGCTTTGATCTACACCATCATTTTTCTTTGTACTTTTCACTGACCTTGCAATTTGTCATCATAAAAAAGTATTATATTGCTAGAAGTAGCATCATCCATTTTATACACAAAAAACACAAAGCATAGAAAACACACTACAAATACTTCATTATCAACCCAACCCCTTCCATTATTGACAATGAGCATGCCATTTACAGCAATTTTTGCTTCCTATTATAAAAGTCAGCCATTTTAGAAGAACAGTTTTTTTAATATTGTCTATTCAATATTTTGAAAAAAAGACTTGAAAAAAAGTTGTCTGATAATTAGAAGATGTAAAGGCCGAAACTGTAATTTTATTGAATATATTAATCATCAGTAGGTATTGATCATTTTTTGTACAGGATTCAGAGCAAGTAGTATGTTATTGCCAGGAAATAATTTCCAAGACCTTTTGTGTTTCAATTTATCTCTGTTGAATAAAGAGCTCAATTGACTCATCTAGTTTCACACTCTAAATCAAACAGCAGGTACAACATTGAACATTTGGTAGACTAGCCTTCTGACTTGACAGGTCTGAAGAAACAGGAATCTTTTGCTTGCCTTTTATCTTTGAACTTTTAGCTTCATTTTGACATGCAGTTCTTTAGATGTTCCCCAACTATTGTCTGATACAATAACAAGTTCAAAAACGTGGGCCTTGGTACCACCCTCTGCAACTGGATCCTTGACTTCTTCATTAGAAGACTTCAGTGAGTGAGGATTGAAAATAACATCCCCTCTTTGCAATCACCACTGGCGCACCTCTAAGATAGATTCTTAGCCTACTACTCTAATCTTTCTACACCAACCACTGTGCGGCTGGACACAACTCAAACACCACCTGTAAATTTGCCATTTACACAACTATAAACCCAGTGTTTGGATGATGATGATTTAGGTACCAGGCCCATTTGAAAAGGCCAGGGTGTCAATGTCCGAGATGATGGATGGGCTGGTTCAGCTTTTGCTCCGCTCTATGTTCAACTAGGGATCTGGGGACAGACTTTCTGTGGACCTCAGTTCTGAACACTATTTTCTTTCCGTTTACTGCTTGTTTATTTTTTTTCTGCATATTGGGTGTTCGATGGCCTTTTTTTTAATGGGTTCTTTTTGGTTTCAATGTTTTGTGGCTGCTTGTTAGGAGTCGAATCTCAAGGTTGTGTAATGTATATGTACTTTGATAATAAATGGACTTTGAACTATTGAACTTATTGCTGGCAGAATTTCAGATGGTGACAAGGAGGCATACAGGAGTGAGATAGCGCAGCTGGTTGAGTGGTGTCACAACAATGACATTATACTCAACATCAGAAAGACTAAGGAATTGATTGTGGGCTTCAGGAAGGGGAAGCTGAGGCAACACAAATCAGTCTTCATCAAGTGATCCATTGTGGAAAGGGCAAGCAGTTTCAAGTTCTTGGGTGTCAACATCTCTAAGTCTCCAGAATGGGCCCATCATATTGATGCAAATACAAAGAAGGCATGAGGGTGTTTATATTTCATTAGGAGTTTAAGGAGACTTGATATTTCAACAAAGGCTCTCACAAACTTCTACAGGCGTACCTGTGGTTACTTCACAGTCTGGTATTGAGGGGCCACTGCAAAGGATTGGAAAAGGCTGCAGAAAGTTGCAAAGTCAGTCAACTCCAATATGGATACTAGCCTCCCCAGCATTAAGGACATCTTCAAAAAGCAGCATCTGTCATTAAGGACCCCCATCACCCAGGACATGCCCTCTTCCCATTGTTACCATCAAGGAGGAGATACTTTATACTTTATTGTTGCCAAACAATTGATACTAGAACGTACAATCATCACAGCGATATTTGATTCTGTGCTTCCCGCTCCCTGGATTACAAATCGATAGTAAATATTATAAATTTAAATTATAAATCATAAATAGAAAATAGAAAAATGGAAAGTAAGGTAGTGCAAAAAAAACCGAGAGGCAGGTCCGGATATTTGGAGGGTATGGCCCAGATCCGGGTCAGGATCCATTCAGCAGTCTTATCACAGTTGGAAAGAAGCTGTTCCCAAATCTGGCCATTCTACTCTGCCACCTGTTTGTACTACCATGCCACACATTATTAGACACCTTTAATTGTGGGCACTTATTGAAATGAAGATTACATCTGGACAGTGGAACCCTTAACGGTCTGGGCGCCTGTCATTACATTAAGCAGTTTCAGGTTAATCTTCTTAAAACCACTGGGGAGTGGATTGAGGAATTCAGAAAGAGGATTGACACCACAGCAGAGTTGAGAAAATGATTGTCACTTCATGGTGGGCAGGCTAATGGTGTGGACAGTGGGTTTGAGTGTTGGGCTGGCAAGGATTGAAATCTTTAAGGGTTTAGGATAAAATTTGGAGGCAGGGGAGTGTGTCAGGCAGATGATTATGAGGGAGGGGTTGAAGGCGTTGTTAGTGAAGAGTGAGGATGTGTAAGAAGTAACTTCTAAGGGAGAAAATTTGAAGGTGCCTATCTGATAGAAGGCAGTCGTTTCAAACTCTCAGACAGCAGAGCAGTTCAGGGTCATCTTGGAGTCGTAAGTTGTACGGCACAGAAATAGTCCTTGCAACCTAATGCGTCTATGCTGAATATCATGTGCATCTATACTAATCCAGCCTGGCTGTGTTCATTACATATCCTTCTATGTGTTTCTCATTCAAGTATCAATCCATATCCCACTTCACTGCTTCTAAGGTCTCCTCTGGCAGCCTCTTTCAGTGATATTGGAATGGGTTTCAATCTGTTATTTGCAATATTGACAATTCAAAGTAGCAATATGAAAAACAATATGATTTCAAACAATCACTCTACGCCCTTGAATGTCACCATACTTGCTCAGTACAATACATGAGCCAGTCGTCTAAAAGCAGCCAAGCAGTCTAAAGTGTCAGAAGTAACTTCGCTCCAGGGTCTTCTGCTCTGACCTGAAAATGACTTTTTAAAGCCAAAGATTTGGGCACTACTTGTCAATAGGAATTGTTGGAGACAAAAAAAAAAGTCTTGTGTAGTAATGCAACCTTTCCTTGCTGTCATGGTAAAGGAAAAGAGCTCCATGAAAATTAATTCTCCATGTCACAGTTTTATGTCTCCATTGGATATCCTTCCAAGGTCAGTGTTACATGACGTATATGATTAGAATGTTGATGTGGCTGCTCAATGCTCAGTTGTACAAGTCAAAAACTTCATCTAATAGCTGGTTCTGTCTGTCTACTGCCCACTGTGTAGAAATGTAGCCCCTTGGGTTCTTATTAAACCTTTCATCTGTAACCTTAAAATTATGTCCTCTAGTCTTTGATTCCCTAGCTCTGGCAAAAAGACTGTGCATCATATCTCTGCCCCTCCTGATTCTATTTACCTCTTTGCAATCACTCAGCGAGTTTCCTAGAGTGGATGAGATAGGACTAGAGAGCACTACCTCAGAATGCAAAGAAATTCCTTTTGGACAGAGATGAGGAGGAAATTCTTTAGCCAGAGAAGATGAATCTGTGGAATTCATTGCCACAGATGGCTCATTACGAGTATATTTTAGTGGAGATTGATAAGTTATTGATTAGTAATGGCCAGAAAGGTAACAGGGAGAAGGCAGGAGATTGAGGTTGAGAGAAAAATTAAATAAAAAAATTGAATGAATAGCCTAAGCCTGCTGCAGTATATTACGGTCTTATGATCCACCCCTAGTCTCCTACACTCCAAGAAGTAAATGCCCAGCTTGTCTAATCTTTCCCTATAACTCATTCCCCCAAGTCCCAGCAACATCCTTGGAAATCTTTCTTGCATACTTTCTAGTTCAATCACATTCTTCCCGTCGCAGGACACAATTGCAACCAAACACAATTACTCCAAATGTGTTCCCACCAACATCTTGTACAATTACAACACAACTTCCCAACTTGTATACTCATTGCCCTGACTGATGATGGAGGCCAGCAGGCCGAAAGCCTTCCTCACTGGCCTGTTTTAGGGGAAGTGTTTATACATTCTGAATAACTACTAATGTTATCAATTTTTAGAATGTGAAATTTGCAAGTACACTTCTGTTGTTATGGGTGAAATTAATGTTAACTACATTGTTGCATCATATTATATCCAGAACAATGTTTAATGACAGGATAATTCAGCATAATCTGCTGCAAGATGGGAATCAAAAAAATCTGTATGACACCAGAAGACACACACTCAATGTTTTAGGAAAATCTTCTTCCCCTCAGCCACCAGATTTCCGAACGGTCCATGAACCTAGACACACGTCCTCACTGTTTTGGTCTCTTTTTGAACTATTTAATTACTTTTTGTAACTTGGAGTATTTTAATGTATTGAAATGTGTTATAATTAATACTTAATAGATTTGCTGAGTATGCTGTCAGGAAAATGAATCTCAGGGTTGTATGTGGTGACTTACAATATATGTATTCTGATAATAGAATTCACTTTGAATTTTCTACTTTGAAAAATAAAATAAAAGGAAGAAGATACCAGTTAAAAACAAGATTAAATAAATAGTTTTTGAGTTAGTGCTTAAAAGTGTCAACTGAGTCTACATCTCTTATAGCAGTGGTCCCCAACCACTGGGCCGTGGACTGGTAATGGGCCGCAAAGCATGTGCTACCAGGCTGCGAGGAAACGATATGATTCGACGATATGAAACGATATGAGTCAGCTGCACCTTTCCTCATTCCCTGTCACGCACTGTCGAACTTGAAATAACCTACCAAATCAAACCAAATAACACATAAAACCTAAAATAACACTAACATATAGTAAAAGCAGGAATGATATGATAAATACACAGCCTATATAAAGTAGAAGTAATGTATGTACAGTGTAGCAACACACAAAAATTGCTGGTGAACGCAGCAGTTCAGGCAGCATCTATAGGAAGAGATACAGTCGATGTCTCAGCCCGAAACGTCGACTGTACCTCTTCCTATAGATGCAGCCTGGCCTGCTGCGTTCACCAGCAATTTTTGTGTGTGTTGCTTTAAATTCCAGCATCTGCAGATTTCCTCATGTATGTACAGTGTAGTTTCACTGAACAGAATCGGGAAGATGAAGCCAAAACGGATTTGTAGAAAACAAAAATCGGCACGTACACACATGCGCATGTCATGTATGTGCACATCACACATGCGCACTCAGGGCCCGCGCAAGGCTTCATGGTCATGGTAGTCTTTCTCAGGGTAAACACAAGTGTCCTGTATTTGACTGCTACTTTTGTCCCTTATTTGGGAGTGAGAACATTGACAACCCTACTTGAACACCACCCCCCCATTGGCTGGTCTGCAAGAATATTGTCAATATTAAACCAGTCCGTGGTGCAAAACATGTTGGGATCCCCTGGCTTATAGCTTTTGTTATTGAATTCCACAGTTTAGGAGCATAGTTCAAAAATCTGACCTGCCAATTATCTTTTGAAGGAGATTGTTTACACGTAAGAGACCAGCTAAAGAAAAACTGAGAGCTTGAGCAGGATTATAAAATGAAAATGATTCTGCCACATACTCTGGTCCCAAATCATTCAGAACTTTAAAAACAAAGAGGAGATCTTTAAAATCAGTTCTAAAAGATACAGGAAGCCAATGCAGAGTAGCTGGGACTGGAGTGATATGTTCCCTCATCCTGGTTTTGGTTAAAATTATTGCACAGAGTTTGTCAATAGGTTGTTTTAGAAGGTCAGTAAAAAGTACATTGCTGTAATCTACAGGAATTCTGCAGATGCTGGAAATTCAAGCAACATACATCAAAGTTGCTGGTGAACGCAGCAGGCCAGGCAGCATCTCTAGGAAGAGGCGCAGTCGACGTTTCAGGCCGAGACCCTTCGTCAGGACTAACTGAAGGAAGAGTGAGTAAGGGATTTGAAAGCTGGAGGGGGAGGGGGAGATGCAAAATGATAGGAGAAGACAGGAGGGGGAGGGATAGAGCCGAGAGCTGGACAGGTGATAGGCAAAAGGGGATACGAGAGGATCATGGGACAGGAGGCCTAGGGAGAAAGACGGGGGGGGGGTTGACCCAGAGGATGGGCAAGAGGTATATTCAGAGGGACAGAGGGAGAAAAAGGAGAGTGAGAGAAAGAATGTGTGCATAAAAAGGAGTAACAGCTGGGGTACGAGGGGGAGGTGGGGCCTAGCGGAAGTTAGAGAAGTCAATGTTCATGCCATCAGGTTGGAGGCTACCCAGACGGAATATAAGGTGTTGTTCCTCCAACCTGAGTGTGGCTTCATCTTTACAGTAGAGGAGGCCGTGGATAGACATGTCAGAATGGGAATGGGATGTGGAATTAAAATGTGTGGCCACTGGGAGATCCTGCTTTCTCTGGCGGACAGAGTGTAGATGTTCAGCAAAGCGGTCTCCCAGTCTGCGTCGGGTCTCACCAATATATAAAAGGCTACATCGGGAGCACCGGACGCAGTATATCACCCCAGTCGACTCACAGGTGAAGTGATGCCTCACCTGGAAGGACTGTTTGGGGCCCTGAATGGTGGTAAGGGAGGAAGTGTAAGGGCATGTGTAGCACTTGTTCCGCTTACACGGATAAGTGCCAGGAGGGAGATCAGTGGGGAGGGATGGGGGGGACGAATGGACAAGGGAGTTGTGTAGGGAGCGATCCCTGCGGAATGCAGAGAGAGGGGGGGAGGGAAGGATGTGCTTAGTGGTGGGATCCCGTTGGAGGTGGCGGAAGTTACGGAGAATAATATGTTGGACCCGGAGGCTGGTGGGGTGGTAGGTGAGGACCAGGGGAACCCTATTCCTAGTGGGGTGGTGGGAGGATGGAGTGAGAGCAGATGTACGTGAAATGGGGGAGATGCGTTTAAGAGCAGAGTTGATAGTGGAGGAAGGGAAGCCCCTTTCTTTAAAAAATGAAGACATCTCCCTCGTCCTAGAATGAAAAGCCTCATCCTGAGAGCAGATGCGGCGGAGACGGAGGAATTGCGAGAAGGGGATGGCGTTTTTGCAAGAGACAGGGTGAGAAGAGGAATAGTCCAGATAGCTGTGAGAGTCAACCCCCCCCCCCGTCTTTCTCCCTAGGCCTCCTGTCCCATGATCCTCTTGTATCCCCTTTTGCCTATCACCTGTCCAGCTCTCGGCTCTATCCCTCCCCCTCCTGTCTTCTCCTATCATTTTGCATCTCCCCCTCCCCCTCCAGCTTTCAAATCCCTTACTCACTCTTCCTTCAGTTAGTCCTGACGAAGGGTCTCGGCCTGAAACGTTGACTGCGCCTCTTCCTATAGATGCTGCCTGGCCTGCTGCGTTCACCAGCAACTTTGATGTATGTTGCTGTAATCTGTATCTGTAAAGGTGTGAATTAGTTTTTTAGCATCATTACCTGAAAGAAACAAACACTCCTTTGCAATATTTCTTAAGTGTAAAAATGGTGCTCTGTTCACTTCTTCCTTTACGTGATATTTAAAATTCCAATCTGAATCAAGGATAACATTCAGTCTAGTTACTTCTGATTTTACAATAAACTAATACCAAAGTATGGTAGGTCGTGTCTATGGAGCTTTTTGAAGAAGTTACCAGGAAGGTTGATGAGTGCAAGGCACTGGTTGTCTACATAGATTTTAACTTTAACAAGGCCTTGCATGGGAGGGTGGACAAAAATATTTAATTTCTTGGCATTCACGATTAGGTAGTAAATTGGATTAGACATCAGCTTCGCAGAAGAAGACAGAGAATGATAGTTGATACCATTCTGTATCAACCATTCTGACTGGAGGTCTGTGACAGGTGGTGTGCCGCAGGGACTAATGCTGGGTCCACTGTTATTTGTCATCTATATCAATGATCTGAATGATAATGTGGTAATAGATCAGCAAAATTGCACGAGGCCAAGATTGGGGGTGTAGTGGACAACATGGAAAACATCAAAGCTTGCAGTAGGATGTGAACCAACTGGAACAACAACCTTAAAAGTGGAAGCTAAAATTTAATTTAGACAAGTATGAGGTGTTGGACTTTGGGAGGACAAACCAGCGTTGGACTAACATGGTAGGCGGTAGGGCACCGAGGACTGTGGTAGAACAGAGCAATCTCTGAATACAGATCCATAATTCCTTGAATGTGGCATAACACAGATAGCTAGGGTTGTAAGGAGATCTTTTGGCACATTGTTCTTCATAAATCAAAGTATTGAGTACAGGAATTAGGATGTTATGTTGAAGTTGTATAAGACATTGTTGAAGCCTAATTTGGAACATTGAGTGCTGGTCACCTACTAGAGGAGAGATAGCAAATGGAAGAGTGCAAAGAAAACTTGCAAGGATATTGCCAGGTCTTGAGTCATGTTATAAAGATTGCATAAGTAAGGACATTATTCCCTAGAGGTACAAGAACAAAGGCAGATTTGATGGAGGCATACAAATTTATGAGTGGTATAGATGGTGTAAGTGCAAGCTGATTTTTACCACTGAGGTTGTGTGAATTGGGAACAAGGGGTCATAGGTTAAGGGTGAAAGGTGAAATGTATAAGAGGAACATGAGGGGGAAACTTCTTCACTCAGAGGGTGGTGAGAGTGTGGAATAAGCTACCAGCAAAAGTGGTGGATGTGGGTTTGATTTCAACATTTAAGAGAAATTTGGATAGGTATATGGATGGGAGCTATATGGATGGCTGTGGTCCAGGTGCAGATTGATGTGGTTAGGCAGATTAATAGTTCGGCACAGGCTAAATGGGCCGAAGGCTCTGTTTCTGTGCTGTAGTGTTCTCTAACTCGAAGAATCTATACAGTGAATCTATACAGTTTTCTTTGCATATTGTTTACACAGATCAATTCATTCCACAGTGCACTGAGCTGGAATAAAGTAAAACAGTAGCAATGTAGAAAAGTCATGTATAAGCTACTGAAAGACAATAAAGTGCAAGATCATAACGAGGTGGACTGTGCGGTCAAGAGTCCATCTCAATCAAGTGGAACTGGAGGAGTTAGCAGAGGTAGTTAATGAATACTTTGCTTCAGCATTCACTACCGAAAAGGATCCTGGTGGTTGTAGGGATGACTTACAGTGGACTGAAAAGCTTGAGCATATAGATATTAAGAAAGAGGATATGCTGGATTTTTTGGAAAGCATCAAGTTGGATAAGTCACTAGGACCAGATGAGACGTACCCCAGGCTACTGTGGGAGGCGAGGGAGGAGATTGCTGAGCCTCTGGCGATGATCTTTGCATCATCAATGGGGACGGGAGAGGTTCCGGAGGATTGGAGGGTTGCAGATGTGTTCCCTTATTCAAGAAAGGGAGTAGAGATAGCCCAGGAAATTATAGACCAGTGAGTCTTACTTCAGTGGTTGGTAAGTTGATGGAGAAGATCCTGAGAGGCAGGATTTATGAACATTTGGAGAGGCATAATATGATTAGGAATAGCCAGCATGGCTTTGTCAAAGGCAATTTGTGCGTAACGAGCCTGATTGAATTTTCTGAGGATGTGACTAAACACATTGATGAAGGTAGCACAGTAGATGTAGTGTATATGGATTTCAACAAGGCATTCGATAAGGTATCCTATGTAAGGCTTACTGAGAAAGTAAGGAGGAATGGGATCCAAGGGGACATTGCTTTGTGGATCCAGAATTGGCTTGGTCACAGAAGGCAAAGAGTAATTGTATATGTGTCATATTCTGCAGAGAGGTCGGTGACCAGTGGTGTGCCCCAGGGATCTGTTCTGGGACCCTTTCTCTTCGTGTTTTTTTATTAATGACCTGGTTGAGGAAATGGAGGGATGGGTTAGTAAGTTTGCTGATGGCACAAAGGTTGAGGGTGTTGTAGATAGTGTGGAGGGCTGTCAGAGGTTACAGAAGGACATTGATAGGATGCAGAATTGGGCTGAGAAGTGGCAGATGGAGTTCAACACAGATAAGTGTGAGCTGGTTCATTTTGGTAGGTTAAATATGATGGCAGAATATAGTATTAATGGTAAGACTCTTGGCAGCGTGCAGGATCAGAGGGATCTTGGGATCCGAGTCCACAGGACACTCAAAGCTGCTAAGCAGGTTGACTCTGTGGCTAAGAAGGCATATGGTACATTGGCCTTTATCAATCATTGGATTGAGTTTAGGAGCCGAGAGGTAATGTTGCAGCTGTATAGGACCCTGGTCAGACCCCACTTGGAGTACTGTGCTCAGTTCTGGTCACCTCACTACAGGAAGGATGTGGAAACCATAGAAAGGGTGCAGAGGAGATTTACAAGGATGTTGCCTGGATTGGGGAGCATGCCTTATGAGAATAGGTTGAGTGAACTTGGCCTTTTCACCTTGGAGCGATGGAGGATGTGAGGTGACCTGATAGAGATATATAAGGTGATGAGAGGCATTGTTCATGTGGATAGTCAGAAGCTTTTTCCCAGGGCTGAAATGGCTAGCATGAGAGGGCACAGTTTTGAGGTGCTTGGAAGTAGGAACAGAGGAGATGTCTGGGGCAAGTGTTTTACGCAGAGAGTGGTGAGTGCGTGGAATGGGCTGCCATCAATGGTGGTAGAGGCAGATACGATAGGGTCTTTTGAGAGACTCCTGGATAGGGACAAGGAGCTTAGAAAAATAGAGGGCTATGGGTAACCCTAGGTAATTTCTAAAGTGTACGTGTTTGGCACAGCATTGTGGGCCGAAGAGACTGTATTGTGCTGTAGGTTTTCTGTTTCTACGTTTCTATTGTATAAGAGATCCATCGAGAGTCCAATAACAGTGGGATAGAAGCTGTCCTTGATTCTGACAGCACATGCTCTCACGCTTCTATTTCTTCTGCCTGATGGGAGAGGGGAGAAGACCATAAGACATAGCAGCAGAATAAGGCCAGTTGGCCAATTGAATCTGCTCCAGTATTCCTTCAAGGCGGATTTATTACTCCTCTCAACCTTATTCTCTTGCCTTCTTCCTGTAACCTTTGATGCCCTGACTAATCAAGAATGTATCAACGTCTGCTTTAAATATACTTAATGACATGGCCACCACAGCCATCTGTGGCAAAGAATTCCACAGGTTCACCACCCTTGGACTAAAGAAACTCCTCATCATCTCTGTTCTAACAGGATGTCCCTATATTCTGAGGCTGTGCTCTCTGGTCCTAGACTCACTCAGTATAAGAAACATCCTCCCATCATCCACTCTATCTAGGCCTTTCAATATTTGATAGAATTCAATGAGAAGAGAGGATGCACTTTGAAACTGCCTGTACTTGTAAAAGTGCCATACTTGAGTGATTTTAAGAGTTGACAGCATCGCATTTAGCTTTAGAAGGGTCTTGGTCTGAAATGTTTGTGCATTTCCCTAGATGCTGCCTGACCTGCTGAGTTCTTTCAGCATTTTGTGTGTGCTGCTTTGGATTGCCAGCATTGGCAGAATTTCTTGTATTATAACTTAGTGCTCTTCAATCAAATGCAGCCAGAATGCAAATGTTGCATCTTCATTTATTTTCATGACAGTGGCATCCGTCAAGCATTAATTATGCCAGTAAGCCAAGTGCCTCTGTGGAACTAGGAGAGAGGCAGGGATGCATTCCATTTCAAGGGCCATCTCCTGTGCTGTACTACTCTATGACCCAAGTCTTCAAAACTTAACAGTTACAAACTTCATACCTGGACGGATGTATCATGGAGAGCATTCTGACTGGCTGCACCACTGCTGGTATGGGGGAGCGTGCTACTGTACAGGATTGAAATAAGCCTCAGAGTGTTGTAAAATTAGTCAGTTACATCATGGGCACTAGTCTCCATAGTATCCAAGACATCTTCAAGGAGTAGAGCCTCAGAAAACCGACTTCCATCATTAAGGACCCACACCACCCAGGACATGCCCTTTTCTCATTGTTACCATCAGGCAGGAGGTACAGAAGCCTGAAGACACACACTCAGCGATTCAGGAACAGCTTTATCCCCTCTGCCATCTGATTTCTGAGTGGACATTGAACCCATGAACACTACCTCAATACTTTTTTTTAAATTCTCTGTTTTTGCACTACTTACCTTAATTTAACCATTGAATATACAATATATTTATATATACTTATTGTAATTAAGTTTTTTTCTATATTTATCTTGTAATGCATTGTATTGCTGCTGCAAAGTTAACAAATCTCACGACATGTGCTGGTGATATTAAACCTGATGCTGATTCTGATCTCACAATGAGAACAACTTTGATAGCCAAGGTTCTAAAGTTCAAAGTAAGATTTATTATCAGAGTACATACATATCACCACATAGAATCGTAAGTTTCTTTTTCTACTGGCATACTTAGCAAATCTTGAGTTTAAGAGCCAAGAGGTAATGTTGCAGCTATATAGGACCCTGGTCAGACCCCACTTGGAGTACTGTGCTCTGTTCTGGTCACCTCACTACAGGAAGGATGTGGAAACTATAGAAAGGGTGCAGAGGAGATCTACAAGGATGTTGTCTGGATTAGGGAGCATGTCTTATGAGAATAGGTTGAGTGAACTTGGCCTTTTCTCCTTGCAGCAACAAAGGATGAGAGGTGACCTGACAGAGGTGTATAAGATGATGAGAGGCATTGATCATGTGGATAGTCAGAGGCTTTTTCTCAGGGCTGAAATGGCTAACGTGAGAGGACACAGTTTTAAGGTGCTTGGAAGTAGGTACAGAGGAGATGTTAGGGGTAAGTTTTTTTTTCCACGCAGAGAGCGGTGAGTGTATGGAATGGGTTGCCAGCGACAGTGGTGGAGGCGGATACGATAGGGTCTTTTAAGAGATTCCTGGGTAAGTACATGGAGCTTAGAAAAATAGAGGGCTATGGGTAACCCTAGGTAATTTCTAAGATAAGGACATGTTCGGCACAGCATTGTGGGCCAAAGGGCCTGTATTGTGCTGTAGGTTTTCTATGTTTCTATGTTTCTATTTATAGAATAGTAACTGTAAACAGAATCAATAGACAACAAACTGTGCAAACGCAAATATAAAGAAACAGCAATAAATAATGAGAGCGTGAAATAGCAAGATATAGAGTCCTTAAACTGAGACCATTGGTTGTGGGAACACAAGAAATAGAATGAGTGTAGTTATCCTCTTTTGTTCAAGAGCCTGATGGCTGAGGGGTAGTAACTGTTCTTGAACCTGGTGGTGTGAGTCCTGAGTCACTTGTAGCTTCTCCCTGATGGCAGCAGCGAGAAAAGAGCACGGCCTGGGTGGTGAGGACCTGTGATGATGCATGCTGCTTTTCTATGGCAACGTTTCACGTAGATGTGCTCAGTGGTTGGAAGTGTTTGAGCTGTGATGTACTGGGTTGAATCCATTACCTTTTGTAGGATTTTCTGCTCAAAGGCATTGGCGTTTCCAAACCAGGGCATAATGCAGCCAGTCAACACTTCCCTCCGCATATCTACAGAAGTTGGCCAAAGGTTTTGAAGACATGCTGAATCATTTAACACCAATTAGTCACATCATTTAACAAACTAAGCAATACTCACGAATAACTTTGTGCTCACTATGAATAAAAGAAGTTTGATAGGAAGCCAGGGGGCATCAATTGTACCTGCTTCCTCTCACCACCATGGATATGATGGTACTGTCCACAGTAACTGAGGGTGCAGCACCTGCTGAGGCTGAGTCTCTTCTCCTCTAATAACTTCTTAAATGTTAATGGATTAATCGTGAACACTTGTCTCCGTCCCACGTCTCACCACAGCCCAAACCTTATGCCCTACCACCACCTCCCCTCCAACCTCAAAAGCCCAAAACATCCCAGAGCAACGAGAGGGCGCTGAACACAGACTGTTGTTCGATATAACACTGCCGGCTATTGGCTCAGTACCTGACAACCTGTAGCATTTAGAAGTCATTTAGTTAATGAGATCTGCGTAGTGACTCACTGACGATGTCACACATGGCATTGAGGATAATATATAGATTTAGAAAGAGGATTGGCAAACTTACAGAAAATACTCAGAGGATTAATGGGTTACTTTTTCTCTTACTTGCCTGCTGATCATCCTAGTGCTTCTGTTCTGCAGTTATACACCAATTAGCCATTGTCAGGAGCATGATGACATGAGAGCAAGGTTATACTGTATGCTTTACAGCAGGCCCAGATGACTCTTGAGTACTGCAAAGCTTTTCGAGAGAAGTCTGCACTGCAGATCATTATTGGAACAGCATATTTAACATGCCAATACATACTGTCTCCATAGAGTACTCTACAGAGAGCCCTCTCAGGGCAAGAGAAATCGTGGTGCCCCGCGCAAGAAATAGAAAGACCAACTTAAGCAACGGTTCTCTCAGACAGGTATCGAGATCAACAAGTGGCCGTAGGTGGCTTGTGATAGAGACCACTGGAGAATGCTGATCCATGGAGCAGCCGAGAACTTTGAGGAATCCAGGAGAGTGACTGTCCCTACCTTTCCAGAGTCTGCAGATCCAGAATTGGTCTCTACAGTCACCAATGATCATGTTGTCGCTCCTGCAGGCTCTTCAATCCCTCCTGATCTTCGCTAGTGAAGAACCAGTTATTATCATCATCATCATCATTATCACATACTGTCTGGTAAGGAATATATTGCACAAAGTCAAGAACTCTGGTCAAGGGCAACTGTTTGTTCCTGTTTGGTAGACCACATAATGAAAGAGCTGCCTGGAAACCAGGCATGTTCTAACGCACATGATCACACATTCAAGAGAATGAAGTGCACCTATTACATTACAGCTCCAGGCTGAGTGAATTGTGTGAAGTCAATGAGAAGCCCATGTCCTGGGAAGTCCAAATGTTCACATTGCTTCCAGTTTTCTTGCATGAGGGACTAATATTTATTTTCCTTTTGTGGATTAGAGAACATCAATGATCTTTTCCAGACAACCATGGATGGTAGACTAATATGTAAACTTAAATTTGTACACAGTCCCAATTCATGAATGTTGAATTCATTCCCTCTCCACTTTCTGCAGGGATTGCTCTCTTGTCCGTTCGCCTCCCTCCACTAATCTTCCTCCCAGCACTTATCCCTGCAAACAGCCTAAGTGCTACACCTGCCCATTCACTACTTCTGTCATCTCCATGCAAGGCCCCAAACAGTCCTTCCAGGAGAGGCAGCACTTCACCTGAAAATCTGCTGGGTCTGTCTAATGCAAACGGTGATCCCAATGTGGCCTTCTCTACATTGGTGAAACCTGTCATAAATTGGGAGACCGCTTCATCGAGCACCTCCACTCCATCCGCCAAAAGCAGAATTTCCTGATGGCCAAATGTTTTAATTCTGATTCCCATTCCTGTTCCGACATGTTGCTCTATGGCCTCCTCTCGTGCCAAGAGGAAGGAACAACATCTTGTATTCCATCTGAATAGCCTCCAACCCGATGGCATGAATATTGATTTCTTCTTCTGGTAATTTTTTTTTCCCTCCACTTCCTCTCTTCTTCTATTCAACAGTCAGGCCTCTTACCTCTTCTCATCTGCCTATCACCTCACCCCTGGGTCCACTCCTTCTTCCTTTTCTCCCTCACCCATGCTCCACTCCTATCAGACTTCTTCTCTCGCCCTTGACCTTTCCCACCCCCTTCACTTCACTTTCACCTTCTAGCTAGCCACCTTCCACTCCCCCCATCTTTTTATTCTGCCATCCTCTCCCTTCCTTTTCTATCCCAAAGAAGGATCTTGGTCCGAAACATCGACTGTTTATTCATTTCCATTGATGCTGCCTAACCTGCTGAGTTCCTCTGGCATTTTGATTGTGTTGTCGTGATTATTGGAATTGCTTTGTTATTGTCACATGGACCGAGATTCAATGAAATTCTGCTCTTGCATACTTTTCATACATCTGGCCGGTGGCATAGTGGCATCCACACCAAACCTCAAGAGGAGTGGTCCTGGGTTCGAATCCGGCTGGCTCCTTGCACGATTTCTGTCCGTGCTGGGTTGACTGTCATGCTAGCAACTTGGCGTTGTGAAAAACAGACAAATGGTAAAGAAATGGCAAGGTTGCCACCTGATGCGCCACAAGGTGTGGAAAGCAACAACAGTACTGTTCATACTAATCAGATCATGCTGGTCATACAATTCATTTATTTTACACAGAGAGTAGAGGGTACATGTAATGCACTGTGGGTGTGGTGGTAGAGGCAGATATTCTAGGGACATTTAACAAACTCTTAGAAACTCTTAGCACATGAATGATAGAAATATGGAGGGCTATGTAGAATGGAAGAGCTAGATTGCTATTAGATTAGTTGAAAATGTTGACATAACTTTGTGGGCTGAAAGGCCTGGACGGTGCTATATTCTTTGTTCTTTGTGCACTGAGGTAAAACAGGGTATAACAAACTCAATGCAGAATGAAGTGTAGAAAAAGGTATAATTTTTAGACAAGTATACATAGTGGATTCTGGTTAATTGAGCCATCGGTTAATCAGGGCAGCCACTTATTTAGGACAACTCTGAAAGAGCAAAAATTAATCGTGAAATTAGTCGTGACTCCCTTTGTTTATTGGGGACACTATGTCGCTTAATTGGGACAGGGAACTGGTGCTAAACAGTTTCTACCTAGCAGAAGCACGTTCTTGTTCGGGCATTGGACGTTACACTATGCCAAGAGTGAACAGTTTTTAAATAGCAGCACATACAAAATGCTTGAGGAACTCAGCAGGCCAGGCAGCATCAATGGGAAAGAGTAAACAGCCAACGTTTTGGGCCGAGACCCTTCATCAGGACTGGAGAAAAGTTTCTCCAGTTTTTAGTGTCGGTTGTGTGTCTTTGTGTTCAAAAAGCAGTGATTTTTATCCTGGTAGTTTGTGAGAAATAAATAGGATGATTTAGAATTATTTCGTTCACTGCAGTTTCAATCATTCAGATACGGGGATGGCAGAAATAACTAGGAGTGGAAATGAAATGATTTTACTACTTCAACAAATTAGGAACTATGAAGAATTTGAAGGTATCAACAATCATCTTGAATATTACAATGAAAATGAAGATTGGGATGATGCAATTTTCAATCCTTTATATGAAGGTAACCCATTGATGTCTGTGCTGATATTGTTCATTTACAGTCAATCAAAAGAATGCTGCAGTGTACACTGGATGAATTCCTCCATCAATACCAATTTAGAATCAATGCACAATTTTATAGTACTGTAATTGTACTGATAATGTGCTAATTTGTTCTGTATTTCATTTAGATATATAATTTGTTACTCAGTTAAACAGTAGTTGGTCTTTTTTGGCTAATTGGGCTAAAATGTACTGGCCCATAGGTGTCCCAATTAACCGGAATCCACTATACTGGTAAATAAAATTTTGAGGGGTATTGATGACAGTATGAGCCCATTTTCCGCTCAGGTTGGGAGGGTTTATAATTAAAAGGTCATGGGTGAAATATTTAAGGGGTATCTGAGGGGGGATCATCTTTGCTTAGAGAGTGGTGCAAGTCTAGAATGAGCTACCAGAGGAAGCGATGGATACGGGTTAAATTGTAACATTTAAAAGAAGTTTGGATTGGCACATGCATAAGAAGGGTATGGAGGGCAATGGTAGATGGGACCAGACAGAGACAAGCATGGATTAGATGGGCTGAAGGGGCTGTTTCTGTGCTGTGGTGTTCTATGACTCTAAAGTTAACAGCTACAGAGAAATTAACCGAACACATCCAGGTTTTCATTCCCTATCCACACGACTCAGCATTTACCTGGTCATAATGTTCCAGCTCCGGTCCAAATCCATCCAGGAAGGATACCACTATATGGACATTCCATGTCTGCATGACGTTAATAACCAGTGGCAAAGTGGTTCTTGTAATGTCTTGACTATGAGTCTCAGTGGTGTGGTTGGCACCATATTGAACACATGGTGTCAACCCCATCACTGAGGCTGAATTTATGAGCATTGGCATTAAATCAGCAGTATGTTGTTGATTTGAATGAGAATTAGATGAGTATTAGAATCTGGTCTGTACACTTGCGGTTACTAATAATGTTCCATGCAGTACCTTTCATAGTCTAGCAAGTGCAATGTGGGCTACAAATAAAAATGCTTTGGATTGCAATAGCCAAGAAGTTATGCTACTAGTGGTTATGTTTCTAGGCAGTTACCAGAGAAATTGATCAATGGCTTAAAAGGCATAGGAGCACAATTAGGCCACTTGGCCCATCAAGTCTGCTTTGCCATTCCATCACAGCTGATTTATTATACCTCTCTACTCCATTGCTCTGCTACCTCCCCGTAACCTTTGGTGCCCTGACTAACTAACAAACTATCAACCTCTGCTTTAAACATACCCTATGATTTGGCTTCCCCAGCATTCGGTGGCAATAAATTCCACAGATTCACCACCTGCTGACTAAAGAAATTCCTTCTCATCCTTGTTTTAATCGATGTCCCTCTATTCTGTAGCTATGCCCTTCAGTCCTACACTCACCCACAATGGAAATTATCCTCTCCACATCCATTCTGTCTAGGCCTTTAAAAATATTGGATAGATTTTAATGAGATTCTCCTCATTCTTCTAAGCTCCAGACAATACAGGCCCAGAGCTATTGTGGTCCTCATTAACCCTTTCATTCCCAGAATCAGGCTGCTTAACAAGATAAAATCCTCCGGCGTTACAGGAAAGATACTGGAATGGATAGCTGGATGGCTGGCAGTCAGGAGGCAGAATAAAACGTAAAAGGAACAATAGTGTGGACTGTTATCTAAATGGGGAGAAGGTTCAAACATCAATGGTGCAGAAGGACTTAGGAGTCCTCGTGCAAGACACCCAGAAGGTTAATTTACAGGTTGAGTCTGTGGTAAGAAAGGCAGTTGCAATGATGTCATTTATTTTAAGGGGAATAGAATATAAAAGCAAGGAAATAATGCAGAATCCTTATTAGACACGTCATCTAGAACTAGAGGGCACAACCTCAAAATTGAAGGGCGGCCCTTTATAACAGAGGTAAAGAAAAATCTTTCTTGCCAGAGAGTAGTAAATCTGTAGAATGCTCTGCCACAGACTGTGGTGGAGGCCAAGTCCAAGCATATATTTATGGTGGAAGATGATCATTTCCTGATCTGTCAGGGCATCAAAGGATATGGCGATACAGCAGGTTTAGGTGGTTGAGTGAGATAAGGGATCCAGGATCAACCATGATGGAATGATGGAGTAGACTGGATGGGCTGAATGGCCTAACTCTGCTCCTATGTCTTATGGTCTCGTGGTCTAATCATTCTCGTGAACCTCCTCCAGACTCTCTTCCATGTGAGCACATCATTTCTTAGACAGGGGCCCAAAATAGCTCACAATGCTCCAAGAGTGGCCTGACCAATGCATTTTAAAGTCTCAGCATTAATTTCTTACTCTTATATTCTAGTATTCTTGAAATGAATGCTAACATTACATTTGCCTTCCTTACCACTGACTCAACCAACAAGTTAACCTTTCGGGGATTCTTGCACAAGTCTGTTTGCACCTCTGATTTTTTTTTGAATTTTCTCCCTATTTAGAAAATAGTCAATACACTTATTCCTTTTACCAAAGTTCATGGCCATATACTTCCCTACACTATTTTACATCTGCCACTTCTTTACCCAGTCTCCCAATCTATCCAAGACCTTCTGTAGAATCTCTGCTTGCTCAACACTAACTGCAACTTACTCAACATTTATCTTTTGTTGTCTGCAAATTTGAGCACATAGCCATCAATTCCTTCATCAAAATCATTGACATATAATGTGAAAAGAAGTTGTCCCAAAACCAACCCGTCGAAACATCACTTGAGGCTGGCATCCAGCCAGAATAGATCTCTATTCTGACTCTTTCCCACCTGTCAGCCAGCCAATCTTCTGTCCATACTAGGACTAGAATCTTTCCTGTAATACCATGGGCTCTTACATTGTTAAGCAGCCTCATGTGTGGCACCTTGTCAAAGGTCTTCTGAAAATCCAAATAAACATCTACTGACTCTCCTTTATCTATCCTGCCTGTTGTCTCCTCAAGGAATTCCAACAGATTTGTCAGGCAAGATTTCCCCCTTAAGGAAATTATCTTGCTTTCGGCCTATTTTATCTTGTGGCTCTAAATATCCTGAAACCTCATCCTTAATAATGGTCTCCAGAATCTTCCCAACCACTGAGTTCGGGCTAACTGGCCTATAATTTCCAATTTTCTGCCTCCCTCCATTCTGAAAGAGTGGAGTGATATTTGCAATTTTCTAATCTTCTGGAGCCATTCCAGAATCTAGTGATTCTTGGGGACTTGAATCGAAACCAGAGCATAATTATAAACAAATTATAACAGAATGCACATCGTCTTTTTTCCCAGGTGAGGTGAATTAAAAACTGGAGGGCATAGATTTGAAGTGACAAGTAAAAAGATTAAAAGCAAGCTGAGCGGCAACTTCTTCATGCAGTGGTTGGTGTGTATATGGAATGAGGTACTGGAGAATGCAATTGAGGCAGGTACAATAACAAAGGTCAAAAATCATTTGCATAAGTACATGAGCTTAGAGGGATATATCCCAAAAGCGGGTAAATGGGACTTGTGTGCTGCAAAGCATGGTCGACACACAAAATGCTGGAGGAACTCAGCAGATCAGGCAGCATCTATGGAAATGAAGAAAGAGTTGATATTTTGAGCTAAGACCCTTCATCCTTCTCTTCTGGAAAAAAAAATGAAAACTCAGACCAAGAAGGTGGGAGGAGGGGAGGAAGAAGCACAAGGTGGCAAGTGATAAGTGAAACCAGGAGAGGGAGAGTGGTGAGGTAAAGAGATGGAAGTTGATTGTTGAAAGAGATAAAGCATTGGAGGAGAGGGAACTTGACTGGAGAGGGCACAAGATCATGAAAGACAGGGAAGTGTTATGCTTGTTCACCCAGCATCATTTCCAGTTCTCGGCGAACCACTCACATTGCCCACTGGGAATTGAATTTCTTTATTATGTACGCACATCACAACACATCTTCCCCCTTTAAAGAAAAAAACAATACAATACTATGTTCTCATAAACCTGCAAGAAATAACAGTACTTTTCAACAAAGATATTTACATCAAATTCAATTGTAATGAGCAAATATAATCCCTTATTCACTCACAAACTTTCAATCCATCTCAATGGAGGTTTAGTGATCCCAAGTGGTTTGCTATTTGTTCCTGCAGATGTCTTGCTTTCATTTCTTGCATTATTATTAGTGTCTTTTTGAGAGCTCTGATCAACCCGTACCTCTCTTTCACATCCTTCTTCCTGGATCCTACCTGTTTGTCTCTGATTTGTTCTTGCTGTGTTACCATAATTTACTGCATGTGCCTCATGATGGAGCCCTGAACTATATCCATGTGATCAGCGAGTTTTTGCACAAGTTCCAGTTACTCTTGTCTCAATTCTGTTGGCTGTATATCACAGATAGCAACTTCTCCTGTTGGTTTGTGTTGAACTGGTGCTGCTGTTCTGACCTTGGGGATTGTATGGTCTCTCTATCTTCCTTTTTATTTTTCCTATTCAGCTTCAGAAAGGTTCGTGGAGATATTTTTGATTTCCAGTCTTTAATTGGAAGTTGATTATGGGCAGATTTTGATCCAAAGCTGCATGATGTGGAAGCAAGACTGGCAACTTCTTCATTATGATCACTCTATTCAGCACTGGCTTCCTGACTGTCATGCTGGTGTAGCAAGTACGGATGTCTATTGAAGGAGTAGTTCTTGTGCTTCTCTTGCATAACCTCTCTGGAACTCTTGTAAGTGCTGTAACATGTTCATCAAATTGCATCATTTAAGCATCTGAGCCCCTCAAAGACATCTGCATACCCTTCCATGCATTTTGCAAGGTCATTTTTAGTCTGTGAAGCCAATACAAAAACTCCTTCCACTAGTTTGAGATTTTCTCATGCACTCAGACCTAATATTACCTGTACTCTCTTTTCAACAAACAGGAGCTGTGCCTTTAGGTGCTGCTGCTTGTGCTTGAAGTTCACTACACAGCCCTCTTTTACTAGGATATTCTCTCCAGTAAAGCCTATGTTGTTTAACTTCACTGGATAAATCTTGCTCTTTACTTTGAGAGTCTTGTAATCATCCATGGATAACGGATTTACCTGAGCTCCAGGGTCAAGCTTGAATGGAATTACCATCTCACTCACAACCACTGGAACAATCTATTCTGTTTTACCAGCATCAGTAGTCTGCAGAGAATCTACGAGGGATTCCTCCATTTCCTCAGCAGCCATGTACATCTTTCTCTTGGCAGCTTTGCATCGCTTTGAAAAATCATTCTTCTTCTCACATTTATTGCAGGACTTTCCAGAAGTTGGTCACGTCTTTGGGATGTGCCTACTTCCACATCTGTAGCTTTCGCTGTTTGAGTCTATCTGCTTTGCTTTTGCTTTGCAAAATGCTTTGTGCTCTGCTCCTCCGTTTTCACAGCATGGACTGTTATCTCTGCTCTGTGCAGCTCGAGTAATCTCCATTTTCCTACACATATTCACAACCTTTTCTAGCATCAAATACCTTTCACAGAGCAAGCTTTTTCAGAGCCCATTATGTGAGATTCCACAAACTATTTTGTCTCTGACTAGTGACTCTCAAGTCTCCAAAATCACAGGACTTATTTAGTGAGAGAAGCTCAGCTAAGTATTGATTAAACGACTTGTTTCTGAATACAGGAAAATAACATATCTCTCAAGCAACATACATCAAAGTTGCTGGTGAACGCAGCAGGCCAAGCAGCATCTATAGAAAGAGGTGCGGTGTTTTCACTTGGGACAAAATATTCCTCAAATTTTGACGTCAGTGAGTCCAATGTAAAGGCTGTCTCATTAATGTGAAAGCTGTTGTAGATGGCCAAAGCATCTTTGCTAATTACCTGCAGAAAGATAGACACTTTCAATTTTTCATCTGCCCCTCCAGCTCTACTAGATGCTAAATATAGGCTGAATCACTGTTTGAAGCATTTCCATTTAAATTGTCTTTAAACTGCTTAGGTGCAGGAGGACTTAAGTTATACATAACAGAGTTTTTCCGGAATCTCTTGGTGAACTTCTAGGCAATGTGCTCTGTTGTAAATTGGCCGATGTCCCTTGCTGCATCTTCCCCGACCCCCCTTCCCCGTCGGAACTAGAGTCACTTTCTCAGTAGCGCACGGTATTCATTTTGGCTCTGTGCCTAGACCTCACGCCGACTTCTGACACCATGTTATGTTTGTTCTTTGTAAAGTCAAACATCATGCGTAAAAACACTTAGAACTATTTTATTTGCAGATTTACAGCAATGGCTTTCAGTCCAGCCCGAGCACCTGTGACAAGCACACCCTGCACCATTTCCAGTTCCAGGTGAGCCGCCCACATTGTCCACTGGAAACTAAAGTTCTTCATTACATGCACTGGAAGGAGGAGGAGCACCAAAGGGAAGTGATGGGCAGGTAAGGAGATATTCCTTCTGGGTAGCCTCCAACCTGATGGCATGAACATTGTTTTCTCAAACTTACTGTAATTGTACCCCCGCCCCCACTCTTCTTCGCCATTTCCCTTCTTGTTTCCCTGTATCACCTTATCTTCTTCCTGTCTATCACCTTCCTCTGGTGCTTCTCCTCCTTCCCTTTCTTCCATTGTGTTCTTCCCTCTTCTATCAGAATTCCCTTCCTCCAGTCGTTTATCTCTTTCACCAATCCACTTCCCAGCTCTTTACTTCACTGCTTCCTCCTCTCCTGGTTCACCTGTCACCAATTACCTTGTGCTTCTGCCTCCCCTCACCCCACTTTCTTGCTCTGACTTCTCATTTTTTTCCAGTCTCAGCTCAAAACGTGGACTGTTTATTCTTTTCCATAGTTGCTTCCTGACCTGCTGAGTTCCTCCAGCATTTTGTGTTGCCTTTGATTTCCTGCATCTGCAGACATTTGAGGAACATGGTCGACATGGATGGGCTGAAGGACCTGTTTCCATTCTGTATTATTTTATGACTCTATGAGAAAATGTATATTAATATTGGTAACCATGGAACTACTAGATCATTTCAAAAGACAATCTGCTTCACGAATATCCTTTGGGGAAGAGATTCCTTCATTCTTAACTGCCCTAAACAAACATCAATATCCTCATCTATCTTAGGTGCCCGGTCAGTGCAGGAAGCAGTTAGCATGCACTGTAAGTGCTATATCCTGTCAGAAAATATAAACAAAAACCTATCAGAAGATAATTTGCAAGGGAAGAATATGGGAATGAGACTATATAGAATGATTAGAGGAGCCAAGAATTGATGGGCTAAATGGACTCTTCTTGAGTCCCAGAACAATTCTTGGAACCTGTGATCTGTATCCATGGCAACCAGACAATGGGTGCTATACTGCAGAGTTTGCAGTCTTTGATTTCACCTCTAGGGAATGTAATGTGACAAACCTTTTCTCACTAATTGGGTTTTTAAGGAGCCAGCAAGGTATAAAAAATAAAGGAAGCAATTTTACTTTTAAAGACTATTGTAGACCAATTGCAATGAACAGGAAACAGGACTGACTAATTCAGTACACGTACTGAATTTATAGATTAATACAGTTTTGCTATCTCCAGGTACATTTGAAACTGGGTGACTATTAAATGCTTTCACATAGTAATGCAGTTGTTGTCCATATGGTTCTGTGCTGCCATTGAGTTTGCTCATTAAAACAAAACTGCTCCTCATTCCGAGGATATAAAATATCTTCCCCTGTTATATTTACTTCAGTTTGCTGATAAGAACATAAGAACATAAAAAATAGGAGCAGGAGTAGGCCATCTGGTCTGTCGAGTCTGCTCTGCCATTCAATAAGATCATGGCTGATTTGGCCATGGACTCATCTCCACCTACCTGCCTTTTCCCCATAATCCTTAATTCCCCTACTGTGCAAAAATCAATCTAATGCCTTAAGTATGTTTACTGAGGTAGCCTCCACTACTTCGTTCAGCAGAGAATTCCACAGATTCAGCATTCTCTGGGAAAAGCAATTCCTCCTCATCTCCATCCTAAATTTACTCCCATCTACCAGTGGAAACAACTTTCCTACCTCTACCTTATCTATCCCTTTCATAATTTTATGTTTCTGTAAGATCTCTTCTCGTTCTTCTGAATTCCAGTGAGTACAGTCCCAGTGACTCAATCTTTCCTCATAGTTTATCTCCCCTCATCTCTGGACCAACCTCGTGAACCTCCTCTGCACTGCCTCCAAAGCCAGTATATTCTTCCTCAAGTAAATAGACCAGAACTGCACACAGTATTCCAGGTGCGGCCTCACCAGTACCCTGTACAGTTGCAGCATAACCTCCCTGCTCTTAAATTCAATTCCTCTAGCAATGAAGGCCAACATTTCATTTGCCTTCTTGATAGCCTGCTGCACCTGCAAACCAACCTTTTGTGATCCACGCACAAGCACTCCCAAGTCCCTCTGCACAGCAGTATGCTGCAATCTTTTACCATTTAAATAATAATCTGATCTTCCATTTTCCCTTCTGGAACTTGTTAAGGTGGATCCAGTTACGAACAGTGAGTTGATCTGACTTTGGATGAGAGTGGGAAACCATTCATCATATACTGCCTTCAAGATGACAATCGGAAGCCGAGTAAAGAACAAATGTCTTAACTGATGTTGTGCTGACATCAAATCAGGCAATGTATTTCAATGAAAATTGGGCATAAAATTTACAATTAGATGCAATACATAAATAAATATTCAGATTCAGCTTAATTTATTTTTTCATTTAAATTAAAATATTCAATGAAGTTAGTGTTTTGCATTAACAAACAACTAAACTAAGGATGTGCTAGAGCCAGCCTGCAATTGTTGCTGCACATTCCAGCACCAACTTAGCATGCCCTCAATATTCAGCAGAACAACATAAACAAAAAGGCCAGCACAGTAGTGTGGTGGTTAGCATAACACTTTACGGTACCAGTGACCCAGGTTCAATTCCCGTTGCTGCCTGTCAGGAGTTTGTATGTTCTCCCTGCAAGAATGTGGGTTTCCTCTGGGTACTCTGGTTTCTACCCACTTTCCAAAGGCGTACCAGTTGGTAGGATAATTGGTCATTTGTAAATTGTCCTGTGATTAAGCCAGGGTTAAATCGGGTGTTTGCTAGGCGGTGTGGCTCAAAAGGCCAGAGGGGCCTAATCCACACTGGATGTCAATAAATGAAAAAACAGTAACAAGAGTACAACAGCAACAAAACTAGACTCTTCTCTCTCTCCTATCCACCTACTTACAAACACAGACATTCCTCCAACCCCAGGACAGGCCATTTCTGGGTCTTTGCCCTCTAGTGGACTCACTGACTTGCAGGCATTGGTTTCCAGCTTACCCAGTGGACTCATAAACTTGCAGAACCAGGGCTTCGTCCACCAGATCTCGACCTTTGGACTTTCAATCGACCTTTGGGCTTTGATCTACAGTAGTGCCCCCAGCACTCACTGATAACGAGCCCTCTTCATGATGATGGTGAGTTATATTCGGAATCATCTGCAATATTGATCTAATTGTGCTGTTATTCCCACCACAGCCTGTAAGGAGATTGTACATTTTTCCCATGACCGTGTGGGTTTCCTCTGGGTGCTTTGGTCTCCACCTCCATCCTGAAGTTGTATGGGTTAGAAAGTTACTTGATTGTATTTGTGTGATGCGGGGTTGTTAGGCCTGAAAGGCCTGTAACCATGCTGTATCTCTAAACATAAAATATAAAAATAATGCCTGCATTATCATGAGACATTTAACAACTTTTTGAAATGCTGTATTATCAAAGCAGAGATATAAATTTTCACTGACAGTTAAAGAATACAGTAACTACAAGTTTAATTATTCTTAATCACACATTCCAAAAGCAGAATCCAGTAACTGGTACAAACAGGAAACACAAAAACATGAATGTTCTTGACCTTCTAAGAAAGTACAGTACATTTACTTTAAATTAATACAATTATTTGTTTGTTTGACAGTTCTTTTTTTTAAATTTTCTTGCCAGAACTATCAACCAAATCACCGCAGCTAGTTTAATTGGTATCATTAAATACTTCAGAAAATTCAGCACTTGCTGTGACCTATCACTGTCTCATCGTCCTCAACATATTCGGTAAACAAGAGATTTAATTAAGTGGATTTGATATTTTTGTCCTGATTGCTCAGAATTGTCAGGACACTGACTCATTTTGCCAGGAATTTTTCATATAACATTGTTAATGGATTTTAAATGGTAGATTGATTCATCGTCAAGTGAAATTACAAGCTTATTCCTAAATTAGTAATTCTGCATTGCCGTGGAGCTCCAAACCTGCTGTACCTTATGTAACTTCTAAAATAATTTTGTAGGCTGTGGCCCTGATTACCAAGTTCATCATCTGTTGCCCACATCAGAACAATGAGCCGCTGGTCTCTCTTGTTGTTGCAGGACCGATCTCTCTCTCTCCCACCAGTGATAGATAGTCTGTCTGACATACTGAAGTGTTGGGTTGTGGATTGCAGTTTTTGATGGGCTCTAGATCATGGTCTCTTTGGGGGCTTTTGCTATTGCTTGCATGGTGGAGAGGAGAGGGGTTGGTGATTTTTGCTGGTACAAGTGTGGGAGGGGGAGGGGAGGGATCGACGGTTCTGTTCCTGCCTGTACATGGGAGGGGGAGGAGGGGGATTTGGGGTTCTGAATATTCTGTCATTCTTTCTTTGTTTCTTGTTTTGTGAATGTCTGCGAAAGGTAAGAATTTCAGGTCTGGTTCTGTATCCATTCTCTGATATTAAATCGAACCATTTGAACCTTTGTAAAGATGAAGTAGGCCTTTATTGCTTTACCTGTGCTACTTCAATGCACTGCAGTAATGAAATGGTCTAAAAGTACAAGTTTTTCACTGTACATGTGACAATAATAAACTAATTTACCAAGCCACTTTCCTGCTCTGCTGTAGTAAGAGGCAAGATCATACGACATAGGAGCAGAATTAGGCTATTCAGCCCATCAAGTATATTCTACAACTCCATCATGGCTGATCTATTATCCCCCTCAACCCTATTCTCCTGCTTTCTCCCTATAAACTTCAACATCCTTAGAGATCAAGAACATATCAACCTCTGGTCTGACTGAATTGGACACACCTACATGAAACACTGTCACAGAAAAATAGCATCCGTTATTAGAGATCCTCAACACACAAGGCCATGCTCTTTTCTCACTGCAGCCATCAGGTAGAAGGTACAGGACCCTCAGGATTCATGCCAGCAGGTTCAAGAATAGTTACTACCCCTCAATCATCAGGGTCTTGAACGCTCACTTGTCCATCCATTGAGATGTTCCCAGAAACTAATGATCTCCCTTTAAGGACTCTTTATCTTGTCATTTTATGTTCTCATTACTTATTGCTATTTATTTATATTTACATTTGCACAGTTTCTTGCCTTCTGCACTCTGGCTGATCTTTCATTGATCCTGTTATAGTTACAATTCTATAGATTTTCTGAGTATGCCCACAAGAAAATGAATCTCAGGATTGTGTATGGTGACATATACATATGTACTCTGATAATAAAATTTACTTTGAACTTTGAAACACATATACCCAATGACAAGGCCTCCACAGGTGTTTGTGGCAATGAATTCCACAGATTCACCGATCTCTGGTGAAAGAAATTCCTTCTCATCTCTGCTCTAAAGGGACATCCTTCTATTCTGAGGCTTTGTCCACTGCACCTGGACTCCCTGGCCATAGGAAACCCCCTCTCCATGTCCACTCTATCTTGGCCTTTCAGTAAATGTATTTAAGGTCTGCAAAATGAATCTGAAGAAGTCTTGTGGAGATGTTGCATCTACAGTGAAAGAGCAAAAGACAGAATATTTAATAAAGAGGTTGCGATGTCAGTGAATAGGGGGCTCATTGTTTTAGATGCTGTTAAGCTCCATGAATATTAAATACAGATTATTACAACAGTAATGATTTGTAAACACAAGAGATTCTGCAGATACTGGAAATACAGAGAAACACATGCAAAATGCTTGAGGAACTCAGCAGGTCAGGCAGCATCTATGGAGTGAAATGAAGTCCTGGTCTCGGCCTGAAATGTTGACTGCGTGTTCCATTCCATAGATGCTGTTTGATCTGCTGAGTGTTTCCGACATTTTCTGATTTTATTTCAGATATCCAATCTTTTGATTTTAAATTTGTAGTAAATACATATCCTGGAATTGGAATTGGTACACAGGCAGTCCCCGGGTTACGAACAAGTTCCATTCCTAAGTCCGTCTTTAAGTCGGATTTGTATGTAAGTCGGAAAAGGTACATCCGGTATGATTCAGCATTATTTAGTCAAACGTTTGTCTTAGTATATAGTATATATTTTACCTTTCTGTGCATATAAAACACTTAAGAAACACTTCCAAATACACTAAAACATCTTAAACATAGTAATACAGTACACAATAATAATACAGTAATAATAAAGGTAACTACATATGGTTCCATTGATGTCTTGCATACTGGAAGGGGCATTCGTGAGGTAACATTATGATGGACCTGGTGCTGGAGAGTCAGTGTTTGATTCTACTGCTGGAGAGGGGGGTTTACTACTGGAGTCAATTTCTTGAAGTAGGCATCAAGTGAGGCTTGTACAGAGCTTTTCTTTTTCTCGTCATAAATGGCCTTGTAGCAACTGAGGTCCTCGGTAACTGCACAGTAAACTTTGGTGAACCTCTCTGTATTAGGATCTTGCTCCTCTAACTTTGCCATCCCTGCTTCAATGAGACGAAAGGCTTCAGCTAACTCTTTCATTTTCAATCTATCTTCACCTTGCACTTTAATATTATGTAAATTTGCCCCCACTTTGAAACAAATGAACCAACCCCTACTCGCAATAAATTCTTCATCACAATCACCTTCACTTGCTGTACGTGCAGCTTTTAAATCATTGAAAAGACTTCGAGCCTTTTCTTGCAGTAAAGTAAGGCTAATAGGAATATTACACTGATTTTGATCGTCCAACCAAATTGTCAATAATCTTTTCATTTCAATAATCAAACCACTGCATTGCTTAGTAATAATTGTAGCTTTCATCGGGCCAGGGCCTTTCACATGCTCCATTATTCTCACTTTATCTTTTAAAATTGTTCCGATCGTTGACCGACTGTAGCCTAACACTTTTCCAATGACCGATGGCGTTTCACCTCTTTCCGACCGCCTTATTATTTCCACCTTATTTTCAATCGTGATCATTTTCCTTTTCTTTGATTCATCACCAGCATTTGCATCGGATTTACGCTTCGGAGACATGGTAAATAAGAGAAAAATTTAAACCAAATACAAATTTACACACTCAACGCTGTTAACGGCAATGTGATCCGACTTAAAATGGTGGACGGCATTCTCCTTCCTCCAGCTGACGAACCGCTGAAGCCGCGCAATGTTTTCACGTGCGTGACAACGTAGTGCGTGCATTCGTTATTACGAACAATTGTATTTAACTCGAATTTTCAACATAATAGGCTTTATGGCAGGCGATTCGTAAGTATGAGTTGTTTGTAACTCGGGGACTGCCCCGTATCTCATAGACACAGTGAAAAGCATGTCTTGCGTTCTGATCATACAGATCAAGTCATTCCACAGTGCATTGAGGTAGAACAAGGTTAAACAATAAAAGAATGCAGGATAAAGTGTAACAGCTGCAGAGGAAGTGCAGTGAAGATAAACAGTAATGTTCAAGTTCATAACAAAGTATATTGTGAGATCAGGAATCTACCTTATCGTACCGTGAACGATTTACTAGTCTTATAGTCTTATAGCAGGGTAGTTCATAGTTCATAGTTCAAGTTTAATTGTCATTCAACCAATGATGAATACGCATGAATACAGCTAAATAAGCAGCCAAGGTGTGAGCCCCTGTACCAACAGTCATATACGGCACAAAACACAATTCGCATATGAGGGGTGATTGCTAAGTTTGTGGCCTAAGGTAGAAGGACTCAATTTTAGAAAACCTAGCACGTTTATTTTAAAACATAGTCCCCTCCTTCATTTACACACTTAGTCCGGTGGTCATGGAGCATATGGATCTTGGACCTCCAAGAAGTGTCCACAGCGGGGGTGATTGATAGGTTCGTAGCCTAAGGTAGAAGGAGATGAGTTATACAGCTCTCGTTAGAAAGCTTGAAGTTGAAAGCTTGCAGAAAGTTTGAAGTTAGCAACTCATCAGGGGTGATTGATAAGTCCGTGGCCTAGGGCAGAAGGAGAAGAGTTATTAACTTCAAACTTTCTGCATAATCACTCAAAGAGTTGACTTGCATGTGCATGTAACGAGAGCTGTATAACTCATCTCTTTCTACCTTAGGCCACAAACTTATCAATCACCCACCTGTGGACACTTTCTGGAGGTCCAAGTGCCGTATGCTTTACGACTGCTGGACTAAGTGTGTAAATCTAGGAGGGGACTATGTTTTAAAATAAATGTGCTAGGTTTCCTAAAATTGACTCCTTCTACCTTAGGCCACGAACATATCAATCACCCCTTGTATTTAAGATAGCAAGAACATATAAGATATCAGTAAAACACAATCAGAAAAAAATATATAGTCCAAGATCCTGACCTCCATGCATGTTGCAGAAATCGGCAGTCAAATACTATACAGTTTATTTCTGCTGAGCAAACACTAGGGGACAGCACCAACTCCAAAGGATGCTGAGCCATACTGCCTCTGGAGAGCTCTGACACCTCTCTCCTGGGAGGCTGATAAGAGCCAACGCGGCAGCTTGAGGCCTGGGTGGAAGCTGTCCTTGTGCCTGGTGGCATGTGGTTTTGTATCTACTGCCCAAAGAGAGAGAGGAGAAGAGAGAAAGTCTGAGGTAGGTAGGTCTTCGATTATGCTAGCTGTCTGAGAAGTATAGACACAGTCTAAAGACAGAAGAAGGTTAGTGGGCAGGGGGGATGAACAGGGAGTTTTAGAAAGGAGGCTGATTTCTGTGATGTGCTGAGCTCTGTCCACAATTCTCTGCAGATTCTTGCAGTCACAGGTAGAACAGATGTCATAACAAGCAATTATGTATCCAGATGGGATGATTTTGATTAGATTAGATTATGATTATGAGGACACGTAGTCCTCTTTTATTGTCATTTAGTAATGCATGCATTAAGAAATGATATAATATTCCTCCGGTGTGATATCACAGAAACACAGGACAGACCAAGACTGGAAAACTAACAAAACCACATAATTATAACATATAGTTACAACAGTGCAACAATACCATAACTTGATGAAGAACAGTCCATGGCACAGTAAAAAAGTTCAAAGTTTCTCGAAAGTCCCACATCTCACGCAGACGGGAGAAGGAAGAAAACTCTCCCTGCCACGCCCGACCACAGTCCGACTCTGAGTCGTCCGAAAACTTCGAGCTCTGATCAGCCCTCCGACACCGAGTACCGGGCACCATCTCTATCCGAACGCTTCGACCTCAGCCTCGGTTGCCAGCAGCAGTAGCAAAGCCAGGGATTTTGGGGCCTACCCTACGGAGATTCTCGATCGCACAGTAACAACAGCAGCGAACCAGGTATTTCAGAAATTTCTCCAGATGTTCCTCTGCTTCTCACGTCGGTCTTCATCAAGATGGTGTATTAATGAAAATTAGTAAAGGTTGGTTGGTATATGCTGAATTTCCTTAGCCTCCTAAGGAAGTAGAAGGATTGGTAAGCTCTCTTGTCATGGTTTCTACATGGTTTGACCACGGCAGGGTATCAGTGATGTTCATTCCATGGAACTTGTAGCTCTCAAACCTCTCAACCTCCAAACGGTAAACATAGACTGGAGCAGTGTTGTGTGTTTAATATTTCAGTAATATTGTAAATACATTGTTTGATTAAGCATTCTTTGTTGTTTACATAATGCATTGTAGGTTACTGTAAGTGTAAAAGTACATAGAAGACACATGTCATAACGCTGCCTTGTCATACATTCCTGCATCACTTAAAGTAAAAACAAAGCTCAACTTGCATTTCGGACTCCCTTACTTTATTTCCAATGAATTTTATTTTTTGGAGTTACAAAACATAACAAGCACCTGTACCACCTCCATTCCTGAAGTCAATGATCAGCTCTCTTGTGTAGCTGACATTGAGGGAAATGTTGCTGTCACGTCACTTGTAATTAAACTCTCTATCTCCTTCGTGTCCTCGGATACATCGTTATTTGAGGTACAGCCCACAATGGCGGTATCATCGAGAAACTTGTAAACTAGGGGCTCTCAACCTTTTTTAGGCCATGGAGCTTGACCATTAACCGAGAGGTGTATGGACCCCAGGCTGGGCAACCCTATTGTAGATGGTGTAAGGGCACAATCTGACTAATCGTCAACATCCTTGTAATTCATGAGCCCACTTGATAAGTTCACTTGAAACATACTGAGCAGGGCTTCTGGAATGCCTCGGATTTGCACTTTAGATCAAAGTCCAATAGAAGTTATGACCCTTAACCTGGCAAAGAGAGGGTCCAGTATAATACTTTGAATCAGGGGCTCCCAACCTGGGGTCCACAGATCCCTTTGATGAATGGTAGGAGTCCATGGCATAAAAAAGGTTGGGAACCCCTGCTGTAGATAGTTCTAACTATGCAACAGATTCTTGTAAATTATTGACAAAAGCACCAATGCAACATTAGCAAAGTATTGTCAAGTAATTAGTGAAATACAGTGCTTGCAAATTTTTGGAGGCAGATTCAATCATTACTTATTAAATGGCATTAGATCAATTACTGACAACGAATTAAAAGCAGGTCTATGGAGAATGGGTTGCAAAGTGTCGCTGGTTCTGCTCACAAAGGCCAAATGGAATCTTATGCTGTTATTATTTCATGATACTATGAACATTGGAAACTGGGATTTTCCTCCCTTCACTTTGATTTTGGTGTGGTTCTCAGTAATGAATCAACATTCATGAAGTCCACTTATCTGCTGGGTAACAGTTTGAAAATGGGAGATAACATGTTTTTGCAAAGTGAAGATCAAAGAGCTCTATCATAAATGCAATGAATAGTGAGTGCAGTTAATGGGCACACTTATAAATTAATGGACTCTAGGTTAAAGAAACGGTTCGAGGAAAAGGCAGAGAATAAAGCAGTTTAGTTTTAGTACAAAATAATTACCATAATGGAGTAATAAGGTTGGAAGAGTTTTGAAGTGGTACAAAGATACTGGAATAACACCCTTCATAAAAATAGACGTCCTGATTAATCACAAAACTATCAACTTTGGCTTAGGTATACTAAATGACTTGGCCTGCACAGCGGTCTGTGGCAATGAATTGAACTACTCCACCTTCTGGTGAATGAAAATTTTCCTCATCTCTGTTCTCAATTCTGAGGCTGTACTCACTAGCCCTAGACTCCTCCAGTGTAGGAAATACCCTCTTCACATCCATTCTAGCCAAACAGCATATAGGAGGGAGATTGAAAATCTGGGTGAGTGGTGGTACAAGAACAACCTCTCACTCAATGTCAGCAAGACCAAAGAATTAATTATTGAAACCAGACGTCCATGAGCCAGTCCTCATTGGAGGATCAGATGTGGAAATTGTCAGCAATTTTAAGTTCCTAGATGTGATCATTTCAGAGGAACTGTGTTTGGCCCAGCACATAAGTGCAATTACAATGAAAGTATGGCAGAGCCTCTACTTAATTTGGAGTTTGCAAAGATTTGGCATGTCATCTAAAACTTAGACAAACTTCTATAGATGTGCGGTGGACGGTGTATTGACTGGCTGCATTACAGCTTGATATGGAAACACTTGAAAGGAAAATCATTCAAAAAGAAGTGGATACAGTCCAGTCCACATGGGTAGAGCCTTCCCCATCAATGAGCTCATTGACACAATATGTTGCAGAAAAGCAGCATCCATAATCAGGGACATCCACCACCTGCTCTCTTCTTGCTGCCTCCATCAGGAAGAAAGTACAGGGACCTCAGGTCTCACACCACCAGGTTCAGGAACGGTTATTACTTCTCAGCCATTAGGCTGTTGAACCAGAGGGGATAACTTGACTTGCCCCATCATTGAAATGTTATTACAACCAATGGATTCAATTTCAAGGCCACATCATCTTAAATTCTAGATTTTATTTATCTATCTATCTATCTATCTATCTATATCTATCTATCTATCTATCTATTATTTCTTGCTTTTTTCATTTGCACAGTTTGTTGTCTTTTGGACAGTGGTTGATTGCCCAAGTTACAGCTGTCTTTCATTGGTTCTATTATGGTTGTTGTTCCATTATGGATTTATTGAACATGTCTGCAAGAGAATGAATTTTAAGGTTTTTAAGGTTCTATATGGTCACACGCGCACACACACACACACACACACTCACACACACACACACACACACACACACACGCACGCACACACACACGCACACACACACACACACACACACACACACACGCACAAAAATACACACACGCACGCACAAAAACACACAAACACGCACGCACACGCATATATGTTATGCTTTGGTAATACATTTACTTTGAACTTTGAACTCTATCTAGGCCTTTCGATATTCAAATCAATATTCAATAGATTTCAATGAGATCCTCTCTTATTCTTCTGAGCTCCAGTGAGAGCTATCAAACACTCCTCATATGTTAACCCTTTCATTCTTAAGACCATTCTTGTGAATCTCCTCTGAACCCACTCCAATGCATCTCATCTTTTCTTAAATAAGGAGCCCAAAACTGGTCAAAATATACCGAGTACATACTGACCAATGCCATAAAAATATAGAAAACCTACAGCACAATACAGGCCCTTCGGCCCACAAAGCTGTGCCGAACATGTCCTTACCTTAGAACTACCTAGGCTTACCCATAGCTCTCTATTTTTCAAAGCTCCATGTATCCATCCAGGAGTCTCTTAAGACTTAACATCTACGCTCTGTCCGCCAGAGAAAGCAGGATCTCCCAGTGGCCACACATTTTAATTCCACATCCTATTCCCATTCTGACATGTCTATCCATGGCCTCCTCTACTGTAAAGATGAAGCCACACTCAGGTTGGAGGAACAACACCTTATATTCCGTCTGGGTAGCCTCCAACCTGATGGCATGAACATCGACTTCTCTAACTTCCGCTAAGGCCCCACCTTCCCCTCGTACCTCATCTGTTACTCATTTTTATGCACACATTCTTTCTCTCATTCTCCTTTTTCTCCCTCTGTCCCTCTGAATACACCTCTTGCCCATCCTCTGGGTCACCCCCCCCCGTCTTTCTTCCCGGACCTCCTGTCCCATGATCCTCTCGTATCCCCTTTTGCCAATCACCCGTCCAGTTCTTGGCTCAATCCCTCCCCCTCCTGTCTTCTCCTATCATTTTGGATCTCCCCCTCCCCCTCCCACTTTCAAATCCCTTACTCACTCTTCCTTCAGTTAGTCCTGACGAAGGATCTCGGCCTGAAAAGTCGACTGCACCTCTTCCTACAGATGCTGCCTGGCCTGCTGCGTTTCCACCAGCAACTTTGATGTATGTTGTCTCTTAAGACCCTATTGTTTCCGCCTCCACCACCGCCGCTGGCAGTCCGTTCCATGCACTCACCACTCTCTGCATAAAAAACTTACCCCTGACATCTCCTCTGTACCTGTTTCCAAGCAACTTAAAACAATGCCCTCTCATGATTGCCATTTCAGCCCTGGGAAAAAGCCTCTGACTATCCACAAGATCAATGCCTCTCATTATCTTGAACACCTCTATCAAGTCACCTCTCATCCTCCGTCGCTCCAAGGAGAAAAGGCCGAGTTCACTCAACTTATTCTCATAAGGCATGAGCCCAATCCAGGCAACATCCTTGTAAGTCTCCTCTGCACCCTTTCTATGGTATCCAAGTCCTTCCTTTAGTGAGGCGACCATATTTGAGCACAATACTCCAAGTGGGGTCTGACCAGTGTCCTATATAGCTGCAACTTTACCTCTCGACTCTTAAACTCAATCCCACGATTTGATGAAGGCCAATGCACCTTATGCTTTCTTAACCATAGAGTCAACCTGTATAACAGCTTTGAGCATCTTATGGACTCAGACTCCAAGATCCCTCTGATCCTCCCACACTGCCAAGAGTCTTACCATTAATACTATATTCTGTCATCATATTTGAGCTACCAAAATGAACCACCTCACACTTATCTGGGTTGAACTCCATTTGCCACTTCTCAGCCCAGTTTTTCATCCTATCAATGTCCTGCTGCAACCACTGACATCCCTCCACACTTTCCACAACACCCCCAACCTTTGTGTCATCAGCAAACTTACTAACTCATCCCTCCACTTCCTCATCCAGATCATTTATAAAAATCACAAAGAGGAGGGGTCCCAGAACAGATCCCTGAGGCACACCACTGGTCACAGGGCTCCATGCAGAATATGACTCATCTACAACCACTCTTTGCCTTCTGTGGGCAAGCCAGTCCTGGATCCACAAAACAATGTCCTCCTTACTTTCTGAATAAGCCTTGCATAGAGTACTTCATCAAATGCCTTGCCTATTTTCCCCTAAATCACCAGCTATTGTTATTTTGTTATCATCCCTGCTAGTGTCCCCTTCCAATGAACTTTGCCACTCCTCTCTCATGTCTCTATATCTCCCTTTACTCCACTGTAATACTGATACATCCGATTTTCCCTTGCCTTCTCAATCAGCAGTGTGAATTCTATCATATGCATGATATGTGACAGAATTACAGATTTGGATTTGCATCAAACATTTCTCTGTTGTGCAAAGTTCAAAGTAAATTTATTATCAAATTATATATATATCACCCTATCTTACCCTCAGGTTATTGTCTTGCAGGCATTCACAATAGAACGAAGAAATAAAATAGAATCAATGAAAAATGACACACAAAGACTGACAAAAAATCAATGTGCAAAGGAAGACAATGTGTGCAAATGCAAAAAAATGCAAATGATGATAATACATAAATAAATAAACAAACAAATAAACTCACAAATAGATAAATAAGTAATGTTAACAACGTGAGTGGTGCACTCATGAAAGTGAATCAGTTGGTTGTGGAATCAGTTCAGAGTTGAGGTGAGTGAAGTGATCCCTGCTGGTTTAGGAGCCTTGTTGTTGTAGGATATAAGTGTCCCTGAACCTGGTGGTGTGGGATCTATTTCTCCTGTACCTGCTTCACAATGGCAGCAGCAAGACAGAAGTCTTGGATGTTGGGGTCCGTTTTGATGGATGCTGCTTTCTTGTGGCAGTGCTCCTTGTAGACGTGCTCAATGGTGGGGAGGGCTTTTCCTGTGATGGACTGGGCTGCATACTAGTTCTTCAGAAGTCAAAAATGGGGCATCAATCTTATGTTCATGGCCATTTATTTGGTGCTCATCAGAGTACAGGACGGCATGTGACAATAAGAAAGGCATGTTCTCAGACTCTCTCTTTACACAACAAACTGGTCTGAGTCAAGGTTGGATGGTTAGTGATAAGAAGACTCAGCAGTGACAACAGCACAGTGGAAAAGTGGTGAGCTACACTGTCATAACACTTCAGGGCTCACAGTGAAGGAAGTATACAGAAATATCATTTAGACATACTGAATAGGCCCTTTTGACCCTTTGAGCCACGCCTCCCAACCGCGTGCCAATTTAACCGTAGCCTAATCAAGGGAAGATTTACAATGACCAATTAACCTACTATTAATGTCTTTGTCCTTGGACTCTAGGAAGAAATGGGAGCAACTGGAGAAAAAAACAACATGCACAAACTTGCTTACAGAAGTGTACAAACCTGCTTACAGAGAGCGTCTGAACTCTGAACACTGATGCCCCAAGCTGTAATGGTGTTACACTAACAACTACACTACTATGGCACACCAAATGTAGAGCCAAATTCACTAACAAATACTAGAACCAACACATGGTCATACAAACAGAAAAATAAATGTCAAAGAAACCAAAATAAAAAAAAACAATGGTCCAGATTATAATCCCACACCTTTCATTGAAATTGTAGGTGAGTCACTAATCTGGAATCTAGTTATTATTGCTGTAAGATTGCTCATCTGGAGATAGTTTTCAAATATTTGTGGACTCATTTGGAATGTTTGTCATACAATGGATTTAAAAGGGTTAAGATAGAGATTCTGAGGCAGAACAAGTAACAATACTTCCATTATGGTTACGCTGGCAGGCAAACCATTGTCTTAAAAGAGGTCTTGAGACTATTGTGCTATTATGGTTCAGTTGAAAAAGTTATGACCTAGACTTTGGTTGTAAAAAAACACTATCACAACCTATTAAATATTAATGAAATAATAAAAAAATATATTTCGAGTCATAGAGACACAGAGCTCTGCAGCACAGTAACTAGCCCTTTGATCAATCTGTTTTGTGCTGATCTGTTTTTCTGCTTAATCCCATCTATATGAAACTGGACAATATCTATCCATGTACCATCCAAACTTCTCGTGAATGTAATAGTTGAACTCTTATTCACCACCTTCACTGGAAGCTTGTTCAACACTCACACTACCCTCTGAGTGAAGTTTCCCCCTCAGATTCCGTTTAAATATTTCACGCTTCATCCTAAACCTATGATCTCTAGTTCTCGTGTAATGACCTGGGAAGGGTTTCCCTGCTGCTGTAATGGTTTCTCTGTAGCGCAGTGTTTGGGTTATGACTAGAGATAACCGGGGCTTTGGAATGTGTGCGGGCCAATGAGGGGAGATGTTTTTCCTTCTTGTGGACCCGGGAGAAAGTTTTGCAGTCCTTTGTTCCACGGAAGCTGGCAAGAGAAGATGCCAGAATGGGGAAGTCGTAGACTGCAGGACAGAGTGGACTTGGAATGCAGTTGGGAGTCGACGATGCCCAGGGGAATTTGATGGACAGGAAAACAGTGAGTTCCAACGTTGCACATTAGCCTGTTTCATGAGAGTGGGCCTTTTTTCTTTTTTGTTTCTTTATTAACCCTATAGTCAAATTAAGAATTATTAAGCTGAATTGTTTAATTGCATGTTGTGTACTGTTTGTTATTTCATGGTACTGATTTATAACAAGAGAACACATCTTGCAACATCCACCCAAACAAGATTTCTCAAGTCTGGCCATGCCGGAGGCTGTTTCCCTAGATTAAGCAGCTAGCCGAACCTATGGGTTACAATTGTGGGGGCTTGTCTGGGATATATTTCATTGGATGCTGTGTGATTACCCTGAGCATTGAACCAGTGGGGTAGATATTTGTACTCCGAATGAATTGTTAATTCACCTGTTAAGTACTGTTAGAGTTACAATTGCAGGTTGGAAGAGGAGGTTGGTAGAGAAGATGTTGAAGTTGGAAGGTGTCTCTTCTACTGACGAGTTTGATGTGGGTTGTTCCCAAGAGCACTCGTCACACCATCTGGATGACCCAGTTCAGACAGAGGTCGTGGTGCCTGGCCCCTGCAGAGGTGAAATACATTAGGCAGCATTTGTGTAAGATGAAGGAAGCCGGGATCATCACTGAGTCCTGAAGCCCCTATGCATCTCCAAAAGTAGTGGTCAGAAAGAAGAATGGGAAGGTACGGATGTGTGTGGACTATAAGACTCAATAGGCGTACTGTCCCTGACCAGTACATGGTCCCGAGGATTGTAAACACGCTGGCCTGTCTGAGTGGTGCGAAGTGGTTCAGTCTGCAGGACTTGAGGAGTGGATATTACTAGATCCCCATGAGTGAAGCTGACAAAGAGAAGACGGTATATATTTGTCCCCTGGGATTCTTCTAGTTCAAAAGGATGCCCTAGGACATATAGGGAGCCCCTGCAATCTTCCAGCAGGTCATGGAGAAGACAGTGGGGGATATGAACTTGCTTGAGGTACTGGTGTATCTGGATGATCTCATGGTGTTTGGATCCACCTTGGAAGAATATGAAGGGCGGCTACTGAAGGTGCTGGGCCTACTGAAAACTGAATGGTTAAAACTTTCCCTGGACAAGTGCCAGTTCTGCAAGACATCTGTTAGCTATGTTGGACATAGTCTCACGGGATGCAGTAGCTACAGATCTGGCTATGATAGAGGTGGTGACAACCTGACCGTGGCCCCAGACTGTGAGTGCTCTGTGCTCATTCATCGAGTTCTGTGGTTACTATCAGAGGTTTGAGAAGGGCTTTGTGAAAATGAGTCACCTGTTGAATCTGCTTCTGTGTGGTTACTCTCCCTTGGGGAAGAAAGGGAGGGGGAAAACAGGAGAGGAGGATAGACAGTATCTTAGCCCATTGGAGCCCTTTGGAATGAGGTGGGATGCAAAGTGTGAAGAGGCCTTTCATTTGCTGAAGGAGCTGCTAACCCAGGTGCCGGTGCTGGTTTTTGTAGGCCCCCGCTTGCCATATGTACTGCATATGTATTCCAGCCGAGAGGGCTTAGGGGCATCCTGTATCAGGATCAGGGCACCGGGTTGAGACCCACTGCGTTTGTCAGCCAGAGTCTGTTGCCCTTTGAGAAAAACTATCCCATGCACAAATTGGCGTTTCTGGCAATGAAATGGGCTGCAGTGGATAAGCTGAGAGACTTCCTCTATGGTGCCAAGTTTGAGGTGAGGACAGACAACAATCCCCTGACGTATATCCTGACCTCGGCAAAATTGGATGCCACAGGCCAGCGGTGGTTGGCGGCGTTGTCTGCCTATGATTTCAGCCTGAGATACCGGCCGGGAAGCAGGAACATTGATGCTGATGCTTTGTCCCAACGTGCGCATGAGGGGCTGGACGGGGACGAAAAATGGGGAGCATTCCTGCCCTGGGGCTGAAGGCCATGTGTCAGTTTGCCATCATAGTGAAGGCAGAAGGAAAGCAGGGGCAGGATCGAGCAGTAGATCAATTGGGAGCTTCTGATGTCACCATTTCACAACTTTACTCTAACCTGACTGCTCTAAAGCTGAACCATTTGCCGGATTTGAGTTCTGGGGAAGTGGCAGCTGCTCAGCGAGATGAGCCGGGCATCAGTACCATTTGGTCAGCAGTCGAGAAGGGAGACATGGCTCAGGTGGAGAAGACGAAACACACTGCGGTGCCCCATTTTACTGAGAGAATGGCCCCCGTTGAGTTGCGTCACCTCTGGACTGACCTTGGTGTTCCCAGATGGTTCTGCCGGAGAAGTATTGGAGGATTGTGTTGAGGTCACTTCATGATGATTCTGGACATTTGGGGGTTGAAAAGACCTATGGATTGTTCAGAGTCTGGTTTTACTGGCCCCGAATGAAGTCGGAGGTCGAAGAATACTGTAAGTTGTGCATTCGATGCATACAGCGGAAGACGCCGCCTACGCAGGTAGCTCCCTTGTCCCACTTGCGGAGCGCGGAGCCCCTGGATCTGGTGTGTATGGATTACCTATCAACAGAAGCCATTGCTAGCAACATGGTGAATGTCTTAATCATCATGGATCACGACACCAGATATGCACAGATTTTCCCTACCAAGGATCAGAGGGTGTCAATGGTGACCAATGTGTTATGGGAGAAGTATTTTATTTATTATGGCCTTCTCGGGGGGATACATAGTGATCAGGGACAGGATTTCGAGAGCAGGCTCATTCATGAGTTACTGGGCATGTTTAGACTCGAGATGTCAAAGACCATTCCCTATCATCTGCAGGGTGATCCCCAGTCCGAGAGGTTTAATTGGACCTTTCTAGAAATGCTCCGGACCTTGGAGATCAGCAAGAAGAGCAGGTGGAGTCAACATATTGGACTGCTGGTCCACAGTTACAACTGTACACAAAATGAAGCTACCGGGTACTCGCCATTCTACCTGATGTTTGGGCGCGAGCTGTGCTTTGTTTTGGGACTGATGAGGGCGACTTACCACTGAAGACTTATCTGAAGTATGTGTCTGATATGAGAAGGGAGCTGAAAAGGGCTTATGAGTTAGCTGGGGTTGCGGCTGCCAAGTAGAATTAAGGATATAGGAGGAGGTATGATCAAAAGTTGAGGTTTTCCCAACTCCTGCTAGGAGACCGAGTCCTCATAAGGAATTTGGGGCTACCTGGGAACCATAAGTTGGCTGACCGCTGGGTGGCTACACCCTATGTAGTGGAGAGCCAAATGCCAAACCTACCAGTTTTCCGGGTGAAACCAGAGAATGGGAATGGGCCTGACAAGATTCTCCATCGGAACCACCATCTGCCGCTGGGACAAGAGATGCTGGTTGACCCAGAGCCTGACCTGGAGCCTACACCTAGTACGAGGAATCTACAGCGATACAGGGCGACAGCAGGACCAACAGCAGGAGAGGTTAGGTTGGACATTGCCCCTGAGAGGAATACTGATTTGGAGGATGAGGACCTGGATGTGTGGTGTATGCTGCCTTTTGCTAACTCCCCATTGATTGAGGAAGAGACTCCCAGCCCTTCTCCCGCTGAGTCAGGGGAAATCGGGGTGTGGGGGCTATCTGTGAACAGCCTGGGTTGCAGTGGGACCCTGCAAGGGATGAAGTGGGGCTTAGCCAAGAGACAGATAGGTCCAAGTTGCAGGTGAGCACAAGTGAAATGCTAGGGGAGGCCTCGCCTGGTAGACCAGAAATATCCCCAGTAGTGTAAGAACATGAAGAGGTAGATGAAGGAGTACGAAGGTCTCACAGAATTAGGAGACCACTGAATAGGCTGGCCTATGTAGCACCAGGGGAGCAGAGTGTGGACCTTACAGTTTTGGGGAGCTATGTCACTGCCTTTTACACCTGGGTTAGCAAAATAGAAACATAGAAAACTTACAGCACAATACAGGCCCTTTGGCCCACAAACTTCTGCTGAACATGTCCCTATCTTAGAAATTACTAAGCTTACCCATAGCCCTCTATTTTTCTAAGCTTCATGTACCTATCCAGAAGTCTCTTAAAAGACCCTGTCGTATCCACCTCCACCACCATTGCCAGCAGCCCATTCCACGCACTCACCACACTCTGAATAAAAAACTTACCCTGATATCTCCTCTGTACCTACTCCCCAGCACCTTAAACCTGTGTCCTCTTGTGGCAACCATTTCAGCCCTGGGAAAAAGGCTCTGACTATCCACATGATCAATGCCTCTCATCATCTTATACACCTCTAGCAGGTCACCTCTCATCCTCCGTCATTCCAAGGAGAAAAGGCTGAGTTCATTCAACCTATTCTCATAAGGCATGCTCCCCAATCCAGGCAACATCCTTGTAAATCTCCTCTGCACCCTTTCTATGGCTTCCACATCCTTCCTGTAGTGAGGCAACCAGAACTGAGCACAGTACTCCAAGTGGGGTCTGACCAGGGTCCTATATAACTGCAACATTACCTGTCTCTTAGAGATGAATGTACTTTGATGTGCAAAGTGCAAATCAATCCCAGAATAACAGCAAAGGACCTTGTGAAGATGCTGGAGGAAACAGGTAGACAAGTATCTATATCACAGTAAAGTGAGTCCTATGTCTGGAAGAATGGAACAAAATTCCAGCAATTTACTGTGAAAAGCTTGTGGAAGGCTATCTAAAACGTTTGACCCAAGTTAAACAATTTAAAGGCAATACTACCAAATACTAACAAAGTGTATGTAAACTTGTGACCCACTGGGAAAGGGATGAAAGAAATAAAAGCTGAAATAAATCAGTCTCTCTACTATTATTCTGACATATAACATTCTTAAAATAAAGTAGTGATCCTAACTGAACTAAGACAGGTAATGCTTTCTAGGATTAAATATCAGGAATTGTGAAAAACTGAGTTTAAATGTATTTGGCTAAGGTGTATGTAAACTTCTGACTTCAACTGTACATATTGCAGCAGGAAACATTCTTGAACACACCTAACAAACTCTACCCCATCTGAACCCCTTGCTCCAAGGAGATGCCAGTTAATATTCCTTCCTTCCTTCCTTGCGCCGTTAACTCCTGGTGGAGTCGTTGGGGCGCCGTCCTGACAAGCTTTGTACCAGTCTGTTCCATCTGTCACGGTCATGTGCCGGAGCCTGGGTCACTGCAAGTGTTTTCTCTGTCCATCTATCTTTTCCTCTGTCTACCTCTCCTTCTTTTCCCCTCCACAGTTCCTTGTAGAACGGTCTTTGCAAGGCCACTGGATCTTGTGACGTGGCCGTACCATCTCAGCTTTCTTTTCTTCACCGTTGTGAGAAGGTTTCACGGGGGCCAACGTGGTGCTGGATGATCTTGCGGACTTGCTCGTTTTTGATGTGGTCCAAGTATGAGATGCCCAAGTTGTTGGGATAGCATCTCATTTCTAATGCCTGTATCTTCCTCTGTAGCTCTGCTGTGAGGGCCCATGTCTCACATGCGTACAGGAAGATGGAGAATACCAATGCACGCAGGAGTCTGATCTTGTACTTCATGGTGATGCTGCTGTCTCTGCAGACGTGGGCAGCGACCATGACCTTGTCATAATGAAGATCAGGATGCACTTGAGGAGAATCAACAAGCCAAAAAGCAGCCGGCTGAGATTCGATCTTGAAAAACTGATAGACCCCGCCATCTCTGAAGAATTTCAGGCAGCAAATGGGGGAAAGTTTGCTCCAATACTCCTCTTTGATGAAGACCTGGAGACCACCATAAATAACTTTAACACAGTGATGACGGAAACAACAAGCAAGATTCTGGGGAAAAGCCGCCACAAGTCTAAACAATGGGTCACTAACAAGACACTCAATATGTGTGACACAAGAAGGAAATTAAAGAAAGATAAAAACACAGCAGAGAGAACAGAATACAGGAAAATCAACAAGGAAATCAGGAGGGAAATGAAGGAAGCAGAGCAAGGATGGATAGCGGAACAATGTGCAGACATTGAAGACAGCCTCTCCAACAACAACACAAAGAAGGCATTCCGACTGGTGAAATAAAAACAAGCCAAAGTGAACACCATCCAAGACAAAAGTGGCAAAAGTCACACAGAAGGAGAGGAAATAATGGAAAGGTGGACAGTACTGTTCAGAACTGTACAACTATCAGAGCAAAGGGGATCCAAGCATGCTGAATGTGCAGGAACCTTCCAATGAGGATGACTATCCAATCATGCGTGAAGAAGTTGAAGCCGCAATATGATCACTGAAGTGTGGGAAGTCAGCTAGAGTTGACAACATCCCTGCTGAACTGCTGAAGCATGGAGGAGAGGCCACGATAGACATGCTTACCACCATCTGCAATAAGATCTTGCAGACAGGTGAATGGCTGACATCATCATTGCTCATCATTGTGCATTCCAAGAAAGACAATCTTTAACTTTGCCAGAATTACCGTACCATCAGTTTGATCAGCCATGTAAGCAAGGTAATGCTCAGAATCATCTTGTACAGACTGAGACCTCAGGCAGAAGACATCATTGCCGAGGAACAAGCAGGCATCCGTAAGGGCAGAAACACAACTGAGCAGATTTTCAACCTCCGCACCCTTTGTGAGAAACACCTTCAGCACCAGAGAGAGTTCTACCACGTCTTCATAGAATTCAAGAAGGCGTTTGACGGAGTCTGGCATGATGCCTTATGGACCACCATGAAGAAATTCAACATGGGGCAGAAGCTGATTCATACAATCCACCAGCTTTACGCCAAGGCAACCAGTGCAGTACTCGCTCAGGGCTCCACCGGGGAGTGGTTCCATACCTCTGTAGGAGTCCGTCAGGGCTGCCTCCTCTCCCCCACTCTCTTCAACATCTTCCTGGAACGAATCATGAGTGTTGCCCTTGAAGATCATGTGGGCACAGTCAGCATCGGAGGGAGGAACATCACAAACATAAGATTTGCTGATGACATTGATGGACTTGCAGGAAAAGTGTACGAACTGGCCAACCTGGTCAGCCGTCTTGACAGAAACTCCACAAAAATTGGAATGGAAATAAGGGCTGAGAAAACCAAGCTCATGGCAAATGCCAACGGTGCCATCAGAACAGATATCTCAGTCCATGGGCAGAAACTTGAGACAGTGCAGCAGTTCAAATACGTGGGGGCAATCATCAGTGATGAAGGATCAAGACCAGAAGTCCTGGCAAGAATCACACAGACAATGACTGCACTATTCAATCTCAAGACAATTTGGAAGGACAGCAACATCAGTTAATATTAGGAAAGTTATTTATTTAAGGAGGATAGACTGATGTCTTTTGAACAATTAGTTGATAAATATTCTCTTTCATACTCACACTTTTTACAATACCTTCAAGTTAGACATTTCTTACAAAAATATTTAAGTAATTTTTCTTACATATTGCATGCTGACCTGTTAGATACTATTATGAGTATGAACCCTTCGATGAAGGGTTTCATTGGAAGAATTTATTATTTACTATTACAATGGGATAAGTGTCCTTTATTTAAGATTAAACAAGATTGGGAAAAGGAACTCAATTTGACTTTTGGGACGGAGGGTTGAACGTGGATTCTGAAGCTAGTTAACTCTTCAATCTGTGCTAGTCTTTCACTGATTCAATTTAAAATTGTACATCGTTACCATTTGACGAAGGAGAGATTCTCTAAAATATTCCCTAATGGTGATAGATATTGTGATAGATGTAAAACTGAGACAGCTATACTGCCACACATGTTTTGGTCTTGTTCTGTACTGGAACAGTTCTGGAAGTCAGTTTTTTTGACAATTTCTAAAGCACTTAAAGTTAATTTACAACCTAACAAATTAACTGTGCTTTTTGGAATGATTCCTCAAAATATCCGTGGTATCTCTGTGTCTGACCAACATGTTATTGCACTTGCTACATTGATAGCTAGGAGGGCCATTTTGTTGAAATGGAAGGATACATCAACTCCCACTTTGTCACAATGGTTCTCTCAAGTGATGCTATGTCTTAGTTTGGAGAAAATTAGAAGTCAAACCTTTGAACCTATGTTTGATTTTGAGAAAAGGTGGGGTTCATTTGTTCATTATTATCATTTGAGTTATATGATAGATTTCCTCCATGATCTAACTGTAAACTTTTGGTACAGCTTTTTTGTTGGTGGTTTGATGTTTATCTTTAGAAGCTTTTTGTATGACACATGGCTCCGGAGTTGAACACCTAATGGGGTTTCCCCCCACTTTTTCTTGCTTAGTAGGGGTTTTTTTTATCATCAAAATTTTTTCAATCTAAAAATGATGTTTTTTTTCTTGAGACATTGTAAGTGTTGCTTACTTCGATGTACTGGTGTTAATTTTGGATAATAATAATAATAATAATAATAATAATAATAAAAAGATTTGAAAAGAATATTAGGAAAGTTAAATCAGCCATCACAACATTGACCCTATCTATACCCATGATAATTTTGCATATTGTTGTATACTAGTATACAATGTTCTCTACTCACTTTACACTTACAACTGTGTGGCTAAGTTCCAATGCCATATTCAAGATTGTTGGTGACATCACTGTCATAGGCCGAACCATAGGTGGTGAAGAATCAACATATAGGAGGGAATTTGAAAATCTGGCTGAGTGGTGTCATAACTACAACCAATTACTCAATGTCAGCAGGACCAAAGAGCTAATTATAGACTTCAGGAGAAAGAAACCAGAGATCCATGAGCCAGTCCTCATTGGAGGATCAGAAGTGGTGAGGATTAGCAACTTTAAATTCCCGGGTGTCATTATTTCAGAAGACCTGTCCTGGGCCCTGTATGTAAGTGCAATAACAAAAAAAAAGCACAGAGCGCCTCTACTTCACTAGTTTGTGGAGGTTCAGGATGGCACCTGAAACTTTGACAAACTTCTATAGATGTGTGGTGGAGAGTATATTGACTGGCTGCATCACAGCCTGATATGGAAACACCAATGCCCTTGAATAGAAAATCCTACAAAAAGTATTGGATACAGTCCAGTCCATCATTGGTAAAGCTTCCCCAACCATTGAGCATATCTACATGAAACTGTCAGGGTCACTAATGAACTCAGTTGCAGGAATCACAGAGACTTCAGAAACTCAAACAAAATTAAAGATTTATTACATAAATTATCAAGCAAAACTAACAATAACTCAGGCAAACTATACAGAACTTTGAAGGACTGAAATCACTCATGATACACAGAAGAACATGGTCAGAGTTTCACCTGACAAGGATCCACAATGACGCAGCAAAGGGGGGTTGGTAAGGCACCTGAAATACACCCTGGAACACATAGAATTCAGGCCCAATCAGACAGCGGTGTCTAGACAAAGTAATAATCCCTAAAGACAACAACTACAATGCAGGACATTGAAAATCCCGTGCTTATTAAATTACCCCAAATTGAATAAAAGTGATAAATACAAAAGAGAGCTTAATAATCCCCTTGATACCAAATGAGGCACCTGCAACACAAAGTGAAAACACAGAGCTAGTCCAAAGACAAGCAATTAGACATAGAAGGTAACCAGTCCAAGGAATTCTGCATACCCATGAAGTTACTCCAAGAAAATACAATCCACATAATAACTGAAAAGAAGTCTTACCATTTTTATTTTAAAAGTGACTCCTTGAAGTGTCACAAAAGCTGCTGCAGGAAAGCAGCATCCATCATCTGGAACCCCAGCCACCCAGGTCAAGCTATCTTCTCGCTGCTGCTAACAGGAAGAAGGTACAAGAACCACAGGACTCGCACCATCAGATTCAGGAACAGGCATTACCCCTCAACCATCAGGTTCTTGAACCAGTGAGGATATCTTCACCCAACTTCACTTGCCTCATCTTGAAATGATCCCACAACCAATAATACTCAGTTTCAAAGACTCTTCATTTCATGTTCTCAATATTTTGGCTTATTAATTAATCATTATTGTTTCTTTTTTTTTTGCACAGTTTGTTGTCTTCCGCACTCTGGTTGAATACCCCAGTTGATAATCTTTCATTGATTCAGTTATAATTATTATTTAATAGATTTGTTGAGTATGCCCACAAGAAAATGATTTTCAGGGCTGTATATGGTCACATATATGTACTTCGATAATAAATTTACTTTGAACTTTAAATATATACTATGTTTTTGTTTTTGTTGTTTTAACTTGTTCTCAATGCACCGTATAATGATCCTGATCTGTATAAACAGCATTCAAGAGAAACTTTAGATAGAGACCCTAGCTATACCACTCAAAGTTTTATCCACCTTTATAAGATCTCCCCTCATTCTCCTATGCTACAGGGAGTTAAAGTCCTAACCTATTCAACCTTTTCCTTATAGCTCTGGTCCTTGCTGTTCCAGGTTTGAAGTGTGTGGTTTTTCAATGATTCCATTGTGTTTACTTGTATTTACTGTGAATACCTGCAAGAAAATTAAACTCTGGGTCACATATGGTGACATATATGTACTTTGAGATAATTTTAGACCATAAAACCATAAGATATAGGAGCAGAATTAGGCGTGGGGGTGTACCTGAATGACAGACTTGAGTGGAGCACCAACAGAGAGGCTGTGTACAAGAAGGGCCAGAGTCACCTCTACTTCCTGAGGAGACAGAGGTCCTTGGAGTATGCAGGCCTCTCCTTCACATGTTCTACCAGTCTGTTGTCACCGGTACATCCTTCTATGCAGTGGTGAGCTGCAAAGGTATCAACATGGGTGATGCCAACAGGCTCAATAAATTGATTAGAAAGGCTGGCTCTGTTATAGGAGTCAAACTGGATACACTAGAGGCTGTGGTAGAACAAAGGACACTATGGAAAATCTTGGCAACGCTGGACAATGTTTCTCACCCTCTGCTGCCACCTTGGCTGAATAGAGGAGCACTTTTAGTAATAGACTAAGACAACTGCTCTGCTGCAAAGAGCACTATGTGAGGTCATTCTACCGACAGCCATTAGGCTTTATAATGGTCAACCTGTAGCCGGGCAAGTGATGACCTCCTTCTGTTAGGCTGTTTGAGGTAACTTAACTTTTATTTTCTCTTACTCATCTTCTCATATTTGTATATCTGTCCACTTGTCATGCTACTGTGACATTGTAATTTCCCTTGGGATCAATAAAGTATTTATTTATCATTAGACCTATCGAGTCTGCTCTGCCATTTTGTCATGGCAGATCCTATTTTCCTCACAGCCCCTATCTCTTGCCCTCTTCCTGTATCCCTTCATGACCTCACCAATCAAGAATCTACCAACTTCTGCCTTAAATATACATAAAGATTTGACCTCCACAGCTGCCTGTGGCAAAGAATTCCACAGATTCCCCACTCTCTGGCTAAAGAAATTCCTCCTCATCTCCATTCTGAAAGAACACCCCTCTATTCTGCGGCTGTGTCCTCTGTACTTAGACACTCCCATCATAGGAAACATCCTCTCCACATTCACTCTAACAAGGCCTTTTATGATACAACAGGGTTCAATGAAGTCACCGCTTACCCTTCTGAATTCCAATGAGTACAGGCACAGGGCCATCAAATGCTCTTCGTATGCCAAGCTATTCAATCCTGGAATCAAGTTCGTAAACTTCTTTTGAACCCTCTTTGGTTTAAGCACATCCTTTCCAAGATAAGGGGCCCAAAACTGCTTACAGTACTTCAAGTGAGGCTTCACCAGTGCTTTTTAAAGACTCAAAATTAAACCTCGGCTTTTATATTCTAGTCTTCATGAAATGAATGCTAATATTTCATTTGCCTTCCTCATCACAGATTCAACCTCCAAATTAATCTTTACAGAATCCTGCATAAGGACTCCCAAGTCCCACTGTACCTTGGCTGTTTTTGTATTTTCTCTCTATTTAGAAAACAGTTAATTCTTTCATTTCTTCCATGACAGTTCATGACCATACACTTCCCGATACTGTATTCCATCTGCCACTTCTTTGCCTGTTCTCCTAATCTGTCAAAGTTCTTCTGAAGCCTCTCTACTTCCTCAAAACTACCTGACCCCCAACTATCTACATAAACTCTACAAACCTTTCAACAAAGCCATCTAGTTCATCATCCAAATCATTGACATATGACGTTAAAAAGAATTGATCGCAACATAGACCCATGTGGAAAACCACTAGTCACTAGCAGCCAACCAGAAAAGGCCCCGTTTATTCTTATTCTTTGCCCCTGCCAATCAACCACTGCTTTATCCATGCTCGTGTCATGGTCCGGATCGGGGTCCCTTTACATTTACCTTGTTTACGTTATGATCCGGACCGTTGATTCCCTGTTTTCCCGTGTCCCTCGACTTTGGTGATTAGAGGCAATTAACGCTCGGCTGAACTGGTAGTTTATAGTCTCCGGCTTTCAGCCGTCCGGCATGGGAGCGTCTGCAAAGTCATCTAAGGTATGGTGTGCCGATGTCATCTGGCCGGAGCAAGCTTAGTCTCTGCTGAAGTGAGCGCCGGTAATTCGCCTTTTCCTCACCGGAGCAACCCTGTCCAGTTACCTCGTTAAAGAGAGCCTGCAAAGTTTCCTCACTGAGGTGGGTCCATCAGTTAACCCACCGGAGGAAATCAAGAACCACTGTCTACTGTTCCCGGGCCGAGTCGAGAGCTCACCACTACCCGGAGGCTCCAAGTCAAGTCCTGGTTTTGTCTTGTCTGGTCCTCGCCTCCGTGGGGGTAAGTCTGGCCATCTTGCCATTGCTCTGCGGGGAGTTATGTTTTGTCTTGTCTTGTCCTTGCCTCCGTGGGGTAAGTCTGGCCGTCTTGCCATTGCCCCGCAGGGGGTCATGTTCTGTCTTGTCTTGTCCTCGCCTCCGTGGGGTAAGTCAGGCCGTCTTGCCGTTGCCCCGCGGAGGGTCATGAGTCCCGGCCCTATGTCCTGTACCCAAGGAGGGGTTCCGACTCTGTGTTCTGTGTATGCGTCCATGGTTCCATGTACCTGCTCCCCGAGACCGAGGCTCTGTGTTCCCATGTTCCTCCTCTCCCTAGCCCATGTCATGTCCATGCCTGGTTCTGGGGTCCGAGCCCGAGGCAAGACCCAGGTACTGGGTCCTTGCCCAGTCTCGAGCTCGGAGTCCATACCCTAGCCTCTTCATGTCTCCTCTAGTTCTGGGAGCCTATTCTGAGTCCAAGCCCAGACCCTTGGTCCCAGCCTATTCATACTCCTCAGTCCTTGTCCAGTTCGCTACTCCTGCTCCTGCCTAGCTCTCCTGATATCGAACAATTAACTAAATTTAATTAACCTCACAAGATGTGTCTTGCAGTTGGGTCCACCCTTGCTCCCTATGCCCCCGCCATTGTGACAGCTAGAATCTTTTCTGTAATACCATGGGCTCGTAACTTGTTAAGTAGCCTCACGTGTGACAACTTGTCAAAAGACTTCTGAAAATCCAAATATGCAAAATCAACCAATGATCCTTTGTCTATCCTGTATTTTTTATTTCTTCAAATAATTCAAACAGATTTGTCAGTCAAATTTTTCCTTGAGGAAGCTATACTGACTATGGCCTAATTTATCATGTACTCCAAGTACCCTGAAACCTCATCCTTAACAACCAACTCCAACATCTTCCTAACCACCGAGTTCAGACTAACTGGTCTATAGCTTCCTTTCATCTGCCTCTCTCCGTTCTTGAAGAATGGAGTGATACTTGCAATTTTCCTGTCTTCCTGAATCATTCTGGAAATTCAGTGTTTCTTAAAAGATCATTATTAATGCCCTCACAATCTCTTCAGCCACCTCTTTCAGTACCCTGGGGTGTATACCAAATGGTCCACTGACTCATCTACGTTCAAACCTTTCAATTTCCCAAGAACCTTTTCTCTAGTTATGGTAACTTCATGACCCATGACACCTGGAGCTTCCACCATACTTCTAGTATCTTCCGCAGTGATGACTGATGCAAAATATTTATTCGGTTTGTCTTCTATATTGCTGTCCCCCATTGCTACTGCTCCAGCATCACTTTCCAGCAGTCTGATATCCAGTCTCACCTCTCTTTTACGCTTTATATATCTGAAGAAACTTTTGGTATCATCTTTAATATTACTGGCTAGTTTATTCTTGTATTCCATCTTTACCTTAATGACTTTTTTAGTTGCCTACGTTAATTTTTAAAAGCTTCTCAATCCTCTAACTTCTCACTAATTTTTTCTCTATTATATGCCTTCACTTTGGCTTTTATCTTGGCTTTGACTTCTCCTGTTAGCCACGGTTGTGTCGTATAACCCTTAGAATTCTTCTTCCTCTTTGGGATGTATAAGGGAAAGACTGTGTGACAGCTGACAGGAGGAAATAGACCCCAATGGGGATGTTATGGGCTAGCTACCCATAACAGCAGTCTCCATCACCTTGTCAGGGCACAAGAGCCACCCTCACTTGGTGACCGAAGGTTTAAAAAGAAGTATACCCCCAGAGTCTGCGAGAGCGGGGGCACAAGAAGACTCTCTGACTGACCTGGTAATGAACCTTGGCATGGACACAACATGAATCAAGAAAGTGGCAATACTCTTGAGAAACCAGCAGCTGGACATGTTCTTCTGACCTGTAGGTGGGGCTGGACTAAAGTAACACCAACTCGTGGTCTAAAAATTCATCAAGTACGGAAGAAATGCTTGAAAATCTTCAACCCAGGGCCCCGCATTGACCAGATTCTGTTAAGAGGAAGGTCAAGTCAGTCGGATGAAACTCAGCGGCAGGAAGAAACCCACAGTCCGCAGAGTATCAGCACCCTATGGGATGTGGAAGAAGTTTCAGGCACAAGCAGCAGTCCAAGACACGGCCAGGTACATCGTAAAGTGGAGTACGTGCAAGGACGTAAGCCGTTGGTGAAATGGCCAAAGTCTAACAGCAAGGAGGAGGAAACCATTAATACGGATATGAGCCTGATTTTAAGTGGCATCAAGGGATCAGCAGAAAAGAAGTTGGAGAAGATGAGTGACCTGATCTACAGCTACGGAAAGGAGAAATTTGGAGTGAAGGAACAAGTCAGCAGGAAAGATATGCCTTCTCGCCCCAAATCCTATCATCTCCAGGAAATCCAACGACCTGTTAAAGAGAGAAGAGGCCTGAGGATGTCGTGGAAAAAAGCAACAGCAGAAGGAAGGGAGGGCATCAACCTCCTTCAAGAGGACCTAAAACAGAGGCTCTCGAAGCTGTGCAGAGCAGAGAATTTAAGGAAACAATGAAAAAAGAAGGAAAAAGCAAGAACAGACTACTACAAAGATCCCTTTAAATATGTGAAAGGCATTTTCACAAAAGAGAAAAGTGGATACTTGAAAGTATCAAAAGGGGAGGTTGAAAGACACCTTAGAATCATGCACACTGATAAGCGAAAAGACAAACCAATACTTGTCCCAGCTGACATCCCACCAATCTCACCCCCACAACATCATTTTAAAATCAACCCTCCCAAGCTGAGCGAGGTGAAAGAAGCAGTGAAGAAGGCAAGATTGGCATCAGTGCCAGGCCCTAACGGTGTTCCATATTGTGTCTACAAGAAAACCCCGTATGTTCTGAAATTCCTTTGAAAAAACATGAGGCTTGCATTCAAAAAGCAAGTTATCCCCAAAGCCTGGAGAAGAGCAGGGGGAGTTCTGATCCCAAAATGAAGAATTCGTCCACCATCAAGCAGTTTCATCAAATAAACCTTCTGAACATAGAGGGCAAGATCTTTTTCAGCATGTTGGCGCAAAGACTTACAAAGCATCTGAAGCAAAACCATTTCATTGATACGTCAATCCAAAAGGCTGGCATAGCAGGCTTCTCAGGATGCCTTGAACATGCCAGTGTAATATGGCATCAAATCCAGATGGCTAAGAAAGAAAGGAAGGAACTGCATGTCTTGTTCCTTGACCTGACCAATGCCTATGGATCAGTTCCTCATTCCCTACTGTGGACTGCTTTTGAATTCTTTCAGATGCCTGCAACAATAACAAATCTGGTAAAACACTACTTCCAGGATCTGTAAGTTTATCTTACAACATCAGACTTTACCACAGCGTGGCAACCACTGGAAGTACCATCATGGCGGGGTGCACCATCTCTCCATTGGCCTTCACTATGGCAATGGAGCTCATTATCAGAGCCTCAGAAGGGGTTGCGGGAGGAAAAAGGCTACAGTTTGGTCAACAGTTACCACCAATACGAGCCTATATGGACGATATAACAATACTGATGACAACTGTCCCCTACACCAAGAGACTTCTGGAAAAGCTTCATCAAAACATCACATGGGCAAGGAAGAAAAAGCCCAGCAAGTACAGAGGCATCTCCATTGTCAAAGGTCAGGTCACGGATAAAACATTTCATATTGATGGAACTCCTGTCCGAACTGTCTCAGAAATGCCAGTGAAGAGCTTGGGCCGATGGCATGATGCTAAGCTCAAAGACACTAAGCAGCTTAAACAACTGAAAAAAGGATACCATCATGTACATAGCTCACGTCAACAAGACCTTGCTGCCAGGAAAACTCAAGCTGTGGTGCTTCCAGTTCGGCATACTCCCAAGGCTTATGTGGCCTTTAACAGTGTAGGAAATCCCCATCAGCAAGGTTGAAAGCTCGAAAGAATGATCAGCACACATGTAAAACAGTGGCTTGGACTTCCACGATGCTTAAGTCCTGTTGGACTGTATGGGAATGGCAAATTGGAATTACCAATTGCAAGTCTTGTGGAAGAATTCAAATGCACCAAAGCAAGGTTGATCATGACCCTCAATGAATCTGAAGATACTGTTATTTGAACAGCAGCCCCCCCCCCCCCGTGTGGCAACGGGGAGAAAGTGGACCCCATCTGAAGCCGTTCAGAGTGCTAATTCTGCTCTTCGCTTCAGGGATGTGGTTGGCCAAGTCCAACATGGGAGAGCCAGTTTTGGGCTTGTTCCAAAAGCTCCTCAGTGGCACAAGGCAACATCAGTGCAGAAGAGACGGCTCATGGTGGAGGAGTTGAGAAGACAGGAGGAGGCAGAGCAACACACCAGGGCCGTCTCAATGGCCAAGCAGGGCCAGTGGACTAATTGGGAGAGCCTGGAAAAGAGGAAACTCAGCTGGCGCGACATCTGGGAGATGGAGGGATCTCGGCTAAGTTTTATCATCAGAGCCACTTATGACCTCCTACCCACACCCCAGAACCTGAACCACTGGTGGGGAGAAGACCCCACTTGCTCTCTTTATCAAGCACCTGGATCACTAAGGCGTATTTTAACAGGACGCACCATGAGCCTCACCCGGGGCGGTACACTTGGCAGCATAACCAAGTTCTCAGACAGCTGGTATCAATCATGGAATAGAGGCGAATCACCACAAATGCTCTCCCACAAACATCGGCAGGAAATGTCCACATCATACGATTTGTACCAGCAGACCAGCTTCCAGAGCACCATATAACATCAAAAGATGTAAGCATTCTGCAGGCTGCTCGGGATTGGAAAATGGATGTGGACTTGGAAAAAAAGCTTGTGTTTCCCCCAGACATTGCGGCTACAACACTCTGGCCAGACATGGTCCTGTGGTCCACAACAGCCAAGCTGGCATATGTTGTGGAATTGACAGTACCATGGGAAGATGGTGTCGAAGAAGCTTATGAGAGGAAAAAGACCAAGTACTCTGAACTGGCAACTGAAGCTGCCCAGAGTGGCTGAAAGACCAAGATTTTCCCTGCAGAAGTGGGATGCAGGGGATTTGCTGCTACATCTATGACCAGTCTATTGAAGAAGATGGGGGTGAGGGGTCACTCCCTCCAACAAGCAGTCAAGTCCTTGTCAAATGCAGCAGAGGAAAGCAGCAATTGGATTTAGATTAAAAGGAAAGACAACAACTGGGCTGCAAGATGAAGACAGGAGGGTATGGGACTGAGGGGGGTGTATCTGGGACACCAGGTAGCACCGTTGAGCCCTCTGGAGACGTCGTGGGCTTATCAACGAAACGTCAAAGAAGGAGGGTGCCCACCTGATGACCGCGATGATGTACCTACCCTTCCTCCTTATCACCACTCTAAGCCCACTGCCAACATTGAGAGTGCTGACTTACCATAGGGATTGAAACATCAAGTCCTAGCAGCTCTATTCTGCTGCGCCTTCTGAATTGCCTCCAGAAATTCCAGCCACTGCTGCTCTGACATCACCCCTGCCAGTGTTCTTTTCCAATCAATTCAGGCCAACTCCACCCTCATGCCTCTGTAATTCCCTTTACTCCACTGTAATACTGATACATCTGACTTTAGCTTCTCCTTCTCAAATTTCAGTGTGAATTCTATCATATTATTATCATAGACTTTGAAGGGTTCTTTTACCTCAAGTTCTCTAATCAATTCTGGTTCATTGCACAACACCCAGTCCAGAAAAGCTGATCCCTCAGTGGGGTCAACCACAAGCTGCTCTAAAAATCCATTTCATAGCCACCTTAGAAATTCCCCTTCATAGAATTCAGCACCAACCTGATTTTCCCAATCTACCTTCATATTGAAACCCCCCCATGACTATTGTAACATTATCCTTTTGGCACGATTTATATCTCCTGTTGTAATTTGTAGATTACATCCTTACTACAGTTTGGGGGTCTGTATACAACTTCCTGCAATGTCTTTTTACCTTTGCAGTTCCTTAGTTCTATCCACAATGATTCAACACCTTCCAACCCTATGTCGCCTCTTTCTAATGATTTTATTTCATTTTTTACCAACAGAGCAGCACTACCTCCTCTACCTTGCTGCCTGTCCTTTAAATACAAGGTGTATCCTTGGACATTAAGCTCCCAGCTATAGTCTTCTTTCAGCCATGATTCAGTGATGCCTACAACATCATACATACCAATCTGCTACTGTGCTACAAGTTCATCTACCATATTCCATATATTGATGGCATTCAAATATAACACCTTCAGTCCTGTATTCACTCTTTTCGATTTTGCTCGCATTTTATGTTACAGCTGCAAATTTGCCCTATCAACAGCCTCTTCTCACCACACCTTGCCTCTATTTGTAAACTAGTTACCTCATTTTCAGCACTATCATCCGACTTTCCTACAATACTTCTTGCATTGAAACATATGCAGCTCAGGACACTAGTCGCACCATGCTTAACCTTTTGATTCCTAACTTTGTCTGAGGTCTTACCAGCATCTACCTCCATAACCTCTCCACTAACTGTTGTAGCACTCTGATTCCGACCCCCCTGCAACTGTACTTTAAACCCCATCGTTCACCATTAACAACCTCCTCGCTAGAATATCGGTCCATCTTCAGTTCAGGTTTAAACCTTCCCTTGAAGAGAACCCAAGGATACAAAATTATTATGCCCTCCTGCCTACATCAACTCCTTAGCCACGTTTTAAACTGTATAATCTTCCTAGTTCTTGCCTCACTAGCATGTTGGACAGATAGCAATCCTGAAATCACAACCCTGGAGGTCCTGGCCTTGAAGTTAGAACCTAACTCTCTGAACTGACTTTGCAGCACCTCGTCACTTGACCTACCCATGCCATTGGTACCTACATGGACCATGACTTCTGGCTGTTCACCCACCCACTTAAAAATGTTGAGGATTCGATCCAAGATATCCCGGACTCTGGCACCCAGAAGGCAACAAACCATCTGGGAATCTCATTCTCACCCACAGAACCTCCCTGTCCATTCCCTTAACTAAAAAATTCCTGTCACCACAGCTCACCTCTCTCTCCTTTCCCTTCAGTCTTTATTTTAAATTTGCTTTGAACGTTGAATTGAAAACATTTGAAAAAAACAGAAGTGCTAGGCAAATTAATTTAACATTACTTACCATGATACCTTGAAGCCATTCCTTCCATTTAAAGAAATAGAACATCTGTCCCTTTGCTATTCAGCCTAGTGCATGTTCAGCAGGCAGCTTTTCAATGGGGAATTGCTATCTTTTTACATCTGCCCACTGAACTTCATGTAGATTCTAGCAAAGTTGCAGAACAACAGTGTACGTCTGTACAGGCACACCTCAGGTGAAGAACTGAACTTCTTGACATTTACATAGGAATTTGCTGACATTCCTGCAGAAAATCCAGACCATTGTTTCCATTTGAAAAACAGGGAAAAATCCCAACCTATACTTGTGTAAAGAGAACACAGGAAAAATTAAGTGGGACAAAGAAATTAAAATTTGTTTCCTTATGTGTTGAAAATAATCATCACTTTTTCATGCCAACATTTTAACTGGCTTTTGTTACATGACTAATTTAGGGATAAATTTGTCCCGGTGAGGAAGATAAAGAATGGTAGGGTGAAGGAACCATAGTTGACAAGTGAGGTGGAAAATCCAGTCAGGTGGAAGCATGCAGCATACATGAGGTTTAGGAAGCAAGGATCAGATGGGTCGATTGAGGAATATAGGAAAGCAAGAAAGGAGCTTAAGAAGGGGCTAAGAAGAGCAAGAAGGGGGCATGAAAAGGCCTTGGCGAGTAGGGTAAAGGAAAACCCCAAGGCATTCTTCAAATATGTGAAGAACAAAAGGATGACACGAGTGAAGGTAGGACCAATTAGAGATAAAAGTGGGAAGATGTGCCTGGAGGCTGTGGAAGTGAGCGAGGTCCTCAATGAATACTTCTCTTCGGTATTCACCAATGAAAGGGAACTTGATGATGGCGAGGACAATATGAGTGAGGTTGATGTTCTGGAGCATGTTGATATTAAGGGAGAGGAGGTGTTGGAGTTGTTAAAATACATTAGGATGGATAAGTTTCCGGGGCCTGACGGAATATTCCCCAGGCTGTTCCACGAGGTGAGAGAAGAGATTGCTGAGCCTCTGGCTAGGATCTTTATGTCCTCATTGTCCACGGGAATGGTACTGGAGGATTGGAGGGAGGCGAATGTTGTCCCCTTGTTCAAAAAAGGTAGTAGGGATAGTCCGGGTAATTATAGACCAGTGAGCTTTACGTCTGTGGTGGGAAAGCTGTTGGAAAAGATTCTTAGAGATAGGATCTATGGGCATTTAGAGAATCATGGTCCAATCAGGGACAGTCAGCATGGCTTTATGAATGGAAGACCATGTCTAACAAGCCTGATAGAGTTCTTTGAGGAGGTGACCAGGCATATAGATGAGGGTAGTGCAGTGGATGTGATCTACATGGATTTTAGTAAGGCATTTGACAAGGTTTCACATGGTAGGCTTATTCAGAAAGTCAGAAGGCATGGGATCCAGGGAAGTTTGGCCAGGTAGATTCAGAATTGGCTCGCCTGCAGAAAGCAGAGGGTCGTGGTGGAGGAAGTACATTCGGATTGGAGGGTTGTGACTAGTGGTGTCCCACAAGGATCGGTTCTGGGACATCTACTTTTTGTGATTTTTATGAACGACCTGGATGTAGGGGTAGAAGGGTGGGTTGGCAAGTTTGCAGACGACACAAAGGTTGGTGGTGTTGTAGTGTAGAGGATTATCGAAGATTGCAGAGAGACATTGATAGGATGCAGAAGTGGGCTGAGAAGTGGCAGATGGAGTTCAACCCGGAGAAGTGTGAGGTGGTACACTTTGGAAGGACAAACTCCAAGGCAAAGTACAAAGTATATGGTAGGATACTTGGTAGTGTGGAGGAGCAGAGGGATCTGGGGTTACATGTCCACAGATCCCTGAAAGTTGCCTCACAGGTAGATAGGGTAGTTAAGAAAGCTTATGGGGAGTTAGCTTTCATAAGTCAAGGGGTAGAGTTTATGAGTCGCGATGTAATGATGCAGCCCTATAAAACTCTGGTTAGGCCACAACTGGAGTACTGTGTCCAGTTCGGGTCGCCTCACTATAGGGAGGATGTGGAAGCATTGGACAGAGGAGATTTACCAGGATGCTGCCTGGTTTAGATAGTATGCATTATGATCAGAGATTAAGGGAGCTAGGGCTTTACTCTTTGGAGAGAAGGAGGATGAGAGGAGACATGATAGAGGTGTACAAGGTAATAAGAGGAATAGATAGAGTGGATAGCCAGCGCCTCTTCCCCAGGGCACCACTGCTCAATACAAGAGGACATTGCTTTAAGGTAAGGGGTGGGAAGTTCAAGGGGGATATTAGAGGAAGGTTTTTTACTCAGAGAGTGGTTGGTGCGTGGAATGCACTGCCTGAGTCAGTGGTGGAGGCAGATATACTAGTAAAGTTTAAGAGACTACTAGACAGGCATATGGAGGAAATTAAGGTTGTGGGGTTATATGGGAGGCAGGGTTTGAGGGTCGGCACAAGGGCCTGTAATGTGCTGTACTATTCTATATTCTATGTTCTATGTTCTAATTTGCAATTCTGTCAAAGTCCCAAATTTTAAGCAAAACTCAATGATTGTGAAAATATTCCAACTCCTTCTTTATATCAGATTACTATCCATAGTTTAATTCAGTTATTTGTCATTAGTCTTTCTGAAAAATTACTAAATTTTTAACTTTAATAGTTTGACCTGCTCCTACAATTTTGATTTAAGGAATGATATGATTTCATGTTTATGTATTCTTTCCTATTAGTTTTGGAATTATTTACTTTCAATTAAACTATTTACAAGTTACATTAAACAGATTTGCCTCCACTGAAATGTAGTTGCTTGCACAAAATTAACATGAAGCCAAGATTTCTAAAACTTTAAAAATGCAAACACTAGTTCACCAGCAATTTTTATGTGTATTACTAAAACTTTGTTGATGTATGACAAACAAGAGGAAATCTGCAGATGCTAGAAATCAAAGCAACACACACTAAATGCTGGAGGAACTCAGTAGGTGGGGCTTCTATGGAAAAGAGTAAACAGTTGACATTTTGGGCTGAGAACCTTCATCAGGAGTAATGACTTATGTATCCAACATCAGCTGCTAACTCCAACAGAGTGCCATAACTAATCCAAAGAATGACGAGTCAAGTAATTTAGCATCTGTGAGATGGAAAAACACCTGCAAATATTTCAAACACTATTGGTTCCCAAACTTTACAAAACCCTTTGATGAAATTGCAATTGCCTCAGTGTATTGTGATCCTAATATTTCTTTTATTATTCAGTTTTCACAATCTTGGGATTGTTAACAAGGTCTATACTTCTTAGACCATAAGCCCTTTAGACATAGGAGCAGAATTAGGCCATTAGTCCATCAGGCCTGTTCTGCCATTCCATTCTAATTTATTATTCCTCTCAAACCCATTCTTCTGCCTTTTTCCCATAACGTTTGAGTCCCTTAGTAATTAAGAATCTATCCACATCCACTTTAAATATACGCCATGACTTGGCCTCTATAACCGTCTGTGGCATTGAATTCCACAGATCCATCACTGTCTGGCTAAAGAAATTCCTTCTCATCTCCATTCGAAAGGGATATACTTCTATTCTGAGGCAGTATCCTTCCTCATTCCATATTGGTCTTGAGAAGCAATCCTTCTGTTGAAGGTTCTGCTAACAATGCTAGAAGGACTTAGACTCAGTAGTGATGAGGGAAATGTGAAATCCTTGCGCGTGCTGGTTGTTGATACAAATGACATATTTCACTATATATTTCAACGCACATGTGATAAATAAATCTGAATCTGAATCTGAGGATATAAGGGATTGAGGTAAAAAGATGAGGGTTAGAAGTGGGGTATTAGAAGTTACCAAGTTTACAAAGAAGAAAAAACAATTAAAACTTTGGGAGAGTGGAATATGTTATGTACAGGTCAAGGTAATAGCAGTATTTAAAAGAATAAATGCAGATGGAAACTGATTGCTTCCAGTAATGGCTGGACAAAGCATAGACCAAAGCTGAACATTAAGGACATTAATCTGGAAGCAAGAGAACTGTGTTGATACAGAAACCACAGCTCATTATATAGATGGAATTAGATGAGTGATTAAATGATTGTGGACACAGGATGGGTCAATGAGAAGCGATTATTCACAGAAAGGACAGAGATTTATGCTTCTGTTGTCTTTATGTTCAGCATTTCATCACTCACAGCACTCCCTTCTACAATGAAGTGCAAAGCAGGTGATGTTGGATTTATGTCATACCATTTGCAATTTTAAAACACATAAATGGGTCTATATAAAGAAAGCACATTAAATATTTAATGATAGAGTGCCAGAACAAGACTCCAAAGAAAAGGTCAGAGAATTGCTTAGTAATTGTAAACAATTGTTTCCTTCTTGTGATGCCTTTTTTTGATTTTCTCCACAAGTGCAACCCTTTTATTAAATGGTGCATATGCCTTATAGTTAGGTGGTTACTTAAAATAACAGTTTCTTTCTAATCATATTATAGCAGCTGTTATCCGCAAAACAAAACTGCAATTATAAAACAACCATTTGCATCAAATGTTTGCTTGGAGTTGACATCCCAGGAGTAATTTTCAGCTCGATGATAGAATGCTCTAATTTTAATTTTGGTGGGCAATCAAATTAGGGACCAGACACAGCAGAATTTTGTCTTTGGGAAAAAAAAACACCTCTTCTATACCACTATCCTGCAACCTACTGAATCTGAGTTTGAAAACATTTAATTCAGTTTACTTTCATCATTTGGTTTACTAACATGGAAAGGTTGATCATTGAAAGAGATCCCTGGCAGAGTGGATATTGAAAAATTGCTTCCTCTGGCAGAGTTGGTATTCGAAGAGCAGAGAAGGACATGGCCTGGCCTATCCCTAAGATCATGAGATCATGGCCCTAATAGAAATCCACAGCATTTCTGATTCCCACCTGACTACAGAACATGACCATCCCTCCATCACCATATCCCTTTCCCTCCCCGATACACTAGTACACTATAGCTAATCTCATTAAGCTGTTCTAGTAAAGATAAAAGCTAATTCAATTGTCGTTACAAACTCCATGCATGAAACCTCATGGACACTGAAAAGCCTGGATAGATTGGATCAGGAGAGTATATTTCTGAGTGATGAGGCTTTAAAAGGCATTGGTCAGACCACACTTGAAATATTGTGAGCAGTTTTGGGCCTCTTATCTAAGGAAGTAATTGCTGGCATTGGAAAGGGTCTAGATAATGTTCATAAGAATGCTCCTGAGAATGAAAGGGTTAACATATAGGAGCATTTGCTGGCTCTGGGCCTGTATTTGCCGGAGTCTAGAAGAATGAAGAGAATCTCACTGAAACCTGTAAAGTATTGAAAGCCTTAAATAGAATGGATGTGGAGCGGTTGTCTGGGACCAGAAGCCTCAGCCTCAAAATGGAGGGTTGTCCATTTAGAACTTCTTTAGACAGAGGCTGGTGTATCTGTGGAATTCATTGCATAGGATGGCTGTGGAGGCCAAGTCTTTGAGTATATTTAAAGAGGAAGTTGATAGGTTCTTGATTAGTCAGGACGTCAAAGGTTATGGGGAGAAGGAAGGAGAATGGGATTGGAGGGATAATAAATCAGCCATGATAGAATGGCAAGCAGGCTTTATAGGCTGAATGGTTCTAATTCTGCTCCTATACCTTATGGTGTGAAATACATCATCTCACATTTATCAGGATTGAACTCCATCTGCCACTCCTTAGCCCAATTCACTATGTTATCACCTTGCAGCCTTATGGTGGTTGAGGGGAAGGCAGATGTTCCTGAAGTGGGTGGCGTAGGTCCTGAGGCTCCTATACCTTTGACCTGATGGCAGAAGCGAGAAGACAGCATGACTTGTGTGGTGGGGGTTCCTGATGACAGATGCTGCTTTCCTGAGCCAGTATTCTATGTAGATATGTATAATTGTGGGGAGGTTGTGACCTGTGATGGACTGGGCCATATCCACTACTTTTTGAAGGTTTTTCTGTTCAAGGGCATTGATGTTTCTATACCAGGCCATGAGGCAACGAGTCAGTATACTTTTGAACTCCCGACCATGCATCTATAGAAGTTTGTCAAAGTATTAGACGCCATGCCGAAACTGTGCAAACTTGTAAGAAACTAGAGATGTTGCCATGCCTTTTCGTAATGGCACTTATGTGCTGGAACCTCTGAAATAGTAATAACAGCATGGAATTTAAGTTTGCAGACTCTTTCCACCTTGATGAGGACTGACTCATGGACCTCTGTTTTCCTCTTCCTGTAGTCAATAATCAGCTCTTTGGTTTTGCCGACATTAAGAGGCAGGTTGTTGATGTGGCACCATTTGGACAGATTTTCAGTCTCCCTCCTATATGCTGATTTGTCACCTTTGATTCAGCCCACAACAGTGGTGTCATCAGCTAACTTAAATATACTGCAGCATTGGATCTGTACTTGGCCTCACAGTCATACATATAAAACAAGTAGAGCAGATGGCTTAACGCACAGCCTTGTTGGTGCACCTGTACTGACCGTGATTGTGGAGGAGATGTTGTTGCTAACCCGGACTGTCTGGGCTCTGTAAGTGAGGGAATTGAGGATCAAGTTGCACACGGAGGTATTGACGCCTAGATCTTGGAGCTTATTGCTATGTTTTGAGGGGTTGATAGGGTCGAATGCTGAGATGTAGTCCAAGAAGAGCATACTGGATCTTCACTGTCCAGATGTTCCAGGGTTGAGTGAAGATATTCCAGCATTGCCACAGATGGCTGTGGAGGCCAAGTCACTGGATACACATATTTAAAGTGGAGGTTAAAAACGCAAACAACAGGAATTCTGCAGATGCTGGAAAATCAAGCAACACACATCAAAGTTGCTGGTGAACGCAGCAGACCAGGCAGCATCTGTAGGAAGAGGTACAGTTGACATTTCGGGCCGAGACCCTTAGTCAGGACTAACTGAAGGAAGAGCTAATAAGAGATTTGAAAGTGGGAGGGGGAGGGGGAGATCCAAAATGATAGGTGAAGGCAGGAGGGGGAAGGAAAGAGCCAAGAGCTGGACAGGTGATTGGCAAAGGGGATACGAGAGGATCATAGGACAGGAGGCCTAGGGAGAAAGACGAGGGGGGGAACCCAGAGGATGGGCAAGGGGTATAGTAAGAGGGACATTCCTATTCTGAAATGTCTCCACATCCCATTCCCATTCTGACATGTCTCCACATCCCTTTCCCATTCTGACATGTCTATCCACAGCCTCCTCTACTGTAAAGATGAAGCCACACTCAGGTTGGAGGAACAGCACCTTATATTCCGTCTGGGTATCCTCCAACCTGATGGCATGAACATTGACTCTTCTAACTTCCACTAATGCCCCACCTCCCTCTCGTAGCCCATCCATTATTTATTTTTATACACACATTCTTTCTCTTACTCTCTATTTTCTCCTTCTGTCTCTCTGACTATACCCCTTGCCCATCCTCTGGGTTCCACCCCCCCTTGTCTTTCTCCCTGGGCCTCCTGTCCCATGATCCTCTCATATCCCCTTTGCCAATCACCTGTCCAGCTCTTGGCTCCATCCCTCCCCCTCCTGTCTTCTCCTATCATTTTGGATCTCCCTCCCACTTTCACATCTCTTACTAACTCTTCCTTCAGTTAGTCCTGACAAAGGGTCTCGGCCTGAAACATCGACTGTACCTCTTCCTGGAGATGCTGCCTGGCCTGCTGTGTTCACCAGCAACTTTGATGTGTGTTGCTTAAAGTGGAGGTTGTTAGCTTCTTGATGCACAGTAGGCAAGTGTATCAAAGATTATGGGAAGAAGGGAGGAGAATGTGGTTGAGAGGGATAATAAATGACGGAATGCCGAGGGGCTGAATGGCTTAATCCTGCTCCTATCTCTTATGGTTTCCATTTGAAGCGGAGTCTAGGCTCAGAGGGCACAGCCTCAGAATAACTAAGGGGAACAAAGAGGTTGATAGGTTCTTGATTGGTAAGAGAGTTAAAGGTTACAGCAAAGTGGGAGAATGTGGTTAAAAGAAACAGCCATAATTGATTGAAGCAACTGACACAATGGGCCAAATATCCTAATTTTGCTCCTATATCTTCTGAGTTAACATAATAGATAGATAGAACCTCAGCACATTGTTATTTGTACAGGCAATAGGCCCTCCAGCCCACCAAGTCCGTACTAATTGTCAACCACTGATCTACAATAATATACATTAATCCCAATTTTATTCTATCTGTTTCTCATCAGTTCCTCTCTAATTACACATCATGGGCAATTTGCAACAATCAATTTACCTACCAATCAATATTGTGGGAAGAAATTGGGGGCAAACCATTGTGGTCACAGGGAGAAGGTGCAAACTCCATATGGACAGTGGTGGTCAGGGATAAACCTTGGTCACTGGGGCTGTGAAGCCGTGGCTCAAATTGCTGGGCCACCGTGTTGCCCTTTCTCACTATGCTCAGGGTCAAACCACAGCTTGAAGTTTTCCCTGCATTCACAATCCATTCCTCAATCCCCAGTCAAAATGGAAGACCAGGTGAGTGACTGCAACAGTACAAGAGCAGGGTATTATTTACACCACATCCAGCAACACCACAAGCAATGTTAAGATTCAAGATCGCTTAATGTCATTTTCAGTACATGAGGCAAAAGGAGATTGAAATAATTGTTACTCCAGATCCAAAGCAGCACAAAAAATATAATAAGATAAAGAACATAATAACAACAGAACGCAATAAATATAAATACATCAGACATCTTATATATATAAATTGAATGCTGTTCACACAAAGACTAGATTATCAATCGCAATCAGAAGCAGTACTGTTACCAAAAATAGGTTTCTACTTTAGTTTGGTTATGTGCTTCATCCCATCATTAAAGCTGGTAAATTGGTTTGTTGTTATTACATATATAGAGCTACAGTGAAAAAATTATTTTGCATACCATCCATTCTGATCATTTCATAACATCAGCACATCAAGGTAGCACAAAGGACAAGCAATAACAGAATGCAGAATAAAATGTTGCAGTTATATAAAATGTGCAGTGTAGAGAGAAAATGTGGAACAAAACTATATTGAAATAGATTGTGATGCCAAGAGTCCATCTAATCATAGTGGGTGACCCACCAATAGCCTATAACAGCAGGATAGGAGTTCCCCTTGAGCGAGGTGGGATATGCTTTCAGCTTTCTGCATCTTCTGCCTGATGGAGAGAATTACCCGAGAGGACAAGGTCCTTGATTATGTTCGCTACTTCACTGAGACAGTAGAGTCCATGGGTGAGACTTGGTTTCTGTGATGTGCCCAGACTGCTGAACGGATCCTGACCCGGATCTGGGCCGTACCCTCTAAATATCCGGACCTACCTCTCGGTTTTTTTGCACTACCTTACTTTCCCTTTTCTTTTTTCTATTTATGATTTATAATTTAAATTTTTAATACTATCGATTTGTACTCCAGGGAGCGCGAAGCGCAGGATCAAGTATCGCTGTGATGATTGTACGCTCCAGTATCAATTGTTTGGTGACAATAAAGTAAAGTAGATGAGTCCTTGCAGTCTCCTACAGAGCAGCTGGCATACATTAATGCATGCCGCAGCTCCTCTGAACCATATTCTGAACAATTCTAAATGGATCAGATGGTGAACAGTACAGAGGATTGGATATACCAGTGACAAAGAACATAGTCTCTCTTTTGCTGCCATTGACTTTGATCTCCACCGTCAGTCCGAGGCAGTCATAGCTGCAGAATGACACTAATGGATTCAGCCGAGTGCCCCGGGTTCGTACACTCACATCTTACTTCAGCAAAGGAATGGGATCCAGAATCAGGCTAGGGCTTGTCTGTGGACCACATATATGGCCGGTCTTAGGATTGAAGTTCCGACACCATGTATCAGGAAAGGAACCACATGAAGGTGAAAAGGATACACAATGGTCTGCAAATTAAAGTTTTAATTGGTACAGGCGATGATTCTCTTGAGACTCTCTTTGGAATGGAACCTTACATCTTATTATTCACAGCACATGCATTTCTCAAAATGCTTAAATGTCAAGAGCATTTGAAATGAGTTTTCTGAATTACCTGTAATTTGCAGAATAAAATCTCTGGTGAAAATCAATAGGGTGTCACACTTCTTGGAAATGTAATGTTACTTAAGTTAGGTGAGAAATGTTTACTAACATGCAGCTGTTCCACTGAAAAAAAATAGCAAATATCTTGATTCTGGCTTCAAATTCAACTGCAATTGGCTTAATGTCAACATGGTGAAGAAGCCTGAGATGGTGATAGGATGGTACAGCAGGAAGCCAACTCCGAACCATTGGTCCAGCTTTCAGCACACGTGGATTAGTCAGCGTGTGTATCCATGCAAAACAGTGGCTTGTGCTAATCAGAACAATGTTTCAGCACCCTGTTTGCTCCTGATGCTTGCTAGCTCCATGCTTTAGAGATACAGTATATCACATTAGCAAGGGTGTTTAGATTGGGCATCAGGTGACCACAACATCCAGCAACAACACTTGCAGCATTCTGATCACGGATATTGCAGCTACACATCAGAGAAGAGGCAAACAAAGAGGCACAACTCACAGAGACTGTTCTCAGAGAACAGAGTTTACCTGTGGAGGCTGAGATTTCTTGGTGTGGACGAGCCCACGACTGCAGGAGGCTCACCAATCCGGTTCAGTGATGAACCTATCCTACACGATGACCACTGTGGTATGGGAACACATCCCCATGGCAGTCAAGGTCACTGCCGCCTCTAATGTTTCGCATCTGCACTCTTCAAAGGATCTGCTCCAGATGTTTCAAGTGTTTACCAATGGACAAAGCACAAGGAAACTCATGGATGTTACCAGTTGAAATGGGAGGCCATTCTGATCTCCACTAGCTGCCCTCCTACCAGTGTTAGATGCCATTGATACATAAATGAGGCAATCCTGAACAACCAGGAGCATCCAATTCATCTGCATGAACTTAGTGCACAGGCAAAATCTGACCTGACAGGAAAACTGGTGGTATTGTTGATAGTGAGAATGCTCAGGGGATAACATTGATCCATGCGCAAGATGGGCAGAGCAATGGCAGATGGAATTCAATCCTGGTAGGTGTGACATGAGGCACTGAGGGGGAATAATAAGGGTAGGACATATACAGTGAATTGGAGAATATTAGGGAGTGTGGAGGAATGGAGTGGACAGCAATGTACAAGTCTTAGGATGGCTAAGTGACTGTACAGGTATTGAAGGAGATATATGGAACATTTGCCTTCATTAACCAGGGCATGGAATGCAAGAGCAGAGATTTTGTTCCAACTCCATGAAATATTGTTTAGCCCACTACTTATTTTTTTAAGCGTGTCGTACCAGACATTCAGCCATTTTCGTCTGGTATGCGGTGTATAGTAGGAAACATTTCCTATTGCAGAGGTTTAAGGGGGATGTGAGGAAGTCACTGCTTGAGTGTTAGGTGGAGACAGCACTCTTACAAGATCTAAGAAGTATCTCAACGAGTTCTTGAATGTCCAATGCATAGAACACTACAGATCAAATGCTTATAAATGGAATTAATATAGATGGGTGTTTGATGGTTGATATGGACACAGTGGGCCAAAGAGAAACCTGGCATACATTGCCAAGTGGTGGTAGTAGAGGCAGATACATTAGGGACATTTAAGAGACTCTTAGATTGGCACATGGATGAAAAAAAATGGTGAACTATGTCAGAGGGAAGGGTTAGAGTGATCCTGGAGTATGTTAAAGTGTCAGCACAACATTGGGGCTGAATGGCCTGTGCTGTGCTGTACTGTTCTATGCTCTATATCCGATGTTCATCTTCAATACCCTTACTGTCCTAGTGGATCTGACTTACAACAAGAGTTTCATATAGATTACTGAGTCTGCCAGCACTGAACAAGTGCTTCAAGATGCTGGGGTACAATTTCAAAGGCGTCAGTCTCTAAGGCAGTGACCGCAGAAGTTAGCAAAAGGCAATGGACCAAATCCAACCATTAAAGAACCTTAAGTAACTCAGTACATCTCTTCAGCTACATCCTGTCCCAAAGGAGCACACCTGGTGTTGTGACTAAAGCGTGATACTGACTTGTCATGAATGTACTCCAATGAGCCACCTCCAAGGATCTGAAAGGAAATTTGCACCTTTTGCTTGTCCCTTTAATGTTGGAATTAATGTAATACAGAATATTTAATTCTACTTGTTCAACTGGAAACCTAGATGTCAGATGAAAATGAAATGGAAAGCGATTAATGAATTGACGGAATTTACTTCTGGGTCTCCTGAATGTCACCAAACCCACTGAGCAATCCCTACTCCCTCACATTCCTCCCTTTCGTCTCAAGAATGGGACCAATGCCAATGGTTAAAAAAATGGGAAGAATTTCACTCATTCAGTGCATAAATAATAGTTGCCAGCTTCTTTCAAAATTGAAGTCAATATAGCAAAGCTATTATAGAGAATGATATACAATTGGTACTCTATGTGCTGATGCGGATTTAATTGCAAGCTTTTTTTTTCTAAATGTGTAAAGTAGTGTGTGGAGTCCAAAAATATAATTGCCAAATGTTCGTAACTATCAGCTCTAGAAAAATAAACAGTTTTCAACCTTTGTCCATTGAAATCCCTTGTGAACAAGCTTTAGTTTTCTGTAGCTTCTATTACAGTTCCAATGGGATGAACGAACAAGAACTTAATGAGTTTGCCAACATTATTTGAAACGCTGCAAAAATCGTGGGATGCAATCTCTTAACATCTGAACAAAAACAATGCCAGCATGAAACTGGCAATACACGAAAGGCCAAAGCTCATCACTGATGTAACTCAAACAAAATGAAAAATTCTCAACAACTAATATTGTATTAATCACCTGTTCCACCATGCACACAGTGAACAAATAGGATTAAGGGGTGGAATACGTCAACCACAATATTTGATGAACTATTTCCCAACTGAAGTGACAGTTTTGCCTTTATTTATGATCTGATATAGCTTCTATTTAAATAGCAAAACACAGCAAGAAGCAGAGTTGACTGGTGGTAGACTCATTGGAAAAATGTAGAATTGATGAGAGATTCTCAGAATTGTTGAAGATAAGGGCAAAGATCTTGTGCATGGGATTTAGTTTAAGAGTCAAGAGATAATGTTACAGCTGTATAGGACCCTGGTCAGACCCTGCTTGGATTACTGTGTTCAGTTCTGGTCGCCTCACTGCAGGAAGGATGTGGAAGCCATAGAAAGGGTGCAGAGGAAATTTACAAGGATGTTGCCTGGATTGGGGAGCATGCCTTATGAGAATAGGTTGAGTGAACTCGGCCTTTTCTCCTTGGAGCGACGCAGGATGAGAGGTGACCTGATAGAGGTGTATAAGATGATGAGAGGCATTGATCGTGTGGATAGTCAGAGGCTTTTTCTCAGGGCTGAAATAGCTAACATGAGAGGGCACAGTTTTAAGGTGCTTGGAAGTAGGTACAGAGATGTTAGGGGCAATTTTTTTACACAGAGAGTGGTGAGTGCGTGGAATGGGCTGCCAGCAATGGTGGTGGAGGCGGATATGATAGGGTCTTTTAAGAGATTTCTGGATAAGTACATGGAGCTTAGAAAAATAGAGGGCTATGGATAACCCTAGGTAATTTCTAAAGTAAGTGCATGATAGGCACAACATCATGTGTCGAAGGGCCTGTATTGTGGTGTAGGTTTTCTGTGTTTCTGTGTGCTCAGAAAAGGCAAGCTTTGCAAATGCAAAAGTATTCATAATAATTAATAAATAATATTGAGAACAACATAGTCCTTGAAAGTTAAATAAGGGCTGTGGACAATTCTGATTTGATGGAGAATGGATGTGAAAGCACAGAGGGACATCTAGAGAAATTTCTGAAATGCTCGTTCGTTTCTATCGTTACTGCGTGGTTGGGAATCTTTCGGAGGGTAGGCCTCAAAATCCCTGGCTTTGCATGCTGGTGGCGACTGAGGTTGAGGTCGAATCATTCGGACAGAGATGGCGCTCAGTACTCGGTGTCGGAGAGCTGATCAGAGCTCGAAGTTTCCGGATGACTCAGAGTCGGACCGTATGGCAGGGAGAGTTCTTCCTTCTCCCGTCTGCGTGAGATGTGGGACATTTGAGAGACTTTGAACTTTACTGTGCTCATGGACTTCTTCATCAAGTTATGGTATTGCTGCACTGTTGTAGCTATATGTATAATTATGTGGTTTTGTCAGTTTTTCAGTCTTGGTCTGACCTGTGTTTTCAGATATCACACCGGAGGAAATATTGTATCATTTCTTAATGCATGCGTGTCTTCATAATCTAAAAAGTGAGACCATAGGTTGGGATATCAGTTCAGTGTTGAAGTGAGTGAAGTTATCCACGCTGGCTCGGTAGCCTGGTGGTTGAAGAGTAATAATTGTTCCTGAACCTGGTGGTGTGGAACCTAAGGGTCTTCAGAGTTAAAACAGTTTATAATCACTAATTTATGTGGTTCTGTTTCTTACATACCATTAGAGTCACAGAGCTCTCCAGTCTGTCCTTACTGGGTACTGCGTGACATTTTCCTGAATTAGTAATGCCACCACTCCCCCTTAAATCCCTCTCGCTCTGGCAAGGATAAAGCACAGGAGCCTGAAACACTGAGGTGCCAATCCTGCCCCTCCAGCAGCCAAGTTGCACTAATGGCTACAAGGTCCCTAAGCTCATCTGCTTTTTCCACAATACATTGGAATATATGCAGCTCAGAATATTAGTCCCTCATGCTTAACCTTTATATTCCTGACTTTGTACATAGGCTTAACAACATCTTTCTCCACAACCTCTCCACTATCCATTCTTGCGTTCTGGTTTTCATGCCCCTGCAGCTCTGTGCAGCACTAGCAAAACTTCCTGCTAGAATATTGGTTCCCATCCAGTTTAGGTGCAAACAGTCCCTTCTATACAGGTCCCATCTTTCCTGGAAGAGAGCCCAATAACCTAAATATCTGAAGCCCTCCCTCCTGGCCCAGCTCCTTAGCCACATGTTAGACTGTATGATCTTCCTATTTTTGGACACTAGCACAGGAAAAGGCTAGCAGGCTATCAAGGAGGCAAATAAAATGTTGGCCTTAATTGCTAGAGGGATTGAATTTAAGAGCAGGGAGGTCATGCTGCAAATGTACAGGATACCGGTGAGGCCACACCTGGAATACTGCATGCAGTTCTAGTCTCCTCACTTGAAGAAGGGTATACTGGCTTTGGAGGTGGTGCAGCAGGTTGATTCCAGAGATGAGGGGGTTAGACTAAGAGGGAGATTTAGTTGCCTGGGACTGTACAAGCTGGAATTCAGAAGAATGAGAGGAGATCTTATAGAAACATATTAAATGATGAAAGCGATAGATAAGATAGAGCAGGAGAGTTGTTTCCACTGATAGGTGAGACTAATATTAGGGGACATAACCTCAAGATTCTAGGGAGTAGATTTAGGATGGAGATGAGGAGGAACTGCTTTTCCCAGAGAGTTGTGAATCTGTGGAATTCTCTGCTCATTGAAGTAGTGGAGGCTACCTCAGTAAATATGTTTAAGGTAAGCTTAGATAGATTATTACATAGTAGGGGAATTAAGGGTTATGGGGAAGAGGAGGGTAGGAGATGAGTCCATGGCCAGATCAGCCATGCTCTTATTGATGGTGGAGCAGGCTCGGTGGGCCAGTTCGCCTACTCCTGCTCCTATTTCGTATGTTCATATGTAGTCCTGAGATCACAACTCTGGTGGTCCTGTTCTTTAACTTGAAACCTAAATCCTTGAACTCACTTTGCAGGACCTTGTCTATTCTTGCTACAAAAATCTCAATCAAATAAGCCTTGGTGAAGAGGGTGAAACCAGATTTTCAACAGGACTCTTGGTCACCAATTAGGGATTATCAAATTTATTCATTAAAAAATCCACTATTTTTCAAAATGTCTGTTGTTGAGGTTGAGAGAGTGAGGAGCTTCATGTTCCTCAGTGTAAACATCAGCAATAGCCTGTTCTGGATCAATCGTGTCGATTTTACAGTCAAGAAAGCTCACCTATGCCTCTATTTCCCCAAGGGGGCTAAAGAAATTTGGCGCGTCACCATTGATCCTTACCAGTTTTTAGCATGCAAAGCTGCTTGGTAAGCAACTTCTTAATTAGGTCCAAAACTGCAGAGTCTGAGAAGATTCAGCATGACATCTAAACCTTTGACAAACATCTATAGGTGTGTACTGAGAGTATGTTGCCTGGCTGCATCACAGCCTGGTATGAAAATACCAATGACCTTAAATGGAAAATCCTATGACAGATAGTGGATTTGGCCCAGTCCATCATGGGTAAAGCCCTCGCAACCATTCAGCACATCTGCATGAGAAGCTGTCGGTAAGAAATCAGCATCCACCATCTGAGATCCATACCGCCCAATTCATGCTCTCTTCTCACTGCTGCCATCAGGTGGAAAGAGCAAGAGCCTCAGAACTCACATTGAGAACAATTACTACCCTTCAACCATCAGGTTCTTGAATAAAAGGGGATAACTGCACTCACTTGCCCCATGATTAAAATGAACCTATAATCAATGATTTCAGTTTAACGACTCTTTATCTCATTAACTCATGTTCTTGTTATTTATTGCTATTTATTTATATTTGCACTTGCACAGTGTGTTGTCTTTTGCACTCTGGCTGATCTCTCATCGATCCTGTTATAGATAATATTCTATAGATTTGCTGAGTGTGCCCACAGAAAAATGAATCTTAGCATTGTATATGGTGACATATATGTACTTGGATAATGAAATTTACTTTTGATACTTTTGCCACTTGTCTGCATGTGACTGCAAGAATCTGCAGAGAGTTATGGACACAACCCAGAGCATCATGAGAACCAACGACCCCACTCTAGACTCTGTCTATACCTCTTGCTGCCTCAGAAAAGCAGATGGCATAACCAGAGACCCCAACCACTCTGGACATTTTCTCTTCTCCCCTCTCCGATCAAGCAGAAGATAAGGAAAGCACGTATCATATGGCTCCTGGACAGCTTCTATCCTATTGTTACCACACTCTTCCATATTTCTCTTGTAAAATAAGATGGACTCTTTGTTACGATCTTGCACTTCATTATGTACATGCACAATACTTCTTTGGCATACGTTACACTTTATTCTGTGTTGTTATTGCTTTACCTTGTTTCATCGCAATGTACTGTGTAATGATCTGATCTGTATAAACCAGCCTTTCTCAACCTTTTTGCCCTGGAGGGAACCTTGAAATAATTTTTAGGTCTCAGAGAACCCCCTTGTAAAAGTTATTATACTGTATCTACAGCTCACGGTACATTGGTGTGAGCAGTAAATTGTAGATATAATAATCCAAAAATAATTGTCAATGCTCTTTTGAGTAGAGAATGGATTTTAGCCAACTTCTCTTAAAAAAACAGATAGTTAAACTGAGTTTACCTTTCTTGAAATTAATCTCTTTCCTTTTTATAAATTTTAAAAACTCATAAGGCAAATACAATAAATTTCACTTTTCATTACGACTCGAGACTTTCTGATATCCTTCCTCACTCTCAAGCCCAAGCAGCAGTAGAAACATTTCAAGATTTCCTTTTACAACATGATTTTTCTGAAGATTCGGTTTCCTTTCAAATCCAAGGATCTTGTCACTTGAGTGAAAACACTTTCTCCAGGGCCTTGCAGAGGCTTGTTCCACTGGTTCGTATGATGAAAAATGTCTGCAGCCGTTCTTCACCTTAAAAGTACTCAGCAAAATCTAGCCTACTATTTTCTTGAAAGTCCTCCTACAATTCACCTTTCAGTTCAAGCACCCTGTTGAGAGCTTTTCCTCTGCTATGCTGATCCAGCAGATTTCTGTATGTAGCAGGAGACTGGTGTGCTCTTTGTCCAAGTTTTCACACAGTTCTTTAAATATTCTCAAGTGAATAGTCTTTGTTTAATCAAGTTAACCATTTTGTAGCATCATCCAGAACTCTTTTCTTTTCATCTCCAAGAGTTTTTGACATCACCACCTCTCTGTGAAGAAAGCAGTTGTGACAACGTCAGGATTTTCTTTTCTTACAAGAGAAACAAAATCTCTCACGGAGCCAAACACTGATGTGCATCATCTGTACAGATGCCAACGCAGTTCATCCAAGACAGACCTTTTGTTTCCGGATATAAAGATAAAACATTAAATAGATCTTGCCCTTTGCTTGTTTCAGGTAGCTCTTTGCAACAGAAAAAAATTTCTTGAATTTCACCATCGTTTACAAATCTCACAAATGCTACAACATTTTTGGTGAAACCTGCTAACCCACAAACCTGGATAGAGAAGCTGTTCTTTTTCAGTTTATCACTCAAAACATCTTCAGCATCATGTGACATGTCATCAGTACGTTGACTTATCGTATTGGTTGAGAGTGAAATCTTTTCAGTTTCTCGTACGGCATCTTGTCCTAACAAAGGGGTGAATAGATTCTAAAAAAGAATGGCATAATAAATAACTAAATGAGAAAACCACAATACAGTTAACTTTTAACCTACACAATTCACTTTTGCAATGTTTACAACAACAGCAAAGCAGCAGGCCAACAACTGCTTAAAAATTCTTTCTTCAGAATGAAAATTTCCCTCCAATTTTCTGCTACACAAGAAGAGTTGTTCACTTCCATAAGTCAGTCAGCTGCCCATAAGGGGAAGTTGGGGGAGGTAATTTGGGAGGGAGAGGCTGACGTCACAGCCCAAGTTGGACGAGTCCATTCAATGCTCGGAAAGCACACCTCATGCTCCTTATCAGTCTACTGTCCTCCCCTCCGTGCAATACTGCAATCACCAATTATCAACGGCCTCCCGTAACTTTTGTCAAAACCTGACAATGGACTCAACCAAACAAACATGGTCCTACTACGCACTGCCATACAGGGTTGAGAGAGCTCTAACCAGATTGCTAATGGGGCTGCTCAGTCACTGCCCATCACTGTGAGTACTAGCATCGTGCATCGAGCGAAGTTCAAAAAACAATGTTTTTTTTTTACATCACAATCTTTCACGGAGTCCCTAGTGACCTCTCATGGAACCATAGGGTTCGCGGAACAGCGGTTGAGGAACTTTGGTGTCAACAGCACGCAAGACAAGCTGTTCACTGTATCTCAGTACATGTGACAATAATAAACCAAACTGTGATATCTGTTAAATAGTTTATTATATTTCAAAGATCTTGACTCAATGTACATGTCTAAATTTTTATTTTGACCTCTGTAGATCTATAAAAAAAGGGAATGATAGACCTGTTTGCCATTTCCTCTCTGTTAGCTGTCCAAATTCTTCATTGTGATTTGACTGCTCAGTCATGCTGAATGATATTAAGAAAGAAGCAAATGAACACCAGGAAAGATGAGATGCAGGCTGCTGTTATTACTAGATCTTTATAGGCATTTCATTGAGGTGCATGACAATGACATTTCTTTATCACCAGAAGCAAAATATATGATCGTTAACTGCTTGAGTTGATTTTGAAAAGTACAATAGAAACTATTTCTGCTGCTGGAAGAGTGTAGGAAAAGGAGATATACAGTCAGTGGCCACTTTATAAGGTATTGTATCTTCTTTACCTAATAAAGTAACTACTGAGTTCATGGTCCTCTGCTGCTGTAGCTTATACAGCTCAAGGTTCAATGTGTTGTGCATTCAGAGGTGCTCTTCTGCACACCACTGTTGCGTGGTTAATTGAGTTACTGTCACCTTCCTGTCAGTTTGAACCAGTCTGACTATTCTCCTCTGATATCTCTCATGAACAAGGGATGTTTTCTGTTTCTCGCACCATTCTCTGTAAACTCTAGAGACTACTGCGTGTGAAAATCCCAGAAGATACATGAGGTTTAGGAAGCAAGGATCAGATGGGTCGATTGAGGAATATAGGGAAGCAAGAAAGGAGCTTAAGAAGGGGCTGAGAAGAGCAAGAAGGGGGCATGAGAAGGCCTTGGTGAGTAGGGTAAAGGAAAACCCCAAGGCATTCTTCAAATATGTGAAGAACAAAAGGATGACAGGAGTGAAGGTAGGACCGATTAGAGATAAGGGTGGGAAGATGTGCCTGGAGGCTGTGGAAGTGAGCGAGGTCCTCAATGAATACTTCTCTTCGGTATTCACCAATGAGAGGGAACTTGATGATGGCAAGGACAATATGAGTGAGGTTGATGTTCTGGAGCATGCTGATATTAAGGGAGAGGAGGTGTTGGAGTTGTTAAAATACATTAGGACAGATAAGTCCCCGGGGCCTGACGGAATATTCCCCAGGCTGCTCCACGAGGCGAGAGAAGAGATTGCAGCGCCTCTGGCTAGGATCTTTATGTCCTCGTTGTCCACGGGAATGGTACCGGAGGATTGGAGGGAGGCGACTGTTGTTCCCTTGTTCAAAAAAGCTAGTAGGGATAGTCCGGGTAATTATAGACCAGTGAGCTTTACGTCTGTTGTGGGAAAGCTGTTAGAAAAGGTTCTTAGAGATAGGATCTATAGGCATTTAGAGAATCATGGTCTGATCAGGGACAGTCAGCATGACTTTGTGAAGGGCAGATCATGTCTAACAAGCCTGATAGAGTTCTTTGAGGAGGTGACCGGGCATATAGATGAGGGTAGTGCAGTGGATGTGATCTATATGGATTTTAGTAAGGCATTTAACAAGGTTCCACATGGTAGGCTTATTCAGAAAGTTAGAAGGCATGGGATCCAGGGAAGTTTGGCCAGGTGGATTCAGAATTGACTTGCCTGCAGAAGGCAGAGGGTGGTGGTGGAGGGAGTACATTCAGATTGGAGGATTGTGACTAGTGGTGTCCCACAAGGATCTGCTCTGGGACCTCTACTTTTCGTGATTTTTATTAACGACCTGGATATGGGGGTAGAAGGGTGGGTTGGCAAGTTTGCAGATGACACAAAGGTTGGTGGTGTTGTAGATAGTGTAGAGGATTGTCAAAGATTGCAGAGAGACATTGATAGGATGCAGAAGTGGGCTGAGAAGTGGCAGATGGAGTTCAACCCGGAGAAGTGTGAGGTGGTACACTTTGGAAGGACAAACTCCAAGGCAGAGTACAAAGTAAATGGCAGGATACTTGGTAGTGTGGAAGAGCAGAGAGATCTGGGGGTACATGTCCACAGATCCCTGAAAGTTGCCTCACAGGTGGATAGGATAGTTAAGAAAGCTTATGGGGTGTTAGCTTTCATAAGTCGAGGGATAGAGTTTAAGAGTCGCGATGTAATGATGCAGCTCTATAAAACTTTGGTTAGGCCACACTTGGAGTATTGTGTCCAGTTCTGGTCACCTCACTATAGGAAGGATGTGGAAGCAGTGGAAAGGGTACAGAGGAGATTTACCAGGATGCTGCCTGGTTTAGAAAGTATGCAATATGATCAGAGATTAAGGGAGCTAGGGCTTTACTCTTTGGAGAGAAGGAGGATGAGAGGAGACATGATAGAGGTGTACAAGATAATAAGAGGAATAGATAGAGTGGATAGCCAGCACCTCTTCCCCAGGGCACCACTGCTCAATACAAGAGGACATGGCTTTAAGATAAGGGGTGGAAAGTTCAAGGGGGATATTAGAGGAAGGTTTTTTACTCAGAGAGTGGTTGGTGCATGGAATGCATTGCCTTAGTCAGTGGTGGAGGCAGATATACTAGTGAAGTTTAAGAGACTACTAGACAGGTATATGGAGGAATCTAAGGTGGGGGCTTATATGGGAGGCAGGGTTTGAGGGTCGGCAGAACATTGTGGGCCGAAGGGCCTGTACTGTGCTGTACTATTCTATGTTCTATGTTCTATGTTCTATGTAAGATCAGCAGTTTCTGAGATACTCAAACTACCTAATCTGGCACCAACAATCATCCCATGGTCAAAGTCACTTAGATCACATTTCTTCCCCATTCTGATGTTTGGTCTGAACAACTGAACCTCTTCACCAGCTCGGCAGACATTTATGCATTGAGATGCTGCCACATGATTGGCTGATTAGAGATTTGCATTAATGTTCAGGTGTACCAAAATAAAGTGCCCACTATGTGCACCTTTACATTTAGACCAAATCCATTTTCAGGGAAGTTAGGAAAAGCCCCCTTTAAGCAAATGGACATTGAATTGTGGGTTACACTTAGAGACCTGCAGTGTTTACAGATCTGTGACCCAGGTTCAATGCTGACTTTAGGTGCTGTCTATGCTGTCGACATGTGGTTTATCTTTGTTACCTCTGTGACCAAATGGGTGCCATCAAGTGTTCTGATTTCTTCCCACATCTCAAATAAGTGTCAGTTGCAAGTTTAATTGCCCACTCCAAACTGAAACAGGATTGCAGACGAGTGATCTGGGGAGCAATTAGAATATACAATGATCGAACATAACAGCATAATACAGAACCTTTGGCCCAAAACATCCTACTGGGAAATAGGGAGAAATTAAAAAGGGTTAGGATAACATTAATATAAATGTGGGTGCTTAATAGTTAGAGTGAATTTGTAAGAGTAGAATTCTTGTTTCTATGAGGTCTCTTCCTCAAAAACAGCAAATAATGGCTTAACTAATTATTTTAAAATTGAACTTGGTGGGTTTTTAATAGTCAAGATTATTAAGGGATATAAACCCATGAATCCATGGATGAATTATGGAGCGCATATCATCAGTGACTTCTCTGAATGACAGAACTGGTTCGACGGTGTTGTTACGTGAATGAAATCGCCGGAGAGAATTACTGGTAGATACAAAGCAGCTTCTTTATTCAACAAAACAAGGTACAGCAGACATCATATGGAGATGCTTTTGGCGAAAAGTCTTCTGGCCCAACGTGGGGCTCGATAGTTAATTGCTAAACACAAAGGACAAATCCATATGTACAAAGTATAGACAATGCTTTCTTTTGAAGCTACATACAATCTTCACACCTTCTGATTCGCATCCATCCCACAGATGCCAGCAGCGTCTGGACTGGGATCCACAGCTTTTAGGAATGCACTGTTCCAAATTAAATCCACGGTACATTATCACGGAACAGAAGAATGGTAGCCAAAACCATTTGCTAATTGTAAATGACTTAAACCCAAAAATCACTCTAACAGAGAGACTGAATAGGCTGTTCCTGTCCTTGATATCCCACTAGACTGTTCTGGTTTCACTGCTAGTGGAAAGATGAAATTGCAGTGTGACAAGTTTATGAGGGCAATTTGCATTACAAATTTAGAAACTGGAATTTGCAATAGAGAAGCAAATGCAAAAAAAAAACTATCTGGAGAACAGTATTGAATTTATTTAGTCTTCATTACTGATGTTCACATTATTTATAAATAATGCATTAAAATCTTGTTTGTAACAATGTAACCTGTCCTGATAGCATCAAATGCTGTGATCCATTGACAAGTACTTGTGATACTGATGCCAAATGAATCAATTGAGTAATGGAGAAACAAATTGATAAATCAGACACAAAATGTTGGAGGAACTCAGCAGGCCAGGCAGCATCTATGGAAAAAAGAACAGTCGATGTTTCAGGCCAAATTCCTTCGGCAGGACTGGAGAGAAAAGGCTGAGCTGTAGATGTAAAAGGTGGGGGCAGGGGAGAGAGAAAAACACAAGGTGATAGATGAAATCAGAAGGGGGAAGGGATGAGTAAAGATCTGGGAAGTTGATTGGTGAAAGAGACAGAAGGCCATGGAAGAAAGAAAAAGGGGGAAGGAGCATCAGAGGGAGGTGATGGGTGGGAAAGGAAATGAGGTGAAAGAGGGAAAAGGGGATGGGACATGGAGAAGGAAGGTGAGGTTGGGGGGGTAGATTACTGGAAGTTTGAGAAAGCAATGCTCATGCCATCAGGTTGGAGGCTACCCAAACAGAATATAAGGTGTTGTTCCTCCAACCTAAGTATGGCCTCATCACGACAGTGGAGGAGGCCATGGGTGGACATATCAGAATGGGAATGGGAAGTGGAATTAAACTCCATGGCCCCTAGGAGATCCCACTCGCTCAATCCATATTCATCTAACATGCCTTCTAGTCTAGGCAGCATCCTGGTAAAATAGATTATTGAGAATCAGTGCCAAGGTAAGACCAGCAAAGTTTTTAGTTATCTCAGTTTCACATCATGGGAGATTGTGGTGTAGTGATTAAATTACTGAAGTGTAGTCCAGAGACCTGCCTTGGTGATGCAAAGATCATGAGGTCAAACTCCAGCACAACATCGTGGAATTTTTATGGCGTTTGAGTAGCCCAGCAATTTGTGCTCCAGTGAGATGGGACTGATCTCGAAGTAACTGCATGGATGAGTCAGGCCAAAGGGCTTGTTTTCCATGCTGTATAGCTCTATTACACAATGATTTACAGAACAGTCCTGTAGGATAACCATTAAACTTTGCAGTAATATTTTCCTATTCTTGCATCTTCAGTTAAGATCTGAATGTTACAATATCAGGATTTTTCTTGACTTCTTTGGTTGAAATCAGTTATATGAAAGCAAATAACAAGAAAAGTTGAATCCAAAAGGATCCTTTGAAGCATGGTCAGACACCAGGGATTCGACAACTTCTTGTGTAAATTTGGAATACAGACTCTGCCAGACTGCAGAAGGTACAGTCAGAACCAACTCCAGGAAATTGCTGAAAAGTTTGCAGCCCCGTGCAACATGCTCCAAAACTCCTTTTGTAAGAGGGGAGGCCTTTTCATCCATCAGGTCTTGCCGAGTTAACAATGAATTGATTTATGTTGAATCATGAGATCATAGAACTACCAATAAGCACCTTCCTCTTCTCCTCTCACATACAATTTTTCACATTAGGCCTTTCAATATTACAAGTCTGTCCAGGAGATCTAACACCGTCATCCGCAGAGATCCTCTGGCATTTTGTTTTTGAGTTTATGTTTACATGTTCTGCGCTTTAGGAGGGGAGAAGATGGCGGCATGACGCAGCTCGCAGCGGCCACTCCAGTGGTGATGTCTGTTATTTGTCAAGTAGGGTGCCATGCACAATCCTGATTTGATGGAGATGGGTGTGAGAGCACGGAGGAACATCTGGTGAAACTTCTGAAATGCCTGTTTCGCTGCGGCTGCTACTGTGTGATCCAGAATCTCCGGAGGGGAAGGCCACGAGTCCTCGGCTTTGCTTGTTGCTCGGTGGCTGGGGCGGGGTCGAAGCGCTCGGCAGAGGATGGTGCTCAGAGAGGCTGTGTTGGAGGCTCGAAGTTTTCGGATAGACTCAGAGTCCGCTGCAGTCGGGTGCTTCCAATGGTGCTGCATCGGCGAGTTGGTAGTGCTTGGAGGTTCATGGCAGGGAGGGTTTCTCCCTTCTGCCAACTGCGTGAGATGATGAGGCTATCGGGACTTTGAGACTTTTTTTTACCGTGCCCATGGTCTGCTCTTTGTCAAATTATGGTATTGCTTTGCACTGTTGTAACTATATGTTATAATTATGTGGTTTTGTCAGTTTTAGTCCTGGTTTGTCCTGTGTTTTCTTGTGATATCATTCTGGAGGAACGTTGTATCATTTTTTAATGCATGCATTTCTAAATGACAATAAACGAGGACTGAGTGTCCTCATAATCTAATGTAATTTTGTATTCCATATCACAAACAACAGGAATTCTGCAGGTGCTGGAAATTTAAGCAACACACATCAAAGTTGCTGGTGAACGCAGCAGGCCAGGCAGCATCTGTAGGAAGAGGTGCAGTCGACGTTTCAGGCCGAGACCCTTCATCAGGACTAACTGAAGGAAGAGTGAGTAAGGGATTTGAAAGTTGGAGGGGGAGGGGGAGATCCAAAATGATAGGAGAAGACAGGAGGGGGAGGGATGGAGCCAAGAGCTGGACAAGTGATAGGCAAAAGGGGATACGACAGGATCATGGGACAGGAGGTCCGGGAAGAAAGACAAGGTGGGGTAGTGACCCAGAGGATGGGCAAGAGGTATATTCAGAGGGACAGAGGGAGAAAAAGGAGAGTGAGAGAAAGAATGTGTGCATAAAAATAAGTAACAGATGGCGTACGAGGGGGAGGTGGGGCCTTAGCGGAAGTTAGAGAAGTCGATGTTCATGCCATCAGGTTGGAGGCTACCCAGACGGAATATAAGGTGTTGTTCCTCCAACCTGAGTGTGGCTTCATCTTTACAGTAGAGGAGACCGTGGATAGACATGTCAGAATGGGAATGGGATGTGGAATTAAAATGTGTGGCCACTGGGAGATCCTGCTTTCTCTGGCGGACAGAGCGTAGATGTTCAGCAAAGCGGTCTCCCAGTCTGCATGGGGTCTCGCCAATATATAAAAGGCCACATCGGGAGCACCGGACGCAGTATATCACCCCAGTCGACTCACAGGTGAAGTGTTGCCTCACCTGGAAGGACTGTTTGGGGCCCTGAATGGTGGTAAGGGAGGAAATGTAAGGGCATGTGTAGCACTTGTTCCGCTTACACGGATAAGTGCCAGGAGGGAGATCAGTGGGGAGGGATGGGAGGGACGAATGGACATGGGAGTTGCGTAGGGAGCGATCCCTGCGGAATGCAGAGGGGGGGGGAGGGAAAGATGTGCTTAGTAGTGGGATCCCGTTGGAGGTGGCGGAAGTTACGGAGAATAATATGTTGGACCCGGAGGCTGGTGGGGTGGTAGGTGAGGACCAGGGGAACCCTATTCCTAGTGGGGTGGCGGGAGGATGGAGTGAGAGCAGATGTACGTGAACTGGGGGAGATGCATTTAAGAGCAGAGTTGATAGTGGTGGAAGGGAAGCCCCTTTCTTTAAAAAAGGAAGACATCTCCCTCATCCTAGAATGAGAAGCCTCATCCTGAGAGCAGATGCAGTGGAGACGGAGGAATTGCGAGAAGGGGATAGCGTTTTTGCAAGAGACAGGGTGAGAAGAGGAATAGTACAGATAGCTGTGAGAGTCAGTAGGCTTATAGTAGACATCAGTGGATAAGCTGTCTCCAGAGACAGATACAGAAAGATCTAGAAAGGGGAGGGAGGTGTCGGAAATGGACCAGGTAAACTTGAGGGCAGGGTGAAAGTTGGAGGCAAAATTAATAAAGTCAACGAGTTCTGCATGCGTGCAGGAAGCAGTGCCAATGCAGTCGTCGACGTAGCGAAGAAAAAGTAGGGGACAGATACTAGAATAGGCACGGAACATAGATTGTTCCACAAACCCAACAAAAAGGCAGGCATAGATATACTTATTTACTATACATAGATAGCCTTATATACTTCCATCCCCCATCAGGAAGGTCTCAAAGCTCTACGCTTCTTTTTGGATTCCAGACCTAATCAGTTCCCCTCTACCACCACTCTGCTCCGTCTAGCGGAATTAGTCCTTACTCTTAATAATTTCTCCTTTGGCTCCTCCCACTTCCTCCAAACTAAAGGTGTAGCTATGGGCACCCGTATGGGTCCTAGCTATGCCTGCCTTTTTGTTGGCTTTGTGGAACAATCTATGTTCCGTGCCTATTCTAGTATCTGTCCCCCACTTTTCCTTTGCTACATCGACGACTGCATTGGCGCTGCTTCCTGCACGCATGCAGAACTCATTGACTTTATTAACTTTGCCTCCAACTTTCACCCTGCCCTTAAGTTTACCTGGTCCATTTCTAACACCTCCCTCCCCTTTCTAGATCTTTCTGTCTCTGTCTCTGGAGACAGCTTATCCACTGATGTCTACTATAAGCCTACTGACTCTCACAGCTATCTGGACTATTCCTCTTCTCACCCTGTCTCTTGCAAAAACGCCATCCCCTTCTCGCAATTCCTCCGTCTCCACTGCATCTGCTCTCAGGATGAGGCTTCTCATTCTAGGATGAGGGAGATGTCTTCCTTTTTTAAAGAAAGGGGCTTCCCTTCCTCCACTATCAACTCTGCTCTTAAACGCATCTCCCCCATTTCACATACATCTGCTCTCACTCCATCCTCCCGCCACCCCACTAGGAATAGGGTTCCCCTGGTCCTCACCTACCACCCCACCAGCCTTCGGGTCCAACATATTATTCTCCATAACTTCCGCCACCTTCAACGGGATCCCACTACTAAGCACATCTTTCCCTCCCCTCCTCTCTCTGCATTCCGCAGGGATCGCTCCCTACGCAACTCCCTTGTCCATTCGTCCCCCCCATCCCTCCCCACTGATCTCCCTCCTGGCACTTATCCGTGTAAGTGGAACAAGTGCTACACATGCCCTTACACTTCCTCCCTTACCACCATTCAGGGCCCCAAACAGTCCTTCCAGGTGAGGCAACACTTCACCTGTGAGTCGACTGGGGTGATATACTGCGTCCGGTGCTCCCGATGTGGCCTTTTATATATTGGCGAGACCCGACGCAGACTGGGAGACCGCTTTGCTGAACATCTATGCTCTGTCCGCCAGAGAAAGCAGGATCTCCCAGTGGCCACACATTTTAATTCCACATCCCATTCCCATTCTGACATGTCTATCCACGGCCTTCTCTACTGTAAAGATGAAGCCACACTCAGGTTGGAGGAACAACACCTTATATTCCGTCTGGGTAGCCTCCAACCTGATGGCATGAACATCGACTTCTCTAACTTCCGCTAAGGCCTCACCTCCCCCTCGTACCCCATCTGTTACTTATTTTTATGCACACATTCTTTCTCTCACTCTCCTTTTTCTCCCTCTGTCCCTCTGAATATACCTCTTGCCCATCCTCTGGGTCCCACCCCCCGCTTGTCTTTCTTCCCGGACCTCCTGTCCCATGATCCTCTCGAATCCCCTTTTGCCTATCACCTGTCCAGCTCTTGGCTCTATCCCTCCCCCTCCTGTCTTCTCCTATCATTTTGGATCTCCCCCCTCCCCCTCCAACTTTCAAATCCCTTACTCACTCTTCCTTCAGTTAGTCCTGACAAAGGGTCTCGGCCTGAAACGTCGATTGAACCTCTTCCTACAGATGCAGCCTGGCCTGCTGCGTTCACCAGCAACTTTGATGTGTATTGTTTGTATTCCATATATATATTTGACTGCAATCTCTGAACCAAGCACCCTAATGTAAGAAATTACCAGTAGAGATTCAGATTGATCTTAAAAATGTGCAGATGCATCTTTGTTAATCAAAGGTTATAAGCCACTGTTAATTTCTTGACAGGTTATTTACTCCCACCACGCAGTGTTGGAGAAGTTTACATTTCATATTTCAGCCAATGTTTCTTTGTGTTTCCCACTGCATCAGTACTCCAGTTCCACTGATAGTCAGATGAACCATATGCTCTAGTTTCCAGGCTGAATCATTAGGAAAGGCATATAGTCTCATTTCTCTGGCATTACACTGCCCACGCAATTGTCAGTAAACTCAAGGCACTTAGTGCAGAGAGCTCTGAATTGTGATTATTGCTAATGACATAGAGTGGAGAGGAACATTTCAAAGGGAATTTTTTCTGCACGATTCACATCTGTCATGAAATGTTCAATGTATTGTCAGCTGTATCAGGGCTAAACGTATGTTTAGAGATACTCTCCAGAGATACTCTGTGTGCAGTATTGATGATAACTTTGAAAGGCAGTATACAGTCTCCTCACCATGGTATCGAACTTGGGTTTAATATACTTGGAAATCATTAATATCATGGATTATGGTGTTTTGTTTTCTAGCAAATAGCAGGCTGTAGGGAAATCTGGCTATGGAGAGGGGAGATGTTAGCAACGGGATTAAAATCAGGGATGAAGCCAACTTTGAGAGGACTGGATCGATTGTCTGGGCATGTGGAAGGACAACATCTTCCTCTTCTCTCCTGCAGTTTCATTAGATGTGCAGGTATCCACTCTTCATCAAAACTATAAGTAGGACTCAAATTTCTTTACCACATAGGAGACAATTCAGCCCATCAAGTCTATGCCAGCTCTCCAAACCATACCATTAATCCCATTCCCCCACTTAGCTTGATTTCTCACGTATCCCCATTACCAACCTTGATTCTCCTATCACCAGACTACACCAGGGGTAACTTACAGTAGCCATTTAGTCTCATAGACAGTTCAGATTTGGGATGTTGGAGAAAACTGGAGAACTTTGCAGGATAAACCCACACAGATCATGGAGATAAAATACAAATTCCACAGTGGTCAGGACATCAGGATTGAACTTAATGGGTTGCTGATCATCTAGTGATGAAGGCAGTAGACAGAATTTAAATAAAAGAAGGAAGAATTGGTGAGATTTGAATGTGGACCTGTTTCTGATATCACATTGATTAGATTATTTAAGGATTTGGAAAAATTGCTAGGAGATATTGTGAGTACAGGACCTTTAAGAGATAGGGTGCCCTTGGTGTTTTTTAAAGATAGTAAGCGACATGAGAAAGCTTTAGGGATTAAAAACTGTGGGAGGAAGGTAAGTAACACCAAGGAATTATATTGAATGACACTAGCTATGGGAAATAATTACGGGCATGCCTCTGGATTAATCCATGGACCAAGCTAAAATTTATTTAGTTGTGGGAAAAGATGAAGATGCTGAGTGAAAACAGATAACTTATTGAATAGATTATTGATGAAATCTGATGGAAAGATGTTGCTAGATAGGGTTAATTTAGCCAATATGAGTTTATTCTTTGGGTCTATATGTAGCCCCCTCTGAGATGTTTTCTCAGATGTTTGCGCATGTGACTGTTCTGCTAACTGAGCTCATGGCTGCTTGCACTGTTGACCTGTAAATTGTTGGTTGCTGTTGTGTTGTTTGTTATGGTATTGTCCTGCCTTTTACACTTGGCACTGAACCACTGTTCAGGTGAGTTCAACATTCTGGCAATAAAATGATTCTGATTCTCAAGCAGGGTGGCCCGTATGTACGAAAACTGGAAGTGTAGCATGTTCAGGTGGAACAGGACATGTCATATGGCAAGGTTCTTCAGAAGACAGGGGGATGATTTTATAGCAAAGGACTTATTGATTGTTGATAAACTGAAGTTTGTTACTTTCATGGTAGTTTTGGTGAATTGTACAGCACAAAAAAGTTGGACAGAAAATTAAAATATTAAAAGCTGCAGGACAAATATCTAGAGATAAAAAACTTAACTGTAAATTTTTAACAATGCTTTACAAGGAGGGGTAAATAATATTCAGACTTTAAAGAAGGCTTGTTACTGTTCTTTTTTCTCATTTTTCTTTTTTACAATGGAATGCTTGAACTTTGTTAGCTTCATGTTTTCATGTTTTTTTCTTTCCTTTTTTTTAGTTCTACCAACACAACCCTGAGATTCCTTGACTTACAGGCAAACACAGTAAATACAAGAAACCTGGTATTGATCATTCCTTGTATTCTTTTTGGTAAGATGGTGATGCGCTCAGATGCAGCAGCTTCTACGGGGTCAACCAAAAGGTGTTATTATCTTTTTTAAACAGATTTTTTATGATCACAAGACCCTGCTGGATATTAAGTATTTAAAGTACTGCAGGTGTACCCCATCAGCATGTTGCTCGTTGGTGGAGAAGCTGAACTAAGTGTGAATTGTGCTGCTGCTTGCATCAGAGGAATTGATGTGTGAAGGCAGTGTGCTGTCTAATAGTGAGTGATCATTTTAGTCTCTTTTCTTGTGCTCGCACGAACCTGTTGGACATTGTTAATTTGGAATCCTGCAAGTCTGATTCACAGATTTATTGGTGGACAGTGGGAGTCTCCTGGCCTCGGTTGTAGGACTAGGCTTCAAGCCACAGTGTTGCCGATTTACAACCATCCAGGAAAGAAGCGTCAGACTGTGTTCTCCACTGGAGGCAGTGTGGTGTAAAATCCACGCTGGCATCAGTGCTGCCCCCAGTGTTTGCTTGGCAGAATACCAGCCGTATCGTGTTCGAATGTAGATTGCTGCAACATTCATGAACTCAAAATGTTGGACTATATATTTTTTGTGTGACTATATTTTACTGCTGTCTTATATATGCTTGCTGTCCAGTATGTGCCTTGCTTTGTTTGGCTGTGTTCATGGGTATTCATGTATGTTTGAATGACAATTAAACCTGAACTTCTATGAACTTCTAACACAATAGAATCGATGAAAGATCACGCCCAACAGACGAACAAAAACCAATGTGAAAAAAGCACAAGAACTGTGCAAATACAAAAAGTAATAATAATAGTGATGATAATAAATAAGTAAGCAATAAATATCAAGAACGTGAAATGAAGACTCCTTGAAAGTGCTTCCAGTTCTATGGGAAAAGTTTGGTAATCAGGCAAGAGAAGTTATCCCCTCTGGTTCAGGAGCCTGATGGCTGAGGGATAATATCTGTCCCTGAACACGATAGTGCATTTCCTGAGGCTCTTGTACCATTTCCCTGATGGCAGCAGCGGGAGAGAGCATGGCCTGGATGGTGGGAGTTCTTGATGTTGGACACTGTTTCCTGAGACAGTGCTCCATGTGGATGTGTTTGTTGGGGCAGAGACCTTTACCCGTGATGTACTGGGCTGTATTGACTACTTTTTTATGGCTTTTTTGTACAAGGCCATTGGTACTTCCATACTAGTCTGTGCTACAAGGTGTCAATATACTCTCCATCACACCTCTATAGAAGTTTGTCAGAGTTTTCGGTGATATGCCAAATCAACACAAACATCTAAAAAAGTAGAGGTGCTGCCATTATTTCTCCATAATGACACTTACATGCTGAACCCGGGACAAATCCTTTGAAAAGTTAGCACCGTTTAAAGTTGCTGATCCTCTCCATCTTTAATCTCCCGATGAGGATCGGCTCATGGACCTTCAGTTTCCTCCTCCTGAAGTCAATAATCATCTCTTTGGTCTTACTGATATTGAGTGAAAGGTTGTTGTTGTGGCACCCTCAGACAGATTTTCAGTCTTCCTCTGATATGTTGCTGTGTCCCCGCTCTTGAATCAACCAATGACAGTGGTGTTGTCGGCAGACTTAAATATGGCATTGGAGCTGTGCTCAGCATCACAGTACTAAGTATAAAGCAGGTAGAGCAGGAGAATAAGCACACAGCCTTGTGGTGCACCTGTGCTGATGGAGATAGTGGAGACGATGTTATTGCCAATCTGAACTGACAGGGTCTGCAAGTGAGGAAATTGAGGATCCAATTGTTCAAGGAGGTGTTGAGGCCAAGGTCTTGAAGCTTATTGATTAGTTCTGAGGGGATGATAGTATTGAATGTCGAGCTGTAATCAATAAGGAGCATCCAGATATATGCATCTTCACTGTATTGATTTTCCCAGGGTTAGTCAAGAGCCAGTGAGATGGCTTCTGCTCTGGACCTGTTATGACGGCAGGCAAATTGGAATGGTTCCGAGTCACTTCTCAGGCAGGAATTGATATGTGTCATCACTATCTTCTCAAAGCACTTCATCAATTGAAACTGGACGATAGTCATGGAGGCAGGTTACCATATTTTCTTAGGTACTGGTCTAATTGAAGTCTGCATGAAGCAGGTAGTAACCTCTGACTGTTGAAGCAAGAGGTTAAAGATAACAGTGAACACTCCAGCTAGCTGATCAGCATAGGTCTTCAGTACTTGGCCAGATTTGCCATCTGGGATAAATGCTTTCCATGGGTTCACCCTCCTAAGGGATGCTCTCACATCAGTTGGCCTCAGAGACTGAAAATACAGGATCATCGGGGGCTTGGGAGTTCACGAAGGTACCTCCGTGATTAGATTATCAAAGTGAGAATAAAAGATATTGAGCTCATTTGAGAGAGAAGCCTTCTTGTTATCTATGTCACTTGGTTTCATTCATCTTGTACACCTCTATTAAGTCTCCTCTCATTCTCCGTTGCTGCCAAGGGAAAAGCCCAGCTTGCTCAACTTGTCTTCATAAGACATCTTCTCTAACCCAGACAGCATTGTGGTAAATCTGCTTTGCACCCTCTCTAATTCTTTCACATTCATCCTATGAGGGGTAATTGATAAGTTCATGGCCTAGGTAGAAGGAGTCAATTTTAGAAAACCTAGCACATTTATTTTTCCTACATTTACGCACTTAGTCCAGCGGTTGTGGAACATACGGATCCCTTCTTTGTAGAAGTCGGCATCTTGGCCCTCCAGAAAGTGGTCAACTGCAGGGGTGATTGGTAAGTTCATGGCCTAAGGTAAAAGGAGATGAGTTATTCACTTCAAACTTTCTGCATTTTCACTCAAAGAGTTGAACTGCACGTGCATGTAACAAGAGCTGTATAACTCATCTCCTTCTACTTTAGGCCACAAACTTACCAATCACCCCTGCAGTGAACCACTTCTGCAAGGAAGGGATCCGTATGTTCCACGACCGCTGGACTAAGTGTGTACATGTAGGAGGGGACTATGTTGGAAAATAAATGTGCTAGGTTTTCTAAAATTGACTTCTTCTACCTTGGGCCACGAACTTATCAATCACCCCTGGTATAATGAGGCAGACAGAATTGAACACAATATTCCAAGTGTTGTCTAACCACAGTTGTATAGAGCTGCTGTATTACCCTGCGGCTCTTGAACTCAATCCCCTGACCAACACAGCATATGCCTTCTTAACAATCCTATCAAATTGTGCGGCAACTTTGAGGGATCTATAGATATGGACCTTTACAGATGCAATATATACTGGGTCTGTTAGCAACTGTTTTATGTGTTTGAACTATGTTTAAATACAAGTTCTACAATATTATTTATCATGTCCATGTGAAACTGAACTGGCCACTTGTATGCACTATTTGCATTAAAGTGCTTGATGTTCTCTGGGCAACAAATGCACATCTAACGATAAAATTTTTCACACAACAACTTATTTCCCGACATAAATTGAACCTTTAGAGTGCAGTGTCAACCCATAATTGAACAATCTCTATATAACTAGGAACGCATTGTGCGTTTTGTTGCATGTATCATTATTGAGATGGATACCCTACTGACAAAATGGAGCTGATTAGACAGGTTCAGAACTTTCTAAATCGTTTTAATTAATGCACCACAAGAAGGGACTCTGTTTGGGTGCATAATGGGTTAGTATGTGACTTCAGGTAACTGCAGAGAGTTGTGCATACAGTACAGCACAACACAGGAGCCAACCTCCCCTCTATAGACTTCGTCTACACTTCTTGCTGCCTCAGTAAAGCAGGAAGCTTTAAAAACCCCACGCACCCCAGACATTTTCTCTTCTTCCCTCTTTCGTCATGCAGAAAATACAAAAGCCTGAAAGAATATATCATCAGGTTCAAGGACAGCTTCTATTCTTCTACAATCAGACTCTTGAATGCACTTCTTGTACATTAAGTTAGACTCTTGACTTACACTCTGCCTTATTATGATCTTGAACTTTATAGGACCATAAGACATACAAGTAGAATCAGGCAATTCAGTTATCAAGTCTGCACCCCCATTCTATCATGGCTAATTTATTACCCCTCTCAACCCCATTCTCCCGCCTTCTCCCTTTGCGTAACCTTTGCTCTTACTGATCATGAACCTATCAATCTCCACTTTAACTATACTCAATGACTTGGCCTTCACATCCAGTGAACTCCACAGTTTCACCGCCCTCTAGCTGTAAATGTGCCAGAAGCTTTCTTAGAAACCCTATCTACCTGCAAAACCACTTTCAATAAATTGTGGAACTGCATTCCCGGATCCCTTTGTTCTACCACACTCCTCAGTGCCCTACTGCTTGGTCCTTCCAAAGTGCAACGCCTCACACTTGTCTGCCTTAAATTCCATCTGCCATTTTACAGGCGACTTTTCCAGCTGGTCCAGATCCCGCTGCAAGCATTGATAGTCTTCCTCGCAGTCCACTACACCCCCAGTCTTGGTGTCACCTGGAATTCTGCTGATCCATTTAACCACATTATCATCCAGATCATTGATAAAGATGATAAACAACAAAACACTGAATCCTGCCACACTCCTCTAGTCACAGGCCTCCATTCAGAGAGGCAACCACCTACTACCACTCTCTGGCTTACCTTGTAATCCAATTTACTATTTTATCTTGATTGCCAAGCAACTAATCCTTCTTGATCAACCTCCTATGTGGGATCTTATAAAATGTCTTGCTGAGGTCCAGATAGACAACATCCACTGTCTTGCCTTCATCAATTATCCTGGTAACATCCTTGAAGAAATCTGTAAGATTGGCTAGACTTTACTTACCACACACAAAGCCACACTGACCATCCCTAATCAATCTATGTCTATCCAAATACTCATATATCCAGTCTTTTAGAATACCTTCCAATAACTTTCCCACTACTAATGTCAGGCTCACTGGCTTATAATGGTTTATTCTTAGGGCCTTTCCTAAACAGCAAAATAACCTTAACTATACTAATATCTCCTACATTTTCTATTTTTACACCCATTGACTTACCGAATTCTTCAGCTACATCAAGAAGAGTTCTCACTGAAATTAACCCTTTTAGAAGTGTTATATTCATCAGAAGATTTCTTATTCATAATCAAGGAAAGACTCACATACTTCTGATGGAATGTCATGTGTCAGTTGACTGATGGGAGAAAACAAGTTGTGCATTGATCTCTGTAGAGTGCCAGTGGATACAAATGGCACTGATGCATTATTGCGCGTCAGTAACACAGTATGTTTTCCTTAACGGCATTCAGTGGTGTTCAAAATGGTCGATTTTTCTTCTTTTATGATATGAATAACTGAAGAATGGACATGGTGATCTACACCAACCTACCTCTCAGATTTGAGTCTAAAGAGAGGACAATGAAACCATAGGAATATACTGTTGATTTAATAGTGTTTCCTTGATTTAATGATTTGAATTCTATCACATTGAATGTAGAACATTACAGCACAGGAACAGGCCCTTTGGCTCACAGTGTGCTGAATTAAATAAATAGGCAATCAAACATCGTACTAAACTAATGTCCATTTCCTGCACATTCCTGTGCCTTTCTAAGAGCATCTTGAATGCTTCTGTTGTAGTTGCCTCCACCACTAGCCTGGCTGTGTATTTCAGGCATCCACCACTCTCTGTCTTAAAAATAATATCCCACGCACTGCCTTTGAACCTACCTCCTCACCTTAAAAGCATGGCCTCTCGTATTTCCATTTCAACCCTGGGAAAAAGATACTGTCTGTCAACTCTATCCATGCCTCTCATAATCTTAAAAGCCTCTATCAGATCTCCCCTCAGCTTCCGCCATTCTTGAAAAAAATAAACTGCAGCCTTTCATCATAGCACGTGCTCTCTAATCTAGGCAACCTCTTGGTAACCCTCTTCTGCACCCTCTCCAAACCCTCAACATCCTTCCTATAGTGGGGTGACCAGACCTGTATGTAATACTCCAGATGCAACCTAACTAGAGTTTCATAAAGCTGCAACATAACTTCACATCTTTTGAACTTACAAAGGCAAGCATGCTGTATGCCTTCTTTACCACTCTGTCAACCTATGCGATCACTTTCCTTAGTCCCCAAGATCCCCCTGCACATCAACACTATTCAAGGTCTGTTAAATGATGGCCTGTCCCTAGTTTGGAGCCTCTTTGCAAATAAGAATCAGCAGCAACTCCAGACCTTGGTCTTTGATAACTAACATGAGCTGCCCATTGTAAACTTCTACTTGATAATTTTTAGATGTATTCATTTAAAGGGCATGAGCATTCATGGAATTTCAGATTCTTATTGTCCATCCCTAAATACTTGCCAGACAGAGTAGAATTGAAGACCACTTCGGGGTACTACAGGGACTGAAGGTAAATACAGGAATCTTTTCCTCCAATCAGAGGTGAATACAACTAGAGCACAGGAACTCAGAGTAAGGGTAAGATATACAGAGGGGATATGAGGTGGATATTGTTTCACCCAGAGAGCAGTGAGAACCTGGAATGTACTGGCAAAAAGAATGGTGGAATATGAGTCAGTAACAGTATCTCCAAGTTGCCCAGGAGAGCGCTTGAATCACCTGTGCATTGACGTCCATGGGCCAAGTGAGATTACTATAGATGGGTCCTCACTGAACTGTGTAGACATGATGGACTGTATGACTCTTTGACTCTTTAACGCTATTAACTGGTTGGAATACCGTATGTAGATCAGACCAGGTAAGGACTTTATTTTTAAAAGTATCTGGTTCTCTGAAGAATATTAGCAAGCCAAATGCATTTTTAAACAAAAAAAATCATTGATACCATCACCAACACAAACTTTTAATTTCAAATTTATTTCATTAGTTGAATTTAAACCACCCAGTCACTATGGTGGGATCTGGCTTCAAATTTCCTCAATACAATTTCATTGGACATCAGTTATACTAGTAGGGGTGCAACCACTCGATGTTCTCCTAAGGGTTGTCTGTTGGTGGGTTCTGAGGTGGCTGTAGAGCTGATCCGGGAACTATATATTCTGGTACAGTGTGGGAAGGAGTAAGTGGTGGCTGTGGTTAGTAGTTGGGTCTTTTAGTTGTTCAGTCTCTCCTTTCACAGCTGTTGCTTGTTCTCTGTGATACAGTGGAGGTTGCTCTAATTAGGCACAGCTCCCTCTTGAACAGATTTCCTCCTGGTTTATCAATTGAGTACAATGTCTTCCCGGTTTTTAGCTGGTTTTAGATAATAGTTTAGTAACTCAACCCAATGTTACAGTCCTTCTATTTTTCAATTGAATTAAATACAAGAAATGCAATAGAATCAATTTCATAGCTACTACTTAGTTCTTACTACTGAAGATAACCTTCCAAAGAACAAAAATTTTAGATTGACACAGCAGACTAGAGTGTTGAGGTTGTGCTGTTCTCTTGAATAGACCACTTATCAGATGAGACATATCATCAATACTTCCTTTTCCTTTTCAGATAAATGTAAAATGTATTTATTTGTTGAGATATGGTGCGGAAAAGGCCCTTCTGGCCCTTCGAGCCGTGCCGTGCAGTAACCACCGATTTAACCCCAGCCTAATCGGGGATAAATTACAATGACTAACTAACCTACCGAATGGTATGCCATTGAACTGTGGAAGGAAACCAGGGCACCCGGAGAAAACCTAGGTGGTCACATGGAGAACTTACCAACTCCTTACAGGCAGCAGTGGGAATTGAACCTAGGTCACTGGTGATGTAAACTGTTGTGCTAACCACTACACCACCGTGGAGCAGATATGTTCAACTCTTTGTTTTGGAGGTCCCAGTAAGAGGAAGTATCATAGTAGTTACTGCCTGTTATGCCGCTGGCATTGAGCACAGGCTTCTTGCTGTTTACTTTTAAAAAAAATCCTTTTTTGACCAGTCAAGGTCATTAGCACTGAGCTGAACCCTTGAACCTGAGGGACCAGTGGACCCATCTTAGTCTGGCTTCCACCCTTTGATCTGTTTGGCATGGGACACCCTACCAAGAGTCAAAGCATAAAGCCGTGACAAGCTAGCATAGCTCTCCAGGTTATTGAAGCATGCAAACCTCCAAACCCTACGGCAAGGTTGTGGTTCTTTTGGAGGAGTAAGTATGACAGGAGTTTCAATAAACCTTAATTTCTATCTGCTGAGAAGGCAAGGAAGTAACGAAATGCTGATATATTTCAAGCCTATAAGGAACAAGAGAAGGAAAATTGTAAAATAAAATGGGAAAGGTTTAAAAAGGGAGAGAGAGAGATTAGAGATGTGAGTTAAGAACAAATTATCATATGTTTCATGCACATTTATATCAACCCAGATAGCAACCAGTGCAGAAGCCAATGGAAGCACAATTGCAAAAGCTGAGTTTAACAAGCACGTGTTACAAAGTCACAGGTTTAGCATACACAAAAGGACATAGTCCTGCTTCAAACATGTTTTCAGCACAGAAGCAAGCATGATACAGAATTAATAAATATTGCCTTGGTCCATTTCATTTTATTGTTTCATGGTCCAGGAATAATAGATGTTTGACTGTATTTCAGTTTTACCAAAGAGCACGTTAGAAAGCAATAGCCTCTAGTCCTAAAAATGATTTAGTACGAGCAATGAGGCAGACTGACACAATGAGACACTAAAGGGAGCAGATTTGTGTCACTTCTGTGATTCATTGGACTCTGATTGGATAAACATCTGCTTTACTCAAAGTGCAACACTGAATTATCACAGATATACTGGAACCCAAGTCATGATTCATAGCAATTTCGCATTGAACTTTGAGGATAATATCTAATTCAGACCAAAAACTTGCTGTTATTTTGTATAATTCTGGAATGTATTGTATTATTTATTAACTTACTTGTGGTAATATTACTTTAGATGTTGTGTGTGAGTTATATGTATTGTGTTGTGCACCATGGTCTGGAGGAACGTTGTTTTGTTTGAAGGTATACATGTATACAGTTGAATGACACTAAACTTGAACTTGAATTAATGGCATGGAATCAGGGTGGTGCAGGGAATGGGGGGGAGTTGAACTGGAGAGGAAGATAGTGTAAATGTCCTTTAGGAAGGACCCCCAGCTCTTTTACATTGCAATGGCTGCATAGTCTGATCATTAATGTTTTTGTAGCATTGTCCAGCTGTTAAAAACATAGAAACATGGAAAAACTACAGCACAATACAGGCCCTTTGGCCCATAATGCTGTTCTGAACATGTGCTTACTTTAGAAATTACCTAGCATTACACGTAGCCCTCTATTTATCTGCTCCTGGATGTCCCTGTTACTATTGGGTGGTCTATAAAAAACACCCATTAGAGTTATTGACACCTTCCTGTTTCTAGCTTCCACTCACAGAGACTCAGTAGACAACCCCTCCATGACTTCCTCCTTTTCTGCAGCCGTGACACTATCTCTGATCAGCAGTGCCACGCCCCCAACTCATTTGACTCCCTCCCTGTCCTTTCTGAAACATCTAAAGCCTGGCACTCGAAGTAACCATTCCTGCCCCTGAGCCATCCAGGTCTCTATAATGACCACAACATCATAGCTCCAAGTACTGATCCACGCTCTAGGTATTGAGGTATTAATAAGGAAACAGTCAGTGAGGATTGATAGATTCTTGATCAGTCAGAATGTTAAAGGTTATGGGAATAAGGCAGGAGAATGGGGTTGAGAGGGAACCTAAATTCGCCATGATTGAATGGCAGAGCAACTCAATGGACCAAAGAGCCTAATTATACTCCTGTTGTCAGATACTTCCTGTACCTAATAAAGTGGCCACTGAATGTACGTTCTTGTTCTTCTGCTTCTGGAGCCCACTTACTTCATGTTTAGACGTGATGAGGTTTCAGAGATGCTTTTCTGCACACCACTATTGGAACACATGGTTATATGTGTTACTGTTGTCTTCCTGTCAGCTTGAACCAGTCTGGCCATTCTCCTCTGACCTCTCTCATCATCGAGGCAATTCACCAACAGACCTCTTGTTCACTGGCTTTATTTTTGTTTTTTTTTAACCATTCTCTGTAAAACCTGTGTGAAAATCTCAGGAGATCAGCAATTTCTGAGATACTCAAACTACACTGTGTGACGCCAGCAATCTTTCCACAGTCAAAGTCACTTTTACAAGTTTTGATAAGTTTCCCCATGCAAGGCTTGCTCAGAAAGTAAGGATGCATGGGATCCAAGGAGACATTGCTTTGTGGATCTAGAATTGGCTTGCCCACAGAAGGCAAAGGTGGGTTGTAGATGGTTCATATTCTGCATGGAGGACAATGACCAGTGGCTTTTCACAGGGATCTCTTCTGGGACCCTTCCATTTTGTGATTTTTATAAATGACCTGGATGAGGAAGTAGAACTGTGGGTTAATAAGTTTGCTGATAACACTAAATTTGGGGGTGCTGTGGTTAGTCCAGAAGGTTGCCAGTACATCAATGGGATGGAGAACTGGGCTGAGAAGTGGCAAATCGAGTGTAACCCAAATAAGTGTGAAATGATTCATTTTGGTAGGTCAAATTTTAAGATAGAGTATAATATTAATGGGAAGAATCTTGGCAGTGTGAACGATCAGACAGATCTTGGGGTCGGTGTCCATAGGCACTCAAAGCTGCTGTGCAGGTTGACAGTGTGGTAAGAAGGTGTATGGTGTGTTGGCATTCGTCAACTGAGGGATTGATTTCAAGAGCTGTGAGGTAATATTACAGCTATATAAGACAAACAAGAGAAAATCTGCAGATGTTGGAAATCCGAGCAACACACACACAAAATTCTGGAGAAACTCAGCAGGCAAGGCAGCATCTGTGGAAAAGAGTACAGTCGATATTTCGGGCCAAGGACTTTGGTCAGACCCCACTTGGAGTACTGTGTTCAGTTCTGCTCACCTCACTACAGGAAGAATATGGATACTATAGAAAGAAAGCAGAGGAGATTTACAAAAATGTTGACTGGATTGGGGAGCATGCCTTATGAGAATAGGTTGAGTGAACTTGCCCCTTTCTCCTTGGAGCAACAGAGGATGAGAGGTGACCTGATAGAGGTGTATGGCATTGATTGTGTGGATAGCCAGAGGCTTTCTCCCAGGGCTGAAATGGCTAACACAAGGGCGGCATAGTTTTAAGGTGCTTGGAAATAGGTACGGGGGGATGTCAGAGGTACATTTTTCACACAGAGAGTGGTAGATGCATGGAATGGATGCCAGTAACCGTGGTAGAGGTGGATACGATAGAGTCTTTTAAAAGACTCTTGGGTACGTGGAGCTTAGAAAAACAGAGGGCTATGTGATAGGGAAATTTGAGACAGTTTCTAGAGTAGGTTGCGTGGTCAGTACAACAATGTGGGCCCAAGGGCCTGTAGTGTGCTGTACAAATCTATGTTCTATGTTCTATCACATTTCGTCCCCATTCTGTTGTTTGTTCTGAAAAGCAACTGAGTATCTTGACCTTGTCTGCATACCTTCATGCGTTGAATTTCGGCCACATTATCGGCTGGTTAGATATTTGTATTAGCGAGCTGGTATACAGGTGTACCTAATAAACTGGCCACTGAGTGTCGGTCTTATGGTGTAAACGTCAGTGCCACCTCACTTCACGACAGCTCTGGTAGCACCCTGCAATAAACTGCGATGGCAAAGACATTATTTGCTCCACAGCAAGGAATTTTAGGAAAAGATAAGCAACGCACACATCCGCATTTCCAGCTTCTGCAGATTTTCTCTTGCTTGTGATCAGTAAAAGATAAGTCCATTCTTCACTCCCAGGTTGATGAGCCATTGTAAGAGTTCTAGAGTGAGAAAGTAAGTTATTATTCTCACTTCTTTTCACAGTTCTGATGAAGTTCTTGGACCTGAAACTTAACTCTGTTCCTCTCTTTACACATGTGGCCACAGCTGCTGGGTGTTTTCAGCATTTTCTTAATTTGTTTTTGATTAGTTTTCTTCATTTTTCGTCAAAAGGGTCTTGTCACATAAGCCCAGTGGCAGGAAAAATATAACAAGAAAACACTGAGATCGTATTCAACTATACCTGTATAAAAGTAATTACTCTGGCTTCCCTCAATGCAGTTAAATTCATTTCAAAGAAAGCGAAGCATCAGCTACATTACAGTCTGCCTAGAAATATTTTCTTGTTTTCCTACAGCTCTCTTAATGATCTGAACGTCAGCTCCTCCGTTTCTTTAGCTTCCTCTTTGGACAAATCGTAACTCAGATAATTCCAGAGTCCATGGTGTTGTTTGCATTCTTACTTGTGAATATCAAAATCATAATCAGGTTTATTATCAGGGGCATGTGTCATGAAATTTGTTAACTTAGTAGCAGCACCTTGGCCCACCACCTCGAGGGAGTTGTGATCATAAGCGGGCCGAAACTCCTGAGGACAGGTGGCAGATCAACTGATGATCCCACTGGTGACAACACAGGACAGTTAACATCTTAGTCCACGTGTATTTTGTAACTCAGCGGCATGTGTCGTGAAATTTGTTAACTTAGTAGCAGCAGTACAATGCAATACATGATAATATAGAAAGCAATAATAAATAAATAAATTACAGTAAGTATATACATGTACATTGAATAGTTACATTAAAATAAGAAGTATAAAAACAGAAATAATATATATTAAAAAGTGAGTTAGTGTTCATGGTTTTAATGTCCATTTAGGAATCGTATGGCAGAGGGGAAGAAGCAGTTTCTGAATCACTGAGTGTGTGATTTCAGGCTTTTGTACCTTCTTCCTGATGGTAACAGTGAGAAAAGGGCATGCCCTAGGTGATGGGTCCTTAATAATGGACGTTGCCTTTCTGAGCCACTGCTCCTTGAAGATGTCTTGGTCTACACAGAAGTCATCTCATTGGCTCTTCACATGACACTGGAACATCTGTACAGCAAAGATGCATACATCAGGATGCTCTTTATTGATTACAACTCAGCATTTAATTACATCAACCCCTCAAAACTAATCAATATACTCCAAGACATGGGCCGCAATATCCCCTTGTGCAATTGGATCCTGGATTTCCTCTCTTGTAGACCCCAGTCAGTTTGGATTGGCAAAAACATCTCCTCCACAATCTCTATCAGCACAGCAGCACCACAGGGATGTGTACTTAGCCCCCTGCTCTACTCTCTTTACACCTATGACAGATTGGCTAAGTACAGTTCCAACACTATATACACATGTGCTGATGACACCACAGTTGTGAGCTGTGTCAAAGGGGGTGATGAATCAGCATACAGAAGGGAGATTGAAAATTTCACTGACTGGTGTAATAACAACCTCTCACTCAATGTCAATAAGACCAAGGAACTGATAGTAGACTTCAGGGGAGGGAAACCAAATCTCCATGAATCAGTAATCATTGGAGGGTAGAGACTTTAAATTCCTGGTTGTTGCTATCACAAAGGGCCTGTCCTGGACCCATCATATAAATAATATATGAAGAAAGCACGATAGTGCCTTTACTTCCTTAAGTGTCTATAGAGATTCAAGATGTTATCAAAAACCTTGGCAAACTTCTATGTATGTGTTGTGGAAAGTGCTATTACAGCCTGGTGTGGAAACGCCAATGTCTTTGAGCTGAAAATCCTACAAAACATAGAAGATTCGGTCCAGTGAAGCCCTACCAACCATGGAGAACAACGACATGAAATGTTGTCATAGAAAAGCAACATCCATCATCAACGACCTTCATCTTTTCTCACTGCTGCCATCATGTAGAAGGTACAATTGCCTCAGGACTGTATCTCCAGGTTCAAGAACAGTTATTACCCCTCAACCATCAGGTTCTTGACATAAGGGGATAACTACACTCATTCTACTTCTGGTGTTCCCAAAACCAAAAATCTCACTCTGAGGACTCTTTATCTTGTTATTTCATGCTCGTTATTTATTGCTATTTATAGATATTTGCATTTTCACAGTTTGTTCATTGATCCTGTTTAAAGTTACTGTTCTATAGATTTGCTAAGTATGCCTGCAGGAAAGAGAATCTCATTGTTGTATGTGGTGACATGTACATACTCTGATAATAAAATTTACTTTGAACTTTGAACTTTGCCACTTCCATTTTCTATTTACCCAATAGTGCAGCATCATGGGCACTGAATCTATCATGTACAGGAAAGCATAGAATTTATTGCTCCTGGCTGTTCTCCTACGTGACAAAGTCTCACCACACAAGTAGTTCATTGTCTTAATCTAGGCCTCTTATTATGATAATAATTAATTCTGTCCACTGTTGAGGCCTTGGATACTATTGAGTTGTTTCAGAATGGATCTATTGTTTCTTATCTCAGAGGAAACAGATGGCAACTCTCTTGTGGCTTTCGATTTATTTGGACCTTGAGTTCCAGCAATGCCAGTAAAAATGAGAATAAGGAGAATGAGAGACTGCTATTTTGCACATCATTCATTCCTGAAAACTTGTATCTAGGCCTATTTTATGATTTAATTGGCACTGATGGCTCCTTAAAAACAGCTTTTGACCTATAATCCCATGACGAGTCAATCAATACCTCCGAGATCTACTCTTTCAATTAAGTGGATATCAATTATGGTAGGTTTTCTTGGAATTCTAAAACAGCTACAGGGGACATTAATAATCCTTGGGGGTACTTTCAAACGTTTGTTTAAATTGAAAACATCGCCCATTCTTCTGTTCTGGAATAGTTGTTTTAAACCTTTGACCGCTATTGTGTTTATTATCAAGATCAGTGAGTAATATTCCAAGAGAAAAATGTTGCCATCACCACCATCCAGGACATGCCCTCTTCTCATTGCTACCGTAAAGGAAGGGAGTTTACAGGAGCCTGAAAATACACACTCAAGGTTCTTCCTCTCCGCCATCAGATTTCTGAATGGACAATGAACCCATGAGTAACACCTCACTATTTTATTTTGCTCTCTTTTTGCACTACTTAATGAATTTAATTTTTAGACCTATATATATTTCTGATTGTAATTTATAGCTTTTAAAATTGTTATGTATTGCAATGTACTGCTACTGCAAAACAACAAATTTCACAACATACAAAAAGACCAGTATAAAACGTGATTCTAGTTCTGATTCTGTTTAAAGCAGACACAAGAGACTGCAGATGCTGGAATTTAGAGCATCCTGAGCACAACAATGGATGTAAAATTTCACTAATACAGTACCTTTGGTTTCTTTAAATTCTTGGAGACATTGGCTGGTGGCAGGATATAATTAAAAAGGAGCCACTACCTCATCCACCTTCTTGAAGATTTAAAGATTAGCTTTATTTATCACATGTATATCGAAACCTACAGTGATATATGTTGTTTGCATCAAATCCGATCAGTGAGGATTGGGCTGGGCAGCCTGCAAGTGTTGCCACACTTCCAGCACAAACATAGCATGCCCACAACTCACTAATCCTAGCTGTACATCCTTGGAATGAGGGAGGATACCCACATGATCATGGGGAGAATATACAAACTGATTACAGACAGCTGTGGGAATTGAACCCTGATCTTACAACCTGTGCCTTAAAGCTTGGCTACTTTATCATTGTATGTAAATAAATAAATGCAGTGAGCATAATTGCAACAATCAAGTCTGAATGTTGTCCTCTGGGATAATCCAGCAAAACATAAACATTTTCTGGAAGAGTCCCAAGTCAACCAGGAAACCTGTTTATGTTATTTGTTTATGTTTGTGAAACCTAGTTATGCCAACATTTTTTGATCATGGGTGTTTAGGCCAATATTCAGACTGATGAAACAATCACCTGGAATTACACAACTATATTCAGAATCAGAATCAGGTTCATTATCATCGGCATGTGACGTGAAATTTGTTAACTTAGCAGCAGCAGTTCAATGCAATACGTAATATAGAAGAAAAATAAATAAATAGCTAACTAGATAAGTAGATAAAAAAAAGATAAATCAATTACAGTATATGTATATTGCATAGATTAAAAATTGTGCAAAAACGGAGATAATATATATTTAAAAAGTGAGGTGGTGTTCATGGTTTCAATGTCCATTAAGGAATCGGAGGCAGAGGGGAAGAAGCTGTTCCTGAATCGCTGAGTGTGCGTCTTCAGGCTTCTGTACCTCCTTCCGGATGGTAACAGTGAGAAAAGGTTATGCCCTGGGTGCTGGGGGTCCTTAATAATGGACCCTGCCTCTCTGAGACAATGCTCCTCGACGATGTCCTGGGTACTTTGTAGGCTAGTATCCAAGACGGAGCCAATTAAATTTACAACCCTCTGCAGCTTCTTTCGGTCCTGTGTAGTAGCCCCCACCTTGCCCCCGCCACACCACTATATTGCACAGAATCTCAAAGAAGAGGGAGAAAGCATCAAATTAAAATGCAGAAAACTGACACACTGCAGATGTTAAAGATCTGAAATTTAACATTTTACTTTGTTTTTCTGTTCATTCTTTGTCTTTGACTTTGAACTTTGAACTTAACTGCAGAACATACAAATCAAGCAATAAGTGGACCAGAGCCGTGCCCCCCAGCTGTGTTAAACAGATCATTGTTAACTTTAACATCCATAGCCAGTGGGCAAGGCTCCCTCTTGATTGCACACAATTAGAAAAGAAGTCCATAATTACTTGATGCAAACAATGTAAGCTACAGTTCTTTTCAAAATCAGTTCTGCCTGCAAAGCAGCACGGGATGAATACTCTAGTAATTAGGCAGTGAGGTGTATGAAGAAAGCTGAACCTGAGGATAGATAGTCTAAATGCCTCCTTATGTAACTGATAGAATGCTCGTATTTAATATGAAATCCTGAGCTGATGAGATAGCTAGACAGATACAGGCAGGCATACATAGATAGGCAGATGGATAAACACTGCAGATAGTGAAACAGACTGTCAGACAGACAGGTAGATAGACAGACGGGCTCTATGACAGAGAGATAGAAAGACAGAGGGGTAAATAGATAAACAGAAAGATGGATAGATAAGCAGACAGAGATGGATAGGTAGATGACAGGTAGACAAACAGACAGATGGATGGATATATAGATAGGCAGACAGACAGACAGAAAAACGGATAGACACAGATAGATAGATGGACTGATAGATAGTTCAAGTTTAAAGTAAATTTCTTATCAAATTACATACAGTATATGTCACCACGCACACCCTGAGATTTATTTTCTTGCAGGCATACTCAGTAAACCCAATGACCATAATAAAATCAATGAAAAACTGTCCCTAAAAGGGTGGTCAGACAGTGAGCAAATCACAACAATCTGTGCAAATGCAAAAGAGAAAAAAATGAAATAAGAAAAAGAAAGAAAAAGATAATAAAGGAAAGTTAATTAAGTCATTTTGGGGTATTGAGAAATCCTCCTGTTAATGCTGATGGCAAGTCTGAAAGGTTGAGCATTTAAATGAGATGGTGGTCAGTGGTTATAATGATATTATAAAGTCACCATAATGTACCCTCCTGTGTCCCCTCCTTTTTCCCTTTCTCCTATGGTCCGCTCTCCTTTCCTATCAGATTTTTTCCTCTACAGCCTTTACCTTTCCTACCCACCTGGGTTACCTTCCAACTATCCTCCTTTTCCTTTCACACCTCACCCCCCTCCACCCCCCTCACCTTTTTATTCTAACAACCCCCCCCCTTCCTTTCCAGTCCTGAAGAAGGGTCTCAGCATAAAACATAGGTCCGTATTCATTTCCATAGACGCTTGTGGACCTTCTGAGTTCCTCTAGCATTTTGTGTGTGTTGCTCTGGATTTCCAGCATCTGCAGAATTGTTCATGTTTATAATAACATCGGACACTATTTGAATTGGATTATTCCAACCCCTTGAATTGAGATTTGCTTCAGAAGTAAGAATTGGGAAAAAGCAAGCATATTGTAATCATTTGTTGCCACTACTGTCCGGTTTTCATGGCATGCTCAGAAGCACAGCGATGGCTTGCTGGCAGCAAACAAAACTGTTAGCTGCCTCATAAATCACACACACCCTTTCACAAAAATGATTACTGTGATCTATAGCCTGTAACTTCCCTTTTGGAGCTGAGGTTTTGAACTACCTGTATGACCTGGAATTTTTGCGGTGTGAACTGTAGTCTCGAAAATGCAGGATGGTTGCATGATGGCGTGTGTGGGCTGAGCCCAAGAGTGGGAAATGAGTCGATATATGGCCATTGCTGGAGTGGACTGATAGGTGATTCAAAGCAGCAGAACAGAGGCGAGGCGAGCAGATGCAGGACAGAGTCGAGACGGCAGGGCTCAGGCCTGAGAGTGAGGAACCACCCACCGTTTGGCCGATTTAAGCACCAGGCCAGATTGGAATGGTCGAGTATGGGCTGAAACAAGCTTGTGAGGCCCATGCTCTTGAGTGCATCGAAGCAGCAGGGTCCTGGTCCAAAAGCGACGAATGACCTGCCGTTTGACCGATTTAAGTGCCAGCGCATGTTGGAAAGGTCAGTACGGGACAAATTGAGGCGGCGGAGATTGGGCCCCAGAGCATATCAAAGCAACAGGCCCTGGTCCGAGAGTGAGGAACAACCTATGTTTTGGCCGATTTAAGTGCTGAGCCGATTTGAAAAGGTCAAGATATCGGAGCTGGAGGAGCTCACAAGGTTTAGTCGTCTCTCAACTGAACTGAGGCTGTGGCCTGTAATTAATGGACTCCTGGAGTGGCTGCAATGATGACTGGCTTCATCTCTGTGGACTCACTTGTGTGAACATCAGTTGTAAATGTTATTTGCTTACATTTATTGTTTGCGCAATTTGCTTTTTTTCTGCACATTGGGTGCTTGATGGTCTTCTTTTAAAATACATTTTCTGTGTTTCTTTGTTTTGTGTCTGTCTGTAGGGTAACCAATTTCAATGTTACATTTAGTGTATATACCAAAGTTCAAAGCTCAAAATACATTTATTATCAAAGTATGTGTAAATTCTCCAACCTTGAGATTTGTCTGCTTACAGGTAGCCACAGAACAAGAAACCCAAACGAGAATTAAAAAAAACAAATCATGCAAACAAGAAAGCAAGCGTCAGCAGTCAGAATGAAATTGAGTCCATAAACCTAAAGCTAGGAGCAGCTCGGGTGGACTTCCCAGCTCTTTATTTCACCCCTCCCTCTTTCCCGGTTTCACCTATCACCAACTATCTTGTATTTCTTCCTCCCCTACCCGCCCACCCTCTTACTCTGACTTCTTATCTCTTTTTTCAGTCCTGATGAAGGGTCTCGACCCAGAACATCAACTGTTTATTCTTTTCCACAGATGCTGCCTGGCCTGCTGAGTTCGACCAGCATTTTGTGTGTTACCTTGAACTTGCAGCATCTGCAAATTTTCTCCTGTTCTTGAGTCAGAAGTTGCTCCAGTAGCCTCGACAAAACATGAGTGAGCCACATTTACTATCTAAGTCACTTGGAAGAACTCCTGGCCCTATAATGTCAATGGGAACTACCTCAGAAATGGAAAAGTGAGAGAAACATACTTAAGGTAAGATACTGTATATTCATAAAATTGAAAAAGTCTGCAGATGGTGGAAATCCAAAGGTACACACAATAAATGCGGGAGGAACTCAGCATCAATGGAAATGAATAGATTGTTGATGTTTTGGGCCGAGACCCTTCTTCGGGACTGAGAAGGAAAGGGGAAGGTGCCAGCATAAAAAAGATGGGGGGAGGGGAAGGAGGATAGCTGGAAGGTGATAGGTAAAGCCAGGTGGGTGGGAAGGAATATGATAAAAGAGGAGAATGGACTATAGGAAAAAGGGAAGGAGGAGGGGACATAGGGGGAAGTAACAGGTAGGTAAGAGGTGGTAAAAAGTCAGAGTGGAAAACAGAGGAAGGGTGTAGAAACTTTGTTTAACTAGGAGAAACCAATTTTCAAGCCATTAGTTTGAAGGTTACCCAGAAGAAATATAAGGTGTTGCTCCTCCACCCTGAGGGTGGCCTCATCTTAGTATAAGGACACCTTGGACCAACATGTCAGAACAAGAATAGGAATTGGAATTAAAATGTTTGGCCACTGGAAAGTCCCACTTGAAGCAGATGGTGTGGATGTGCTAGATGAAGCGGTCCCCCATGTTGTTTGATAAAGTACTTATAAAGTATGACATATCCCCTCAAACTTGAGAAACATCTGGAAATGACATGTATTGTGGAAGGGCCCAAAGGAGCATGAACAAACATGGTGATCTAAGAGACTCGAGATCGCAGATGCTGGAATGCGGAGTAAATTTCTTTGTCTCCTTCACACCTATTCTGCTTCATATACCAGCTGCCTCGCCTCTCTACTCTCAGTCCTAACACAGGGTTTTGACTCAAAACATTGACAGTTCCTTCTTTCAAAGATGCTATTCGGCCCACTAAGCTCTGTATCCAATCTAAAGAATGACTTTTTGGCAAATCATCATGTTCTTCTTTATTTTACTGATAGAAACTTTTTTCTTTATAAGATTAATTTCCTTGTCTTTGCTCGTTGTGAGGTAGTTAAAGTATAGAGTAGTTTCGAAATTTGGGAATAATGGTATGGGTGAATTTTGAGCCCAGAATTGGAAAAAAGATGTGGTCTTAGAATCTAAGTTTAGGTTTTAGCTGTGGGGTTGGGATAACTAGTATTGGAGAGGATCATATGTGATCTTTGTTCACTCAGCTGAAGAATCACTCTGGTATTCATTGTCTGGAGAACAGAATGCAGTACTGTGGCTTAGAGAGTGGTACAGTAGTTTAGGATGGTACAGAAGCACAGTAGTTGGTGCATTGCTATACAGCACCAGATATCACTGACAGGCGTTCAAATCCTGCTGCTGTCTACAAGGAGTTTTTCTCCCCTTGATTGGGTATGCTCCCTGTGGTGTCCTATACATACGGGTTGGGTTTAGAGTTAGTGGGTTGTGGGCATGCTATGTTGGTACCAGAAGCAGGGCTAGCCTTTGGGCTGCCCAGCAATATTCTCACTTATTTGTTTTGATGGAAACAGCACATTTCGCTGTAAGTCTTGGTATTTTAATGTACAAACGCTTGTATAATAAATTAATCTCTCTCTTCAACAAGGAAGGACAGGGGAGGAAACTAGGGGTGGGTGATATATAGCTACTGTTGCATATTAATGGTTGGTTTTCTGGAGACAACTAGAACAATGCCTTTTCAGAACAACAACAATCAAAGTTGTTAAAAATTAATTTTTGTGAAGTTAACACTGATCATTTTAACTCTTTCCTATTGCAAAGTGGATAGCCAATTAAGGAAACCGTAACTTAGCATAAACTGAAGTTCATGTGAATATTCATGTGGTTCGGGGAAAATATGATCTGGGATATATTCAGTGGCTACAACCTCCATCTATTTATCCATTTAAAGCTGGCATGATCCAGGGGTCATTCAAAACTGGGGAAACTCTGTGGGTCGAGTACCATCTGTGGGGGAGGGGGAGTCAGGTAGTGAGGGTGAGGGACAGTCAATGTTTCTGGTCAAAACCTCGCATTAGTTCCTTTCTCCCCGCAGATGCCACTTGATCCTCTAACTTTCTACAGAACCAAACACTTAAAATGTTGGAGGACCTCAGCAAGTCAGGCAGCATCTATGGAGAGGAATAACCAGTTGACTTTTTGGGCTGAGGCCCTTCATCAGAATTAGTCCAGCATTTTGCGGGTGTTATTCTAGATTTCCAGGATCTGCAAAATCTCGTGTTTATGAATTCCCACAGCAGATTGTTAGTTGCTTCACATCTCAGCATCTGCATTCTCTTGTGTATCCAATGGTCTTCCATTGTTTAGTATAATAAGCATCTCACTGTTGCTGAGCAATGCTTTGTTATATCTCTCCCCTGTTGAACTAAAGATGATAAGATGTGTACAAACTCAACCTCAGCATGGTTTCAGAGTGATATTTTCCTGTAGCATTCCTAGAGGACTATCTCTGTTTGACAGTTGAGTTTTTAATTCTGTTCACTGTTGCTTGTGTGAGTGTCTCTCATACTGGGTTATTTTAGTTGATGGGAAATATTAGCAGTCTGCAGTGAAACATGTATCAACGTGAGACATTGAATTTTAGTTGATCTGTTGATTGAATTAAGATAGGCAGCTGGTCGTGCTGCCATCCCAGAACTGCTGAGGTCTGGTTCAATTCTGTCGTCTTGTGCTAACTGCATGGATCTTGCACATACTGCCAGTGATGCTGTTTCTTGCCGTGTGTCTAGGACATGCTTGCAGATAAATTGCTTAGTCTTTCAAGTGTTTTCTTTTCTTGGTGAAAAGTGAAAGAAAGAATGTGAACATCATAAGGCAGAGACACAAGAGACTGCGGGTCTGCAAATAGTCGAGATGATGAGTCTCGACCTGAAATGTCAGCTGTTCATGTCCCCCCATAGGTGCTACTTAACCTGCTAAATGTCCTGATGAAGGTCTCGACCTGTAATGATGCTATCCATTTCCCTCTACAGATGCTGCGTGATGAGGCAGAGCTTGCATTCTTATATAAACCATATAACCATATAACAATTGCAGCACGGAAACAGGCCATCTCAGCCCTTCTACTCCGTGCCGAACTCCTACTCTCACCTAGTCCCACCGACCTGCACTCAGTCCATAACCCTCTATTCCCTTCCTGTCCATCTATCTATCCTCTCCAAAATTAATATAATACTCCCCTGCTGTGGACTTCCTTAGAATGCTATTTCAGGTGAAGCCCTCCGATGTTGAGCAGATTTATACTACCAAACGTTTGAAATAATTGGGTAGATTGTGCAGCATTTCACAGGAATAAAAAAGTCTATAACCCAGGGGCCCCTGTTGTTTTATATTCAACTCGGAACTAGCATATGTTAGGAATTTATTCCCTGAAGCATGGGAAAAAGGAGGAGCGATTTGATAGAGGTATACAAAATTGGGATATATGTATGAATGCTTTCTCCACTGAGGTTGAGTACGACTAGAACTAGAGGTTGAGGGTGAAAGGTGAAATACTTAAATGCGGCATGAGAGGGAACTTCTTCACTCGGAGTGTGGAATGAGCTGCCAATGAAAGTGGTGGATGAAGATTTATTACAACACTTAAGAGAAGTTTTGATAGGTCCATAGACAGAAGGGGTATGGAGGTCAATGGACCAAGTGCAGGTCGATGGGACTAAGCAAATAATAGTTTAGCATTGGACTAGGTGTGCCACAGGGCTTGTTTCTGTTCTGTAGTGCTATATGACTACTGCTGCAGAGATGATCCCAATGGAGCAAAGAAGTCTGCTTCCGATCCTGAATCAACTAATTGTAGTGAGAGTGATTTCACGTTACAGTGGGAAAGGTTTGGTAAATGTTTGTTATCTTCAATTGCATCTACTGACCTGCACAATTTTATTTAGATGCTTAGATGTAAACAATTGAGGGAGTACCTAATATAATTCCAGCGAAGTTGACTATCATGCCAACACTCATAATCGAAGTTCACACATGCAGAGTAACTACTTAAATGAGAGTTTATGGATCTGCACAAGGACTAAACCTGTGTAATTGCAGAAGGATCATGTGTTTAGTTAGAAATTCATTAAAAATTGTCTGTTTACTTTCAGGCTAGGTGCACAAAAACATTACTTCCAGATCAAAATTGAATTCCAACAATTTCAGAATTAAACCGAGCATTTTAAGAACACGGAAGTGTTTCATGCTGCAGATTTCAATGGCACGATTCGCACTGCATGGAAACATATCATTTATTGAGTAGTGTGTCATTCTGAACACCATCAGTTGTTTGCGCGCAGTCGGAAGACTATGCACTAATATTGCTGTAGCCCGAGCATGTCTCAGCCCAGGGCTCTCAACCTCTCTGGTAGATTCCCTTATCTCTCCTTGATCAGGTCTTCCCCTTCCCCGAGTCCTTAGCCTTTTCATTCTTCACCTGTCACCAAATTCTTCACCCTAATTGCACTCCCGATTCCTGAAATGTAACCTGCTCATACAGCCTTGGCTATATGTTCTCCATCACCACATTTGTTCCAAAGTGACACATGGCCTATGTCTTTTTCAAAGGGATTCAAAAGACTGAAGGGCTTATTCCTGTTCCCGTTTCTTTTGGAATCATAGTGTCACAAAAACAGGTCCTTTGGCTCACCACCATTAAGTTCCAACCTACATTCTTCGATTTTCCCAGCAAACATTTATGGCCAACCCCAGAACTACCATGACGTCTCTGCCCAAGGTGATGAAGGCAAATAGTCTGCATATCTTCTTAACCATCTTTTCTACTTGCTTTGCTACCTTCATGGATCCTTTGACCTGGACACCAAGGTCCATCTGTTACCAAATTCTTCTTATGGTCCTACCAACTTGGGAAAACTTCTAGCCTGGTTAGTCCTCCCAAAAAGTAGTACTTTGCTTTTTTCAAGATTAATTTCCAGTCTACTAACCCATCACACCCAGCTAAAGAATACTCTCCTCTCTGTCAGCAGCACCACAAGTTTTTGTATCAAGTTATTAATTGTACTTCATGCACTCATGCCCAGATTTTGAATGTATATAACAAATAAGGAACCCAACAACAATACCATGATACAATAATGGTCACAGGCTCCTACTCACAAAAAGAACTGTTGATAATCACTCTCCACCTCTGATCACCAAACCAATTTTGGATCCAATTGGCCAAGACAATCTGATTCCATGTAGACCCTTATCAAAGAGCTTATTGAAGTCCACATAAACAATATCAGTCTCACTATCCACCTTGTCACACTTAGTTACCTCCTTAAAAATACAATCAAATAAGTTAGAACTTTATTCCCTAGAACACAGAAGATTGAGGGGAGATTTGACAGAGGTATACACATTATGAGGGGTAAAGATAAGGTAAATGCGAACACTCTTTTTCAGCTGAGGTTAGGTGAGAGTACAACTAGAGGTCATGGGTTAAGGGTGAAAGATGAACTGTTTAGGGGAACGTGAGGGGAAACTTCTTCACTCAGAGGGTGTTGAGAGTGTGGAATGAGCTGCCAGCTCAAGTGATGGGTGCGAATTTGATTTCAACATTTAAGTGGTGTTTGGAATGGTACATAGATGGGAGGGTATGAAGGGCTATGGTCCAAGTGTAGGTCGATGGGACTGAATGGGCTGAGGGGCCAGCTTCAGTGCTGTAATTTTCTATTACTCTATGACTCTAAGTCAGACATGACCTCCTGTTATATCTGCAATATCTATATATCTTCAGCATCTCTCTGGAAAAATCCATTGTCCCCTCGTTTTTCAAGGTCACAAGCATCATTCCAGCATTTGCCTTCTTCATCACAGACTCAACCTGCAAATTAACCTTTAGGGACTCCTGCACAAGGACTCCCAAATCCCTATGTGCCTCAGATTTTTGTATTTTCTCTCTATTTGGAAAATAGTCAACCCTTTCATTTCTTCTACCAAAATGCACAACCATACATTTTGTGACACTATATTCCATCTGCCATTTCTTTGCCCATTCTTCTAATCTGTCTAAGTCCTTCCGTAGCCTCCCTGTTTCCTCAAAACTACCTGCTTCTTCACCTATCTTCATATCACCTACAAACTTTGCAACAAAGTCATCAATTCCATCATCCACATCATTGACATATAAAGTAAAAGGAATCACTAGTCCAGTGAACAGCACTAGACACTGGCAACCAACCAGAAAAGACTCCCTTTATTTCCACTGGTTGCTTCCTGCCAGTCAGCTACTGCTCTATCCACATTAGAATCTTCCCTGTAATACGGGCTTGTACCTTGTTAAGCAGCCTCTTGTGTGGCACCTTGTCAAAGGCCTTCTGAAAATACAAGTACACATCAATCGATTCTCCTTTGTCTATACTGCTTGTTATTTCTTCAAAGAATTCCAACAGATTTGTCAGACAAGATTTTCCCTTGAGGAAACCAAACTTGACTACAACTCATTTTATCATGTGCTTCCTAGTACCCTGAAGCCACATCTTTAACAATCAACTCCAACATCTTCTTAACCATTGAGGTCAGACTAACTGGCCTATAGTTTCCTATCTACTGCCTCTCTCCTTTCTTGGAGTGACATATGCAAATTTCCATTCTTCCAGAACCATTCCAGAATCTGGGGATATTTGAAAGATCATTAATAATGCCTCCACGATCTCTTCTGCCACCTCTTTAGAACTCTGGGGTGTACACTAGCTGGTCCAGGTGACTTACCTACCTCAGTTCTTCCAGTTTCCCAAGAGCTTTCTCTCTAGTAATGGTAACCACACACTTCATGACTCTGATACCTGGAACTTCCGTCATATTGCTCGTGTCTTCCACAGTGAAGACTGATGCAAAATATTTACTTAGTTCATCCGCCATTTCCCTTTCTCCCCATGGCAAACCATGAAATCAGTATAATTTTCCAGCTTTTCAACTTCCACTCTTGCCCTCACTTTTATATTTTATGCATCTGAAGAAACTTTTGGTATCATCTTTAATATTATTGGCTAGCTTACTTTCATATTCCATCTTTACTTTCTTAATGACTTTTTTAGTTGCCTTCTACTGATATCTAAAAGCATTGCAATTCCCTAACTTCCCATTAATTCTTGCTCTTATATGCCCTCTCTTTGCCTACTATGTTGGCTTTGACTTCCCTTGTTAGCCTCACCTAGAGTATCGTGTACAGTTTTGGGCTCCTCATCTTAGAAGAGATGTGCTGGCATTGGGGAGGGTCCAGAGGAGGTTTACAAGGATGATTCCAGGAATGAAAGGGTTATCATTCGAGGAACGTTTGATGCCTCTGGGTCTGTACTCTCTGGAATTTAGAACAATGAGGGAGGTCTTATTGAAAACTTTCAAATGTTGAAAGATTTAGACAAATTAGACGTGGAAAAAATGTTTCCCATGGTGAGATAGTCCCGTACAAGAGGGTCAACCTCAGGATAGAGGGATGTCCATTCAAAACAATGATGTGGAGAAACTTCTTTAGCCAGAGGGTGGTGAATTTGTGGAATTTGTTGCCACATGCAGTTGTGAAGGCCAGGTCGTTGGGTGTATTTAAGACAGAGATTGATAGGTTCTTGACTGGACATGGCATCAAAGGTTACGGGGAGAAAGCCGGGAACTGGGGGTGGGGAGGGGACAAAAAGATTCAGTAATGATTGAATGGCAGAGCAGACACGATGGGCCAAATGGCTTAATTCTGCTCCAATGTCTTCTGGTCTTACCTTTAAAATATTTTTTCCTCTTTTAAATGTATATATTCTGTGCCTTCCAATTTGCTTCATGAAATTCTAGCCAATGCTGCTCAGCCATCATCTCAGCCAGTGTCCTTTCCCAATCAATTCTGGCCAACTCCTTTCTCATGCCTCTGTAATTCCCTTTATTCCTCTGTAATACTGATACATCTGACTTTAGCTTCTCTTTTTCAAAATTCAGGGTGAATTTGATCATTTTATGATCACTTGCCCATCAGGGATCTCTTCCTTGTCTTTGATTCAGTTGATGGTTTAATAGTTTGATATTTCAAAATGAGTGAATTCCTAGAATCAATCCTAACTTTTGCAGTGACAGAGCAGGTGGAAGCTACCATCACATTAATCATGTTATTTAAGTTTGCAATTATGTTACTCCAAGGATTCTCAAGGTTAAGCTATTGTTCTAGATTGAAACAAAACCTTCAGTCATTATGGTTTATTTATTCACAACAGAATAAAGTTAAAACTGAGACCACTTCACCTCAGTGGTATGAACTCCATGTGCATTTCCCATTGCTTATCTCTTCTGAATATAATGGTGCATGCAATGCTTTTGAACTTGAATGACCTGCAGCTATTTGTGATAATTGAAGTTGTACTGAGAGGTGAAGGGCAAGTTTGGGCCAGCTCAGAATAGCTTATGGTGGGCATCAGTTGGCACCACAACATTATATTTGTTGTTAGCAGGAACAAAATGTGAAGAAATGTGAAATGACAAGTCCCGGACATCACACTCTCTAATGTTACAAAAATTATTGTGGAGGACAGCCCGAAAATGTCCTTTGACCAGTTCCTGTAGTGACTGGCCTCTCTGTTTTTCACTTAGAGTATTCATTGATAGGATGTGACCGTACTGAAAAAGAGAAAAAAAATACAAAATTAACAAATATAATATCCCACTGTAATACTGATACATTTGACTTTATTTGTCACATGTTCATCAAAACAGGGCAAATCATTGTTTGCATCAAATCAACGTTGTGGGCAGCCTGTAATTGTCACCACACATCCGATGCCAACGAAGCAGGCCCACAACTCACTAACCCTAACCTATATGTCTTTGGAATGTGGGAGGAAACTGGATCACCTGGGGAAAAAAAATGTAGTCACAGGGAACCCACACAAATTGCTCACAGATGGCAGTGAGAATTGAAACCCGATCTTAAAGTTGGCGCTGCAAACTGTTAATTGCTACACTATCATGAAACCCCCTTTCCCCCTAAAGAAATCAGGACTGTACTGTTTCCTCCCACATACACACACATGTGCATGTTGGCAGGCTAGTAACTACTGTATATTAGAAACATGGAAAACCTAGAGCACAATACAGGCCCTTTGGCCCATAATGCTGTGTTGAACATGTATTTACTTTAGAAATTACCTAGGATTACCCATAGCCCCCTATTTTTCTAAGCTCCATGTGCCTATCTAGCAGTCTCTTAAAAGACCCCATTGTATCCGCCTCCACCACAGCCACCGGCAGCCCGTTCCACGCACTCACCACTCTCTACGTGAAAAACTTACCCCTGACATCTCCTCTGTACCTGCTTCCAAGCACCTTAAAACTGTGCCCTCTCATGTTAGCCATTTCAGCCCTGGGAAAAAGCCTCTGACTATCCATACGATCAATGCCTCCCATCATCTTATACACCTCTATCAGGTCACCTCTCATCCTTTGTCACTTCAAGGAGAAAAGGCCAAGTTCACTCAACCTGTTCTCATAAGGCATGCTCTCCAATCCAGGCAACATCCTAGTAAATCTCCTCTGCACCCCTTCTATAGTTTCCACATCTTTCCTGTAGTGAGGTGACCAGAACTGAGCACAGTATTTCAAGTGGAGTTTGACCAGGGTCCTATATAGCTTCAACATTACATCTTGGCTCTCATACTTATTCCCATGGTTGATGAAGGCCAATACACCATATGCCTTCTTAACCACATAGTCAACCTACGTAGCAGCTTTGAGTGTAGACAAGTGGTAGAATTTGGCTGTTGAGGAGGGTGTAAATGGAAAAGGAGGGAGATTAAAATGATTAGTGTAAACATGGTGCTTGATGATGAGCACAGGTTTAATGGGATGAGGAGTCTGTTTCAATGCTGTTTCTTCGTGTAACTCCATGTCTTTATACCTCAAGTCCTCACAGACCTCATGTACAAAGACACTTCAGACACATTAGACATTTAGCATCTCAGTGTAATGAGAGAGCTATGGATGATGGTGAACCTAAGTCCAGAGTAAGATCTAGATTTATGTCAGACTTGAAATAAACAAGACAGCACAACCAAAATCCAAAGACAAAATTACAAACAGTAGCACTAGAAATGGAACTCCTACAATTCAACACTGAGTGCGCAGCACAAGGCCTTTAAGTACAGACTTTCCATGAAGGAATGTGGCAGGCAGTAATTGACTGTCTGAGACTTAAAGGGACAACAACAGCTAACCATACTCTGGGAAATTGGAGTTCCGAAACTTAGAGACCAGCCACTGTTCAGTCAAGATCATGACACTCAGGCATTGTGAGTTACCAGCATCACTGGCTATTCACTCTGCTGGTAATCAAGCTTCTATAAAGATTCCACTGAATAACCCAGTATTTTTGTCAATAAACGGGAGATGCAAGAGACTACTGATGCTGAAATCTGGAGCAACACACAAAACACTGGAAGAACGCAGTGAATCAGGAAGCATCTATAGAGAGAAATGGACAGTTATAGAGCCATAGAAAAGTACAGCACATAGCCATTTCAGTCTTGGGAAAAAGCCTCTGACTATCCACACGATCAATGCCTTTCATCATCTTCTACACCTCTGTGGCACATCTAGACTGTGTTGAGCAATTTGAACTGCCTAGTCCCATCTGCCTAGACCTGCGATCGGGACCATCGCCCTCCATACCCCTCCCATCTGTGTACCTATCCAAACTTCTCTTAAATGTTGAAACTGAGCTCGCATGAACCACTTGTGCTGACAGCTCACTCCACACTCTCATGACCCTCTGAAGGAAGATCCCCTCATGTTCCCATTAAACTGTTCACTTTTCACCCTCAACCCATGACTGCTCGTTGTAGGACAATGGACAATGGACTGCTTGCATTTACCCTCTCTATACCCCTCATAGTTGTGTACACTGTATCTTCTAAATTCTCTGTCAACTTCTGCATTCCAAGGAATAATGTTCTAACCTATATCTAGTGTTCCCAGTGTGGCCTCTTGTATATCAGTGAGACTCGTTGTAGATTGAGAGACTACTTCACTGAGCTCCTAATCTCCGTCCACCAGAAAAAGCGGGATCTCCTGGTGGATTCTACTGAAGTACAACTTATCTGCATTAAACTTCATCTGCCATTTTTCAGCCTATTTTTCAGCTGGTCCAGATCCCACCTCAAGCCATGATAGCCTTCCTCACTGTCCACTACACTCCCCCTTGGTGTCAACTGCAAATATGCTGATCCAGTTAGCCACATTATCTTCCAGATTGTTGATATAGATGACAGACAGCAATTGACCCAGCACTGATCCCTGCAGCACTCCACTAGTCACAGGCCTTCAGTCAGAGAGGCAACCACCTACTATCACTCTCTGGCTTCTCCCACAAAGTTAATGTCTAATCTAATTTATGACATCATCTTGAATGCCGAGCAACAGAACCTTCTTGAGCTACCTCTCATGTAGGACCTTGTCAAATGCCTTGCATTTGTCTTCCATGTAGACAACATCCATTGCCTTGCCTTCATCAACTTTCTTGGTGATTCCCTCGAAAGACTCTATACAATTGGTTAGCTATGGCCTACCATGCATGAAGCCATGCTGACTATCCTTAATCAGTCTATGTCTATCCAAATACTCATATATCTGGTCCATTAGAATACCTTCCAATTACCTTCCCAGGACTAATGTCAGGCTTACCATTTTATAATTTTCTGGTTTATTTTTTGAGCTTTTCTTAAGCCGTAAAAAAAATTGGCTATTCTCCAGTCCTCTGGCACCTCACCTGGTCCGAAGGATGATATAAATATCTCTGCTTGGGCCCCAGCAGTTTCTGCACTAGCATCCCTCAGGGTATGTGGGAACTCCTTGTCAGATCCTAAGAACTTATCCAAGTTAGTGTATCTCAGGACAGCAAACACTTCCTCCTCTTTAATCTGTATAGGGTTCATAAAGTTTATGCCACTTTTTTTCATTTTCATACACTTTGTAAATACAGAACAAAAAAAATGCACTTAAGATCTCTCCCATCTCTTTTGTTTCCACACATGGGTTACCATTCTGATTTTCCAGAGGATCATTTTTGTCCCTTGCAATTCTTTTTCTCTTAACGTATCTGTAGAATCCCTTAGAATTCTCCTTCTCTTTGGCTGCTAAAGCAAACTCATGCCTTCTTTTAGTGCTCCTGATTTCTTTCTTAACCCTGTTCTCCTGCATTTCTAACATTCCATAAGCAACTCAGCTGCCTGTCCCTGCTTTGTACCTCCTTTTTGCCTTAACCGCAACCGTAATATCTCTTGAAAACTAAGATTACATGAACCTGTTATCTTTATCTTTTATTCTGACATACAAGCTTTATACTCTCAAAATTTCGCTTTTGAAGGCCTCCCACTTACCAAGTACACCTTTGCCAGAAAACAGCCTGTCCCAATCCACACTTGCCTGATTCTTTCCAAAACCATCAAAATTGGCATCTCTCTAGTTTTGAATGTCATAGACCTATTTTTAGACCAGACCTATTTTTAAGCATATTAACTGAAGCTAATGGCATTGTGATCATTAGACGCAAAGTGTTCACCTACACAAACTTCTGTCATCCACCCTGTCTCATCCCCTAATAGCAGATCAAGTATAGCACACTCTCTCGTTGGGACCTATGTACTGTGTAAGAAAGCTCAGTAAGAACACATTTGACAACTCTATCCTATCTAGTCCTTTTACAGAATGCAAGTTTCAGTCAATATGAGGAAAATTAAAATACTTACTATAACAACCTGCCAAAGGGTCTAGGCCCGAAACATCAACTGTACTCTTTTCCATAGATGCTGCCTGGCCTGCTGAGTTCCTCCAGCATTTTCTATGTCTTACTATCACAACTTTATGTTTCTTGCAACAGTCTGTGACCTTCCAACAAACTTATTTCTCTAAACCCCTTGGGCTGTTGGGTGGTCTGTAATATAGCCCCAGTAATGTGGTCATACCTTTCTTATGACTCAATTCCACCCACAATGCCTCACAAGCTGAGTTATCCAGTCTTTCTCGACTGAGCACTGCTCTGACATTTTCCTTGACTAGTACGCCAGCCTTCTCCTTTAATCCCTCCCACCTTTCACATGAAAATTAGCGGAACCCCAAAATATTTAGCTACCGGTCCTGTCCCTCCTGCAACCAAGTGTCACTAATAGCTACAATATCATAGATCCTGGTGTTGATCCATGCCCTGAGCTCATCTGCCTTTCCTACGGTACTTCTTGTATTGAAACATATACAGCTCAGACAGAAGTCGCACCATGCTCAACCTTTCAGTTCCAGACCTTATCTGAGGTCTTAACAACACCTGTTTCCATAATCTCTCCAATATCTGTTCTGGCACTCTGGTTCCCATCACCCTACAACTCCAGCTTAAAATACCGTCCCTCCCATCCAATGCAGCACCAGCAAGCCTTCGTGCTAGGATAGAAGTCTCCTTCCAGTTCACTGTTTTCATTTGGAACCTTTCAGTTCATATGAAGAGCTTTAACCAGAAACATCAACTGTTAATTTTCTCCATAGATCCTGCCTGACCTGCTGAATTCCTCCAACAGCGTGTGTGTTGCTCCTTTCATTAACAAAAATTACACAATGCTCATTTGGTTATGGAGAATGAGAATAATCTTATGATGGTGAATATTGTGTTTCTTAATTGCTCTTGTGAATCCTACATCCCAAGTCAATTTGCACTACTGGGCATTTTTAGTCGCCACCAATGCCCTGTATAGTGAAGGTCACACTCTGCTTCGGGGGCTTTTAGCAGCTGGTCACACCACATCGGCATCAAGAATAAGAGGACCAGTGAAAGATTTCAGGTAGTGGTGAGGAACACCAAAAGAAACTAGAGCATGAGTTTCCAGTGCTTTCAGTCCAGGAGCAGACTGGCATGTACGGCCAACAGTCGTGGAGACCCGATCGCATTGAGCTATATGTTACATCAACTGGAAAAAGAGACCAGAAGCGTGAGGAAGCCAGGAAGCATACTGGACACCAGCAGGGAGTAAGGGCCGTGGAAGGATGATGAATTAAGACCATAAGACAAGACAAAGGAGCAGAAGTCAGCCGTTCGGCCCATCGAGTCTGCTCCGCCATTTTATCATGAGCTGATCCGTTCTTCCATTTAGTCCCACTCCCCTGCCTTCTCACCATAACCTTTGATGCCCTGGTTACTCAGATACTTATCCATCTCTGCCTTAAATACACCCAGTGACTTGGCCTCCACTGCTGCCCATGGCAACAAATTCCATAGATTCACCACCCTCTGGCTAAAAAAATTCCTTCGCATCTCTGTGCTGAATGGGTGCCCTTCAATCCTTAAGTCATGCCCTTTTGTACTAGATTCCCCCATCATGAGAAATGCCACATCCACTCTGTCCATGCCTTTCAACATCCGAAATGTTTCTATGAGGACCCCCCCCCCCCATTCTTCTAAACTTCAAGGAATGCAGTCCAAGAGCGGACAAATGTTCCTCATATGTTAACCCTCTCATATGATATAATTAAGGATTAAGGAGAAAAAGGAAGTAGGTGCAGTGAAGCCCATGGCCAGATTACTCATGATTCTATTAAATATTGAAAGGTCTACATAGAGTGGATATGGAGAGGATGTTTCCTATAGTAGGACTAGAGGACACAGCGTCAGAATAGATGGCTATCCCTTTAGAACAGAGATGAGGAGGACTTTCTTTAGCCAGAGTGCGGTGAATCTGTGGAATTCATTGCCACAGATGGCTGTGGAAGCCAAATAATTAGGTATCTTTAAAGCAGAGGTTGATAGGTGCTTGATTAGTAAGGGTGACAAAGGTTATGGGGAGAAGGCAGGAGAATGGGGTTGAGAGCGATAATAAATCAACAATAATGGAATCGTGTAGAAGAGTCGATGAGCCAAATAGTTTAATTCTGTACCTGTGTCTCATGGTTTATTGAATGGTGGAGCAAGCGTGACAGGCCAAATGGCCTATTCTAACTCCTACTTACTATATTTCCTATGAAACTTCCCAGGTGTATGTTCCTGCCTAATGTCAGCGTCTGCATAGAATCACAGAGCACTACAGCAGAGAAACATACCCATCTACTCTGCGCTAAACTGTTACCCTGTCTGTCTCCCAGCTAAGTGAAGTAGTTATCCATGCCTGAAATAGAAGATTCTTTCACAGTACATGGGATGTTTCTAAACAGGCAGGAGAAAGACATTTCCCCCCTCCCCCCAATAGAAGCAATATATCACATTTCATACTGTCACCAGCACTGCGATGTACCTATGAATCAACAAGACAACCCAGATATTAAGTGGTCATGAGTTCTTCCCTCACTTCTTGTTGTACTGGTCCACTTCGATTGATTAGAACTCATCAGTTAAAGAATCCCTCATGCACTTACTTAAATGACTTACTTCAGCTTCTCTCTATATTTCCTGATGAATGTTATCTCATTTAAAGAATTCTGCCTATTGCAGAAGATGCCCAATTCTGGGACGGCCTCCATTCATCAGACATAACAGGTGGTCAAGTGTTTGAATGCTTTGGACTATTGTTCAACAATGGTGATGACTATTTACTGTTGAATTTAAAGTAGAAAACGGTCATCACAATAGATTAGTCAAACTGACATGCAGTGGCCAGTAGAGACACAGCACAGAGTAGGCCCTGCTGGCCCATCGAGCCATGCCGCTCCAGTATCTCCTGATTCAACGCTAGCTTAATCACGGATAATTTACCATGACCAATTAACCTATCAACCAGTACGTCTTTGGATTGTGGGAGGAAACCAGAGCACCTGGAAGAAAGCCATGCATTCCATGGGGAGGACATACAAACACGTTACAGATGACATTGGAATTGAACTCTGAACTCTGATCCACAGAGCTGTAATAGAGGTGTGCTAACCACTACACCACCATGACATCGATGAGAAATCCCACTCAGAATAACAGATATAGGTTTAACACTTTGCAACCTCCATATCTCACCCACGCATTGGTGTCAGACACCTGACGAGAAATTTCTGTTCTTAATACATAATTGACTCCCAAAGAGTTGTAGGAATCATCTGTAATGGGGGAAATGTGAAACTGCTGTCACTAGAATCTGGAGAAAAACATAAAGTGCTGGAAGAACTGAACTTGTCAAGCAACATCTGTGGAGGGAAAAGAGATGTGTGAATGTTTTGTGTAGCGACCTCGCATTAGGGTTGGTGGGGGTATGATGTGAGGAGAGAAAAGGAGATCACTATCTAAAAATGCAAGGGTGGATGAGACATGAGCTGGTTGTGACCCTCCAGCAATGAGTCTAATTAAAGGATCTCGATCCAAAATGTTGACTGCCCATTTTCCTCCATAGCTTGATTGGCTGAGATGCCCGAGCATCTTATTTTCTTGATCCAGATTCCAGCATTTGCAGTCTCTTGTGTCTCTGAGTAGTTTTTAATGATCTGTAACTGAAGTTCAAGTTAAAATTCAAGTTTATTATCATGGGCATTCATACCCAGGGTATAGATGCCTTGGAAATTAGCTTCTTGCAGCAGCAGCAGCATGCTGCAAACTTGACAAACATAATACAAGCTTAAAGTAACCTAACTTTCACAACCATATAAATGGAATAGAAATAAACATTTTAGCAACACACACAAGATGCTGGAGGAATTCAGCGGGCCAGGCAGCCTCTAAGAAAAGTGTACAATCGACATTTTGGGCTTAAACCCTTCAGCAGGATTCAATGGGCTGGGTTTTGGCCCGAAATATCGACGATACTCTTCTTCCTAGATGCTGCCTGGCCTGCTGAGTTCCTCCAGCATTTTGTGTGTGTTGCTCAGATTTCCAGAATATGCAGATTTTCTCTTGATTGTGATAACATTTTTAGTGCAAGTTGAGGGACAGAGAAAGGAAATATTGTCTGAGGAAGGGTCAGTGTTTTCCAAGTCAGTTCAAGAACCTGACGACAGTGGTATACCTTGTGAGGGCAAAAAATTTCTTTCCCTGTGTACCATCACTTGAGGGCTCTCCCTCCGGTAGCCGTGTCTTAGTCAGGCTCTACTATTGATGGCTCTGGCAGGCCTTTGTCCCTTCCCTGCCCCTTGACACATAGGACTTGCACCTTAACCTCAGCCTCATCTTTGATGTCCCTTTCAGAAAATCCAGGAGCTCTCTCATATCTTACTCCTAAGTCAGCCACAACAGACATCCTTCTCTGATCATTGGAAGCTTTGTAGAATTCAATATGGTTCTGTCAGGAAATGCTCAGATCAGATTCATTTATTTATTATCTGTACTTTAAAAACATACAGTGAATTTTGTCAGTTTGGTTGGCAACCAACAGACTTAATGATGTGGAGGCACAGTTATGTTGTTGAGTGGGATGGTAGAGTAGTCATTAACGTCATTCATTTCCCGCCACTGTCTGTAAGGCATTGGTGTGTTCTCCCCATGTCCACATGGGTTTCTTCTAGGTGCTCTGGTTTCCTCCCACGTTCCAAAGACGTACACTGTTAGAAGATAAATTGTTCACAAGGTTGTGCTTGGGTGGAATGGCCTATTACCATACCCCCAGCACATAATTTTTATTTTTTATTTAGAGGTACCATGCTGTATCTTGTGTTACGTACCCTGTAACTGGGTTGCCAAACCAGCAGAAATGGATCACTCAGTTGGAGTCTGGAGTACTAGAACTAAGAAAGTTTTATTAAAGAAATAAGCAACACAGTAATCGAAAGGATAATAAATGCAACAGTTCAGCAATGATAACCACTCATGTGCACAGAATTAAGATAACAGCATCAATCAAGCTCTATCGTTGTCTAGGGGTAAATGATCAAATTTCAAAATGACTCAAAGTTCAGTCCAGTTAGTAGTTCAGTTCGCAGTAATCATTGCCATGGCGATGGACAACGTGCGGGAAGAGAGACAGAGAGAACAGGAACAACTGATCATTCAGAACACTGCTTCACTCACAGACCAGCGAGATGGCTCACAAGCAACTTTTGGGCGGGTCCTTGGTGATGTCACCTGAGGTCACCGACTGTGACCCCTCCTCCAGATGCGGTCGATCCTCTGCAGTGAACCCGGCACCCAGGCAAGGGCGGACACACACCGGGTTCCCGCTGATCGTACCTTTCCACCCTGGTCGTTGTCTGGTACTTCTCACCCACTCGTGAGAAGCGTACCGCTTCCAGGGTCTCGTTACCTCGGGTGGCATGTGTCCCTGTCTTAGCGAACCTGTCCCTTTTTATCCCCCTGCTGGGGTATCGCCTGTCCATCACTTCAAACAGTTCAGGGTTCAAAGGGGGGAGCCGCTCCAGACAGCTCTCTCTCCCACATCCCTTCATTACACATCTCCAGACGCTGCTCCATTGTTCCTTATCTCTCCTTCCCCTGAGGGCAGGTGGCAGACCAACTGCTGATGCCACTGATGCTAGCCCAGGCCAGCAAACATCTTAATTTTATGTGTATTCTCGTAACACTTGAAATAAAAATTTTAAAAATGATGTGCTGGCTGCAGCCCCCAAATCTTGCCTGACAAATCTATTGGAATTCTTTGAAGAAATAACAAGCCAGATAGACAAAGGGGAATCAGTGGATGTTGTGTGCTTGGATTCTCAGAAGGCCTTTCACAAGGTGGCACACATGAGGCTGCTTAGCGAGCAACAAGATTCTAGCATGGATAAAGCAGTGTCTGCTAGGCAGGAGGCAAACAGTGGAAATAAAGGCAGCCCTTTGTGGTTGGCTGCCAGCGACTAGTGATGTTCCATAGGAGTCTATGTTGGGATCTATTCTTTTTATGTTGTATGTCAATGATCTGGATGATAGAATTGATGGCTTTATAGCAAAGTTTGCAGTTGATATGAAGGTAGGTGGAGGGGCAGATAGCTTTGAGGAAGTAGAGAGGCTACAGAAGGACTTAGGCAGATAAGGAGAATGAGCAAAGAAATGGAATACAGTGTAAGGAAGAGTATGGTCATGCACTTTGGTAGAAGAAATGAAAGAGTTGACTGTTTTCTAAATGTCGAGAAAATACAAAAATCTGAAGTGCAAAGGGATTCGGGAGTCCTTTTGCAGGATTCCCTAAGGGTTATTTTCAGGTTGAATTTGCAGTGAGGAAGGCTAATGCGATGTTAGCATTCATTTCAAGAGGACTAGAATATAAAATCAAGGATGTAATGTTAATACTTTATAAATCACAGATGAGGCCTCACTTTGAGTATTGTGAGCAGTTTTGGGCTCCTTAGTTTAGAAAGGATGTGATGAAATTGGAGAGGGCTCATAGGAGGTTCACAAAAATGTTACCAGGATTGAATGGCTTATCATATGAAGAGCGTTTCATGTCTCTGGGCCTGTATTCACTATACTTTAGAAGAATGAGGGTTGGCCTGATTGAAACCTTTCGAATGGCAAAAGGCCTTGATAGAGTGATTGTGAAGAGGATGTTTCCCATGACGGGAGATTCTAAGACCAGAGAACACAGCCTCAAAATAGAAGGGCATCCTTTTAGAATGGAGATGAAGTTATTTCTTTTGCCTGAGAGTAGTGAATCTGTGGAATTCGTTGCCACATGCAAAGGTTGATAGGTTCTTGATTGGTCAGGGCATGAAGGGATACAGGGGGAAGGCAGGAGATTGGGACTGAGAGGAAAAATTGACCAGCCATGATGAAATGATGGCAACACTAAACATGAAGTGTTTCAACACATTTGAATTGGTGCAATCTTATTTCTAGGCATTAAAGTATCACTAGACAGCATGTTAGACAACACCACAATCTCCCTGGATAAATTGAGAGGGACCAACTCGCTTTCCTCACATGTAATTTTTCTGTATTCTGTTTTGGACTTGGGTAGAAAAGGGTAAATAGAAACATTTTTAAAATAGCAATTAAATTTGAATGAATGAAGCAAGGATCAGTTAGAAGTGGTACATTAAGTTGGTCATTGTATTTTTTTCCCTGATAATCTGTTACTACTCTGGGGCAATGATTCAGTCTCTCATAGACATGATCAAATGTTTGTCACAAAACATTTTTATTTAATCATCAGCTATTTGCAGGGAAAAAATACTGTTTTCAATTAAACAGGAAATTATTTGAGTTCTCCCTGTAATGCATGCTCTGAATGTTGATGTGCAGCTGCAGATTAACTGTGCTGTGAGAGGAATAACAAACAGAGATAAAGTGTCTGTATGTGGAATTTCGGAGTAGCAAGGTCTCAATGCACTGAAGTATTTGGGAACTTTCTAAATTCACTATTCATGTCCAGGTCCCCAGGTCAGGCTGTTGCAATGGAATAGGGAGAACCCAAACGCAGGATACAGACACGGAGGAAGAGTAATCTAAAGTGTTTATTAACGGTTACGGGGAAGGCCGGGGATCGAACCCGGGTTGCTACGGTGGGAATGTGGCGTTTAACCACCAAGCCAACAGAGAATGTAGGTGGGTGGCGGAACGAGGCAGAGCAGGGTGCGAGCGTGGCTGGAGGAGAACAGCAGGCGGAAGGCTGAACAGGAAGACAGATGGCATGGAATGCTCCTATTAACACGGAGAGACAGAGTTAACACAGGCAAACAGCACGGAAACAGAATTTGGAATACACAACACTAAGCGGTCAAGAGACAGAATTAACACAGGCAAACAGCGCGAAACCAAACTTAGAATACACAACTCTAAGCGGTCGAGAGATAGAATTAACACAGGCAAACAGTGTGGGTGGACAGAGGAGCAAGAGGCAGGCCAAAATTTTCGTGACACAGGGCGTTGCTGGAGTTGAACGGCAAACAGGAGACAGGTGGCAGGCAACACTTATCTTGACATGGAGCGTTACATGGAAGAGCAAACGACAGACAATACTTTTCGTGACACAGGGCATTGCTGGAGCTGAATCGCAAACAGGAGACAGGCGGCAGGCAATATTAATCTTGACATGGAGCATTACATGGAAAGGCAAATGGGAGACAATACTTTTCTTGACGCACAGCATTGCTGGAGCTGAATTGCAAACAGGAGACAGGCAGCAGGCAAAATTTATCTTGACACGGAGCGTAGAAAAGCAAGCAGCAGACAATACTGTTCTTAACACGGAGAGACAGAGTTACAGAGGTAAACCGCAGTACTGAAGTTAAACTCAGAATACACTATTCTAAGCATCTGGGAACGTGAATTACCTCACTGGCTGAAGCAACGGTCTGGCAACGAGTGGATGCAAAGCCGGGGTTTTTATGCATCAGGTTTAGAAGAGAATCAGGTGTCGCAATAAAGGAGCCCTGGAGAACACGGGGAAAAGGGAATTAGGATTATAAGAGGAATTAACAGTCGGGACCGTGACACAGGCATTTCCGCAGCCTCACTACTGGTAAATTCTTGACACTGCTTTAGGACATAGAAACTAGGCATACTTATGCAGTAAGACTGCTTCCATGGAGATCTTCCCTGGGATGATGCTGTTACTATGCTATAGCTATCAGGTTCCTGAACCAGTATGAATAACTTGAACACAACCTATGGACTCACTTTCAAAACTCTACAACTTATGATTTCAGTATTTATCTATCTATCTACCTATTTAGTTGTTAATTATTAATTAATTAATTATCTTTATTTTTGTATTTACAGTCTGTCTTATTTTGTACAATGGTTGTTTGTCAGTCATTGTGTATAGTCTTTCATTGATTCTGTTGTATTTCTTTGTTCTACTGTGAACGTCTGTTAGAAAATGAATCTCAAGAAAGTATATGGTGATATATGCATATTTTGATAATAAGTTTGCTTTGTAATTTGAACTTCAACAGCACTGAAAGTTGTTCAGATCAGAACAGATCTTCCACTGTTTCTGATGAATGTGTGAAAGGTGCATGACTTGCAAACACAATGAACTACCAGTGGCCTAATCCCCCAAAAGAAGCAAGAGACAATTCCTCTACCAGCTTCAATTCCTCTCTGGCACATTTAGGATTCTGCACAATACATAGAAGATAGAATATATCTGCTGGAAACCTTTAATGGATCGTGGAATGACAATGGTATGAGATACAGTATACCTGCCTTTTGTGCCATGCGCGAAGTTCCTTGTGCACCACCTACTGGCCATAAAGTTGACTGAAATATGCCACTGCTATTTTGTGTCCTGAACTTTCCTGCATCCCCAGTGAGGACACCTCAAAAAGGCACAAGTGCCTCATTAAACCTTTGACAAACAAAGCTCTAAGTGTCCCAGGTTAGAAATACCAACATGAGATGGATACTACTTTCTCCCTACATGGTGCAGTCTGGGAAGCAGAAAATCCCTACATCTTGAAGATTAATTTTGAAGATTAATAAGTGACCTGGGAAAACAAATCTCTTCACAACTGTCTTTATTGTGATATGTGGAAAATATTACCCAAAGCTGAACAACAGAACCGTTAGCTTGTAATATCATTGTTTCTGGCTTAATTAAACCTCACCATGAAATTTGTCTTTTATATTAAAAATAGTTCTAAATATAAATAGATCTAAATAAAAATATATTAAGAAACAGACATTAACAATACCAGAAAATGCTCAAAATATACAAGAGGTCAGCATCCATGGAAGAAAATATAGTTAATATTTCAGGTCAATGAAACTTCAACTTAAAACAATAAAACTATTTCTATCTCCATGGGAACTGTATCACCTATTGTGGATCTTAAAAGACCCTGGCCCAAAACATTAATCCTTTATTATTTCCATTGATGTTGCATGATCTGCTGAGTTTCTTCAGCATTCTGTGTTTGTATCTACAGAATGTATGTTTTCTGAAGGTATTTTGTTTTTTAACAATAATGTCAGGCGTTTTTGAAATGGGAGCTCCCTTAAATTTGAGCTGGCAAAATAAACGTTTTTGTTTTCAGCTTAAAATCTCCTTTCTTAATCTGTCAAATATATTCTGTGTCATTATTTTGCAGAGTATTAACACATGTGGTGCTCACTAGTGAAAATTTAATGGGCAATTTGATCCAATTGAGTTAGGAACCGTCATTAAATTCCAGTTTGATGAGCAGTTACATCTGTTATAGATACTCACCAACCCAGAGAGAGACAGTGAGAAAGAGTGGGTGTTGGTGCAGATTGTGAAGGGCCTGTGATTAAATGGTAAGGAGGAGGTAGAGAGGTTTCAAGGAAGAATACAGCACACAGAATGTAAAGATGCATTTATAAACTTTTCAGGTCCAAAGCCCTTTCTCCAAAGAGAAGTAGCTTTTAAAGCGCAGGCACTGCTATAATGATTAAGATGATAAAGATTAGCTTTATTTGTCACCTAGGCATCGAAACATACTAGAAAATACTTCATTTTGCCTCAACAACCAACACTGTCTGAGGATATGCTGGGGGGCAGCCCACAGTGTCGCCGTGTTTCCAGCACCAACATAGCATGCCCACAACTCACTAACCCTAACCCTAAAATAATAATAAAGGCATCCGTTAGTCTTGCAAGACCATGAATCTGTGCCTGGAAAGTCTTCACTCTCCAGGGCACAGGCCTGGGCAAGATTGTGTGGAAGACCGGCAGTTGCCCATGCTGCAAGCCTCTCCTCCCCACGACACCAATGTTATCCAAGGGAAGGGCAAGGGCCGAAACAGCTTGGTACCAGTGTCGTTGCAGAGCACTGTAAGTTAAGTGCCTTGCTCAAGGACACAACATGCTGCTTCGGCTGGGGCTCAAACTCACGACTTTCAGGTCACCAGTCGAATGCCCTAACCACTCGGCCACGTGCCCACCCTAACCCTAACCCACACATATTTGGAATGTGGAAGGAAACTGGAGCACCCAGAGTAAACCCACATGGTCATGGGGAGAACCTACAAACTGCTCACAGACAGCGGTGGGAATTGACCCCCAATCACTGATCACTGGCTATTGCTATTGTCGCTGTTTTTTACTGCGTGGAAGGGGTTGGGAGATTCTGGGGTCTGCGAGTTTGTTTCTTTTTTGTTTTGCATGTATTTCATGGCTATCTGGAGAAGGGAAATATCAGAGTTGTATTGTACATGCATACTTTGACCATAAAATGATCCTTTAACCTTTGGCATTGCAGAGTGTTGCACTAACCACTATGTTGCTATGCCTCTTTGCAAATGTGCTGATTAACAACACAGCCATGTCACCAGTAAAAGCAGTGCAATGTTTTCCTTCCTTCAAGAATGTCGAGGAAATAATCAAGATCTCAAATTTCCTTTCATGAGGATAATTAGAGAAGCAGATTTTTTTTTTTGAAAATTCGATACCTCTGTGGTCACTATTTCTGTTAACAGCTCAATTCAAATTACCTTTATTTAATCCATAGCCTATCGATTCTTTAAGTCCCATGACAAGGTATGTATTTATGACAATCCAAGAGAGTGAATCTTGATGAAGGTTCTCGACCCAAAACATCGAATGTTTATTCCCCTCCTTTGATTCTTCCTGACTTGCTGAGTTCCTCAAGCATTCTGAGTGTGTTGCTCAAAATTTACAGCACTTGCAGAATCTCTTGTGCTTTAGAATTTATGTTTCCAGATTATTCATCCATGTATATGGATTATTAGTCCAGCAATAAAATCAGTTTGCCCCTCTGTAATGACAGGGTGATCTGTTTTTGAACAATGGTTGGAAGGGTTAAAGTTCTTTGTTGTTCAGTCGTTAGGTCGAGTCCAACTTTTTGTGACCTCATGGATGCCTGCACACCAAGCCTTCATGTTGGAAACTGCCTCACTTAGATCCCCCAAGTTATACACATTGTCTGAATAATATTATCTATCTATCAGAGCCTCTGTCATCCTCTACTTTTAGCTTCTGTTTTACCTAACATGAGACTCTTCCCCAAGGAATCCTGTCTTCTCATGATGTGGCCAAAATATTTGAGCTTTTGTCTCATAATCAAGCCTCTGGCTGTCTGGCTGTATTTCTTCAAGTATTGACTTGTTGCATCTTCTTGCTGTCCAGCAAACTCTTAACACTTTCCTCCAGTATCCAAGTTTAAAGGCATCGATTCTTTTGTATTCAGCCTTACTAATAGTCCAGCTGTCACAGCCATACATCACAACTGGAAATACTTTATGCTTTATTGTCGCCAAACAATTGATACTAGAATGTACAATCATCACAGCAATATTTGATTCTGCGCTTCCCGCTCCCCGGATTACAAATCGATAGTAAATATTAAAAATTTAAATTATAAATCATAAATAGAAAATAGAAAAATGGAAAGTAAGGTAGTGTAAAAAAACGGAGGGGCAGGTCCGGATAATTGGAGGGTCCAGATACCATAGACTTGACTATACAGATCTTCGTAGACAATGTTATGTCTCTGCTCTTCAGTATTTTATGCAAATTTACCATTGTTGCACTCCCCAGAAGTACGCACCATTTAATTTTGTGGCTGCAGTTACTATCTATAGAAATCTTTGAACCGAGGAAGAGAAAATTCATCATTGCTTCCACTTCCTTTCCATTGATTACCACCGAGTTAATAGGGCCGCAGCCGTCCAACAAAAGGATCAGGACATTAAAAGCCAGAACAAATAGACTGAGGAACAGCTTCTGTCCCAAAGCTGTGGCCTCCATCACACCACTCCCACAGAACAATGACTGAAACTGTGAGCACACACATACACACACAGGGACTCAAATTCTTGCACTAACGGCACTTTGTGCATTACTGGGATATTCTGGTGCTGCTGCGACTTATTTTCTGCTACTTATCTATGTAATACTGTTTTTCTATTACTGTCTTGATTTTATCTACCACTTTATTTAATTGCCTGAGAGGAAGCCAAACAGAGTTTCATTGTACCTATGCATAATGACAATAAAGATCATTCAATTCAATTCAATTCATAACAGCAGCAATAGGGCCACTGACAGAAGAGTTGTTGGGTACTTTCAACTGCATTAGTTAACTCTGTTTACGATTTAATGCATAAGGCTATTTCTTGGTTCAGAAACTGCACCAATTTAAGAACAGACAGGGACCTAGCAGTTCCTTGTCTAATCTTAGTCCTACAAGTATCAAATATTAAAGCTCAATAAGAATACTCTGCTCCAAACAATCACTCATATTGACATCTTGCAATCCACCTTATATGTGAGTCTGTTTAACAGGTGGGGTGGGAGGACGTTAGATGCCAGATATCGGCATGAAAATAAGGTTTTAGCTTGCTACTTCAATATGTTTTCTGTGAGTTAGGATGATAAATACTCTCTCTAAACCTCACACCTACTTTCATGGGTTCAGAATTCCACTTCATGAAATACTCATATTTCTCTAGGATCATTGTCGTTCTAAGGGGTAATTAGTGAGTGCATTCTGATCTTTTTCTGTTGGCAAAGGATGCTGAGAATCCTTTTAAAAGTTTAAGATCAAAATATTTTTTATCTCCAATAAAGAATATCTACCTAATATTAAAATCTAAACACATAACTTATTTTCATGATATTGTTAATATGAATTGGAATATGTTCAAATTTCATGTGTCATGCCAATCAGGAGCAATTCCATTAATCCTATTCCCATATTTCAGATAAAAATATGATCCTCAACTGAAATATTAACTATGTTTCTTTCTCCACAGATGCTGCCTAACCTATTGAGTGTATCCAATATTTCTATTTTTATTTCAGATTTCCAGCCCCTGTCTTCAGTTCCATTTCCACCTTATTTCTCTATAACAACTTTCTCTAATATGCCCATCAATTCTTCAAACTGAGCCAATATGTGTTACTGTAATAATAGTTCAAATTCTCTTAAGGTGCTGAATCACTATTTTCTGTTACCTAGTCACTCCCCATCCTTCAGAATCAGAATCAGATCTATCACCCAGGACAAGTTCTCTTCTAGCTGCTGCTATCTGGAAGAAGGGCCTTAGGACTTACGCCACCGGATTCAGGAACAGTTATTACCCCTCAGCCGCCAGGCTCTTGACCCAAAGGGGATAACTCCACCCAACTTCACTTGCCACGTCATTGAAATGTTCAATCAACCAATGGACTCACTTTTAAGGACTCTTCATCTCGTGTTCTCAGTATTTATTGCTTATTTATTTATGATTATTATTTCTTTCTTTTTGTATTTGCACAGTTTGTTGCCTTCTACACTCTGGTTGTACACCCAAGTTGGGCTGTCTTTCATTGATTCTGTTATAGTTATAATTCCATGGATTTATTGCGTATACCCACAAGAAAATGAACCTCAGGGTTGTATATGGTGACATATACATATTTTGATAACCCTTTCTGAATTATTTTCAAAACTTTCAAAGCCCTCAATTCGTTGTTTAAGTTAGATGTTGCTTATTATTAATTTTTATTACATGAGAAGGTATTTTACCTTTTTTTTCTCCTTAATAAACAGTTTCGGTCTTGGTAGGGGTTAAACTCTTTTTTTGTAATAAATCAGAATATTTCAATATAACTTTGACTAACCTACATGAATATGGGGTTTAAACGCAAACAACAGGAATTCTGCAGATGCTGGAAATTCAAGCAACACACATCAAAGTTGCTGTTTTCACCAGCAACTTTGATGAATATGGGGTTGTTTTGTTTTGACCTTTATATATACTTCCTTGTACCTATGTAGAAGCTAATAAAAATATTAAGAGTATTTTGATAGCAAACTTTATCACTGATTCAAATGTCAATTAGGTTTATTTTTTTGTGACAGCAGTACAGTGCAAAGACATAAACTTGTTTTAAATTATAATAAATAAATTGTGCAAATGAGAGGCATAATGAGGTAGCATTCATGGATTCATAAGCCATTCAGAAATTGGGTGGTGTTTCTGAATCATTGAATGTGGTCTTCAGGCTCCTGTAGCTCCTCTCTGATGGTGGTTATAAGAAGATGGCATACCCTGGATTGTGAAGGTCCTTAGTGATGGTTGCCACCTCCTTAGACACTACCTCTTGAAGAAGTTCTCGATGATAAGGAGAATTTTGCCTGTGATTGAGCTGGCTGAGTTTATAATCCTCTGCAGCCTCTCGTGATCTTGCGCAATGGAGTCTTTATTCCAGGCAATGATACAGCCAGTCAGAATGCACTCAACTACACATCTCTTGAAATTTTTTAATATCCCAATGTATTATCCCAAAATCCCAAGCATTTTTTGTAGAATAACATGTGATCAAGTATGCTCGGGATATCCAAAAACACCGTATCTACTGGTTCTTAGTTATCCCAGGATTTCATCCCTTTAGAATCATAGTCATAGAAGAGTAGAGCACAGAAACATGCCCTTCAGCTCATCTAGTCAACGCTGAAACCATTTAACCTTCCTACTCCCATCAACCTGCTCCAGGACCGTAGCCCTCCATATTCATACCATCTATGCACCTATCCAAACTTTGCCTAAACATTGAAATTGAGTACGTATGCACTACTTGTGCTGGCAGCTCATTCCACACTCATTCAGAACCCTCTGAGCAAAGAAGTTTCCCCTTGTGTTTTCCTTGATCTTTTCGCATTTCATTCTTAACCCGACCTCAGAGGAAAAAGCCTGCTTGCATTTACCCAAACTGTGCACTTCATAATTTTGTATGCCTCTGTCAAATCTCCTCTCAATCTTCTACATTCTCAGGAATAAAATTCTAACCCGTTCAATCTTTCCTTATGACTCAGGTCTCTGTACTGTTTCAACCTTATTTACATCTTTCCTGTACGTAGGTGCACACAATACAACTTCAGCAGAGAGCAGATTTGGGCCGTTTATCTGAGAAAACAATTGTTGAAACTGGAGAAGGTTCAAAAGGTTCCACGAGTGAAAAGCAAGTCATATGAAAAGCTTTTGATGGCATTGGGCCTGTATTCACTGGAATTCAGAAGAATGATGGGTGAACTACTTAAAATCTAATAAATAGCGAAAGGGATTGATAGAGTGTATGCAGAGAGAATGTTTCCTACGGAGGGAGAGTCTAGGACCGGAGCGCACAGTCTCAGAATAGAGAGGCTTTTTTTTAGAATAGAGCTGAGGAGGAATTTCTTTAGCCAGAGAGTGGTGAATCTGTGCAATTCTTTGCAACAGGCAGCTGTGGAGGCCAAGTCTTTATGTGTATTTAAGGCAAAAGTTGATACATTCTTGATTGGTCAGGGCATGAAGGGATACAGAGAGAAAGAAGAAGATTGGGTCTGAGAGGAAAATTGGATCAGCCATGATGAAATGGCAGAGCATACTTGATGATCCGAATGACCTAATTCTGTTCCTGCATCATCTGGTCTTTTGGTCTTAACATAACTTCCCATCTCCTGTACTCAATGCCTTGATTCATAAAGACAAATGAGCTAAAAGTTTTCTTTACAAACCTATGAAGCCACATTTTACTAATTATGGACCTATTTCCCTGATCCCTTTGTTCTCAAAGAACTTTAGCTAATTAATCGAATGCATTTTTCCTTTCATAAAACCTTGACGACTCTGCTTGATTTTCTCATGATTTCCTAAATACTGTATCCTCTGATACCTCTTTAATAATAGATTCCAACAGGTATAAGGCTGTGTGGCCCATGGTTTCACTCTCCATCCTTTCTGGAATAGTGGTCACCTACAGTTTCCAATTATCTAGGATCTCCTCAGAACTCAAGGAAGTTTGGTAGATTAAAGACAATACAGTGCATCCACTTTCTCTGTAGCCACTTCCTAGGATGTAGGTCATCAAGTCAGGGGAATTTGTTTCGCCTCATTTGTTGGCCTGGTTTTTTAAATTTTTTTTTTACTGAGATTTTAGCATGGAATACTCAGAAGACTGAACTAAAATAATTTATAACGTCTTTCATTTCTCTATTTTTCATTCTAATTCCCCGTTCTCATCCTCTTGGGGACCAACATTTACTTTAAGAAATCTTATTTTCCTACATAATCTCATATTGTCCATGTTTATATTGTAAGCTAATTTTCTCTCATTCTCCGGCATTTTCCCTTTTATAACCATTTAATCATTCTTTGCTGATTTCTAAATATTCCCCAATCCTCTATATACCACTAATCTTACCAATTTTCCTCGACTTTTATTTTAATTTGATTTCTAAAACCTCTCAATTAGCTATAGGTGGTACATCCTTCTCATAGACTTTTTTTATTTACTGGAATATATTTTTTGACATTTGTGAAACCTTTTTAGATGTACGCCATGGTTGATTTTATTTAGAGCTGCAGCACCATAACAGCACCTGAACTGGAGGGGGACTAATGTCTTAATGGGAAGCTTTGTAAATGCAGCATGGTGGTGTTTAAACTAGAGTTGCAGGGGGATGGGAACCAGAGTGCTAGAACAGCTAGTGGAGAGGTTATGGAGGCAGATGTTGGCTAATCCTCAGACAAAGTTAGGAATCAAAGGTTGAGCATGGTGCGACAAAATCAGAAAGGGTGAATACAGGACTGAAGGCATTGAAGCTGAATGCGTGTAGTATACGGAATAAAGATGAACTTGCAGCACAGTTACAGCTTGGTAGGTATGATTTTAGGCATCACAAAATCATGGCTGAAAGGTTATAGCTGGGAGCTTAATGTCCAAGGATTTATATTGTATTGAAAGGATCAATAGGAAAGCAGAGGGAGTGGCATTGCTCTTCTGGTAAAATTGAAATCAAAATATCAGAAAGAGCTGACATATGGTTAGAAGGCATTGAATCATTGTGGATAGAGTTAAGGAGCTGCAAGGGTAAAAAGGAGCAAAAAGACCCTGATGTGAGTTGTATGCAGACTCCCAAACAGTAGTAAGGATTTGCCTACAAATTACAATAGGAGATAGAAAATGCATGCCAAAAGGACAATGTTACAATAGTCATGGGGGACTTCAATATGCAGGTAAATTGGGAAAAGCAGGTTGGTGCTGAATTACAGGAGGGGGAATTTCTAGAGTGCTGACGAGATGGCTTTTTTAAGCAGCTCATGGTTGAGCCCACTCGAGGATCAGAAATTCTGGACTGGGTGTTGTGCGATGCACCAGATCTGATCAGCGAGCTTAAGGTAAAAGAACCCTTAGGGGCCAGTGATCATAATATGGTCAAATTCACCCTGAAATCTGAGAAGGAGTAGCTAAAATCAGATGCATCAGTATTACAATGGAGTAAAGGAATTATCGAGGCAGGAGAGAGGAGCTGGCCAGAACTGATTGGAAAAGAGCACTGGCAGGGATGATGGCAGAGCAGCAAAGGCTGGAATTTCTGGAAGCAATTCGAAAGGCACAGGATATATACATCTCAAAGAGGAATAAGTATCCTAAAGGGAAGATGAGACAACCATGGCTGACAAGAAAAGTCAAAGCCAACGTAAAAGCCAAAAAGAAGACATATAATAGAACAAAGATTCAAGGGAAGTTAGAAGAAGCTTTTAAAAACCAACAGAAGACAACTAAAGCAATCATTATAAAAGTAAAGATGGAATATGAAAGTAAATTAGCTAATAATATTAAAGAGAATACCAAAAGTTTCTTCAGATACGTAAGTGTAAAAGAGAGGCAAGAGTGGATATTAGACCACTGGTAAACAATTCTGGAGAAGTAGTAGTGGAGGACAACAAAATAGTGGATGAACTGAATAAGTATTTTGCATTAGTCTTCACTGTAGAAGGCACTTGCAGTATGTTATAAGTTTCAAGTGGCAGGGGGCATGAAGTGTATGAAGCTGCCATAAACAGAGAGAAGATTCTTGGGAAACTGAAAGGTCTGAGCATAGATAGGTCACCTGTATCAGATGGTGTACACCCCAGAGTTCTGAAAGAGGTGGTTGAAGAGCTTGTGGAGGGATTAGTAATGATCTTTCAAGAATCTCTAAATAATGGAATGGTTCCAGAAGACTGGAAAATTGCAAATGTCACTCCACTCTTCAAGAAGAGAGAGATGCAGAAGAAAGGAAACTATAGGCCAGTTGGCCTGACCTTGGTGGTTGAGAAGATGTTGGAGTCGATTATTAAGGATGAGTTCTCAGGGTACTTGGTGGCACGTGATAAAATAGGCTTTAGTCAGCATAGTTTCCTCAAGGTACATGGTGCTTAGTAAAATAGGGAGCTATAGGTAAGCCTAGTAATCTCTAAGGTAGGGACATGTTCGGCACAACTTTGTGGGCCAAAGGGCCTGTATTGTGCTGTAGGTTTTCTATGCTTCTAAGTATCAAGCAGGATAGACAAAGAAGAATCGGTTGATGTTGTGTACTTAGATTTCCAGAAGGCCTTTGACAAGTTGCCACAAGCTACATGCTCATGGTATTACAGGAAAGATTCCAGCATGGATAAAACAGTGGATGATTTGGAGGAAGCTAAGAGTAGGAATAAAAGGCATCTTTTCTGACTGGCTACTGGTGAGTAGTGGTTTTCCACAAGCGTCTGTGTTGGGACAGATTCTTTTTACATTATATGTCAATGATTTGGATAATGGAATTGATGGCTTTGTTGCAAAATTTGTGGACTATATGAAAATAGCTGGAGGGAGAAGTAGTTTTGAGGAAGTAGAGTGGCTACAGATGGACTTAGCCAGGTTGGGAGAATGGACAAAGAAATAGCAGATGGAATACAGTGTTGGGGAGTGTATGGTCATGAACTTTGATAGAAGAAATAAAAGAGTTGACTATTCTCTAAATGGAGAGAAAATACAAAAACTGAGTCATAAAGAGACTTGGGAGTCCTTGTTTAGGATTCCCTAAAGGTTAATTTGCAGGATGAGTCTGTGGTGAGGAAGGCAAATCCAATGTTAACATTAATTTCAAGAGGACTAGAATATTAAAGCAAGAATGTAATGCTGAAACTTTATAAAGTACCGATGAGGCCTCTCTTGGAGTATTGTGAGCAGGTTTGCGCCCCTTACCTTAGAAAGAATGTGCTGAAACTAGAAAAAGTTCAAAGTAGGTTCACAAAAATGATCTCAAAATTGAATGACTTGTCATATGAAGAGCATCTGATGGCTTTGGCACTGTACTCACCAGAATTCTTAAGAATGAGGGGTGACCTCAATGAAACCTTTCAAATGAGGAAGAGCCTTGATAGTGTGGATATGGAGAGGATGTTTCCAATGGTGGGACGATCTAAGACCAGAGGACAGCTCCTCAGAATAGAGGGGCATCCTTTTAGAATGGAGAGGAGGAGTAATCTCTTTCACCCAGGGCGGCAAATCTGTGGAATTCTTTGCCACAGGCAGCTATGGAGGCCTAGTCTTTATATATATTTAAGGCAGAGATTGATAGAAGGCAGGAGATTGGGTCTGAGGAGAAAATTGGATCACCCATGATGAAATGGCAGAGCAGACTCGGTGGGCCAAATGTCTTAATTCTGCTCCTATACCTCATGCTTTTCCATCCTAATGAGCCCGTGCTGCCCAATCCACCATGTGTCCAACTAACCTATTAACCCGTATGTCTTTGGAATGTAGGAGGAAACCAGAGCACCCTGAGGAAACCCATATGGTCACGGGGAAAATATACAAATTCCTTACAGGCAGCAGCAGGAATTGAACCCAGGACACCAGCACTGTAGCACATTACACTGACCGTTATGCTACTGTGCCATATATCTTACTCCTTCATTCACTTTCTCAGGCATCTTTAACCAACTTGGTCCACGAACCAACTATCACCATGAAATAAGTTACCTTTATTTAAGTTTGGACACCAATTTTGGATCAAAAACTCTCATCCTCAAACTGAGTGTGATATTCATCCATGAAATGGCCACTCTTTTCAGGGAATATTTTACTCTCAGATCAATTAATCCTGCAATGCGTATTCTTAAAAAAAGCTGTCAACTTGACTGTTTCTTTTCATCATATTGATCATCCCAAATATATTAACTGAACTCATCTATGAAGCTCTCCTTGCCAGTCTGATTTGTCTAATTCAGACAATTAATAAAATCACCAATGACAATTATGGTTAGTTTCTTAAAAGCACACACTACTGTTGTGAGATATATTACTCCTACCAGAGAGTTCTTATCCTTATTATTTTTCACCTCCACTCAAGATGATTCAGCATCTTAAATTTCCCTAATATCACCCCTCACCACTACAGTGAACTCCTTTACTAACGGAACTTAATCAATGTTCAAAGTTCAAGTAAATTTATTATCAAAGTCCATATATATTTTTGTATACAGCCCTGAGATTCATTTTCTGCTGGCATACTCAATAAATCCAATAACTGTAACAGAATCAATGAAAGACTGCACCAACAGGTCAGAGTATCAATGTGCAAAAGACAATAAACTGTGCAAATAATATAGGAAAGAAAGAAACAAAATAATAATAATAATAATGATGCAATAAATAAATAAGCAATAAATATTGAGAACATGAGATGAAGAGTCCTCGAAAGTGAATCCATAGGTTGTGGGAACAGTTCAGTAACAGGGCAAGTGAAGTTGAATGAAGTTAGCCCATCTGGTTCACAAGCCTGATGGCTGAGGGGTAATAACTGTTCCTGAACCTGGTGATGTGAGTCCGGAGGCTCCTGTAGCTTTTTTCTGATGGCAGTAGTGAGAAGAGAGCATGTTCTAAATGATGGGGATACCTAATGATGGATGCTGCTTTCCTGTGACAGCGCTCTGTGTAGGTGTACTCGATGGTGGGGAGAGCTTTTCCCGCAATGGTCTGGTCCGTACGATTTTGTATGATTTTCCGTTCAAGCGCGTTGTTGTTTTCATACCAGGCTGTGATGTAGTCAGTCAATATACTTCCCCACCTCTCATCGCCCCTCCCAATTTTCCTTTCTACTTGTCTTTCTAAAATGTCTATCAAAAGTATTATTTTCCTATTCTCGGTCACTTTGAAGCACAGCTCAGATTTATATCAATTTATTTCCATTTGTGTTGCTGCTGCATCCACCTTGCTGAAAATGTAAAAGAAGCTTTCATTTCTTATTAGTATTTTCCTTTCTCTATCATCATTATACGATGGTTCACTCAAATGTTTATCTATTCTGCCCCCTTTCCAATACACTGGCTGTAAAAATTACCTAAAAATGTTAAAATCAAAGAGAATATTGTTCTCAATTACTGTCACTGTGCGAACACTATGCTATAAGATATATAATACCTAATGAAAAGAACACAGTTTTCATGACAGGAGGTATTTATTTGCAAAATTAGGGAGTAACCAAGGCTATTGTCTGGTTCTAACATAGGAAGAACCAGTGATGACACATTCTGATGTAATAATATCATTAAGTATAATATCTTCAAGGTAAAAGTTTGTTCGCAAAGACAGTGCACCTTATAATTACACATAAAAGTCTAACTGAACTTTTAGTTGCTCAACTTATATTTATAACCATATTTTAGAGCCTCCCTTTGATGTGCCACAGATACATGGCACTAAGGTCCATATTCATTAACTGCTGCACCTCTCAACCTCTCCGCTGCTAAGTGCTAACTTGCATAGAATTTAAATTAGCTTACAATGTGAAGAAGCTACTGAGATGGGCATAACCACAAAGCAAAGGTGATCTCTGCTTGATTCAAGCCTTTCATGCATTCAGAGATGTCTAAGGATATTATGCTGGTTCATAGTAACACACACAAAATGCAGCAGGTCAGGCACCATTGAGGGAGAGGAATAAACAGCTGATTATTCGCGCCATGATCTTCCTTCAGGTTTTGGCCCAAAAAAAATCAGCTGTTTATTTACTCTGGATTTCCAGCATCTGCAAACTGTCCTGTACTTGTGCTGGCTCATTCTGCGACGAGTGTGCAGCCTGTAATCCTTGCCTGCGTGCACTTACTTGGACCTCCACATTGCATCCTCACATCCAGTGTTATGACTCTGACATTACCTAGGCTGAGGGTGGCTTAGGGCAGAGACCCTATCCGTGATATAAAGAACCACTTAACTACATTTAAATAGGGGAGATTTCATATCCATTTACAAAAATAAAGAAAAGTTAATTCTAGACACACAAAAAAAATCACAGCAATAAACAAATTGCATTCTAAAAATTTAAGAAAAGTTAATTATAGACAAAAAAATCACAACAACAAACAAGGAAAATAATGAAATAGAAAGCTTTGGACCCTAATCGTTAGCCTAGAACATGCTCTGAAATCAGTGGACTTTCCAGTCTTGTACCAGCTCTCATGAAGATGGGATCGAATGGCTGCTTTGCAATGAGCTGCTGGAAAATCTCTACTGTAGGACCGCACAAAGAATCCATCAACTCAGTGTGGTGACACTTGTGAATTTCTGTGTTACGTACCCCGTAACTGGGTTGCCAAACCAGCAGAAATGGATCACTCAGTTGGAGTCTGGAGTACTAGAACTAAGAAAGTTTTATTAAAGAAACAAGCAACACAGTAATCGAAAGGATAATAAATGCAACAGTTCAGCGATGATAAACACACATGTGCAGAGAATTAAGATAACAGCATCAATCAAGCTCTATCATTGTCTAGGGGTAAATGACCAAATTTCAAAGTGACTCAAAGTTCAGTCCAGTTTAGTAGTTCAGTTCGCAGTAATCGTTGCCATGGCGATGGACAACGTGAGGGGAAAGAGTGAGAGAACAGGAACAACTGATCATTCAGACACGGCTTCACTCACAGACCGGCGATATGGCTCACAAGCAGCTTTTGGGCAGGTCCTTGGTGATGTCACCTGAGGTCACCAACTGTGACCCCTCCTCCAGATGCGGTCGATCCTCTGCAGTGAACTCGGCACCCAGGCAAGGGTGGACACACACCGGGTTCCCGCTGATCGTACCTTTCCACCCTGGCCGTTGTCTGGTACTTCCCACCGACTCGTGAGAGGCGTACCGCTTCCAGGGTCTCGTTACCTCGGGTGGCGTGTGTGTCCTGCCTTAGCGAACCGGTCCCTTTTTATCCCCCTGCTGGGGTATCGCCTGTCCATCACTTCAAACAGTTCAGGGTTCAAAGGGGGAGCCGCTCCAGACAGCTCTCTACACATCTCCAGGTGCTGTTTCATTGTGTCCCTTATCTCTCTCTTGAAGACAGGTGGCAGACCAACTGCTGATCACACAGGACAGCTAACATCTTATCTATGTGTATTCGTCACATCTGGTACTCAGGAACCTCCAGAATTCTTCTCCTCTATGGATGTCCAGTTGGCGAAAGGAAAAATCCCTTGTGGGTTGTGACTGGAACTGTCAGCAAAACTCAGTGATATCTCATACATTGCAGTTTAATTAAAGTTACTCTGTATTGAGCATCATCAATTGAATTCCAATGCCCTGGATGTAAATTGCAGGCTTATCATAAATAGAGTTTCCCTTGGGGATTCACAATGGATACTGCAGCATCCTCAACCACTATTGCTGGTTTCTAATAACCATATAACAGAGAGCATTAAATGCTTCTTGTGCAGAACATCAGCACACTCCCCAAGTGGTTTTAGTGTGTAACTTGATCAGTTCCATTGGTAGCCCATCTGATGAATGCGTTGTCTACTGTCAGTGCTGAATCTCACTTCATTTTATATGAAAAGAGACATACATATCTGTAACATACATCAAAGTTGCTGGTGAACGCAGCAGGCCAAGCAGCATCTATAGGAAGAGGCGCAGTCGACGTTTCAGGCTGAGACCCTTCGTCAGGACTTCGAAAAGTTGAAGAGCCGAAGAAATTACAGATGGGGAGCAGTGAGAGATGGTTTCACTGAACTCCCGTCGAAGAGAGGATCTAAACTTCTTCGGTGTAGGCATCACCGGAAGAGGCTTCGCAGTAGTGAATTTAAACGCAAACAACAGGAATTCTGCAGATGCTGGAAATTCAAGCAACATACATCAAAGTTGCTGGTGAACGCAGCAGGCCAAGCAGCATCTATAGGAAGAGGCGCAGTCGACGTTTCAGGCCGAGACCCTTCGTCAGGACTCTTTTTTCGAAAAGTTGAAGAGCCGAAGAAATTACAAATGAGGAGCAGTGAGAGATGGTTTCACTGAACTCCCGTCGAAGATACATATCTGTAGCTATTTTACACTGTTATATCCAGAAAATGAAACACGTAGTGTACTATAGTCACAAGTGTAAAGAAGTTGTAGCAGCCAATCTTCACACAGTGCATTCCCAGAAAGAGCAATGTCACATTGACATAAACAGAATCAGAATCAAGTTGATTATCACTGACATATTTTGTGAAATTTGTTGTTTTGTGGCAGCAGTATGGTGCAAGACATAGAAAACTATAAGTAAAATCAAAAAAAAAGTTAGCAGTTCAAAGAAGGAATAGTGAGGTAGTGTTCGTGAGTTCAGAGACCATTAAGCAATCTGATGCAGAAGGGAAGTTGTTCCTAAAATGTTGACTGCACATCTTGTAATGAAATGGTGATGGTCCTTAAGGATGGATGCCATCTTCTTAGGGCACTGTCTTTTAAAGATGTAGTCGAACGTGGAGATGCCCATGATGGAGATGGCTAAGTCTACAAACCTCTGCAGCCTCTTTCGATCCTTTGCATTGGAGCGTCCAGATGGTGATGTAACCAGTGAGAATGCTCTCCACAGCACATCTGTCAAAATGTGAAATACCAAATCTTTTCAACCTCATAATGAAGTATAGATGCTGGCATGTGATTACATGAATATGCTGGCCCCAGGATAGGTGCTCTGAAATGTTGATGCCCAGGAACTTGAAACTGCTCATCCTTTCCACTGCTGACCCTCAATAAAGACTGGTGTATGCTTTCCCAACTTCTGCTGCCTGAAGTCCACAATCATTCTTTGGTCTTGCTGACATTGAGTTCAAGGTTGTAGTTGTGTCACCACTCAAGCAGCTGATCTATCCCACTTCTGCATGCCTCCTCGTCACCATCCGAGATTTTGCCAACAACAGTGGCGACATCAACAAATTTAGAGAGAGCATTGGGGTTGCCCACAGCCGTTCAGTCTTGGGGAGAGAGTAGAGCAGTGAGTTATGCATGCGTCCTTAAGGTGCACCAGTGTTGATTGTCCACAAGGACATGATATTACCAATTTGCACGGACTGTGGTCTCCTAATGAGGAAGTCAAGGAATCACTTGTCGAGGGAGGTACAGAGGTGCAAGATTTGAAGCTTATTGGGATTGGTACTGAGGGGTTGCTGGTGTTGAATTCTGAGCTGTAATCAATAACCAGCAGCTTGACATAGGTATTGCTATTGTCCAGGTGGTCCAAGGCCAAGTGGAGAGCCGGTGAGATTGTGTCTGCTGTAGACCTGTTGTGGTGATAGCAGACTGCAGCAGGTCCAGTTCCTTGCTCAGGCCAGAACTGATTCTAGCCATGGTCAACCTCAGGAAGCAATTCACCATGGTAGATTTGAGAGTTACCAGGTGATAGCCATTGTGGTAGTTCACTCTGCACCAGTACGATATTAGCAAAAGTACCAGGCATACTTCCCCCAATGTCGGTGGATTTTTTGCATCCATTGGGCACAATAGTCGCCTAGCAGTTAGTGTGATGCTATTACAGCTCAGGACGTTGGAGTTCAGAGTTCAATCCCAGCATCCTATGCATGTCCACCCCACAGAATACATGTGTTTTCTCCAGTTCCTCCAGTATATTCAATGGTCAAACGTCATACTGGGTGGGCTAACTGGTCATTGTAAATTGTCTAATGATTAGGTTAGGGTTAGTTAATGATTAGGCTCAATACTGAGACCCCAGTTGTTTACAATAGATATTAATGATTTAGACGAGGGAATTAAATGCAGCATCTCCAAGTTTGTGGATGATACGAAGCTGGGCGGTGGTGTTAGCTGTGAGGAGGATGCTAAGAGGATGCAGGGTGACTTGGATAGGTTAGGTGAGTGGGAAAATTCATGGCAGATGCAATTTAATGTGGATAAATGTGAGGTTATCCACTTTGGTGGCAAGAACAGAAAAACAGATTATTATCTGAATGGTGGTCGATTAGGTAAAGGGGAGGTGCAACGAGACTTGGGTGTCATTGTGCACCAGTCATTGAAAGTGGGCATGCAGGTACAGCAGGCGGTGAAAAAGGCAAATGGTATGTTGGCATACATAGCAAGAGGATTCGAGTACAAGAGCAGGGAGGTTCTACTGCAGTTGTACAAGGCCTTGTGCGACCACACCTGGAGTATTGTGTGCAATTTTGGTCCCCTAATCTGAGGAAAGACATTCTTGCCATAGAGGGAGTACAAAGAAGGTTCACCAGATTGATTCCTGGGATGGCAGGACTTTCATATGAAGAAAGACTGGATCGACTAGGCTTATACTCGCTGGACTTTAGAAGATTGAGGGTGGATCTTATCGAAACGTACAAAATTCTAAAGGGTTTGGACAGGCTAGATGCAGGAAGATTGTTCCCAATGTTGGGGAAGTCCAGAACAACGGGTCATAGTTTAAGGATAAAGGGGAAGCCTTTTAGGACTGAGATGAGGAAAAACTTCTTCACACAGAGAGTGGTGAATCTGTGGAATTCTCTGCCACAGGAAGCAATTGAGGCCAGTTCATTGGCTATATTTAAGCGGGAGCTAGATATGGCCCTTGTGACTAAAAGGATTGGGGGTATGGAGAGAAAGCAGGTACAGGGTTCTGAGTTGGATGATCAGCCATGATCATACTGAATGGCGGTGCAGGCTCAAAGGGCCGAATGGCCTACTCCTGCACCTATTTTCTATGTTTCTATGTTTCTATGTTAAACTGGGGTTGCCAGGGCTTGCTCTATGGTGGGGCTCAAAGGGTCAGAGAGGCCTATTCCACTTTGTATCTCAAAATAAAATAAATAAAATCTAGGAGAGAGATTGGTTACGACAAGCTGCTGAAAAGCTCTCATCCTGGAACCCAAGGACAACTTTCTCCCCAGAAAGACATTTTCTTAAAAATATTTAATAAGGGAATTGATAGCAACCAAAATAACGATCTCAAACCGCTAGTAAAGGACATTTTCATTCTCAACTGATCCTTTCCCACTGACCTTTATTTTTCCCAGTGAGTTCAAGTCTTTAGAAAAATTATAACCACTGAAGATACTTGGAAGGAAAGAAATATCAACTCTGTAGCTGGCACTGAGCTAAATCAAATCTAGAGGAAGGACCTTCAGTAAATCATGTAGGAATTTATGCAGTTTGTGTTTTCTCCAGTAAATTCTGAATTCATCAGCCATCTCACCTGTTCCCTCTCAGTCCCGAAACGTCTACTGTTTACTCTTTTCCATAGCTACTGTCTGACCTTCCTCCATCATTTTGTCTGTGTTGCTTGGATTTCCAGGTTCTGCAGATTTTCTCATGTTTTTGAATTCTAAACTTTGCTCTCTCTGATGGTCAACTTCAGTACCCCAGTAGCTAATGGTTTGTGTGACACAATTACAGTTCGGAGTGTTGGAGTTCAGCTCTAGCGCTGTCTATAAGAAGATTGTATGTTCTTCCCATGAATGTGTAGGTTTCCCCTGGGTGCTCTGGTTTCCTCCCACAGTCCAAATACATGCCAATTAGTAGGTCACTTGCTCATTATGAATTGTCCTGTGATTCGGCTTGCGTTATATACGTGGGTTACTGGGAGGCGCAGCTCATTGGGTCAGAAGGGCCTGTTCCGTGCTGTACCTGCAAATAAAATAGAATAAATTATGAATGTTACAGCTGACAATTTTTTTCGCACAAGAACCCTCAGTGAATGGCCTCACATCCTGAGGTTCTTCCATTTATATTCCGACAGGTAGTGGGGTTCAGATTTCAAAGTTGAAAGTAAATGCATTATCAAAGTACTTATGCATCCATCATATACAACCCTGAGATTCATTTTCTTGCAGGCATTCACAGTAGATACAAAGAAACACAATGGAATCAATGAAAAAGCAAGAACTACATACAAAGATGGAGAAGCAACCAATGTGCAAAAGACAAACTGCAAATACAAAATATAAATAATAAATAAATAAATAAATAAATAAATATATTTTATTTTATGAGTAGTTATCTCTTAAGTTGAATGAAAATTTCCTGACATATGCCAGAGGAACAGGAGGAAGAGGAGAATGAAATATAACTTGTGGAGAAGGTTATCAGGGATATGGAGGTTGGGATGGTAACAGGCTTGAGGTAAGAATCAGCTATAGTTTAATTGAATTCTAGAGCAGGTCATTAGCTATGGGGGCTTTCCTCTTTCACATAATTATTCCTTTTATTTATTCTGTTTGTTTTGATGTTCCAAATCTTATCATCTTATTATTAGTTTAGTCATTGGCTCTGTGGTTCTACGTTTATTTTTAATTTATTCATCCACTGTCACTTGGCTAAAAACCTGCATTAATTTTTTAAAAATCCATATTTTAGCGGCAGAAAGCAGGAGTCGTTTGTGGAAAATCCTTGAACTGTAACATTACAAGTATATACAGTATGTGAAATTGAGAAGTTATTGTTTTGAGGTGGGCTCAGGTCTTCGCACATTGAGGCTAAAGACCTGGGATTGACCACAATAATTGGGCCCTGTATAATATTCATTTCAGAGGAAATCGGTACGTTGAATCAGAATCAGAATCAGCTTTATTATCACTGACATACTGCATGTTGTGAATTTTGTTGTTTTGTGGCCGCAGTACAGTGCAATTTATAAGAAGTACTGTAAATTACAATAAGAAATATATATTTAAAACATTAATAAGTCGTGCAAAAAGCGAACAGAAATAGTGAGAGAATGTTCATAGGTTCATTGTCTGTTCAGAAATTTGATGATGAAGGGGAAGAAGCTGTTCCTAAATAGTTGAATGTGTGCCTTCAGGCTCCTGTACATCCTCCCTGATGGTAGCAATGAGAAGAGGGCATGTCCTGGGTGAAGGGGCATCTTTAATGATGGATGCCACCTTTTTGACCATAATAAGACCAGAAGATACAGGAGAAGAATTAGGCTATTTGGCCCATTGAGTCTGCTCTGCTATTTTATCATGGTCAATCCATTTTTCACCTCAAACCCAATCTTCTGCCTTCTCCCCATATCCGTTTGTGCCCTGACCAATCAAGAAACTATCAACCTCTGCCTTAAATATAAATACAGCTGCCCATGGCAAAGAATTCCACAGATTCACCACTCTCTGGCTAAAGAAATTACTCCTCATCTCTGTTCTGAAAGGATGCCCCTCTATTCTGAAACTGTGTCCTCTGGTCTTAGACTCACTCACCATAGGATACATCCTCTCCACATCCACTCTATCAAGGCCTTTCAACGTTCAATAGGTTTCAATGAGGTCACCCCTCATTCTTCTGAATTCTAGTGAATACAGGCCTGGAGGCATCTTCATATGACAAGCCATACAATCCTGGAATCATTTTCATGAACCTCCTTTGAACCCTCTCCAGTTTCAACATATCCTTTCTAAGATAAGGGCCAAAAACACACATAATACTCCAAGTGAGGCTTCACCAATACTTTCTAAAGTCTCAACATTACATTCTTGCTTTTATATTCTAGATCTCATGAAATAAATGCTAACATCCCATCTGCCTTCTTAACACAGACTCAGCTTGCAAATTAACCTTTAGGGAATACTGCACAAGGACTCCCAAGTCCCTTTGCACCTCAGTTTTTTGTATTTTCTCTCTATTTAGAAAACAGTCAGTCTTTTCATTTCTTCTCCCAAAGTGCATGATCATACACTTCCTGACACTGTCTTCCATCTGCCATTCTTTGCCCATTCTCCTAATCTAAATCCTTCCGTAGCCTCTCTTCTTCCTCAAAACTACCTGCCCCTCCAACTACCTTCATATCAATGAGCAAACTTTGCAACAAAGCCATCAATTCCACCATCAAAACCATTGACATATAATGTAAAAAGAATTGGTTCTAACACAGACCCCCGTGGAAGACCACTAGTCACCAGCAACCAACCAGAAAAGGCTCCCTTTATCATGATGCAGGGTCTCAGCCTGAAACGTTGATAGTTTACTCTTTTCCATTGATGCTGCCTGGTCTGCTCAGATCCACCAGCATTTTGGGTGTGTTGCTTGGATTTCCAGCATCTGCAGGTATTCTCCTGTTTGCAAACAATTTATTTAGTTCGTCCACTAGTTCTTTGTCTCATTACTACCTCTCTAGCATTGATTTCCAGCTGTCCGATATCCACCTCACCTCTCTTTTACACTTTATGTATCTGAAGAACCTTTTGATATCCTCTTTAACGTTATAGAGGTCTAGAAAACCTACAGCACAATACAGGCCCTTCGGCCCCCAAAGCTGTGCCGAACATGTCCTTACCTTAGAAATTACCTAGGGTTATCCACAGCTTTCTATTTTTCTGAGCCCCACTTAGCAGTCCAGGCGTCTCTTAAAAGACACTGTTGTATCCACCTCCACCACTGTCGCTGGCAGCCCATTCCACGCACTCACCACTGTCTGCGTAAAAAACTTACCCCTGACATCTCCTCTGTATCTACTTCCAAGCATCTTAAAACTGTGCCCTCTTGTGCTAGCCATTTCAGCCCTGGGGAAAAGCCTCTGACTATCCACATGATCAATGCCTCTCATCTTCTTATATGTACACCTCTATCAGGTCACCTCTCATCCTCCATTGCTCCAAGGAGAAAAGGCCGAGTTTATTCAACCTATTCTCATAACGCTTGCTGCCCAATCCAGGCAACATCATTGTATATTTCCTCTGCACCCTTTCTATGGTATCCACATCCTTCCTGTAGTGAGGCAACCAGAACTGAGCAGAGTATTCCAAGTGGGGTCTGACCAGCATCCTATATAGCTGCAAAATTACCTCTCTGCTCCTAAGCTCAATCCCACGATAGATGAATGCCAATACACCGTATGCTTTCTTAACCACAGAGTCAACCTACGCTGCTTTGAGTGTCCTATGGACTCAGATCCCAAGATCCCTCTGATCCTCCTCTCTGCCAAGGGTCTTAACATTAATACTATATTCTGTCATCATATTTGACCTACCAAAATGAACCACCTCATACTTAACTGTGTTGAACTCCATTTGCCACTTCTCAGCCCAGTTTTGCATCCTAACAATGCCCCACTGTAACCTCTGACAGCCCTCCACCATATCCACGACACCTCCTGCCTTTGTGTCATCAACAAGTTCACTAACCCATCCCTCCACTTCCTCATCCAGGTCACTTATAAAAATCACTACGAGTAGGGGTCCCAGAACAGATCCCTGAGGCACACCACTGGTGACCAACCTCCATGCAGAATATGACCCGTCTACAACCACTCTTTGCCTTCTGTGGGCAAGCCAGTTCTGGATCCACAAAGCAATGCCCCTTGGATCCCATGCCTCCTTACTTTCTCAATAGGCCTTGCATGGGGTACCTTGTCAAATGCCTTGCTGAAATCCATATACACTACATCTATTGCTCTACCTTCATCAATGTGTTTAGTCACATCCTCAAAAAATTCATTCAGGCTCGAAAACATGACCTGCCTTTGACAAAGCCATGCAGACTATTCTTAATCATATTATGCCTCTCTAAATGTTCATAAATCCTGCCTCTCAGGATCTTCTCCATCAACTTACCAACCACTGAATTAAAACTCACTGGTCTATAATTTCCTGTACTATCTCTACTCCCTTTTTTAAATAATGGAACAACATCTGCAACCCTCCAATCCTCCAGAACCTCTCCTGTCCCCATTGATGATGTAACGATCATCGCCAGAGGCTCAGCAATTTCCCCCCTCGCCTCCCACAGTAACCTGGGGTACATCTCGTCCGGTCCACGTGATTTATCCAACTTGATGCTTTCCAAAAGCTCCAGCACATCCTCTTTCTTAATATCTGCCCTCGATGGTGGGGAGGTTAGTGCCCATGGTGGAGGTGGCTGAAAGACCAGGGACTGTCACATTACTGAATCCATATGATTCTATTTCTCTCCCACAACTCTGAGCAATTTATGATCTATGTACTCCTGAAAGTGGAAGAATGAATAAACAAAAATGAATAGGTATATGCATTGATCCAAGTAGCAGACAAAGGCTAACATCCTGTTCCATCTCATTTCCATAAGAAAGGCACATTAAATGCAAAACCTGGACAAACAAGGTTTTTGATTTACTTTTGGTTGCCAGTTCTTTACAAACTGACTCACAGGCAGGTTAATTATCCACTGCAAATTACCCATTGAGTAGACAGGTGGAAGGAGAATCAGGAGGGAGTTAATGGACAGGAGAGAGCAGCTTACAGGGAAGTAAGTGTGGGAGCAGGATTGCTGGGATTGATCTGAGCGAATGGCTGTGAAGCGCAGCAGCCAGGCCAATCTCACAGCCTCAGTATCATGGAGACAGGTGTGAACATTACGGGAGAGCGAGCGAGGGTCATCTCTGGTCCTGACACCCTACCCTTCCAGCTTGTGTGGGCCAGCATTTAAATTGTCCAAACAGTAGATCGTGCCTTGCATTAGGGCCCAGGTGTCGCCGGAGCGAATCGTTCTCATCCTCGACCATGCCGCCTAACGATTCCCTCTGGGCCTAGACCTTGTCGCCCACCCAGAAGTCCTTTCCAACCTCTCCAGTTCAGCTCGGCACTTAGAGTGATCCAGTCTTGCATTTGGGTTAGTTGGACGAGCGTCAAAGCTTCTCTGTCTCGACTCCTCCTCAGCGAATCGATCACTCCAACTCCATTTGTGTCTATTTCATAATGCACCAGCACGGTTCATTTTTCAAATTCTCTTTGCCATTACTCGCCTCTTCATTGTTTGCGGTGGTAGTTTACCACAATTTACTTCAGGAAAGGTATTATTAATAATGTTTCTAGTCAAATTTCTTGTCTTTCAAATTACTAGTAAATTGTCTCTCGCCTTCAGTCACACCACCTTCTACTGGAAGCTTAAATAGGAAAAATTGGTCAATTTTGAAAAATAATTAATTGGTCACTGTAAATTGTCCCGTGATTAAGCAAGGGTTAAATCAAGGAGTTGCTGAGTGGCATGGCTGTAAGTGCCAGAAAGGACTATTCCACATTGTTTCTCAATAATTAAAGAACAATGATTCACTCGTAGGCAAACATACATTAGATTAGATTAGATTAGATTATGAGGACACTCGGTCCTCGTTTATTGTCATTTAGAAATGCATGCATTAAAAAATGATACAATGTTCCTCCAGAATGATATCACAAGAAAACACAGGACAAACCAAGACTAAAACTGACAAAACCACATAATTATAACATATAGTTACAACAGTGCAAAGCAATACCATAATTGATAAAGAGCAGACCATGGGCACGGTAAAAAATGTCTGAAAGTCCCGATAGACTCATCATCTCATACAGGTGGCAGAAGAGAGGAACTCTCCCTGCCATGAACCTCCAGGCGCTGCCAACTTGCCGATGCAACACCATTGGAAGCACCCAACCGCAGCGGACACTGAGTCCGTCTGAAAACTGCGAGCCTCTCCGACACAGCCTCTCTGAGCACCATCCTCTGCCAAATGCTTCGACCCCACCTCGACCGCCAAGCAACAAGCAAAGCTGAGGACTCGGGGCCTTCCCCTCCGGAGATTCTGGACCACACAGTAGCAGCAGCAGCGAAGCAGGCATTTCAGAATTTTCACCACATGTTCCTCCGTGCTCTCACGTCCGTCTCCATCAAGTCAGGACTGTGCACAGCAGCCTACTTGACAAATAACAGACATCACCACTGGAGTAGTCGCTGCGAGCTGCGTCGCGCCGCCATCGTCTCCTCCTGACTCTCTTATACCTGTATAAGAACATAAAAAATAGAAGCTGGAGTTCGCCATCTGGCTCGTCCAACCTGTTCTGCCATGGCAGATTTGGCTATGAACTTAGCTCCACTTAACTGCCTTTTCCCATTAAACCTTTATTTCCCCTACTTGGCAAAAATCTAACTGTGGCTTGCATATATTTAATAAGTTAGCCTCTACTGCTTCCTTGGGCAGAGAATTCCATAGATTCACTACTCTCTGGGAAAAGCAGTACCTCCTCATCTGCATCCGAAGTAATGAGGTTATGTCCCCTACTTATGGGCTCACCTGCCAATGGAAATAACTTTCCTGCCTCTGTCTTATCTATCCCTTTCTTAATTTTATATGATTCTATAAGATCCCTTCTCATTCTTCTGAGTTCTATTGAGTACAGTTCTAGGTGACTCAATCTCTGCTCATGGGTTAACTCACCTCCCCCAATCTCTGAAATCAACCTGGTAAACCTCCTCTGCACCAACTCCAAACCTTTTATTATCTTTTCTCAAGTTACATATAGTACTCCTCGCCAGTGCCCCGTACAGTTACAGCAGAACATCACTGCTCTTAAATTCAGCTCCCCTAGCAAAAAAAGGCTCAATTATATTCTTGATAACCTGTTGCACCTACAAACCAGTTTTTATGATTCATGCACAAGCACTCCCAAGTCCCTCTGCACAACAGCATACTGCAAATGTTCTGCTTTTACATAATAATCTGATCCACTTTTTCTTTCCAAAGTGGATGACTTGCATTTGCCAACATTGTACTCCATCTGTTAGATCCTTTCCCACTGACTTATCCTGTTTATATCTCTCTGCATACTCTGCACAATTCGATTTTCCACTGAATTTAGTATCATCAATAAACTTAGATATGCTACACTCACCCACCTCTTCCAAAACATGAATGTAATTTGTGAACTGTCGCAGGCCCAGCACTGACCCCTCTGGCATTCTGCTCTCCACCAACAGCCAGCTAGAGAAACACTCATTTGTCCCAACTCACTGCCTTCCAATCCTCTATCCATGCTAATACATTAGCTCCAATCCTTATATTATAGACAAGTAATTTTATGGACGACCCTTTATCAAATGTCTTCTGGAAATCCAAGCATAAAATATCCACTGTTCCCCTCGATACTCTGCGCTCATTATATCCTCATAGAGACAAGTTGTTATACATATGTGCACACATGCAGTTGGGGAGGTGGGGTGGAGATACATATCTACCAAAGGTTCTTCTTCCCTCATATAGCCTGCAGACTTCCTTTGGGCAAAGTGTATCACCTGTTTAGCACCCTCCCCCTCCCCAGTCAGGGTCAGGAGAAGCCGAGGGAGCAGCTGGTGGATGGTCGTATGAGCAGCCAGTGCATGTCACAAGTTCGGGTTATGAGCCCACTGATGGCAGGCAGACAACTGAAGAGTATTGATAGGTGGAGCCACCTTTCTTGTAAAGGCACTGCCCAGGAGGCAATGGCAATCCACTTCAGCAGAAAAATTTGCCACAACCAATCATGGTCATGGAAAAACCATGAATCCATGATTGCCTACGTCATACAGCATCGTGCATAATGAACAAACACATGCACTTAGCCACATACATATGTGCATTCAAACACACACACACACACACACACACACACGTAGAAATTGGGTTGTAAATTAAGGGTGAAAGTTTGAACTGCAGACACTCTCACAGTTATGGCAGAAGGTGCTTAACAAGACAGGTAGATGAATCTGATGGGAGGTTGGGAGGTTCACACAAAAGTTCCTTTCTTTTTTTCCCTTGTTGACAACAAAAAGAAATAAGGTGTTAAATTTTTCATGAAAAGTCATCAATCTTAAACATTAACTATGTTACTCTTTCCTTTGATGCTACTTGACGTACTGAACTTTTCCAATATTTTCAGTTCAACATAGTACACCACAGCACAGCAGACATCCCATCTCTCCCGAACTTCCGGGAGTCTCCCGCATATTAATAGTGGCTCCCTATTATATACAATATCACGGAAATCAATTTTTTTGAGAGCGAGCGAGAGAAAAGCAAGAGAGAGCGCAAGAGCGACCACGAGAGAGAGAGAGAGAGAGAGAGAGTGAGCATGAGCGAGAGCGCGCCATGGCAGAGTGTTCCAAAAATAAAATGTACGTCACCCCAGACTACACTAAAGTGTACCCCTGCCTAATAGGGGTCAAAATAATGACAGTGTTGCTCGCTGCACTGTTTGCAACAGTGACTTTTCTATTGCCCATGGTGGGTTAAGACTGTAAAAGATGTTGAGGTGAGTTTAACAGGTGTCATTCGTTCATTAGCATAGCTAACGTTATTTAAACTAGCTGGCTAGCTGCTAAGGAGCTACTATATTGCAGACATCCCACCTCTCCCAGAAGTCTCCTTCAAATTGATGGTGCTACCTCCCTGAAATGAGTTTTTGCAGGATGGGATGTCTGGTACAGACCCTTGGGCCCATAATGTGCTGCCTTTTAACATACTCCATGATGAATGTAACCCTTCTTTCACGCATAGCTCCCATTGATTCTTTCATCCATGTGCCTGTTTATATTTCATTTCCATCACATGAAGCGTTTTACTTTTGCTTTTAGAAATTACATAGTAATTTCAATATAACCCTTGAAACACAATGAAATCTTTTGAAACCTACCAATTCCGGTACGTTTCACATACTGGCAATAAAGTAATTCCACTTCTGATCTTACATCACCATGGTAGGACGACAGCTTACATTATAAAGCAATCATTGGAATTCTTTGACCCAAATGCTGTTTAAAAAGATTTATCAAAGATAAAGATTGAATTATCGGATTAAGCCAGTTAATGCAGGCAATTCTCAATGGATTAGATAGCAGCTGCAGGGGGAGAAAAGGTTATCAGTTCAGATCAATAACCTTTGATTAGAATTTGGGAAACAGTAACATAGCACATTATGTGTGTTTCTCTTTCCACCAGTTGGGTCTGGCCTGCAATACTTTTCCAGCATTTCATATTTCCTGTGGGCTTTGCTTCTACAATAAGACTAAGTGATTTATCTTTTGCTGAAGTAAGTCTAGGGATGTAATCTGGCTGCAGAAGTATTGTAAGAATAGTGTCCGGCCACTGGTTTTCACTCTCTTGAAACAAAGCAGGCCAATCAGACCGACTAGGCCTTGACAGCATTCTTATTTCTTCTTCTTCTTCTGTCTTTTAATGTTAGTTGGCAGTCCAGCTTAAAGGTACATTATAGCCACCGACTGGACTGTGCTTTCTTAAGCAACACACACAACAATGGAGCCCCTTCCTGTATGTATCTGAACTCTCTTTAAATATACACTCAGTAGCGACTTTATTAAGTACACCTGTGCACCTATTTGTTAATGCAAATACTTAATGAACAATCATGGGGTATCAACTCAATGCATAAAAGCATGCAGACATGGTTAAGAGGTTCAGTTGTTGTTCAGACCAAACATCAAAATGAAGGAAGAAATGTGATTTTGACTGTGGAATGATTGTTGGCGCCAGATGGGTGGTTTGAGTGTTTTGGAAACTGATTATCTCCTGAGATTTTCACGCACAACAGTCTCTAGAGATGACAGAGAATGGAGTGAAAAACACAAAAAGAATCATCCAGTGAGTGGCAGTTCTGTGGGTGAAAACATCTTGTTAATGAACAGAGGAGAATGGCAAGTTTTTTTCAAGCTGACAAAAACGCGACAGTAACTTAAATAACTACATGCAGAAGACCACTTCTGAATGCACATGTCCAACCTTGAAATGGATGGTTTGCAGTAACAGAAGACCTGAGCATGCACTCAATATATTGTGTTCCTCAAGCATTTTATGTGTGTTGCTCCAGATTTCCAGCATCTGCATTTACTCTTGTGTCTCCGCTAATTTCTGTTTATATTCTAAGTTTTCAGCATGTACAGTATTATGGCTTTAGAGTTGCTACAACAGTTTTCTGATGACCAAAATGTAGATGTGTTAGCAGACGCACACTTGGAATAAAGCTGATTCCAGCTTCAGTAACCTAGCAACATCCTAAGAGAAAGTCATCTTCCATTCTTCAGTTTGAGATAAGTAAGAGACCGCCTCAGTCGAAATATTGTTTTATAAAGCTATGAAATAAAGGCTGATATTAACCCTTTTTGCCTCACATCTGTTTCTTGAAATTAATAATTTAAATCTTAGTTCAATTATAACTGGAGAAACAGTATTTCAAACAAAAGAAAATCTGCAGATGCTGAAAATCCAAGCAACACACACAAAATGCTGGAGGAACTCAGCAGGAACGCTGGACTGCTGAAGGGTCTCGGCACGAAACGTCAACTGTACTCTTTTCCATAGATGCAGCCTGGCTTGCTGAGTTCTTCCAGCATTTTGTGTGTGTTGCTTACAATATTTCAAACTGGATGGCTTATGTCATTTCTACCTTGTGCTCAGCCAGCATTTATTAAACAGTAACAGTTAAGAATGAAAATAGATTGCAAATGAATTCTACCTGCAAAGAGCTAAAATAAGGAAAGAATATGTTAAAAATTCTTAGTTTAATGATAGCTTTTGGTTAGAAGTTGGGACTATGCTACAATTATATAAGACATTGGTGAGGCCTCACTAGAAGCATTGTGTATAGTTTTAGTCCCTCTGTTACAGGAAAAATGTTTATAAACAGGGCAAACATGCAGAAAAGATTTGGCAAGGTGTTACTTGGACTTGGGACCTGAGTTACAAAGAAGGATTGCATAGGCTAAAACTTTATAGGAGATGGAGAGGTGACCTGACAGAGATATATATGATCAGAAGAGGCATAAAGAGGGTTGAAGCACATATTTTCCCATGGTGATGGTGCTAAAAACAAGAGGGCAGAGGCATGAAATTTAAAAGAGCAATCCAAGGCAGCTTCTTCACACAAAGGCTCATGTGTATCTGGAATGAGCTGTCAGAAATAATGGTTGACGTGGGCACATTAACAAAATTTAAAAGCCATCTGGATAAATACATAGATAGGAGAGTTTTGAGGCTATGGGCCAAACATGGCAGATGTGACTATCTCACTAGGCAACACAGTCAGTATGGACTGTTTCCATGTTGTAAGATTCTATGATTCAGTGACTCTGTAATCTAGGTTAACTCTTTATCTAGTTAATTTTACTGCTTTGAAAATGTCCTTCACTGAACAGAAATTATTCCTGAATTTTTATCCTGTATTCTAACCAATAGGCTTAGTTGTCACTTCACAAAGAAAGACGTGACAGTCTAACTGGCTCAGATTGCCATAGTTTAGTTGGAGGCACTTCCACAGTGAGATAGATTGCAGGTTAAATTTCATACCCAGACACAGACAACTGAGCAGTAAACTTAGGTTGAAACTTCAGTTTTGAATATTTGGAAGTGCAATGTGGCAGATCAGATCATTAATTCATCATTGAAATAATAAATTCAAGAACACATCACGTCTTCCCAAACCAGAAGCATGAGGTGAACCAGAAAATTTACAGTCTGGTGAGGGTTACATCTGACACATTCAAGACTGATGATTCAGAATTCTATAAAAAAAAGTTCAGGTATGACCTACAGAAGGCCATTGTGAGAGTGAAAAGGCAACTCCAACTGAAGCTAGAGGCAGAATCAGATACACGGCGGTTGTGGCAAAGTTTGCATGCCATTACTTCCAATAAAGTGAAACCTAATAGCATAAATGGTGGTGATGCTTCACTTCACGATGAGCTCAAAGCCTTTATGCATGCTTTGACAGAAAGAATAATATTGTACTTTCACTAGATTCTGAATGGTTCTGGAATACTGGAAAAATGCAATTGTCACTCCACTCTTCAAGAAAGAAGAGAAGAGGAAGAAAGGAAACTAGAGGCCAGTTAGTCTGATCTCAGTGGTTGGGAAGATGTTGGAGTCGATTATTAAGGATGAGGTCTCACGGTGCTTGGAGGCACATGATAAAATTAGGACGTAGTCAGCATGGTTTCCTCGAGGGAAAGACCTTCCCTGACAAATCTGTTAGAATTCTTTGAAGTAATAAAAGCTGGATAGATAAAAGAGAATCAGTTGATGTTGTGTACTTGGATTTTCAGAAGGCCTCTGACAAGGTGCTGCACATGAGGCTACCTAACAAGCTACAGGCCCGTGCTATTACAGGAAAGATTCTAGCATGGATAAAGCAGTGGCTGATTGGCAGGAAGCAAAGAGTGGGAATGAAGGAAGCCTTTTCTAGTTGGCTGCCAGTGAATAGTGGTGTTCCACCGACGACCAATTCTTTTTACCTTATATGTCAATGGTTTAGATGATGGAACTGATGGCTTTGTTGCAAAGTTTGCAGACGATATGGAGATAGATGGAGGGGCAGGTAGTATTGAGAAATAAAGAGGATCCTGAAGGAATCCTCTAGTCAATTTTATCATGTACCTCCAAGTACCCCAAAAGTATGTCCTTAACAATCAACTCCAGTGTCTTCCCAACCACTAAGGTCAGGCCAAGTTCTTCCTCCCTCCCTTCTTAAAGATTGGAGTGACATTTGCTGTTTTCCAGTCCTCCAGAAACGTTCCAGAATCTGTTGATTCTTGAAAGATCATTACTACTGCCCCCACAATCTTTTCAGAACCATGGTGTGTAGTTCATCTGGTGTAGGTGACTTATCTACTTTCAGGCCTTTCAGCTTCCGAAGCACCTTCTGCCTAGTAATTGCAATGCTAATGTCTCTGGTATACTACAAAATATAGTTTCATATTTAGCCTCATAGACTGCAAAGTATCTATAATGGATGCAAAGCGTATTTGCTTTATTCCTTTTTATATAACCTGCTGTACGTATAATAGCCGTGAATGCTAAAATCCATTCTCAATAAAATTATAAATAGTTCCTCAGTGTCTCACTTCATAGGAATGTGTAAGTTCATTTTCTCTCTTACATTGTTCAGAAATTCATTTGCCTAGAAGTTGTATTGTTGCGGTGGAGGTACTTCTCCACCAAGGGAAATGTAAGGCGCTGCTTCCCTCTGCTAGTCTGCAGGTCATCCTTGGGCAAGGTGTATCACCTGCCTATCCCCCCCGATGAGGGTCATGTGAAGTCATGGAAGCAAGTGGTGGATCGTCATGTGAGCAGCTGGTGCACATCACAGGTCCTGGTTAGGCTACCCCTGACACCAGGCAGACAATCTCTGAAGGGTATGGTTAATGGCTGAGGCCACCCATCTTGTAAAGACTTTCATAAAAATGCTGGTGAACGCAGCAGGCCAGGCAGCATCTATTTGAATAGTTACAGTCGACGTTTCAGACCGAGCGTTCACCAGCATTTTTTATGTATGTTGCTTGAAATTCCAACATCTGCAGATTTCCACATGTTTATAAAGACACTGCCCAGAAGAATTTTCCATGAACAATCGTGGTCTTGGAAATACCATGATTGCCCACGTCAAGTCAAGTTTTAACTATTATAGATGTATACTTTCAAACGAAACAATGTTTTGCCAAACCAGAGTACAAAGCACTGTGGTATACATAACACATATAACACATATGAAAGTAAGGATGAAATCTACACATAAATAAACAAACTAAAGTGCATAAGTTAAATATTGTAAGGTACAGAACAGATTAACCAGTGACACTTTGAATGCGGTGCGGCAGGAAGTTCAGAAGCCTCATGGCCTGAGGGAAGAAATTGTTTCCCATCCTGACTGTTTTTGTTCTTATGAATCAGAGTCTCCTTCCTGATGGTAGAAAGTCAAAGAAGATGCTGGATGGATGGATGGGATCCATAATGATACTAAGGGCCCTGCATACTCAGTGCTCCTGGTAAATGCCCTTGATGGATGATGAGGAGACCCTAATGATTCCCTCAGTTGTTCTCACAGTCCTTTGTAGGGTGTTCTAGTCTGATACTCTGCTGCTCCCATACCAGATGGAGATGCAGTTCATCAGGATGCTGTCAATGGTGCTCCTATAAAATGCAGTTAAGATGGAGGAGGGGTGGTGAGGGGGCGAGCCTTGCATTCCTCAATTTTCTTAGGAAGTAGAGGTGTTTCTGTGCCTTCTTGTTCAGGGAGGTGATATTAAGGGACCAAGTGAGGTCACCCGTGATGTGAATTCCCACGAACTTGGTGCACTTAACTCTCTCTACAGAGGAGCCATGTACAGCATTCACAAAGGGAGATGGTCTAAATGCACCTTCCAGAAGTCCACAATATTTTTTTTGGTCTTCTCCATATTCTGACTTAGATTGTTCTTCTCACTCCAGTGCACCAGTCGCTCCACTTCCTCTCTGTACTCCAATTAGATTAGATTATGAGGACACTCAGTCCTCGTTTATTGTCATTTAGTAATGCATGCACTAAGAAATGATACAATGTTCCTCCAGTATGATATCACAGGAACACAAGACAGACCAAGACTAAAACTGACAAAAAACACATAATTATAACATATAGTTACAACAGTGCAAAATAATACCGTAATTTGATAAAGAGCAGACCATGGGCACGGTAAAAAAAATCCTCAAAGTCCCGATAGCCCCATCATCTCACGCAGACGGTAGAAGGGAGAAACTCTCCCTGCCATGAACCTCCAGCGCTGCAAACTTGCCGATGCAGCATACTGGAAGCACCCAATCACAGTCCGACTCTGAGTCCGTCCAAAAACTTCGAGCCTCCGACCAGCCCTCCGACACCGAGCACCGAGCACTATCTCTGCCGAGCGCTTCCACCCCGGCCCCGGCCGCCAAGCAGCAGGCAAAGCCGAGGATTCGGGTCCTTCCCTTCCGGAGATTCTGGATCACACAGTAGCAGTGGCAGCGAAACAGGCATTTCAGAAGTTTCACCAGATGTTCCTCGATGCCTCTCACGTCCGACTCCATCAAATCAGGACTGTGCACGGCATCGTACTTAACAAATAACAGATATTCATTCCGGAGTGGCCGCTGCGCTCTGTGTCGCGCCGCCATCTTCTCTCCAATCATTCATCATTGTTGTTGATGGGCCAGCCACTGTTATGTCATCCGCAACCTTGATGACACAGATTGAGCTAAATCCTGCGATACAGTCACATGTCCACAGTGTGAGCAGCAGTGGGCTTAGCACACAGCCCTGGAGAGCACTAGTGCTCAGCATAATGGGACTAGAGATGTTGACATCCACACGGACTGACCGTGGCTTTTCTGTTAAGATGTCTAGGATCCAGTTGCAAAGGGAGGTTTTAAGGCCCAACGAGAACAGTTTCCCCACCGGTTTCTGGGGTATGATGGTGTTAAATGTCGAAATGAAGTCTATCAACAGCAGCCTGGCATTTGAGACCCCATTTTCCAGGATGGACAGGACAGAGTTGAGGGCAGAGGCTATTGCAGTATTAGTGAATCAATTTGAGCAATAAGGGAACTGGAAAGGGTCCAGTGTAGCTGGAAGAAAGGCTTTAATGTGCTCCATGACCAGGTGCTCAAAGTATTTCTTAATGGACGTCATATGACACAGCACATAATGATGGTGAATCTCACTGAATTCTTCAAAGATTTAACTGAGAGAGTAGACAGACGCAACTCAGTTTGTGTAAGGTATCACATAATAAATTATTGACAAAGGTCAAGGTATGCACAGTCAGGGGATATGAATCAGAACAGATACCTAACTGGTGTCAGGATCAAAAGCCGAGGATGGGCTGGTAGAGCAGCTAATTTCAGTGACAGCTGGTATGAAGTAGGATCCCAGAAGGATTAGTACTGGTGCTCTCATTTATTCATGGTTTATATTCATGATTTAAAATTTAGAATTAAAAGGCACCTTTTGAGTTGTTACATTTGATGAGGTCAGATGGATCAAAAGTTGATAATGAAGAGGAATGCGACAAGTTATTGGAAGGTATTAACGAGTCACTAGATCAGGGGTTCCCAACCTTTTTCATGCCATTGACCTCTACCATTAACAGAGGGGGTCCATAGACCCCAGGTTGGGAACTACTGCTCTAGATTAAGCAACGTAATTGGTTAGTTAATTTCAATGCTGACTAATAGAGACATTATGTTTTTGTAGGAAAAAATAATGTATATTTAACATTGAAGCTAAGGGTAAAGATGAAAAATTAGATTAACTTTATTTGTCACATATACGTCAAAACATAGTGAAATGAATCGTATACGTTAAAGTCCAAGGATTGTGTTGGCAGCAGCCTATAAATTTTGCTATACTTCCTGCGTCAACATAGTACAGGTTGACATTCACTAATCCGACTACCTGTAATCCAGTTCCTTCAATAATCCAGCAGTGATTATGCTTAATGCGATCCTTCTGTAATTCGGCATTTTCACTAATCCGGCACTCCTCAGGTCCCATTGGTGCCGGATTAGTGAAGGTCGATCTGCATAGCCACAAATCACTAACCCTAACGATTTCAGTATGTCTTTGAAATCTGGGAGTAAACCGAATACCTGAGGGAAATCTTTGTGGTCATGGGAAGAATGCATAGACTCCTTGAAGAAAGCGATGGGTGTTAAGACCTGATCTGTGATTACAGGTGCTGTAAAGTATTGAGCTAACTGCTGAACTACTATGCCATTGGGGTAGAGGAGCAAATTAATGTAGAGTTCAAATACACAAAACATACATTACAAACTCAAAACATACAGGCATAGTGAAACACAGGATTGATGAAAAGTCTCAGCCCAATACGTTGACCATTCTTTTTCCTCCATAGATGCTATCTGTCCTGCAGAGTTTTGTGTGCTTTGCTCCAGAAATGATTGAGTTTCCAATATGCCAGGTAGCATCCATGGAGAGAGAAACATTAGGTTGACCTAATCAGAAGAACAGTGCAAATCTAGGTGCTGTGACTTCAAATGGTTGGAGTGCCTGAAATACCTGAAGATTTTGTGAAGTTAAGAACAATATTAAGAAATATAAGTCACCCAGGATGTTGGATGGTATCAGTGAGGAAATTGAACCAGTTGAATGAAATTTTGGGGTCCAGGGCCTTTCTTCAGGCCTGCCTAGCCTGCTGGAAACAGGCAGAGTTAACAAACACAAAATGCTGGATTAACTCGGCAGATCAGGCAGTATCTATGGAGATGCTTTGGGCCGACTCTCTTCATCAGGATTAGAAAAGAAGGGGGAAGAAGTCAGAGAAAGATGGTCGGGGAGATGATGGAGTACAAGCTGGCTAGTGAAAGGTGAAACCAGCTGAGGGGGAAAAGAAGGTGAGTGGGGTGGAGGTATGAAGTAAGAAGCTGGGATTGGATAGGTGGAAGAGGTGGAGGACTGAAGAGAAGGAATCTGATAGGAGAGGAGAATAGTCAATAGGATTAAAGAAAGGAGGACGGGCAGCAGAGGGAGGTGATAGGTAGGTGAGAAGAGAAGGGGTAAGTGGGCAGCTAGAATGGGAATGGAAAAAGAGAGAAGAGGGAGGATTAATTTTAGTTTGAAAACTGTTGTATGTATTTTCCAACTTACTGTTTGGAAGCTAAACAGCTTTATTGTTCTGAGTTGTTTTGCGCAAACCTAATTTACACGTTTATTTTTTCATCTCAGCCAGATCTGACTCCCTTTGCTGACCTTGTCCATTTCTGCCAGCAGTTACCTTGTCTGTGTGACGGGGAGAGCAATGTATACACTCCCTCCCTGGTTTAGTAATGCCTGACTTATGCACAGTCTGCACATGCAAATGGGAGTTTAACAGTCTGGCGAGATGGATTTGATGACAGCTGCAGAACTGTAGGCGTCCTCTGTTGGGTGGTTACTTGGTTCATGGCCTCAATTCCAACTTGCAAACTGTTCAGGTTATGAATAGTTCAGGGGAATGGAACTGCTGTATCCTGGGGATACCATAAAACAACATTACAGTACATTTTCTGTACGTATTTAACTGACTCTTCTAAATGCACCCAGATTTGTACAATAAACTGTCTTTATTTGTGAGGTGACCTCTGTGGAACAAGAGGACCTTTTGATTTGATAGCAGTTTCTACACTGTAAATTTATTCAAATGTAAATGCTGAGAGTTTATTAACACATCCAAAGTTCTCAGGTTCATTTCCAACTTGGAACATGTACCAGGTGAGACCGTGAAGGTTTTAATTGGGAACATAGCAAGACACTGTTTCCACTTTCAATGAAATCAATAACCAGATTATACAGATTGAAGTTAATTAACTAAAGAATCAGAAAATTTCAGAGGATCTGTCCTGGGTAAGTGCAATTACAAAGAAAGCACAGTAGCACCGCTACTTCCTTGGAAGTTTGCTAAGATTCGGCATGACATCTAAACTTTTGACAAACTTCTATAGATGTGTGGTGGAGAATATATTGGCTGGCTGCATCACGGCCTGGTATAGAAATATCAATGCCCTTGAATGGAATACTCTACAAAAATAATGAATGCAGCCCAGTCCATCGTGGTTAAAGGCCTTTCCACCATTAAGCACATCTACACAGAGCGCTGTCACAGGAAAGCAGCATCCATCATCAGGGGACCACCACCACCTAGGCCATGCTAACTTCTCACTGCTGCCATTGCTGCCATCAGGAAGAAGATAGAGGGGCCAGCAGCTTCAAGAACAGTTATCACCCCTCGACCGTCATACTCCTGAATCAGCGGGGATAACCTTACTCATCCCAACACTGAACTGGTCCTCAACCCCAGTAGACTCACTTTCAAGGACTCTCATCTCATGTTATTGATATTTATTGCTTTTTAAAATTTATTATTATTATTTCTTTTTTCCTTTTGTATTTGCGCTGCTTGATGTCTTTAGCACCTTTGTTATTTGCCTGTCCCATTGAGTGTGGGCTTTCATTAATTCCATTATGTTCCTTTGATTTACTGAGTTTGCCTGTAAGGAGGCAAATCACCTGGCTTTATATGGTGACATATATGTACTTTGATAACAAATTTCCTTTGAATTTTGAACATTGAACTTTGATGTTGGCCAGTATTCTACACATTGAGTTGATTTTATTACTAATTCAATGCCTGGAATGGTGTTCCATGCAAATATAGGAATTAGAATTGGAATTGCTTCATTATTGTCTCATGTACTGAGATACAGTGAAAAGCTTGCCCGGCATACTGCTCATGCAGGCCAAATCATTACACAATGTATTGTGTAGAACAAGATAAAACAATAGCAGAAAGCAGAATAAAGTGCAATGGCTACAGAGAAATGGCAGACAATAAGGTGCAAGATCATAACGAAGTAGATTGTGAGGTTGTGAGCATTCAATAGTCCTCTAATAGTGGGGTAAAGCTGTTCTTGAATCCAGTGTGCACACTTTAACAGAAATTCCTGAAAGGGAGTGTGATATACTGAAAGTAAACTGATTGCACCATCATCTGGGAAGAAACAGGATTGTGAGACTGATTGAAAGACCTTGCGCTGAACTATACCCTTTGGTCTGCATTATTCTACAAAGGTACTTTTACTAAATTTCAAGCAATCTTCTCGTAAAGGATATTTCTCACCAGGAACGGACATGATGTATGGACAAAAATTTGTCAACATAAGGTTAATGAATGTCCTTTGGCTTCAAAGCAGATGACAAGATGACAATGTGGGAGCATTCGAAGGACAAAAGGGTCAGACGATGAGTCTGGGGCAGCTGAAAATTTGGATTTTTGGCCCCAGAGGGGAAATATCAAATGTGGCGGTGCAGTAGCAGAGCTAGTTCCATCTGCAATTGGATCCTCAACTTCCTAACTGGAAGACCACAATCTATGTCGAAGAGTGTTAACATTTCCTCCTCGCTGACGATCAACACTGATACACCTAGCCCTCTGGTCTACTCTCTCTATACCCATGACTGTATGTCTTGGCATAGCTCAAATACCATTTATAAATTTGTTGATGATACAACCATTGTTGGTAGAATCTCAGATGGTGATGAGAGGGCGTACAGGAGTGAGATATACCAGCTAGTGGAGCAGTGTCACAGCAACGTCAGTAAGATGAAAGAGCTGATTGTGGACTTCAGGAAGGGTAAGATGAAGGAACGCCTACCAAACCTCATAGAGGGATCAGAAGTAGAGAAAATGAGCAGTTTGAAGTTTCTGTGTGTCAAGATCTCTGAGGATTTAACCTCGTTCCAACATATCGATGCAGTTAAAAAGAAGGCAAGACAGCAACTATTCTTCGTTAGGAATATGAAGAGATTTAGTATATCAACAAATACACTCAAAAATTTCGATAGATGTACCGTGGAGAGAATTCTGAGAGAGGCTGCATCACTGTCTGGTATGTGGGGGGGGGGGGGTGGGTTGCTACTGCACAGGACTGAAAGAAGCTGCAGAGGGTTGTAAATTTAGTCAACTCCATCTTGGGTACTAGCCTGCAAAGTACCCAGGACATCTTCAAGGAGCGGTGCCTCAGAAAGGCAGCATCCATTATTAAGGACCTCCAGCACCCAGGTCATACCCTTTTCTCACTATTACCATCAGGTAGGAGGTACAGAAGCTTGAAGGCACACACTCAGCAATTCAGGAACAGTTTCTTCTCCTCTGTCATCGATTCCTAAAGGGACATTGAACCCTTGAACACTACCTCACTTTTTAAATATATATTATTTCTGTTTTTGGATGAATTTTGATTTATTCAATACACATATACTGTAATTGATATACGTATTTATTTATTATTATTTTATTATTTCTAAATTATGTATTGCATTCAACTGCTTCTGCTGGTAACGAATTTCACGACATGCCAGTGATAATAAATCTGATTCTGATTCTCATTCTAGTACTGCTTCGTAGTCATAGCAACCCTGAACTTTAGTGCTGTTTTTGTGGAGTTTTCACGTTCTCCCTGTCACAACCTAGGATTTCCATGGGTGGTCTGCTTCTCTTTCACAACTCAAAGACATGCAGATCAATAGGTTTTTGGATCACTATAAATTGTCCCAAGTTGTGCATGAGTGACAGAATGAAGACGTGAAGGGATGAAGAGATGTGTAGAAGACCAGGAACAGAATTAGTCCTTCAGCCCATCGAGTCTCCTCTGCCATTTGATCAATGCAGATTTATTTTCCCCCGGAACCCCATTTTCCTCCCCATAACCTTTGATCTCTTTACTAATTAAGAACCTATCCATCTCTGCTTTAGATGTACCAAATGACATCAAATATAGTCAATGAGAACATGCTACACGGAAAAGAGAGACTGAAATGTGAACTGGGTTATGCTGGTTAGTTAAAGTTCATGTTTATTGTCACTCAACCACACACATGCACACATCTAAATGAAACGTCATTCCTCTGGAGCCAAGATGCAAACCACAGTATATATAGTTATACACAGCACATATACTGTATCCTTTTATTTTTTATTTTTGAGATAAAGCACAGAACAGGCTCTTCTGGTCTCATGTGCTGCACTGTCCAGCTTTTTACTAATCCTAATCTGATTGCAGAAATAACTAGAATGACCAATTAACCTTCTTATCGGTACATCTTTGGATTGTGGAAGGAAACTGAAGCACCCAAAGGGGCACCCACATGCCCACATTACAAATTTCTTACAGACAGTGCCAGGATTGAACTCTGAACTCTGACGCCCCGAGGTGTAATAGCGTCACACTACCGTTCTTAAGACCCAGCAGACACAGCTACAATGTAATGTTAGCACAATGACCTGAAGATTGACAGGCTGACATAAAGTGTGAGGTGCATGTTTAACACTGCATAACTTTACAGATACTACTATAAGAAAACATTTAGTAGTAGTATAAATATCTGAAACAGCAGTAATAAAAGATGAAAAGTGACCAGTACGGGATGAGAGTGTGTCTGTGAGTTGGGGAGTGGCGGAGGGGGTAGTGGGGCATTCAGACGGGGTGTACACGTGTGTTAGGTGGCAGCAGTGTTATACTTTATACTTTATTGTCGCCAAACAATTGATACTAGAGCGTACAATCATCACAGCGATATTTGATTCTGCGCTTCGCGCTCCCTGGAGTTCAAATTGATTGTAAATATTAAAAATTTAAATTATAAATCATATATAGAAAATAGAGAAGGGAAAGTAAGGTAGTGCAAAAGACCGAGAGGCAGGTCCGGATATTTGGAGGGTACGGTCCAGATCCGGGTCAGGATCCGTTCAGCAGTCTTATCACAGTTGGAAAGAAGCTGTTCCCAAATCTGGCCGTACAAGTCTTCAAGCTCCTGAGCCTTCTCCCGGAGGGAAGAGGGACGAAAAGTGTGTTGGCTGGGTGGGCCGTGTCCTTGATTATCCTGGCAGCACTGCTCCGACAGCATGTGGTGTAAAGTGAGTCCAAGGGTGGAAGATTGGTTTGTGTGATGTGCTGTGCCGTGTTCACGATCTTCTGCAGCTCCTTCCGGTCAACTTCCATACCAGGTTGTGATGCACCCTAGAAGAATGCTTTCTACGGTGCATCTATAAAAATTAGTGAGGGTTTTAGGGGACAGGCCAAATTTCTTTATGAATTCTAGCTCACAATCAAAATAAAATCTGCAGATGCAGGAAATCCAAGCAACACACTCAAGATGCTAGAGGAACTCAGCGGGCCAGGCAGCATCTATGGAAAAGAGTATAGTCAACGTTTTGGGCTGAGACCATTCATCAGGACTGGCACCAGAGATCACAGAGAGGGAGCAGTGAGAGAGGGTTTCACTGAACTCCCATTGAAGGGAAAATTTAAACTTCTTTAGGGTAGGTATCCCTGGGAGAGACTTCCTGGTGTAGTAGTCCAATCACAAGCAAGAGTCCTAATGAAGGGCCTCGGTCTGAAACATCGACTGTTTACCCATTTCCATAGATGCTGCCTGGCCTGCTGAGTTCCTCCAGCAGTTTGTGTGTGTTGTTAAGGTGTCCAGCTGTCTGGGGAAAGAAGCTGTTACCCATCCTGACACTTATGGTTTTTATGCTGCAGTGCCTTTGGCCCGACTGGCTTCAGGTCTTCTGTTACAGGAAAGGTTGGATATAATACAGGTCTCCGTTCTATTAAAATCAGAAATAGAAAACAGTGATAAACCAATTACCTGAATATGTTAATATCTCAGAATAGATAAACAATTACTATTCACAGCCTGCAAAGTGAACCATCGCACCTGCTACTGCTTCTAACCAGAGCAGAACAGGACTAATCCAATTGTTATGCTCTCCCTGAATAACATGTATCTTGACCTACTTCAGACATTTATTTAATTTGCCTTAATTATCATATCCTTGTTGACATCTATAAATCAGCTTTCACAAAGTCAATGGGCAGCCATAAAGCTGACATTTCTGAACCCGATTAGTTGGTTTAATAACTTCTGGCATTTATATAGATTAGCAGGCAATTTAGGTGATTGCACAGATTAATGTTTAATTTCAATGATTTATGCTTTGTGACTGCATCGGCTGGAACACAGCTGGGAGTGACTACAGATTAAATCTATGAAACTAATTGTACTTAGTTACTTTTTTAAAAAAAGTTCTACAAAGAGCATGTACAAAGGTAGTCGGATCAATTGTACAGTGTTGCATTAAATCCGTCAAATGAGATAAAAGTGTTCATTTTACATTATTGACATCTCTGTCAAATGAAAAACAGCACTGCCTTGGAAGCAGATAATACACTCAGTAGCCACTTTATTAGGTATCTGATGTACCTAATAAAGTGGCCACTGAGTGTATTCCTGCTAAATATCAAAATGAGGGCTTCAGGAATAATAGACAAGTTCACCTTACACAAGTAGGATGAGAAAGATCTCAGAGATGTTGCAATCATGAACAAGAGAAAGGCAGCAAATATAATTGTGGTAACTACAGAAACGTCTCCATTCTGTTAGGGAATGTCACTGCTTGGCTTTCCCATACAGTGGTTTAAATACTGTTAATCCTGTTGACAAGAAACTCTTAGATAGGCATATGGCCTGTATTCACTTGAATTCATAAGAACAAGTGGTGATGTCATTGAAACATATCGAATAGTGAACAATCTTGATAGAGTGGATATAGAGAGGACGTTTCCTATGGTGGGAGAGTCTAAGACTAGAGGAAACAGCCTGAGAATAGAGCGGCATCCTTTTAATCTGGAGATAAGGAGGAATTTTTTTAGCCAGAGTGGTGAATCTGTGGAATTCTTTGTCACAGGCAGCTGTGGGGCCAAATCTTTATGTATATTTAAGGTAGAGGTTGATAGATTCTTGATTAGGCAGGGCATGAAGAGAGAAGACAGGAGATTGGGGCTGAGAGGAAAATTGGATCAGCCATGATGAAATAATGGAGAAGACTCAATGGGTCAAATGGCCTAATTCTGCTCCTATATCTTATGGTTTTATGGTCTAAAAGTGAAGGGCATTGTGAGAGGGAAAGGTTACATTGATCTTGGAGTCAGTAAAAAGGTTGGCACAACATTGTGAGCAAAGTAGCTTGTGCTGTGCTGTTCTGTTCTATGTTCTATGGTCTATGTATTGCAGTGGCATAAAGGGCATAAAACATCAGGCCTTATCTCCAAGCATACCAGTGAAGTGTACTTCTGCAAGATTCTCCAAATTGAGTAGCAGGAGGAATGTCATCTTCCAGGCCAAAATGCCCAGCCTGATTGAACTCATCTGGGGACAGTTGGTAGACCATGTCATTTCATTGTCAAACTCTGTACTTGTTAAGCAGATGTTCTTCTTAGAGCTTTATCATGGCATAAAATTTGCAGGTGTAACAGTGTTGTCAGCTTCCAGCAACTTGTGGGCATTCTCAGAATTTAACAGCTCAAAATGGAGAACAACAATTCAGGTTGAATTTCAATCCCTTTGTCAGGAGCACAGAGAAACCAGTATATTGTCAGAGGAAGGACCAGCATCCTATCAAAGTCCCACTCTTACCTTTTGCCCTGTCAAACATCTCCTGCTTCACATGTGGCAGAGTCCATAAACACACATTGGCCTCATTCACCACCTCAAAAAGACAGAACTAGAAGAAATAGTGTGGGCACATATCATCTTAGATCACTAGGGGCTACCTCAGAGAAGACTTCCTTCTGGACCAGAAACACTTGCCTAAATTATGAGAAATTATTTTATTAAATTGGAAAGGAATTCCTTTGTGGTTGGGAAGAGGTTTATTTCTGGCTTGGATTAAATGGAAAATGTGGGAAATTACTTTTTTCCTATTTTCTCTAGGAAAATGTATGAAGTACTGTTAATGTATGAGTTGGAGTATTAACTGATAGAAGTATTCCATGCCATTTGCTATTACCAAAACTTGGAAGGACATCAGGAGAACTCATGAAAAACTTATGCCAATGCAATTATAACCATTTTACAGATAGTGCAGAGTATGTAGTCAGACGTTGTTAAAAAGATTGCTTGAATTTTCCTGTTACAGTTTAGGATCATTTGTCCTCATGTATTGCATGTCTGTCAAGAATACATCCAATCTCTGGAAATGGTTCAAGAAAAAAAGCACTTAAACTATTTCAATGAGCTTTGAAAGGGAGCTGAAAATGTTCAAATGAAAGAATAGGTCATGATCTCAGTTTATGATATTGTCAGGAGAAATTTTGAGAATGGATAGAGAGGAAAGACTGAGCAACGGGTCAGCAAGCTATCCTTCTGAACCTTCTTTCGAATAAGAACAAAACCACATCAAGTTTTAATATGATTTTAGAATAGACATTAATATATATGGTTGAGGACAGTAGGAGTATTTATGCAGTTCAGGCATAAGGGTCTGTTCTTGCTACTGTAGGCTTCTTGCTTTGCAGCTAGCTAATATAAGAGGTCGAGTGGCTTAGGGAGATAAGCTCAGCTTGAGCAACTGAAGACAAAGCAATCAAGGCAGAGCAAGAGGCTGGGACTGGAGCACTACAGATGTCTCAAAGAGATATTACAAAGAAGGTGGAGGAGTATGGTCAAGAAAAGCAGTAGCGTTCAGCAGGGAGGCAGTTCTCACTCTGACCTATCTGCTTGTCGTCTCCTCTATTATTATAATGAGGCTGAAGGCAAGCTTGAGGGAGAGTACCTCGTTTTCCTCAGGGAAAGCTGCGGTTAGTACAGAATTCAACAATTTCCAATATGTTACATCATTTGAGTCAGAAGTGGCCGGTTCTACAGAATGTCATCACATGCAACATTGACTCAGTTCCTTTTCTCTTTCTCCTTTAGCACTGCCAGAGTGGATGAATATTTTAAACTCTTGCATTTCAATGTTTCAGTTCCTTTATGTTCTCACATTCAACCAACCGTTTTTTAGCATTGTTACTTTGTTCATATTCTCGCTCTCTCTCTTCCTCTCTCACACACACATTTACTCACTCTCTCCCTCTCCTTCTCACTCTCTGTCCCCCTCTCAGCCTTCATTAGCCTTTCATCAGATAGCACCAGCTCTGGAGGCATTCAAAAGGTCAAGCAGCGTCTATGGAGGAAAATAGAGGATGTTTTGGTTTGAGACTCTTCATCTAGTCTGGGAAGAAAGAGGGGAGACAACGAGTATAAAATTTTGGAGGGAAGCGGTTAAGCAAAAGCTGTCAGGTGATTGATGGACCAGATGAAAACGGGATTGACAGGCCGATGAGGGAAGGAGAGATTAAGTTTAAGATAAGGTTTATGTCACATGTATATTGAAGAATGCAGTGAAATGCATAAAATTAGTCAAATTAAATCAGCCAAGATTGTTCTGGGCAGCCCGCAAGTGTCGCCACACTTCTGGCACCAACATAACATGTCCGCAACTCTTTAACCCTAACTGTACATCTTTGGGAATGTGGGAGGAATCCAGAGGAAATCTATGTGATCATGGGGAAAACATACGGACAGCAGCAGAATTAAACCCTGATCTTACAGCAGGTGCTGTAAAGCATTTCATGAATTGTGATGCTTCCACGCCACGCACTCTGATCATCTCCACTCTCACCCCTCTCGCTCCCTCCCTCTCAAACCTTAAAACTGATTTATTTTCTTTCTTTTTCAGTCTGACTTGAAATATTAACTCTCTAAACAAAGGTTGCCTGACTAGCTGAGTGTTTCAAGCAGTGTCTGTTTTAATTTTGGATTTGAGGCATCTGATATTTTTTAAGTTTTTCATGAAAAAAAATATTTCAGATGATAATAAGAATTTTTTAAAAAATGAGATTCTACTTAATAAAACCTCATTATACATAAACAAGCATGGGATTGCTTGGTGAACCAGAATGGCGTGAGTTCAGACACTAACATAGATTTGAATTAATCAAAAGTAGAACAAGAGATGCTAGACAGCAGTGTGTTGGAAAAGTTATATTGAGAATTAACAAAGGCAAGAATGAGGCTTCATTGATAAATGGGCAAAGACAGGCGTAGAGTCAGTGATGTGAGTGAGATGAAAGTATGTAATATTAGAGATGATTTAAAAAAAAAATGAAGTCACCAGAAATAGAAATAAAAGCAGAAAAGTTCCACAGTTGATTTAGTTATTTATTTAGAGACGCAAAATGGTAACAGGCATAATTATATCCATGTGACCAGTTCATTCACTATCCCATATACTGTACCTTTGGAATTTGGGAACAACCTGGAGGAAATCTACTAAAAGAAGGTACAAGCTCCTTACATACAGCAGTGGGAATTGAACCCGAATCCCGACGCCATAAAGCAAATGCATTAATCGCTATACTACCAAGCCACCCAATTTAATATGGAATGTGCGATATTGGATATGAGACCTAGAAGTCAACACAGTGTCAAATGAGAATTCATGGTTAGAAATTGGCCTGTTTCTGATAATTATCAGGGGCAGAATAGGATCTATGACAAAGGAACATACAGTCGGCTCTCCGTATCCGCGGGTTCCACATCCGCGGATTCAACCATCCGTGGATCGGGATTGAAAAAAACCCCGGAAGTTCTCTCTCCAGCACTCGTTGTTTGAGCATTGTTCGCCTCGCGTCTCAATCGTTCGCTACTTGTGTTGTGAGCGAGAGGAAGGAATCTAAGGCTAGTAAGGGATGGCTGGCTAGCTATGTAAAGCGCTACAGCCTCAAGAACTTAAAGATCACGGGAGAATCGGCATCGGCTAGTGCCGAGGCAGCATCAGCGTTCCCAGAAGAGCTACGATGGTTGCGTCTGTACTGAACATATACAGACTTTTTTCTTGTCATTATTCCCTAAACAATACAGTATAACAACTATTTACATTGCATTTACATTGTATGAGGTATTTTAAGTAATCTAGAGATGATTTAAAGTATACGGGAGGATGTGCGTAGGTCATATGCCAATACTACACCATTTTATATACGGGACTTGAGCATCACAGGAATTTGGTATCCACAGGGGGTCCCAGAACCAAACCCCCGCGGATACGGAGGGCAGACTGTATAATGTAATGGGAAATGAAGATATTAGCATTGGATGTCTGACTACTTACTGCCTATTAGTGAACCCCTGAACCTGGAAGTTTGGTGGACCACTCTTAGTCTGGCCTTTACCTTTTGACCTGTTCAGCATGGCTGACCCTACCAAGATGCAAATGCATAACACCCTGAGTCCAGCCAGCATAGCTCTCTGGGTCACTGAGGCATGCAAGCCTCCAAACCATGATAAGGCTGTGGTCCTCTTGGAGGGGACTTCTGACTCCATGGAGGAAATTCATTACTGGATCTTGAGCAAATTGTCTGAAAAACAGGCACAATGGAGAGTTTAAGAAAAAAAGCATAAAGCTGGTTTTTGTCAGCTTGTACGGTAAGACCTATGACATGATTCTGATTCGGATATTTTTTATCTCATGATTTAGATTGCCTTACTGAGCTACCCCTCATATGAACCTTTCAAAAGTTAGGTAAGAGTTTCTTATAGATTGGAACTATATTGTAGAGTGTCAGAATAAACATATAGTTCATTTTTGTATCACTGAATAAGCTGAACTGAATAAGTCCTGCTTACTTGCAAATGGCCCCAATCGACCTAACCATGATTTTAGTAAAGATGGTGACTGAAGGCTATGATTTTACAGATGGATGGTGTGCATATGGAATTAACTAAGTTGAACTTGCGGGTGTGAATTGGGATGATGTTTTTGCAGGGAAATGTACTATGGACATGTGGTCGATGTTTAGAGATCTCTTGTGGGATGTAAGGGATAAATTTGTCCCGGTGAGGAAGATGAATGGTAGGGTGAGGGAACCATGGGTGACAAGTGAGGTGGAAAATCTAGTCAGGAGGAAGCAGGCAGCATACATGAGGTTTAGGAAGCAAGGATCAGCTGGGTCTATTGAGGAATATAGGGAAGCAAGAAAGGAGCTTAAGAAGGGGCTGAGAAGAGCAAGAAGAGGGCATGAGAAGGCCTTGGAAAGTAGGGTAAAGGAAAACCCCAAGGCATTCTTCAATTATGTGAAGAAAAAAAGGATGACAGGAGTGAAGGTAGGACCAATTAGAGATAAAGGTGGGAAGATGTGCCTGGAGGCTGTGGAAGTGAGCGAGGTCCTCAATGAATACTTCTCTTCGGTATTCACCAATGAGCAGGAACTTGATGATGGTGAGGACAATATGAGTGAGGTTGATGTTCTGGAGCATGTTGATATTAAGGGAGAGGAGGTGTTGGAGTTGTTAAAATACATTAGGACAGATAAGTCCCCGGGGCCTGACGGAATATTCCCCAGGCTGCTCCACGAGGCAAGAGAAGAGATTGCTGAGCCTCTGGCTAGGATCTTTATGTCCTCGTTGTCCATGGGAATGGTACCGGAGGACTGGAGGGAGGCGAATGTTGTTCCCTTGTTCAAAAAAGGTAGTAGGGATAGTCCGGGTAATTATAGACCAGTGAGCCTTCCGTCTGTGGTGGGAAAGCTGCTGGAAAAGATTCTTAGAGATAGGATCTATAGGCATTTAGAGAATCATGGTCTGATCAGGGACAGTCAGCATGGCTTTGTGAAGGGCAGATTGTGTCTAACAAGCCTGATAGAGTCCTTTGAGGAGGTGACCAGGCATATAGATGAGGGTAGTGCAGTGGATGTGATCTATATGGATTTTAGTAAGGCATTTGACAATGTTCCACACGGTAGGCTTATTCAGAAAGTTAGAAGGCATGGGATCCATGGAAGTTTGGCCAGGTGGATTCAGAATTGGCTTGCCTGCAGAAGGCAGAGGTGGGTGGTGGAGGGAGTACATTCAGATTGGAGGATTATGACTAGTGGTGTCCCACAAGGATTGGTTCTGGGACCTCTACTTTTCGTGATTTTTATTAACGACCTGGATGTGGGGGTAGAAGGGTGGGTTGGCAAGTTTGCAGACGACACAAAGGTTGGTGGTGTTGTAGATAGTGTAGAGGATTTTCAAAGATTGCAGAGAGACATTGATAGGATGCAGAAGTGGGCTGAGAAGTGGCAGATGGAGTTCAACCCAGAGAAGTGTGAGGTGGTACACTTTGGAAGGACAAACTCCAAGGCAGAGTACAAAATAAATGGCAGGATACTTGGTAGTGTGGAGGAGCAGAGGGATCTGGGGGTACATGTCCACAGATCCCTGAAAGTTGCCTCACAGGTGGATAGGATAGTTAAGAAAGCTTATGGGGTGTTAACTTTCATAAGTCGAGGGATAGAGTTTAAGAGTCGCGATGTAATGATGCAGCTCTATAAAACTCTGGTTAGGCCACACTTGGAGTATTGTGTCCAGTTCTGGTCACCTCACTATAGGAAGGATGTGGAAGCATTGGACAGAGGAGATTTACCAGGATGCTGCCTGGTTTAGATAGTATGGATTATGATCAGAGATTAAGGGAGCTAGGGCTTTACTCTTTGGAGAGAAGGAGGATGAGAGGAGACATGATAGAGGTGTACAAGATAATAAGAGGAATAGATAGAGTGGATAGCCACCGCCTCTTCCCCAGGGCACCACTGCTCAATACAAGAGGACGTGGCTTTAAGGTAAGGGGTGGGAAGTTCAAGGGGGATATTAGAGGAAGGTTTTTTACTCAGAGAGTGGTTGGTGCGTGGAATGCACTGCCTGAGTCAGTGGTGGAGGCAGATACACTAGTGAAGTTTAAGAGACTACTAGACAGGTATATGGAGGAATTTAAGGTGGGGGCTTATATGGGAGGCAGGGTTTGAAGGTCGGCACAACATTGTGGGCCGAAGGGCCTGTACTGTGCTGTACTATTCTATGTTCTATGTATGAAAATGTGGGTGCAGTTACATTGTTTAAAATATATTGAGAGAAATACTTTATATGAAAGTTATGAAGGAATGTAGGCCAAAGAAATGGCAAAGTGGACAAGCTCAGGTAGGCATCTTGGTCAGCACAGATGAGTTGGGCTGAAGGACCAGCTTCCATGCTGTATATCTCTGTGACTCCATCACTTTACCAGGTCAAAGCTAGAGCTAATAATGTCTTTATATTTATTTCCTCAGAGGATGTGGAAAATGCTGGTGAGGCTGAAACTTATTGTCTGTCCTCCTGCTGTCAATCTGAGGAAACTTAAAAGTCAGCTAAGAGATTTATTGTGTGAACTCGCATTAAGTAAGAGCAGATTTGAATGTAAGTCTCCATTTGAGTTTATGTCACACAGACATGGGCATTTAACATTTACAAAGCAATAATTCTGTTTGGAAAGAAGATTAGCAGTTTATAAGAAACTACTTGATACTACTTGAGCTAGCTACTTAAGCAGCTTGGCATCTTTTCCTGAATAGCTTTCCTCAACTCTGCCATCTTTTACTCATAAATGGACTGGTGAGCATTGCAGACAGCTTTCAAAGGCAGTATGATAATGTAGTTGTTAGCATAACAAAGAACCAGTGATTGCAACTGGAGTTCAATTCCCGCTGCTGTCTGTAAGGAACTTGAATGTTCTGCCACTACCATGTGGGTTTCCTCCCGGTGCTCTGGTTTCCGCCCATATTCCAAGGATGTACAGGTTCGGGTGAGTAAATTGTGAGAATATTATATTGGTGCCAGAAGCATAATGGCATTTGTGGACTGCCCCCAGCACATAGTCAGATTTTATTGGTCGTTGGTGAAAAACAACACATTGCACTGTATGCTTCGATGTTTTGATGTGCACCTGACAACTAAAGCTAATCTTTAAACATTTAGTTACCCTTGTTGATTACTACATTATATTAACTGAATATTAAAGTTCAGCATTACCTTCACAAGGACTTCTTGGGTTGGCCTTTATCTATTTCAATATCATCCATTTGAGCGGCATTTGCTCAGTTTTATTTCAACAGCAATGTACTTTCTGAGCACTTTTCACTGTTATCTGATGTCTCCCATTGATTTTTCCACTTATTTTTATCATTTATGGAGTCTAATACACTCAGTGGCCACTTAACTCCTGTACCTAATAACGTGACCACCGAGTGTACGTTGATGGTCTTCTGCTGCCGTAGCCCATCCACTTCAAGGTTTTACATGCTTTTCTCCACACCACTGTTATAACGTGTGGTTATTTGAGTTACTATCACCTTCCTGTCAGCATAAGCCACTCCAGCTATTCTGTTCTGACTTCTCTCATTAACAAGGCCTTTTCACCCACAGAACTGCTGCTCACCAGATGCTATTTATTTATTTATTTATTTTTCACACCGTTGTCTGTAAACTCTAGAGACTGTTATGTTTGAAGATTCCAGGAGATCAGCAGTTTCTGAGATAATCAAACCACCCCATCTGGCACCAAGAACCATTCCACAGTCAAAACCACTTGTGAAACCTAATTGTATTGTTGTTCCAGCAAATAAGATCCAAGACATTGGCTAGGTTAGACCTTTCTCTTTTGAACAAACTACCATCACGTTTCGAGGGACATGGCAAATGGGTTAAACTCAGATGAACAATTTGATCAGCACGGATTAGATGAGCTGAAAGCCTTCTGTTGTATATCTCTATGACACTGTCATTCCATCATTTTAAAATTATTTTTCAAGCTTTCTCATAATAATGAATACAAATGATTTAAAGTAATGAGCCTGTATTTTTGATCACTTTTTGAACATGAGTACCAAAAGTCTCGAAACTCCTGATAGCACTCTATTTGCCACAGAATATCCTGATTATTTTTCTGTTACGTGGTCACAGCTTCAGAAATCTCCCCAGTCTCCAGGAACTGATTGTCTGTTGCTGGGGATGTATTTATCTTGAACAATTGTAGTTTGACTCAGATACATCAAACACTTCCAAGCTATTGATTTCTTTGGATTATGTTTGTTTGGGTAGGGCATGTTCCTCAGATCTTGCTGTCTGTTTCTTGGAATAACACAGTTCTCGTTCAAATTTTTGTTCTTCATGAGGTTCAAGCAATCTTTGACTGCAGTTTTGCTGTTATAGTGTTGTAATGAGCCTTTATTGATGAACTTTGAACCTGGAAACTGGATTTCATCAATTTTTCATACATCAAAAAACCATTATCTTCATTGCTGGTATTGATTTGGGTTAGAATGTAGAGTATAGAGCAGTACAGCAAGGAATAGGCCATTCAGCCCACAATATATGTGCTAACCATGATGCGAAATTATGTTCTAGGCACCAACTACTCTTTGTGGAGAAAGCTTACCCTGCACATCTGCTTTAAATCTCACCCTTCTCAGCTGAAGGGTACTCTGGTATTGGACATTTCTACACGGGGTGGATGTCTCTGACTATTTACACTATTTAGGTTTCTCATATCTTTATAAGTGTAACGCTCAGCTATATTGGCACGTATATGTCTAGGGGAAATCCCGCCCAGCACCGGCCCAAACGCTTCCCACGGAGTCGGTTGTTGCACCACTGCCACCCGAATCAATCCCAAACATCAATCATCAGCCAGCACACACAGTACGTTTTACCAAGTACACTTTATAGATATTACTCAGTCTATGAGATTAATATAAATTCGATACAGAAAAGGAGATAATGGAAAAAAAAAGGCGCCAGACTTATCAAAGTCCAAGTTCTTCATGCACAACCATTGGAGCTCAATCAATTCCTGACGACCACCCGGATCCTGTTGACTCACGGCTCAGGACCACCCGGAGTGATTGACTGGGGCCTTTTCACACGTCCGCCGTCCTCTCCGTCTCTCCTCCGACTCCCCGCCAAAAACTCCCGTCCCCAGTCATATGAGAAAACATTATCACCCGAAAAAACGATAACATGAATACCCATTGGCTAATAGCACCCTGCTGCCTGTACTAACCCAAGCAAATTTCTAGCTAGAGACTTTCTCAGCATTTAACATAACATAGAAGCCATTTTAATCCATATACACAGCAATTTAAAAGATTAACACAACAAAGAAGCCATTTTAGATTTAACATACAAAAAAAAGAGACCCCGTACATAAGCTTCTCTCAGGTCCCCCATACTCCAGAGAAGACAAGCCAAATTTATTCAACTGCTTCTTATAGCTAATCTAGGTGGCATCCTGGTGAATTCCTTCAAGATCTCTGCATACTTCCTGTAACGGGACAGCAGAATTGTGTATAAAACTCCAAATGTGGGCTAATTTAAATTTTATACAGTTGCTGTATGACTTTGGACTCTTATCCTCAGTGACCAATGAAGGCACGCATGCATTACATCTTCTTCCTCATCCTATCTACTTGTTATGATACTTCTGATGACGGACCTAGATCCCACCATCCATCTGTACATCAACATTATTAAGGGTCCTTTCACTTACTTTATACTTGCCCTCTTAAATTTGACCTTTCAAGGTGCAATGCCATGTTCTTGTCTGGATTAAACTGCATCCGCCATTTCCCACAGATATCCAAATTGATCCAAGTCCTGCTGTATCCTTTAATAACTTCCTTCACAATCCACAGATCCACCAATTTTTATTTCATAAATGGCCTTAATCATCTGCTCATCTGTTTTTCTATCCAAGTCATTAATATACATCACGAACTTCAGCACTGATCCCTGCAGAAGACCTCTGATCACAATTAAGGTAACAAACCCCCAGCACTTGCATCTGTCTTCTAGAACCAAGCCAATTTTGAGGGGATAGCATGGCCAGATGGTGGACGTCGTCTTCTTGATGTAGTACTTTGCAATGGCAGTACTTTGACGTGAATTATAAAATACTTTTGCAAGAAAGAAAAATATTAGAACTTAAAAAACAAAGTCGCTGTAGAACGAAGTGATCAAAATGGTTATAGTATTGCTGTACTGAGGTACTGATCAGGGTTATGCCAGATATCATGGTGAACAGTATACTATTAAAATTATTGCTGTGGCCACTTTATTAGGTGCACCTATACACCTGCTTGTTAATGCAAATATCTAATCAGCCAATCATGTGGAAGCAACTCAATGCATAAAAGCATGCAGACATGGTCAAGAGGTTCAGTTGTTGCTCAGATCAAGCATCACAATGGGGACGAAATGTGATCTCAGTGACTTTGACCATAGAATGAATGTGGGTGCCTGACGGGGTGATTTGAGTATCTCAGAAACTGCTGATCTCCTGGGATTTTTATACACAATGGTCTCTAGAGTTTCCAGAGAATGGTGCAAAAAGAAATCCAGCAAAACATCCAAAGAACAGCAGTTCTATGGGTGAGAATGCCATGTTGATGAGGGAGATCAGAGGAGAATGGCAGAGTGGTTCAAGCTGCCAGGAAGGAGACAGTTACTCAAGTTAACCATGCATTACAACGGTGGTGTGTAGAAGAGCATCTCTGAATACACAGCATGTCGAGCTTTAAAGCACAACACATCAGACTTTGGTTGGATGGGCTGCAGTGTCAAAAGACCATGAACATACACTCAGTAGCTACTTTATTAAGTACAGAAGGTACCAAGTTTTAGAGCCTCAGAGTAAAACTATTCTGTGGAAGGGTTATTTTATGAGTGGAATAAGCCCATTAAATGGGATGCCCCTTATTAGCAAAAACTGAGATTTTATAAATGTCTTCCAATCTGCCAAGTATTTCCAACATTTTCTTTTACTTCAGGTTTCAGGCAATTGCTATGTTCTGTAGTTCATTGCCCCAGCATCTTGTTGCCCTTTCTCTTCTGTGTTCAGTCACCTTCCTTGATTCCATGTTATTATAAACCTTTGTGATATGTGAAGTTTTAATTGTTCTCTTCTTTTATTATATGAATTCACCCATTACTATTGACTTATGCTAATTTAATTCTGCATATTTTTGTTGTTTTTTTCATATTGTTCAGGAAATAAGTTCTCATAAGCAATAGTGATGTGTCTAGTTTTAGAAATTAAGTATGGTGCAAGGAATATAGGCAAATATTCGACTTGGGCAAAAGTTGCATGAACAGTGTCCCGCAGTTTGACAAGTAAAGAGGAGAATGAAACCTTTCCTATCACTGATTTGAATCTTCACGCAAAGTATAGAGAATTTAAAAGTGGGACTTGTAAGTCTCTGACCTTGATGATTGCCCAATCCTGTGGATTGCCTGTGATCAGATATTATATTTGGTCTCTGGAATCACTGTCTCAAAGATCAAAATTCAAAGTGAATTTATTATCTAAGTACATATATGTCACCATATACTACCCTGAGATTCATTTTTTACAGGCATTCACTGTCGAACCAAGAAACACAATAGAATCAATGAAAAAAACTACACACAAACAAAAATTGACATACATCCAATGTGCAAAAGAAGACATGCTATGCAAATACAAAATAAAACAAATAATAATAATAATAAAAATGCATAATACTGATATCATGAGTTGTAGAGTCCTAGAAAGTGAGTCCATAGGTGGCTGTGTGAGAAAAATATTCTTACTCAATGTCAGCAAGACCAAGCAGCCGATTATAAAGTTCAGGAGAAGGAAACCAGAGATCCATGAGCCAGTCCTCATCAGAGGATCAGAGATGAAGAAGGTTAGCAATTTTAAATTCCTAGGTGTATTATTTCAGAGGGCTTTTCCCGTGCCCAGAACTTAAGTGCAGTTATGAAGAAAGCACGACAGCTCCTCTACTTCCTCAGGAGTTTGCAGAGGTTTGACAAAACTCTGACAAACTTCCATAGATGTTCAGTGGGGAGTATATGGAGCGGCTGCATTACTGCCTGGTATGAGAACACCGATGACCTTAAATAGAAAATCGTACAAAATGTGGTGGATACAGCCAGTCCACTCACGTGTCAAGTCCTCCCAACCGTTATTTTATCTACATAAAATACTGTTACAGGGAAGCATCATACATCATCAGTGACCCCCCCCCCCACCCCCTCCACTACCCAGGACATGCTCTTTTTTCTCACTGCTGCCACCAGGAAAAAGGCACATGACACCACTAAGTTCTGGAACAGTTATTGCTCTTCATGCATAGGCTCTTGAAGCAGAGAGGATAACTTCACTCAACTTCACTTGCCCCATTGTTGAAATGTTCCCACAACCAATGGACTCACTTTCAAAGACTCTTCATCTCATATTCTCGAGATGTATTGCTTAGTTATTTATTATTATTGTTTTTTCTTTTTGTATATGCACTGCTTGTTGTCTTCTGCACTCCGGTTGAATGTCCAAATTGGTCTTTCATTGATTCTATTATAGTAGATTTAGTGAGTATGCCCACAAGGAAATGAATCTCAGAGTTGTATATGTATTTTGATAATAAAATTTACAAAGAACATAGAACATAGAATATTACAGCACATTACAGGCCCTTCGGCCCACAATGTTGTGCCAACCCTCAAACCCTGCCTCCCATATAACTCCCCACCTTAAATTCCTCCATATATCTGTCTAGTAGTCTCCTAAACTTCACGAGTGTATCTGCCTCCACGACTGACTCAGGCAGTGCATTCCATGCACCAACCACTCTTTGAGTAAAAAACCTTCCTCTAATATCCCCCTTGAACTTCCCACCCCTTACCTTAAAGCCATGTCCTCTTGTATTGAGCAGTGATGCTCTGGGGAAGAGGCGCTGGCTATCCACTCTATCTATTCCTCTTATTATCTTGTACACCTCTATCATGTCTCCTCTCAACCTCCTTCTTTTCAAAGAGTAAAGCCCTAGCTCCCTTAATCTCTGATCATAATGCATACTCTCTAAACCAGGAAGCATCCTGGTAAATCTCCTCTGTACCCTTCCCAATGCTTCCACATCCTTCCTATAGTGAGGTGACCAGAACTGGACACAGTACTCCAAGTGTGGCCTAACCAGAGTTTTATAGAGCTGCACCATTACATCGCAACTCTTAAACTCTATCCCTCGACTTATGAAAGTTAACACCCCATAAGCTTTCTTAACTACCCTATCTACCTGTGAGGCAACTTTCAGGGATCTGTGGACATGTGCCCACAGATCCCTCTGCTCCTCCACACTACCAAGTATCCTCCCATTTATTTTGTACTCTGCCTTGGAGTTTGTCCTTCCAAAGTGTACCACCTCACACTTCTCTGGGTTGAACACCATCTGCCACTTCTCAACCCACTTCTGTATCCTATCAATGTCTCTCTGCAATCTTCAACAATCCTCTACACTATCTACAACACCACCAACCTTTGTGTCGTCTGCAAACTTGCCAACCCACCCTTCTACCCCCACATCCAGGTCGTTAATAAAATTCACGAAAAGTAGAGGTCCCAGAACAGATCCTTGTGGGACACCACTAGACACAATCCTCCAATCTGAATGTACTCCCTGCACCATGACCCTCTGCCTTCTGCAGGCAAGCCAATTCTGAATCCACCTGGCCAAACTTCCCTGGATCCCATGCCTTCTGACTTTCTGAATAAACCTACTGTGTGGAACCTTGTCAAATGCCTTACTAAAATCCATATAGATCACATCCACTGCACTACCCTTTGAACTTTGAGTGGATTTTCAGAGAAGTTCTAGTAATTTACCAAGTGCTTAGAAGTACTGTTATCAGTTATGGAAGGGATTGGGATGAACACCTCAACTGTATAAAAATGCAAAATATATTCAAACATGAAAATATAAATTGGCCCAATGAGATTTAGGATTAGTCTGATTCCACCTTCACCCAAAATCCAATGTCCAAGATTGAGTTTACTTGTCATATGCACAATTACATCTATACACAGGTGCAATGAAGACCTTGCAGCCGTGCTATAGGCACATAGCATCAGATACATTATATTCACAAGTACAATATAAATTAAACCTAGATTATACACAATTTATAAAAGAAAGAACACAATTAGAACATTAAAAGTCCAATTTAGCGCAAAGTGATTAAAGTGTTGCTAAACTATGATGATCAGGGTTCGCTTGTGCCATTTGGTTCAAGAACTCAGTGGTTTAAGGGAAGTAATAGCTTTTGAACCTGGTGGTGTGGGACTTTGGGCTTCTGTACCACCTGCCTGATGGTAACTGTGAGAAAACATTCTGGCTTAGAGATATTTAATGATAGATTTTGTCTTCTTGAGACAACACCTCACATAAGTACAACCAGTAGTGGAGAGGGATGTGCCCGTGATGTGTTAGGTGACATCCAATACTCTCTACAGCTTCTTACATCCTGTGCATTTGAATTTGCATACCAGTCCATGTTGCAACTAGTGAGGGCTCAGTTCTGAGTTCTCTGTTCCTACACCACCTGCTTTCATATGAAACAAATACAATTTGCCTTAAATAATTCTTCCTCATTTATTTATTTAATCATAATCTATACATTTTAAATTTCCTTATCAGAATATATTAATTAAAATGAATAATTTGCTGAAAATTTTCTTTCATAGCTTAGCAACATTCAACCAAAGGATCTCAAAAATTCTGTTTTGCATTGTGAAAATTTTGTATTGCAGAGGATGTGAGACTTACAAACACCCTGCTGTTACTGATGTCTCATTACTAAGACAGTGAGCTGTTTACTGTTTACCAGTGCTGCACACTAGATACATTTTGAATAATATTTTATTAACATATTTGTGGTAATGTTTTGGTTTATGCGTTGTTGGCGATATATGTTTTGTGGGTGCACCATGGTCTGTAGGAATGTTGTTTCATTTGGTTGTATATATGTACAGTCAGATGACAATAAATTTGGATTTGAGCTTAAGCTTGAAATTACAACATTTTGCATTAATTTTTCCCACGATGATGCAGATCTAGATGAAATAGTACTTTGGGTTTAAGTTTGACTGATTGTATAAATTCCAGATTTAAATGAGATTTCCAGTTCAAGGCAAGGACCATGGGGTTAAATTTCCAAGTTCTCTTTCCCAGTCTCATCAAGCTCTCCCAATCATCCATCATTGCCATCCACACCTACCAGCCTGAAGTCTCCCCTGGCCATTGCACTCATGCCCAAGTTAAAACTGGGGACACTTCTTTAATGCATTATGGTACCAGTCCTAGTCTTTTCTTCATGACCTAGTGTTCTTTCCTATATGAACACTTTCTCTCATTCCACATCACTGCCTTTTTTGTGTTTTAATGTCTTAAAGTTATCGGAAGTTCTTTTTTCCCAGAAATGTTAAGAAAACAATGAGTCCACACTTGCTGGGTGTAATCAACAATCTTACAATAGCAGAATCTTCATTACCACTTAATCCTCAAGGGACTAATATAATTTATCAAAACCGTATTCACTTTCATTTATAAATTTTCATAAACATCCATTTTCATTAAAACATAATTATTGCTAGAAACCATGCAGGATTAATCTTTTCTCAATTTTATCTGACTTTCAACCAATTAATTGGTTGAATATGACAGCATTTATTACTATATTTCTAAAGACAGAAATGATAAGAAACATTAATTTATTTTGAAGCCTGGTGTAAGATAGACTGGTTTGCACTAATTAGCGAAGACTGAGAAAATGATGGCGAGGGAATAATTAATTCTCTCTAAACACACTAGAAAGATACACTGTATAAAAAGGCAGAGCAATTGGTTTGAGAAATGACTACAGTACATTTATATACTTACTGTAACTTTTTTTCTGTAGTACATTGTATTTCATTGTACTGCTGCCAAAGAGTAAACAAATTTCATGACATATGCCCAAACATGAGGAGATCTGCAGATGCTGGAAATTCAAGAAACACACACAAAATGCTGGTGGAACGCAGCAGGCCAGTCAGCATCTATAGGAAGAAGTACAGTCGACATTTCAGGTTGAAGCGTTGACTACTTCTTCATATAAATGCTGCCTGGCCTGCCGCGTTCCACCAGTATTTTGTGAGTGTTGTTTCATGACATATGCCAGTGATAATAAACCTGATTCTGATTCTGATGATTAAAGCCAACCCATTAGAGTGAAGGTCTGTTTCAGTAATGTTCCCTGTTTTCAATGAGTCTATCAAACTTTATGTACAGTGTTTACTTCAGTTAATCTAACATCTAGAAATCATAAGGTATTCCTACAATATTGAAAGAAAGAAATATCAAGAAAAAAGTCTTCGATTTTCTTGTAACACACATCAAAGTTGCTTGCGGACGCAGCAGGCCAGGCAGCATCTCTAGGAAGAGGTACAGTCGATGTTTCGGGCCGAGACCCTTCGTCAGGACCGAAACGTCGACTGTACCTCTTCCTAGTGATGCTGCCTGGCCTGCTGCGTTCACCAGTAACTTTGATGTGTGTTGCTTGAATTTCCAGCATCTGCAGAATTCCTCGTGTTTGATTTTCTTGTGCTGTGGTAGACTCAAATGGGCTGAAATATTCCTTAAAAAGTGGTCAACCAAACACTAAGAGTAGCATTATGCATCCTCCACAGAGCCACATACACTAAAAAAAAGATTTTTCTGAATTCAGCAGAACTGAGTTCCCAGGAATGAATCTACCCAACAAGCAATGTCTATGTACACCTTTACCACTGCACTCCAGAGCCTTTATAGGAACAATGGGTAGGTCAATATTAGAGGGTTATGTGCAAGTATGGGCAAATGGGATTTGCTTAGATGGGCATCTTGGTTAGCATGGATAACTGGGCTGAAAGCCTGCTTTCAAATTGTATTACTCTATAACTACTATATATAAATATTATCGCCCCTCTGTGTATCAGTACAGCACTTAGTCACAGTCTCAAAGAAATCAGCTAGGGTTATATATATAGCTAGGGTGCCTAAGATTTTTGCACAGTACTGTAGTAATTTTATGTATTGCACTGTACTGCTGCTGCAAAAGAAACAAATTTCATGACATATGTGAGCGATGATAAACCTGATTCTGATATGGGTCTTTATTGTGTACTGAGAGTGGGAAGGGGGCAGAGGGAGGGGAATCATGATTGGGAAAAGTGGAAGCAAGAGGGGAAGGAGTGGGGAGCACTAGAGGGACATTCTGTAATGATCAACAAACTAATAGTTTAGAATCAACAGACCTTGCCTGGTCTCTCAGGGCTGAGTGTGCCTGCACCCACACCGCCGCCTGCCCCTGAACTTATTATCTGCCGCCTATCCCACACCCTTCCCGCAGCACTCCACCCTCGCCATTCTCAACATCCTTTGCTCCCTCCAAATTTAAATACTTGCTCTCCTCTCCATGTTGACAAATACAGCACTGTGCAAATGTCTTAGATACCCTAGCTATATATGTGTGCCTAAGACTTTTGCACAGTACTCTATGTTTTTGCACTGACTACCTGTGGTAAACCATGTATATATGTTGTAACTCGGTTACCTGTCTGGACACACACCTCTGCTGACTGCCCCTGTGGCTCCTCCCACAGAGTCCTGTATAAAGGTGTTCGCCTTGCCCCTCCCCCTCAGTCTGGGGGCAGACACTCACTGTGAAGGTCGTATTGTACAGTGAATAAAAGCCTTTCAGTATTTTACCAAACCTCAGTATTTTGGAGTAATTGAAGGTGCTTCAATTTTATTCGCTGTACATTTTAAAACATGGAACAGGCTCTGAGACCAGACAAACTAGATCTCGATCTGCAAATGCCTGATGCTGGAAACACTTTCGAACTCTGGCTGGCCTGCTTCGAAGCGTATCTAGAGGAGATTAAAGCGACCGACCCCGTAGCGAAGCGCAGAGTTCTACGCTCCAGGGTCAGTCCACGGGTCTATTCGCTAATCAGAGACCAGCCGAACTACAACGGCGCGATGAACGCACTCAAAAGACAATACCTGCGGCCGATAAACAGTGTCTATGCTTGGCATCGCTTAGCGATACGGCAACAACGGTCCGGGGAATCGAGTGCTGAGTTTGTCCAGGCCCTACAGATACTTGTGCAGGTCTGCAATTGCCAGGAGCTGATGGTGGCGCAGCATGCAGAACTCCTAGTGAGAGATGCCTTCGTTACGGGGACCAGGTCAGTGTACGTGCGCCAGCGGCTGCTGGAAAAAGACGATCTTACCCTAAGTTCGGCGATCGAGCTGGCTGATACGTTGGAGGCCGCTCTGCATAACTCCAAGGCTCTCCAGGCACGCGATCCCCCGATGGCCTCGTGGGCGCCGCAGACCCCGCAACCTGCCGGCGAATCGACCTCGGCTGCAGCCAGTCCTGAGTCCGCGAAGTGCTACTTCTGCGGACTGGAGAAGCACCCCCGGAAACGCTGCGCGGCCGGACAAGCTACCTGTTCCAGCTGCGGAAAGAAGGGCCACTTCGCCAAGGTCTGTAAGTCAAAACCGCGAGCAGGATCGAGCAGCGCCGCATGCGAGACGTGGGGGTCGCCATCTTCCCTGCATGCCGCCACCACGTGCGAGACATGGGGGCGGCCATCTTGGTCGGCGCCACCTCCCACCGCCTACGACCAACGGGTGCTCACGGGCCACCCCACCGCGCCGGACCAAGACAGCGACCCCACCCTGGCTTCCATGACCCTCGACCAAAGCGCTCCCCACCAGCTCGCAAGGTCAATGATGGACATCCTGGTGGAGGGGCGCAGGACAAGCTGCCTGTTTGACACAGGCAGCACGGAGAGTTTTATCCACCCGGCCACGGTGCAGCATTGTGGACTCATGATACGGCCGGTGAGTCAGTGGGTCACCATGGCCTCCGGGTCGCATACAACAGCCATCCGGGGGGGTTGTGCAGCGACGCTAGTGGTGCAGGGCACAGAATATTGGGACTTTAAGTTACTGGTCTTGCCTCAACTGTGTGCCCCTGTGTTGTTGGGGTTGGACTTCCAGAGCCACCTGAAAAGCGTGACAATGAAGTCAATGGATGAGATTAAGAATGTTATTTTTTCTATGAATCTGGGGAAAGCTCCTGGCCCTGATGGGTTTACCGTTGAATTTTATAAATGTTTTGCTTCTTTATTGATTCCTTGGCTCTATAAGGTTTTTGAGGCTTCTTTGAAACTTGGTAAACTTCCGGAATCTTTTAATAGAGCATCAATTTCTTTAATACTAAAGAAGGATAAAGACCCTGCTCAATGTGCATCTTATAGACCAATATCTTTATTAAATGTTGATTCTAAAGTTTTTTCTAAGTTATTAGCAAATAGACTAGAAAAAGTACTTCCTTCTATTATTTCGGAAGACCAAACGGGTTTTATTAAAGGTCGTTACTCTTTTTATAATATTCGTACATTGTTAAATATCGTTTATACTCCCTCACAAAATGTTCCTGAGTGTGTTATTTCTTTAGATGCCGAGAAAGCTTTTGATAGAGTAGAATGGCCTTATTTATTTAAGGTGCTTGAAATGTTTAATTTTAGCTTGAAATTTATATCCTGGATTAAACTGTTATATTACTCCCCTGTAGCCTCGGTTCGTACTAACTCCTTAAACTCACCTTTTTTTCCTCTCTTTCGTGGTACTCGACAAGGCTGTCCTCTTAGTCCCCTATTATTTGATATTGCATTAGAACCTCTTGCAATTGCTATTCGAGAATCTTTAAATATTACTGGGATAACTCGGGGATTAAAGTCCCATAAATTATCACTCTATGCTGATGATTTACTTTTATATATTTCTAATCCTGAGAGATCCATTCCTGCTGTTTTAGAGTTATTAGCACAATTTGGTCTTTTCTCAGGTTATAAATTAAATCTTAGTAAGAGTGAACTTTTTCCGATTAATAAACATCTTCCCTTATATTATAAATTTCCATTTAAATTGATTAATAATTACTTTTCATATCTTGGGATTAAAATTACTTGTAAACATAAAGATTTATTTAAGACTAACTTTTTACCATTAATAGACCATATTACTCAACTTTCATCTAAATGGTTTCCCTTATATTTAACTTTGATTGGTCGTATTAATGCAGTTAAGATGTTTTTTTTGCCAAAATTTTTATATGTGTTTCAGGCATTACCAATTTTCGTTCCTAAATCTTTTTTTGATAAAGTTGACTCTAAAATTTCTTCATTTATTTGGCAGAACAAGAATCCGAGACTGGGTAAAATACATTTACAGAAAGCTAAGAGAGATGGAGGTTTAGCATTACCTAACTTTAGATTTTATTATTGGGCTATTAATATTCGACATATGAAATTTTGGTTACTTGATCGGGACATACTATTTATTCCTAAATGGGTAGCATTGGAATTACAATCTGTTCAGGGTTATACACTTGGTTCTATTTTAGGTTCCTCTCTTCCTTTTGATTCGAAACGTCTTAAGCAGGTCTCTAACCCGATAGTTAAATATGCTTTGCGCATTTGGTTTCAATTCAGAAAATTTTTTGATCTTAATCAATTCGGGTTAGCGATTCCTATTTTAGGTAACATATTTTTTCCTCCCTCTTTTACGGATCGCGCTTTTCAAACTTGGAAGACTAAGGGTATTTTACGGTTTTTGGATTTATTTTTAGATGGTTCCCTTATGTCTTTTGAACAATTATCTAACAAATATAACTTATCAAGAATACATTTTTTTAGATATTTACAAGTTAGAAATTTCCTAAGTACTATACTTACTTCCTTTCCAATGCTTCCTCCTATATATATTTTAGATTCGATAATTAACCTTAATCCATGTCAGAAAGGTGCATCGGCTATGATTTATAATATTATTATGAAACTTAGGAAAGCTCCATTTGATAAGATTAGGGTAGATTGGGAACAGGAATTGGGGCTTACCATTTCTGTGGATGATTGGGGGCAGATTTTACAATTAGTTAATACTTCCTCTATTTGTGCTAAACATTCCCTAATTCAATTTAAAGTGGTTCATAGAGCACATATGTCCAAAGATAAGTTAGCGCGTTTTTACTCGCATATTAATCCTTTCTGTGATAGATGTTCGGGGCAGATAGCCTCTTTAACTCATATGTTTTGGTCTTGCCCTACTTTGGAAACTTTTTGGAGAGATATTTTCAATATTATTTCTAAGGTATTAAATATAGATATCTCTCCTCACCCTATTACTGCTATCTTTGGACTACCTAAAATTTCTAGTAATCTTTCCCCTTCAGCCCGTAGAATGATTGCATTTCTTACTTTAATGGCGAAAAGATGTATTTTACAACATTGGAAAGAGCTTAATGCTCCAACTACCTTTTTTTGGTTTTCTCAGACGATTTTATGTTTGAATCTGGAGAAAATTAGAAGTAACCTTTATGATTCTTCATTTAAATTTGAACAGATTTGGGGACCTTTTATTCGATATTTTCATTTAATGTAATATTTACCCTTCTTGTTTTCTCTTCACTGTTTTAATGGAGGTCGGGATTGAGGACGTGATTTTAAGTTTAACTCTGTTTGGTTTCAAGTTAGCCCATTGCTTTGCTTTGCTTTTAGTTAGTTGCACGGTGGGTTTTTTTTTGGGGTTTTTTTTTTTCTTTTTTTCCATTGATATATATAAAATCTAGTATACTATTATGTTATCTTGGTTTCTTATGCTTAAATTACATTGTTTGTAGTATTTTCTTTTTGGTATTGTTATCTTTTGGAATTTTATTATACTTTAACATTGTATTAATGTTTATATGGCTTACCTTTTTTGTATACTTACTCAATAAAAAGATTTAAAAAGAAAGACAATGAAGTATGATGGGCCCCTCCTGCCAATTACTGTCATAAATCCCCTGTTTTGTAGAGATATGTCACGTACCCCGCTACTGACCACACACACACACCGACCCGCGTATCCCACCCAACACCATGCCAACTGACGTACTACCGACACCACTTGCGGCCTCTCCACCCTCAGGATCCCTCCCCCACCGCTGTTCGCCAACCTGACCCCCGACTGTAAACCCGTGGCAACTAAAAGCAGGAGGTACAGCGCGGGGGACAGAGCTTTCATTAAGTCGGAGGTGCAGCGGCTGCTCAGGGAGGGGATCATTGAAGCAAGCACAAGTCCTTGGAGGGCGCAGGTGGTCGTTGTTCGGAACGGGGAGAAAAATAGGATGGTCGTGGACTATAGCCAGATCATCAATAGGTTCACGCAGCTCGACGCGTACCCTCTACCCCGCATCGCGGATATGGTCAATCAGATAGCACAGTACAAGGTGTACTCGACCATAGACCTAAAATCCACTTACCATCAGCTCCCCATCCGCCGGGAGGACTGCCCTTACACTGCCTTCGAGGCGGACGGCAGGCTTTATCAATTCCTGCGCGTCCCCTTTGGTGTCACGAATGGTGTATCTGTCTTCCAGAGGGCAATGGACCAGATGGTGGACCAGTGCCAATTGAAGACCACGTTCCCATATCTGGATAACATCACCATCTGCGGTCACGACCAGCAGGATCACAACAACAACCTCCAAAAATTTCTCCAAGCGGCCAAATCTTTCAACCTCACCTATAACAAGGACAAGTGTGTATTTGGGACCACCCGACTTGCTATCCTTGGGTGTGTCGTGGAGAATGGAGTCATTGGCCCTGACCGCGACCGTATGCGCCCCCTGTTGGAACTCCCTCTTCCCAATAACCTCAGAGCCCTCAAAAGGTGCCTGGACTTCTTTTCATATTACGCCCAATGGGTCTCTAACTATGCAGACAAGGCCTGCCCCCCGGTCAAGTCCACCACATTCCCCCTCTCTGCCGAGGCCCACATGGCCTTCAACGGCATAAAAGGGGACATTGCCAAAGCAGCAATGCATGCGGTGGATGAGGCCATTCCCTTCCAAGTAGAGAGTGACGCCTCCGACTTTGCGCTGGCTGCTACCCTCAACCAGGCAGGAAGACCAGTGGCATTCTTCTCCCGTACCCTTCAAGGCCCTGAAATTCGGCACTCTGCGGTAGAGAAAGAGGCCCAGGCCATAGTGGAAGCTATAAGGCACTGGAGGCACTATCTTGCCGGCAAAAGGTTCACCCTGCTAACTGACCAGCGCTCAGTCGCGTTCATGTTTAATAATCAGCAGTGAAGCAAAATCAAAAATGATAAAATTCTGAGGTGGAGAATCGAACTCTCCACCTACAACTATGACATCATGTACAGGCCTGGGAAGCTCAACGAGCCCTCCGATGCCCTATCCCGGGGAACATGTGCCAGCGCGCAGTTCAACTGGCTATATGCCCTACATGTAGACCTTTGCCACCCAGGAGTCACCCGGCTTTTCCACTTCGTGAAAGCCCGGAACCTGCCGTACTCCCTTGAGGAGATCAGGATGATGACCAGGGACTGCCAAGTCTGCGCAGAGTGCAAACCGCACTTCTACCGACCCGAAAAGGCACCACTCATCAAGGCCACCCGCCCCTTTGAGTGACTGAGTGTTGACTTTAAGGGCCCCCTTCCCTCCACCGACCGCAATGTGTACTTTCTTAACGTAATTGACGAGTACTCGCGGTTCCCCTTCGCCATCCCCTGCCCCGACACCACTACCACGTCAGTTATAAAAGCCCTGCGCAAGCTCTTCACTCTGTTCGGATACCCATGCTATATCCACAGTGCAGAGGGTCCTCGTTTATGAGTGACGAGCTGCGCCAATATCTACTGGCTAGGGGAATTGCAACCAGTAGGACCACGAGCTATAATCCCCGGGGGAATGGACAGGTAGAGAAGGAGAATGGCACAGTGTGGAAAGCCACACTCTTAGCCCTCAGGTCAAAGGGACTGCTGGTCTCCCGCTGGCAGGAGGTCCTTCCCGAGGCACTCCACTCCATCCGCTCCGTTATGCACGTCCGCCAATGCCACCCCTCATGAGCGGCTCTTTTCTTTTCCCAGAAAATCGACCACTGGAACCACCCTACCAACTTGGCTGACGTCCCCGGGGCCAGTGCTGCTTCGGAAACATGCGAGGAGCAATAAATACTCCCCGATGGTCAAGAGGGTTCACTTACTTCATGCGAACCCCCAGTATGCCTACGTGGTTTTACCTGATGGGCGGGAGGACACGGTCTCCATCCGCGACCTGGCGCCCGCAGGAGCTCCGGGCCCCTACCCTGAACACTCCGTGGTGACTATTGACCCCGTACCCACCAATGTATGTACCTACAAGACACCATGCACCCCAAACCCTATACAGACACCACACGACACTCCCATACCGGGCGCGACGCACACGCACGAAGGATTACCGACGCCTAACGTGCTGGCACCTGAAGTCAGGCCGGAGCCAGCACAACCGCCATCGCCGGTGCTACGTAGATCACAATAGCGGACTCGACCGCCTGATAGACTTAACCTGTCTTATAAATACTTCTTGTAAATATTGTCAGTCACTTCACCCCGCGGGACTCTTTTTAAAAAAAGGAGGGGTGAATGTGGTAAACCATGTATATATGTTGTAACTCGGTTACCTGTCTGGACACACACCTCTGCTGACTGCCCCTGTGGCTCCTCCCACAGAATCCTGTATAAAGGTGTTCGCCTTGCCCCTCCCCCTCAGTCCGGGGGCAGACACTCACTGTGGAGGTCGTATTGTACAGCGAATAAAAGCCTTTCAGTATTTTACCAGACCTCAGTCTTTTGGAGTAATTGAAGGTGCTTCACTACCGCTGCAAAATAAGTTTCACATAACATCAGACAGTGATAATAATTCTGATTCTGATTCCCACTTTATTCTCCTGCTTCTCAATAGTGAGATTAGTGCAAATCCACTGGATAATTATTGATTTGAAACACATCACCTGAGCGTCATTGATCCAGCAAGATTACAAGCTATTTACAGATCAAGAGAGACACTTGTCCCACTTTAATTTGATCATCCCAGAAAGCTCTCACTCAAGCTTCCAATTATTAATTCAATAATTCACAGCATCTTGGCTCTATACTCTGACTGAAAGCTCATTCATTCCATATGTCATGTTAAATTTAAGCATTAATTGCTAAAGCTACTCATCAAGGTTTGTTGTTTTGGCAACTATACCTACATCTCACCGATATTTATATTTGCTGAACATTGTTGCCGATAAGAAGATGCACTGCGTATCATGTTTGTGTGCATGTGTGTGGCTTAAAGTGCTAACAAAATAAGAACTGGTTGCAAAATTTGGAAATGTACACTATTCCCCACCTCTGTTAATGATCAGCTCTCAAACGCAATTGTAGAATGGGCCCATGTTCTCTGAAATTTAAAAAAATAATGAAAGGTGATATTGTTAAAATGTTAAAAATCCTTACAGAGCTTTAAGGAATAGATGCAAAGAAGATGTTCTGGTACAGAGGAAGAGATGGTTCTGCAGCACAGTAGCTATGATCATGTTAAATTGTGGGACAGTCTTGAAGGGCTGAGTGGCCTCCTCCTGCTCCTATTTTCTTATGCAAGTTTCTGCTCACAGGAGAATCTAGGAACCGGATAATAGTTTGAGGATAAGGAATTAATCAAGTGGGAATGAATAAGGATATATTTTTCACCGCCTGCTGTACCTGCATGCCCGCTTACAATGACTGGTGTATAATGACACCCAGGTCTCGTTGCTCCTCCCCTTTTCCTAATCGACCACCATTCAGATAATAATCTGTTTTCCTGATTTTGCCACCAAAGTGGATAACCTCACATTTACCCACATTAAATTGCATCTACCATGAACTTGCCTACTCACCTAACCTATTCCAGTCACCCTGCATCCTCTTAGCATCCTCCTCACAGTGAACACTGCCACCAAGCTTCGTGTCATCCGCAAACTTGGAGATGCTGCATTTAATTCCCTCATCTAAGTCATTAATATATATTGTAAATAACTGGGGTCCCAGCACTGAGCCTTGCGGTACCCCACTAGTCACTGCCTGCCATTCTGAAAAGGTCCCGTTTATTCCCACTCTTTGCTTCCTGTCTGCCAACCAATTCTCTATCCACCTCAATACCTTACCCCCAATACCGTGTGCTTTAAGTTTGCACACTAATCTCCTGTGTGGGACCTTGTCAAAAGCCTTTTGACAATCTAAATATACCACATCCACTGGTTCTCCCCTATCCACTCGACTAGTTACATCCTCAAAAAATCCTGTGAGATTCGTCAGACATGATTTTCCTTTCACAAATCCATGCTGACTTTGTCCGATGATTTCACCGCTTTCCAAATGTGCTGTTATCACATCTTTGATAACTAACTCTAGCATTTTTCCCACCACCGATGTCAGGCTAACTGGTCTATAATTCCCTGGTTCCTCTCTCCCTCCTTTTTTAAAAAGTGGGGTTACATTAGCCACACTCCAATCCTCAGGAACTAGTCCAGAATCTAAAGAGTTTTGAAAAATTATCACTAATGCATCCACTATTTCTTGGGCTACTTCCTTAAACACTCTGGGATGCAGACCATCTGGCCCTGGGGATTTATCTGCCTTTAATCCCTTCAATTTACCTAACACCACTTCCCTACTAACATGTATTTCTTTCAGTTCCTCCATCTCACTGGACCCTCTGTCCCCTACCATTTTTGGAAGATTATTTATGTCCTCCTCAGTGAAGACAGAACCAAAGTAGTTATTCAATTGGTCTGCTATGTCCTTGCTCCCCATAATCAATTCACCTATTTCTGTCTGTAGGGGACCTACATTTGTCTTAACCAATCTTTTTCTTTTCACATATCTATAAAAGCTTTTACAGTCAGTTTTTATGTTCCCTGCCAGTTTTCTCTCATAACCTTTTATCCCCTTCCTAATTAAGCCCTTTGTCCTCCTCTGCTGGACTCTAAATTTCTCCCGGTCCTCAGGTGAGCCACTTTTTCTGGCTAATTTGTATGCTTCTTCTTTGAAATTGATACTATCCCTAATTTCCCTTGTCAGCCACGGGTGCACTACCTTCCTTGATTTATTCTTTTGCCAAACTGGGATGAACAACTGTTGTAGCTCATCCATGCAATTTTTAAATGCTTGCCATTGCATATCCACCGTCAACCCTTTAAGTGTCATTTGCCAGTCTATCTTAGCCAATTCACGTCTCATACCTTCAAAGTTACCCTTCTTTAAGTTCAGAACCTTTGTTTCTGTATTAACTATATCACTCTCCATCTTAATGAAGAATTCCACCATATTATGGTCACTTTTACCCAAAGGGCCTCTCACGACAAGATTGCTAATTAACCCTTCCTCATTGCTCAATACCCAGTCTAGAATAGCCTGCTCTCTAGTTGGTTCCTCGACATGTTGGTTCAAAAAACCCGCATACATTCCAAGAAATCCTCTTCCTCAGCACCCTTACCAATTTGGTTCACCTAATCTCTATGTAGATTGAAGTCACCCATTATAACTGCTGTTCCTCTATTGCACACATTTCTAATTTCCTGTTTAATACCATCCCCAACCTCACTACTACTGTTAGGTGGCCTGTACATAACTCCCACCAGTGTTTTCTGCCCCTTAGTGTTATGCAGCTCTACCCATATCGATTCCACATCCTCCCGGCTGATGTCCTTCCTTTCTATTGCGTTAATCTCCTCGCTAACCAGCAATGCTGCCCCACCTCCTTTTCTTTCATGTCTATCCCTCCTGACTATTGAATATCCCTGAATGTTGAGGTCCCATCCTTGGTCACCCTGGAGCCATGTCTCTGTGATCCCAACTATATCATATTCATTAATAACCATCTGCACTTTTAATTCATCCACCTTGTTATGAATGCTCCTTGCATTCACACACAAAGCCTTCAGGCTCGGTCTTACAACACTCTTAGCCCTCATACGGTTACGTTGAAAAGTGGCCCTGTTTGATTTTTGCCCTGGATTTGCCGGTCTGCCACTTTTACTTTTCACCTTACTACTTTTTGCTTCTACCCTCATTTTATACCCCTCTGTCTCTCTGCACTGGTTCCCATCCTCCTGTTGTGAACTAACCTCCTCTCTCCTAGTCTCTTTAATTTGATTCCCACCCCCCAACCATTCTAGTTTAAAGTCACCTCAGTACCCTCGCAAATCTCCCCGCCAGGATATTGGTCCCCCTTGGATTCAAGTGTAATCCGTCCTTTTTATACAGGTCACACTTGTGCCAAAAGAGGTCCCAATGATCCAAGAACTTGAATCCCTGCCCGCTGCTCCAATCCCTCAGCCACGCATTTATTCTCCACCTCATTGCCTTCCTACTCTCACTGTCGTGTGGCACAGGCAGTAATCCCGAGATTACTACCTTTGCGGTCCTTTTTCTCTGACAATAAATATACCTTTGAAATCTTTGAAACCTTTGAAACCTATTTATTTATTTTTGAAATATTCTTATTGCAATATAGTAATTTTTCTTATATATTACACTGTACTGCTATCACAAAACAACAAATTTCATGGCAAACAACAGGAATTCTGCAGATGCCGGAAATTCAAGCAACACACATAAAAGTTGCTGGTGAACGCAGCAGGCCAGGCAGTGTCTCTAGGCAGAGGTGCAGTCGACGTTTCAGGTCGAGACCCTTCGTCAGGACTAACTGAAGGAAGAGTGAGTAAGGGATTTGAAAGTGGGAGGGGGAGGGGGAGATCCAAAATGATAGGAGAAGACAGGAGGGGGAGGGATGGAGCCAAGAGCTGGACAGGTGATAGGCAAAAGGGATACGAGAGGATCATGGGACAGGAGGTCCGGGAAGAAAGACAAGGGGGGGTGGAACCAGAGGATGGGCAAGGGGTAAATTCAGAGGGACAGGGGGAGAAAAAGGAGAGTGAGAGAAAGAATGCGTGTATAAAAATAAGTAACAGATGGGGTACGAGGGGGAGGTGGGGCATTAGCGGAAGTTAGAGAAGTCGATGTTCATGCCATCAGGTTGGAGGCTACCCAGACAGAATATAAGGTGTTGTTCCTCCAACCTGAGTGTGGCTTCATCTTTACAGTAGAGGAGGCCGTGGATAGACATGTCAGAATGGGAATGGGATGTGGAATTAAAATGTGTGGCCACTGGGAGATCCTGCTTTCTCTGGCGGACAGAGCGTAGGTGTTCAGCAAAGCGGTCTCCCAGTCTGCGTCGGGTCTCGCCAATATATAAAAGGCCACATCGGGAGCACCGGACGCAGTATATCACCCCAGCCGACTCACAGGTGAAATGTTGCCTCACCAGGAAGGACTGTTTGGGGCCCTGAATGGTGGTAAGGGAGGAAGTGTAAGGGCATGTGTAGCACTTGTTCCACTTACACGGATAAGTGCCAGGAGGGAGATCAGTGGGGAGGGATGGGGGGGACGAATGGACAAGGGAGTCGCGTAGGGAGCGATCCCTGTGGAATGCAGAGGGGGGGGAGGGAAAGATGTGCTTAGTGGTGGGATCCTGTTGGAGGTGGCGGAAGTTACGGAGAATAATATGTTGGACCCGGAGGCTGGTGGGGTGGTAGGTGAGGACCAGGGGAGCCCTATTCCTAGTGGGGTGGCGGGAGGATGGAGTGAGAGCAGATGTACGTGAAATGGGGGAGATGCGCTTAAGAGCAGAGTTGATAATGGAGGAAGGAAAGCCCCTTTCTTTAAAAAAGGAAGACATCTCCCTCGTCCTAGAATGAAAAGCCTCATCCTGAGAGCAGATGCGGCGGAGAAGGAGGAATTGCGAGAAGGGGATAGCGTTTTTGCAAGAGACAGGGTAAGAAGAGGAATAGTCCAGATAGCTGTGAGAGTCAGTAGGTTTATAGTAGACATCAGTGGATAAGCTGTCTCCAGAGACAGAGACAGAAAGATCTAGAAAGGGGAGGGAGGTGTCGGAAATGGACCAGGTAAACTTGAGGGCAGGGTGAAAGTTGGAGGCAAAGTTAATAAAGTCAACGAGCTCTGCATGCGTGCAGGAAGCAGCGCCAATGCAGTCATCAATGTAGCGAAGGAAAAGTGGGGGACAGATACCAGAATAGGCACAGAACATAGATTGTTCCACAAAGCCAACAAAAAGGCAGGCATAGCTAGGACCCATACGGGTGCCCATAGCTACACCTTTAGTTTGGAGGAAGTGGGAGGAGCCAAAGGAGAAATTATTAAGAGTAAGGACTAATTCCGCTAGACGGAGCAGAGTGGTGGTAGAGGGGAACTGATTAGGTCTGGAATCCAAAAAGAAGCGTAGTGCTTTGAGACCTTCCTGATGGGGGATGGAAGTATATAGGGACTAGACATCCATGCTGAAAATAAAGCGGTGGGGGCCAGGGAACTTAAAATCATCGAAAAGTTTAAGAGCGTGAGAAGTGTCATGAACATAGATAGGAAGGGATTGAACAAGGGGGGATAAAACCGTGTCGAGGTATGCAGAAACGAGTTCGGTGGGGCAGGAGCAAGCTGAGACAATAGGTCGGCCAGGACAGGCAGGTTTGTGGATCTTGGGTAGGAGGTAGAAAAGGGAAGTGCGAGGTGTGGGAACTATAAGGTTGGTAGCAGTGGATGGGAGATCCCCTGAGCGGATAAAGTCGGTGATGGTGTGGGAGACAATGGCCTGGTGCTCCTTAGTGGGGTCACGATCGAGAGGTAAATAAGAGTGGTAAATGGCACATCGGTGATAACAAACCTGATTCTGATTCAGATTGTGGCGTTTTCATTGTAAACCTATTATGCTTAAGAACTTGCAGAAAATGAAGATTTTCCAATTATCCTATCTTCAGAACCGAATGATGACACTGAAAGGTCTCAGCGCTATACCACCAAATCCCAGTTAATTTAGTAACACTTCTATCCTGATCTCACTCTTCTGCAGGAAAGACATTACATCTCACTGATCACAATTCTATTTAACACCACAGTTCCCTCTTGTGGCTCAATAGCATTTTTCAGTGTTCAGAATCACAATCAGGCTTATTATCACTGACATTCTGTATGACGTAAGATTTGTTGTTTTGTGGCAGTAGTGCAGTGCAAGACATAAATAGTGATTATAATCACACATAAATAAAAAGATGAATAATGAAAAATTAGAATTACCAGGTAATGTTCATGGGTTTATGCAATATTCAGAAATCTGATGGCGGGGGGGGAGAAGCCATTAGTAAAATGTTGAGTACGGGTGTTTAGGTTCTTGTAGCTCATTCCTGATGGTAGACATGAGACGAGAACATTTCACCGATGGTGAGCGTCCTTAATGAAGGATGTCACCTCTTAAGGCTCCATTATGTGAAGATTTCCTCCATGTTGTGCCTGTGAGGGAGCTACCTGAGTCGACAACCCTCTGCAGCCTTTTTGAATGCTCTACATTGGGGCCCCCGTACCAGACAGTGAAGCAATAGTCAGATGCATTCCACCGTACATCCATAGAAATTTGCTAGTTTTTTGGTGACATGCAAAATCTCCTCTAACCCAAAATTTAGTGTTGTTCCATGTTTATTTATTTATTTATTGACATATGGTGTGGAGTCGGCCCTTCCAGCCCTCTGAGCTGTGCTGCCTAGCTACCCCCCCGATTTAAACCTCGTCTAATTACAGAACAATTTACAATGACCGACTAACCTACCAACTAGTATGCCTTTGGACTGTGTGAAGAAACCAGAGCACTTGGAGAAACCTATGCGGTCATGAGGAGAATGTGTAAACTCTTTACGGACAGTGGTGGGAATTGAACCCTTGGTCGCTGGTACTGTGAAGTGCTGTGCTAACTACTATGCTGTCGTGCCACCCAACTTTAGGCAATATTGGTAATATGCCCATCCTTAGTGATCCTTCAGAAGCTGATCGATCGACTTTTTAAAATAACTGCTGGTGTTGTCAAAGTTTCATCGAATTGAAATTCTCAGCCTGTGCTGAATACACGGTTAAGTTTGATAAAACAACAGCAGCATATATTTCATGTTAAATTAAACAGCAAACATTTTGTTATACAGAACTCCATGCTCTTCCACAGTGCAAAATATAGAATTTCTCCGACACTCTTTATAATTCCCCAGTAGGGAGATTCTAAAACAATCTTTTCTCTGTATTGGTACATGAAAATAACAAACCAAAACCAATATGTTTGATAATGATTTGTTAAAACAATCACAATTTCACCATTGCAGCACAGAGTTTTTTCAAGGGGATGTTTGAGATGGGCTAGGATTTAGTGCTAGGATCTCCTCAAGCAAAATCAGTGTGTAGCCCCTTTGTTGGTCGAGAAAGTGAGAAAGCTCAGATATGGAAGTAGGAATCATTAATTGGAATCCCCTACCAGGCCCCGGCTTGTGTCCCAGCAGCACTGGTCTATGGGTCACATCTCCTGATCCACAGATGTCTAGAGGCTCGCTCAGCAGTGTCTGTGACGGTCCTGATGGCTCTTTTCTTTGCAGCCCCTGTAACGCCAGGGAGAGAGTAGATTCTGCACAGCAAGCAGCCAGCGAAACTTCTACACCCCACCTCTATAGGCTCGTGTCATGCCCTCCATCCCTGTCTCTGGCATTGATCTACCAGCTCCTGGTATTTGGCTTTCTTACGCTCAAATATCTCCTCCATCTGGTCTTGCCAAGGAACTGTCAGTTCTGCCACGACCACCTACTTCAAGGTTCTGACAGAGTGACCATGTCAGGCTGTAGGGGTGATGATGCGATGAAGTCACTGTTAATGGCAGAACATTTAACACTGGTGATGGACTGAGGGATTTTGTGCTCCCTGAAGTTAGATGCACAGCTTTACTGAGTAGTAAAGGAAGAGTATATCATGGTCCGGTCCGTGAAATCTGCATTCCAGCTCGCGGTCCAGTTAATCGATCCTTATTCTGGGTTTTCCTGTTTTCCCTTGTTCCACTGGGTGCCTTAATTGAGGCATCTGATTCTTGTTTTGGACTGGCACATAATTACCTCTCAAACCAAGGATTCACTGCTGGACTGTTCCCTTCTGAATCCCTGACAGTAACCTTTGTCTGTGACTTTGCTAGAATTGCTGGCGTTCAACTGCTGGAGTGAGACCGGAGCCTTGCCATGCCAAGATAAGGAACTATCTATTGTTGAGTTTGGAACTGTCTCTTTATGTCCCTGTGTTTAGTGCCTGTGTCATAGAAGAGTCCTGGCCCTAGGTCCTGTTCCCAAGGAGAGGTCCTGGCTTGGTGTTCTGCGTATGAGTCCTGGCCCTATGTCCTGTTCCTGAGGAGGGGCCCTGGCTCTGTGTCCTGTGTTCCAAGTCCCAGGTGTCATGTTCTAATCCTGTCCAAGTCAAGGCTTTGTGTTCTTATTCTGTGCTGGAGTTTCTTGTCCTGTGCTGGATTGTCCCCATCTGAATCCTTGGCAGTTTACCCTGGCAGTTCCCTCGGCAAGTATCCTTGGCAGTCATCCTGGCCCTGTGTCCTAGAAAGGGTCCTGGCCCTGTGCTCCAAGGAGGAGTCCTGGCTCTGTACCCAAGAGCCTAACCAAGCTGAGTCCAAGAGCTGAGCCAAATCTAGTTCAAGAGCCATGTCTTGTGCTGGAGTTTCCTCGTTCAGCCCAGGATTACTTTGCCCAGCCCTGTGCTGGAGATTCCCTCGTCCTGTGCTGGAGTTTTCTCGTCTAGTCCAAGCCACGTCCAAGGACCTCGTCTAGTCCACGTCCCGGCTTTGTGTTCTCATCCTGTCCATGTGCCTCGTCCTGTGCAGGAGTTCCACGTCTAGTCCTGTAGCCACGTCTTGTCCTCACCTAGATCTGGGGTCTGAGCCCGAGTCAAGACCCGGGTCCCTGTCCAGTCTCTGGCTCGGAGCCCTAACCCAGTCTCCTTGTTCCAAGTTCCTTGTCCTGGTCCTGCTTTCCTAGTCTTAGCCCTAGCCCAGGCCTGGTGTCCTTGTCTCGTCCAGGTCCTGTTTCCATGTCCGGGGTTGTTTCTTCCTGACTCCCTTTGTTTTCTTGATAATCTTAGTCCAGTTCCTAGTACTTCGGTGTCTGTGTCTTGCATTTGGGTCCGCTCCCATCGCCACCTTATGACAGAGTATTGAATGCATATTAGTCAAAGGATTCAGTTCAAGAGTCAGGAAGTTACATTGCAGCTTTATAAATCTCTGGTTATGCTACATCTTGATATTACATTCAGTTCTGGTGTCCCCATTATAGGAAGAATGTGGAGACTATGTAGAGCTTGCAAACAGGTTTATCAGGATGCTGCCTTGATTAGAGAACATGAGCGATGAGGTGATTTTTGTCAAGCTTGGGCTATTTTCCCTGGAGTGGCAAAGACTGAGGGGAAAGCTGACAGAAGTTTACAAGATTATGTGAGGAAAAGATAGAGTACAGAGCCAATATCTTTTTATTTGGGTTGAAATGTCTAACATTGGAACATATTTAATGAAAGAGTGGGTAGATTCAAAGGAGATGTGTGGGGCAAGTTTTTGCAGAGAAAATGGTGGGTACCCTGAATGCACTGCCAGGGGTGGTAGTGTGGTCAAATATGACAGAAGTGTTTTAAGGGCTCTTAGAAAGGTACATGAATGTGCAGAGAATAGAGTGATATAGATATTGTGTAGGCACAGTTGTTTATTTTAATTAGGCAGTTAATTACTTAGTTCAATTAGTTTGGTGCAACATTATGGGGCGAAGGGTTTGTTCCTGTACTGTTCTATGTCTTACATTAAATGTTCTACTATATTTCCTAGGTCATAGACCCAAGGGTTGTTGGCATGTGCTCAGGAGGCTCAACTGAGAAAATTCTTCATCACATAGATGAAAGTGAACTATAAGTCAATACCTGAGGAGCCCTGACCCTCAGAACTCACAATGGTTGCATCTAATGCAAAAGTGGAATGCACAAATTCCTGCACTATTGCCTATACTGATTAGTAGCTTAACTTTGTTTTGGCATACCACAGAGTGAAATTAAAGAACAAAACAATCTCAAAGTTTCAGCTTATTTTGGAAGAAAATAAATGGGAACATGGGCAATATCTGCTAAATATTCATTGTATATGGCATCACTGTTCACAACTGATGTGCAGATGTGCACTTAGGAGAGATGAGACACAAAATAATACTCTCCTAGAGGATCCTTTCGAAGTTGTTTTAAAGTGTCACAGTTTAGTCAATTGTAGAACTCACTTAACTCCACAGATGAAAGATTTTTAAGCAAGTGAAAAATGCTTTCAATTTCTTTAGGGTTGTTTATTGTAACCTGTCAAAGGAAGAAAATAAGTCTTGCATTTATATTGCATTTCCTATGTCCGTTCTAAGATGCTTCAAAATAAATTATCTTTGAAGTTAAGCTCTGTAGTTAGGTCAGAAATAAATTCATACATTTTGATCACAACACATGACGTGGTTTGATGTTAGAGCACATGACATAGGCCAGCAGACATTTCAATTGTCAAGATTTCTGCATTTTGATTTTTCTGCTGCATTTGTAGCTCGGTTTATCATCCCAAATTCTTACATCATCTAAGATGCCACAATCTTTCCACTTTACTGAAAGATTATTGTTTTGATTTCTTGTGAATCTTTCCATGAGCGTATGTTAAGAATAATTTTTCTTTGCTAATATTGCATTGGAGGTTCATGCAGAATCCTTTGTTATTAGTGGAGTGGTCAAAACATTTTACACATCATAAATAGTGCCACAAGAGGAGGTGTGGCAGATGATTTGCATACATTAAGGTTCCAGCCTATATATACATTCAGTGGCCACTTAGTTAGGTACCACATAGTAAATAAATAATAAATAACTGTGTGTATGCTCGTGGCCTTCTGGTGCTGAGCCCATCCATTTCAAGATTCAACATGTTGTAAGAGATGCTGTTCTGTTCTGTTCTGTGGTTATTTGAGTTGCTGTTGCCTTCCTGCCAGCCTGAAGCAGTCTGGGCATTCTTGTGTGGCCTCTCTCATTACTTTATACTTTATTGTCACCAAACAATTGATACTAGAACGTACAATCATCACAACGATATTTGATTCTGCGCTTCCCACTCCCTGGAGTACAAATCGATAGTAAATAATAAGTATAAATTATAAACCATAAATAGAGAATAGAAAAAAGAAAGTAAGGTAGTGCGAAAAAAAACCAAGAGGCAGGTCTGGATATTTGGAGAGAAAAGTGTTTTCACCCACAGAACTGCTGCTCACTGGATTTTTTTTTTGTTTTTCACACCATTCTCTGTCAACTGCAGATACATGAAAATCCTAGGAGATCAGCAGTTTCTGAGATATTCAAACAGCCTCGTCTGACACCAACAATCATTCTGCAGTCAGTCACTTAGATCACATTTTTTCCCCATTCTGATGTTTAGTCCGAACAAAATCTGAACCTCTTGACCATGTCCGCATGCTTGTATGTGGGTGTACAAATGTACCTAATAAAGTGGCCACTGAGTGTGCATCCAAGCCCATCTGTTTTGTAACTTAATTTTTCAATATATTGAAATCTAGAAGGCAGAAGAAATATATTCTCATAAGATAGTTTCATTCTAAATTTATTTGTATATACTTCAGAGATCCAAATGATATTTAATTAAAACAATATCCAAAGATAACACTGGAGTAAACATAACAACACTGCCATTAACAACAATCATCCAATATGATATCCATGCAGATAAAAATATTCAAAGTTATACAGCATGCAACAATTCATGGCAATGGCTATCCTTCAGACTGAAAGACTAGCAAGCTTTGGTTCTTTCCCTATTGAGCAAAATCACACCAAAGTACATGTCATGTCATGTACAAAGCTCTGATGTGGTGTGGCTAGCAGTGCTTCCAAAAGAAAACTAACAAATGTAATTTCATCCAGCTTCTTGCCCTGAGACTAGTTGCTAAGATTTTGCTCAGATGTCTGTGTTTCAGTGTAGCTTATCGAGTAGCATGTCCACCTTCTACATTTTCATTTCAAACTCAAAGAAATTGTGTAACCTCAGTTCATATAAATCTTTGGAATACCCTTAACTTTCTAACCAATGTAATCATTGTAATTCTGAAAAGGTCTGATACACTTACAGACATTCATCATTACTACATGGCAGACAGAGTCACAGTGCCAGCTTCAGAAATTGATTAGTTTTTATTGTAAAGCCATGAAGATCAGATGTTGATCTATAAAATCCTAAAGGGATTGGACAGGCTAGATGCAGGAAGATTGTTCCCGATGTTGGGGAAGTCCAGAACAAGGGGTCACAGTTTGAGGATAAAGGGGAAGCCTTTTAGGACCGAGATGAGGAAAAACTTCTTCACACAGCGAGTGGTGAATCTGTGGAATTCTCTGCCACAGGAAACTGTTGAGGCCAGTTCATTGGCTATGTTTAAGAGGGAGTTAGATATGGCCCTTGTGGCTACAGGGGTCAGGGGGTATGGAGGGAAGGCTGGGGCGGGGTTCTGAGTTGGAGGATCAGCCATGATCATAATAAATGGCGGTGCAGGCTCGAGGGGCTGAATGGCCTACTCCTGCACCTATTTTCTATAAAGGGTGTGGGATCCAGTCACCTACATTACTGCCCAGGTGCAGACGAATTAAAGATCCAGTTGCTTAAGTTTCCACACTTAGACCAGAGATATCACCACAAGGAAGGCAGGGCAGCAGCTAAAACCACAGGGCATCCCTGTGAACTCTGGCAATGACCTTGGTCTTTTGTGAAAAGACATACTGTTGGAGGAATCTTGTGGGTTAGGCAGCAGTTTGTTTTTTTTAGCTCTGGATTCCAGTATCTGCAATCTCTGTGTATTGTAACCTTGTGTTTCTTTTGTTGTTTGTTTGTCCATTCAGTGAATGAAATGCAGCGAATCCTCATTAAAATGTCCAATTTACAAATAAGGGTGGGAGAGATTACATTCTGAATCAAACATGCAGAGGCATATTGCACCTAAACTTCTACCAATCTTTCAGTCAGCACATGCCAAAATGGCCTGCAAATGAAGTAACATTGTTCAGAACATTAAAAACAGTACAAAACAAGAAAAAAAAACATTAGCAATAATGCTCATGAACCAAGCACGCTGTATCCCTTTAAACTTCTCTTAACGTAGGGATATTACATGTTGCACCCACCAACCTCTCATTTAATCCCATTCGGACTCCAACATGTTTAAGAAAATGGAATGACAGATTTCTAAGCTTCTGTGTTTTGATAAAGGGAATGCTGTGCAGTTCTCAGTGATGAAGATAAATAAAAATCAGCACAGAGCACTCATGCCAAGCATAAGTTTCTAGCCTACACAGGGATGGTATAAACTCTGGACATTCACATGAATTTGTCTTTCATATGGGACAAATGCAACATCAATGAGCAGCATAGGAAGGAGCTGCACATGGCTGGCTTAAAAGATTGAAAATACTGGGGCACGCCATAAACATCTGAATTTTCATACTCCTTCCCCCCGTGACCAATTGACCACTTTCAGATGTTAAACAGACACTTGAACCTCCAACATGATAAGCAAGATATACACCATAAGTCTAAGTTGAGTAACATGCACTTAAGTTGAGATCTCTGCTTTTGTTTTTAGTAACATCTTGCTGTGGTCCTTTCCTGTGCCATGTAACCAATACTTTGAAGCCATCTGGCTCAGTGTTGGCTTCTTCTGGCATTGTCCATTTTGTACAGGAAGCCTCAAATCGATGTCAGTCCCAGTAATTTCCTCTGCTAGGCATTCTGAGGGCTTTACCAGTCTGCCTTCTTCTAAATGAAAGGCACCGTACTTATTTGCTTGAATTTCTGGCTGAAAAGTTTTCTGAGTATGAAAAGTGGGGACACTGAATTTCTAAACAAAGCCTTCAAGGGTTCTGGTTATTTGACCATTTGTTACTTCACCCATGGAGACTAAACCGTCCTTGTATTTTATCCGAATGACATGCTAACACTCAGGAATGGGGCTTCAAGATAAGACAATGCATTCTTCCATTCCAGGTCCCAGACTCCAGCTATAAATTGCCTTGGAAAAATCAAACTGGGGTTCTGCTTCTTACTAACACTAAAGTCTAGACCAGAAACGACTAGGGCACCTGTCACTGGGATTATACTGGAAACACCATTCACTTTTCCGCACTCAATTCCTTCCAGACGTCATAAAGAACCTTCAGGATGTGCTCAGATTCAGTATTTCGCCCAATGTTTTGTTACTCAGGTAGGACTTCGGAAACAAAATTTAATGGCAAGGTCCATAAAGGGTGACCAGTGGTCCGCTTCCATTTTTTACCAGTCTATTCTCGAGGCTTATTCGGGTATGTTAATTCCAGAAGAGTCTTCCTGTGATTGGCATCAGTGACACCAGCTTCTCGTAAATCATTATCAGTGATGCCACTACACCAAAAAAGAGACCATAGTGTTATTGCTTTTCAGTAGTAAACATGCATATATTTAGTAAAGTTAAAACCATTACTGCAAACACATTCCTAAAACAATTTCATAGATTAAATCTTGCAAACATCATGACCCATAGCTTTACAAATCCATCTATCTGATTGGCTAAGCCTGGTCTGAAGAGACAGGGTATGAATGAAATCATTCTCATGATAGTAAGTGCTCAGAGAGGGACGTAGCTGCTTAGAGTTATAGTGGGGCCAGGGGAACAGACGAGGGAATTGAGAAAGATCTGGAATTTTGTGCACTAAATATACCCAATGGGCCAATTATTTGTGACTGCATTTTGATCCCACCATGGATTCTGTGTCAGGACTCTTTAGGCAGCAGAAAAGAATATTCTTTCAGCGATGAGGAGAACTTCTGCGTCAGACTACAAGTGTGTTCCAATTTCAGCATGGAAAGCTGGCGGGTGGGGATTGCAAACAAGCAGCTACAGTCCTGCTGGAAGACACCGCCGTCCTAATTTCCAGGTTAATAACGAGGTTGAAGAGAACCTGTGTTGGTCTCATCCCAATCTGTGCTTAATTATGGGCAGTTCCACCCTGTAGGACTGAGCTGAAAATGTTTGGTTCATAAGGCATCTTGAGATGCCTCTTAATCCACCAGTGTGTGCTAAAATGCACAGGGAAAAACTCCACCATTAAGATTGACATTCTACTCACCCTTCTTTTTGGTAGCGGCAGTGCAATAAATAAAAGGCTACAACTTGTGCAAATACTTTACACAAACACCCAGCAGAAACCACTGGGTTTGATGTATTTTCACTATAATTACCTCCAGAATTCCAAGTTATCCCATCCATTCTCAATCAGGCCAATTTCATATTTCTCCAAGCCCAAGTGCTTCAGAAACTCCGAGATAATGCTTGTACTATTACGGTTCTCAGAAGTCTAAAAGAGACAGCAAAAGATCTGTATGTTTTTGGATAGAGAATTATAAGTTCTTAAATATAACTGCCTTTTTAGCACCTAAACCCTAATGACTGTTTTTGGTTTATGCCTACAGTAATAATGCTGAGATGTTCTGATGCTCTATATGGCCATACTCCACATGATTAATTAATTTTAGTCACTAGCTGGTGAATTTTGGTCAGACAGAAAACTCTCTAAGTATATAGAGAACAATTTGCATTCATATAGTAACTGTCTCAACCTTGTAAAGTCTCAGTTAAATACAGCAACAGAGAACAACTGAATTGTGGTCACTATTGTACAGAAAGCATAAATGCCAATTTGTACATAAACAGTATGTGATAAAGACCAAATAGTTTATATATATATTTATTTAGAGATATAGTGCAGAACAGGAGCTGCTGCTCAGCAAACTACCGAGCTGCGCTGCTTAGAAAACCTCCTATTAAACTCTAGCCTTATCACAGGACAATTTACAAGGACCAATTAATCTATGGACTATGGAAGGAAAGCGGAGCACCCGGAAGAAATCCACGTGCACACGGGAAGAGCGTACTAACTTTCTCAAAGAGGTCACCGGAATTGAACTCAGAAATCCGATGCTCTGAGCGTTGTGCCAACTGTGACACTGCCATGGCACCCCATCTAGTGAAGTGAGTTAAAAGGTAAATGGAATGTCGGATATTAAGAATTCACTATTTCTTTCTGATATTAGTTGACTTGATTTTCTGCATCTCCCACCTGAGATTACAGCAGGGACTGTAATGTCTAAGTTTAATGTCTCTGATGACTGACAGGCTCACAAAGCAGCACTTCCTCAGTGATCCATATTTCCGTCATTTGATTCAGAAAAGTAATATTACAAATCACTAAACATTCATTAAATCACTAAACACATCATTACTGTATGTAAAGAATGATTAACATTTCAAACAATTTGTGCAACACACACACACACACACACATATTCAGAATTAGGTTTATTCTCACTGCCATTTATCATGAAGTTCATTGTTTTGTGGCAGCAGTACAGTGCAAGACATAAAAGATATAATGGTGAGGTATACACACATATTTCTCTCTCTCTCTCTCTCTCACACACACACACACACACACACACACATTATCACATCATGTGGTGAACAGGGTTGATCAATCTGTAGAACCAGCCTTACCCCAGCACCACTGACATAATTTTCCAATTCCACCTCATTTTACATCTCCCACAATGAGTTGATCAGCAACTTCAGAGGGAAAGTTATGAGTGAACTATATATGGGTCAAATAGCCAAGGTATATCAGTGAATGGGTTATTGCAACAATCTGGAAGTTCAATGATCCCTGTTACTAATTCTAATTGTAAACTGTAGATTTATTTCATTAAGTTTAAATTCCACAATTGCCACAGTAAAGTCTGCAAGTCATTTGTCCTGGGCTTTGAATTAATCCAACAATTTGTTGACCTACCTACTACACTATATCCCACTACAATATTTGACTCTTTTCTAATTTGGTGCTGATCAAAATTCTATACATTTCATTCAAATTGTACTAAATACAGTATATCTGTGCACAAGATATTTGGAGAGCTGGATTTTCATTTACATTTATGTTATTAATAAGTCCATGGCTGAAACTTAAATATGATCATTCAGTCAATAATATCAAAATAATTAATTCCTCCTACCCCATACTCCATTGTCCGGCTCTTGACTGGCAGTGGTGGAGGCATGTTCAGATGATCCATCCGAGCAGTCCGAGGCTGAATCTCTGGGGCTTTGTTTCTCGCGGGCAGCCGGGGACTTTTGGCAGGACGTTCACGAACGGGAACGAGTAGCTCGCCCCTGTTGGACGGCCGGTCCTTATCGCTCAGTGATTTGGCTATGTGGCCGACAGGTGGAGGTTGGTCTTCTAACCTCCTCTCGTTGATCTTGTCTCTGACCTCGCTGATCAAGGAAGCTTGAGCCCCACTCTTTGCCGCCACCTGAGGCCTGGTCCTTGTGCCCATGGTGCGAGCTTTGAATTCAAGATGGTCCCGAGCTGGGTACTTGAGCCGCTCTTGGCTGCCTTTGGCCGGTGAAGTCTGGGATGATTTAACCCATACATCGTCTGTACTGGCATAAAGTGGATTGTTCTGCATTTCAACTTCCAGCATTTTGTGGTACATGTGCTGGCTTTGATCATAAGTGCTTTCATGTTCAGAGGATCCACCTTCATTGTTTAGGTGTCGGAGTGAGTAGTCCTTTGGCTTCTCCATTGGTGTTGGAGGAAGAGGGTGTGTCTTATTCCTAGGGATAGGTTTCGACACCGGATTCCCTGGGTTTTCTTGACCACCTGTTCCAGACTGGTAAGAGAGTCCTTCAAGTACAAAATAGGCCGGGTTGTTGAAACTGTTTGAATGAGGGTCGTCATCGGCAGTGCTATTAGGTTTCAACCTGAAAACAAAGCATTAGCAGTTATGGTCCAGGTGAGGAAGCTCAAATTCCAAGAAGTATAGTTATCATTTATCGTTTTTCAAGATCAGTTTGAGTAAGAGACAGACTATTTATAACCATTAAATGTATTTCAAATTGGGTCCTGTACCTCATACTCAGTGATTCAGGAACAGCTTCCTCCCCTCTGCCATCTGATTCCTGAATGGACATTGAAGCTTTGGACACTACCTCACTTTTACCACAGTATTTCTGTTTTTGCACATTTTTAAAAATCTATTCAAAATATGTAATTGATTTACTCATTTATTTATATTGTGTTTTATTTTATTTATTTATTTTTTTCTCTCTCTGCATTGAACTGCTGGTACTAAGTTAACAAATTTCACGTCACATGCCGGTGATAATAAACCTGATTCTGACTGATATTTAGTCAATGTCAGCGGAAAGTTCTCCTGCATACAAATCCCAAACTATAGAACATAGACCAGTACACCACAGTACAGGGCTTTTGGTCTATAATGTTGTGCTGACCTTTTAACCTGCTCTAAGATCAATCTAACCCTTCCCACCCACTTAGCCCTCCATTTTTCTATCATTTATGTACCTATCTAAGTCTCTTAGAGAACGCAATATATCTACTTCAACCAGCGTACTTGGCAGCACTTTCCAACCACCCACCACTCTGTGTAAAAATCAGACACCTATTGTTTAGAAACTATTATCTGCAAATCTAAATACTGTATAAATAAATAATCCTCTCTTATTGCTTCATAAATTCATTTTGCTTTTATGCATGATGTCACAGGATGTGGTCTTTCCTAACCAGTTCAGTATGTTTCCTCACCCTTCATTGCCCATAAGGGTCTATGCAGATAAAAACAGCAGATTTCTAAAGGACAGGAAAGAAACGGGATTTGGTTTTCAATGGCTATCCAACAGTTTGATGGATAGTTATGAGGTGTTAAAATTTATTTAATTAATGGAGTTTAAGTTCCCTAGATCCAGTGGAGAGCTTTAAATTCATGTTCTGTAACTAATAGCTCAACTGGCAAATTCATAGGTGTGGCATATAAAGATTCTTCAACCAAGACTCTGCTTCAATATCACAATGGTAAGAAAAATTGGCTCCAAATTTAATTACATTCAATAAATGTTAGACTGAAAACAGAGCATTCCTTTTAGGATTATTTGAAGACAATGTGTTTGTTCTGTGTTTCTCTTCCCTTTGTATGCATTTTCTTCTCTCCTGTGTTGAGCCTAGGGATAAACACCAGGCACTTAGTATGGGCATTTCACCTCACTGAATGTTTCTTTTTCAAATGGTATTTTCATTTCACATATGACCACAGGCCACCCAGCATCTCTGGATCATATCAGGTTAGACTGTGTTGAAAATGACTGTTTACTTTGCTCCATCAATATTTGCTCTCAGAACCACAGTAACATTTTCATTTTCCCCTGACTATGAAAGCAGTATGGTTGAGAGAGATAAAGTCACAGAACATTACAGCACAGAAACAAGGCCAACAGCAAAAACTGTTATTCTGCCTCATCCCCTCTACGTGCACCTGGACTACGGCCCTCTATAACCTTCCCATCCATGTACCTATCCAAAACTCTCTCAAGTGTTGCAATTGAACCGTATCCACCACGTCCACTGGCAGCTCCTTCCACACTTGCACCACTCTCTGAGTGAAGAAGTTTCTCCCTCAGATTCCCCTTAAATATTTCATTTTTCACTCTAAATCTATGACCTGAGTTTTCACCCAAACTCAGTGGAAAAATACCTGCTTGCGCTTACCCTATCTATACCCCTCACAATTCTGTATACCTCTACCAAATTTCTCCTTATTATTCTATGTCACTTGAAATAAAATCCTGACTAATTCAACCTTCCCCGAAAACTCAGGTCCTCATTCCTGGCAGCATCCTTGTAAATGGTATCTACACGCATTCAATCTTATTAATATTTTTCCTGTCAGCAGGTGACCAGAACTACACATAATACTCTAAATTTGGCTTCACCATCTTATACAACTTCAACATAGCACCACAGCTCCTGTATTCAGTACTCTGATTTATGAAGGCCAATGTGCCAACAATTCTCTTTACGACCCTATCCACCTGTGACGTCACTTTCGAGGAATTATGGATTTGCATTCCCAGATCCCATTTTTTATTGCACTCCTCAGAGCCTTACTGTTCACCGCAGAAGTACTTCCCTAGTTTGTCTTCCCAAAGTGCAACACATCATACTTTTCTGCATTAAATTCCATCTGCCATTTTTTAGCCCTTTTTTCCAGCTGATCCTGAGCTCATCGCAAGCTTTGATAGCCTTCCTTGCTCTCACTATGTTCCCAGTCTTGGTGTCATCTTCAAATTGGCTGATCCAGTTTACCACATTATCACCCAAATCAATAATATAGTTAACAAATAATAATGGTCCAGCACTGATTCCTGCAGCACACCTTATGTAACAGGTTTCCAACCAGAGGACAACCATTGACTACCACTCTCCAGCTTCTGCTAAGCCAATGTTGAATCTAATTTACTACTTCATCCTGAATTCCAAGTGATTGAACCTGCTGGAGCAGCTTTCCTATGGGACTTTGTCAAAGGTCTTGCTAAATCCATGAAGACAACATCCATTGCCTTTCCTTCATCAACTTTCCTGGAAACCGCCTCAAAAGAGCTATAAGATTGTTAGTCACCATCGACCACACACAAAGCATACTGACTATCCCTTATCAGGCCTGATCTAACTACCTACATCCACTGTCATTTTGAATACCTTCCGATAATTTATCAGGGTCACCACCTATTATTTCCTGCCTTATTTTTTGAGGCTTCCTTGAACAACAGAGCAGTGTTAGTTATCCTCCACCCACTGTGACTAAGATTGTTTTAAATACCTCAGTCAGGGCCTCTACAATTTCAGCACTAACTTCCCACAAGGTCCAAGGGATCACGTTGCCCGGCCCTGGGGACTTATCCACCCTAATTTGCCTCAGGAGAGCAATTACCACCTCTTCTGTAATCTGGTTATAGTCCACAACCTTACTACAGTTTTGCCTCAGTACTACAAACTCAGTGCTCATCTCACGAGCAGGTACAGATGCATAAAATCCAATTAAAACCTCCTCCATCTCATTCAGCTCCATGCATAGATGACCATGCTGAACTTCAAGTGGACCAGTTTTGTCCCTTGCTATTCTTTTGCTCTTAATGTACCTGTAGAAACCCTCAGAACTCTCCTTTTCTTTGTTTGCCAGAGCAACCTCGTTCCAGCTTTTAGCCCTCCTGACTTTTTCCTTATGTATTCATTTGCATTTCTTATACTCAAGTACCTCAATTGTTCCTTGCTGCCTATAACTACTATGCATTTCCTACTTTTTCTTAACTTGGGCCTCAATATCTCTTAAAAATCAATGTTCCTAAAAATAGTTAGCCTTGCCTTTTATTCTAACAGGAAGGTACAAACTCTGTACATTCCTGTTTGAATAAAAGGCAAGGTTAGTAAGTTTACAGTACAGCAAACTTGTTAACATTGTCTATGGCACAGTAGTGTAATGGTTAGCACAATGCTTTATAACACTGCCAGCTGTAAGATTGGGGTTCAATTCCCACCACTGTCTGTAAGGAGTTTCTACATTCTCTCCTTAACTGTGTGCATTTCCTCCTGGTTCTCAGCTTTCCTCCCACATTCCAAAGATGTGTAGGTTAGGGTTAATAAGATGTGGACAAACTGTGTTGGTGCCAGAAACAGAGCCACACTTGCAGGCTGTGCCCAAAAATGCCCCCAACATAAGCGACACATTTCACTGTATGCTTCGATGTTTTGATGTCAATGTGATGAATAAATCAAACCTTTATCTTTTTCTGTACTCTCATTTGCTACCAAATATTCAGTAACTTTGTGCTGTGAACTCATGTCTTACCATGGGACTTACTATTGCACAAATTGCACAAACATTCAATATTCTGAGAGATAATATAAAAGAGATGAGAAGACAACAGGTTTCATTTCAGTGCAGCCTCTGATGTGGTGGTCACTGTACCTTGGCTGAAGGGTCTCTTCACTTCCCTTCCCTTTGCTTCCCGGGGCAGCCATCCCATAATCATCAGGAGAATTGGAAAACATCGCACTGACGTCTTCAGAGAAGGCTGAGTTCTGGCCGGATTTTTTACTACTGCTTCTGTGAAATTCCAACAATGAACAAAAGCCATGAAACTTCTCATTCAAAACTGGACCACTTGTTACAAAAATCAAGACCACTTCTCACTCGGGATTCATTTTGTCTTAAGCATATTTTACGCTCAAAAGAAATATTACTTCTGAATTGAATTATTGGAATTCAAGGTATTTAATTCCATGACAAGAATCTATAGTCTTTGTGAGTTGGTAGTTCTTTGGGCTCCAGCATTAGATTCTTGGTTGGATCGGTGTGATAATATCTTTAGAAGTGCCAATGCTCTTGATATTACATCTCAGACGTACAGCAGTAACTGACACATAGGAAAGGAAGAATAAGCAGTTATGACCCATGTTCCTAATCCTAGAATAAAACGTGCACTTGAGAACATTGGGCAAGATCAGAATCTGTCTTTGTCGCTGTTGGCCTTGTTGCCTAGGAGCTTGCAAATTCTCAGCATCTGGATATCATTTGAAGAAAAGATGTGTTATTTTATGTGCGGAAGACACAAGAGTGTTGATACCAACTGGGAAATCATGCCTAAAACAAATCACCAGCTTCTGAATATGTGAATAGAGAATTATATGATATTTTTTCCATTATAGGGATGGTTACTTTTCAGATCATATTGACTTTGCACCAGACCTCTGCAAGATTTTTCTAATGACCCTGGTTTGAAAGAATGAACTGTACTTCTTTCCTTTTTGCCTTCCTCCCTCCAGTACTTCCTTTAAACAGCTGAGCCTACGGAAGTGTACAATGCGCAACAGAGAGGCTCATAATACTGAATCTGATTCTACTCATCCTCAGCTCTGTTCTATTAATCCACTACCACTGCATCTGCCATTGGTACCTGGTTAAACTATGGCCCGGTTTTGAGGTGCTTATGATTGCTTTCAAACCTCTCCATAGTCCCTACCTCCCTTGTCTTTAATCTCGCTCAGGCCTCTATCCAGCTAAGATATCTGTGCCCATGAGCACCGTTGCCCTTAGTTGTTGCAGCACTGTGAGCCAAACCCTCAGTTGCCAAGGGTATAGGCTCTGAAAGTCTCACTGCACTGCTTCTTGCTTCCAGTTTCCTGTTAGCCTTTCGGCCCATAAATCTGTGTCCAACGTGTCCTTACCTTACCTTACCTTAGAAATTACCTCAGGTTACCCATAGCCCTCTACTTTTCTGAGCATGTACCGGTCCAGGAGTCTCTTAAAAGATCCTATTGCATCCGCCTCCACCACTGTCACCAGCAGCCCATTCCACGCACTCACCACTCTCTGCGTAAAAACTTACCCCTGACATCTCCTCTGTACCTACTTCTAAGCATCTTAAAACCGTGCCCTCTCGTGCTAGCCATTCCAGCCCTGGGAAAAAGCCTCTGACTATCCACACGATCAATGCCTCTCATCATTTTATACACCTGTTCTTCAACATCTTTCTTAAATTTACCTTTCTGACTAATCTCTGGTTATCTACTCTAATATCACCTTATATGGCAATTTTCTTTTTATATATTACATTCTTCCATACTAGAGATATTATTTACATAAATGAAACACACACAAAATGCTGAAGGATTTCACCAGGTCAGACAGCATCTATGGAGAAGAATAAAGAGTTGATGTTTTGGGCTAAGACCCTTCGTCAGTATATGCCTCAGCCCAAAACTTCAGCTCTTTATTCCTCTTCATAGATGTTGCTGGACCTGCTGAGTTCATCTAACATTTTGTGAGTGTTATTTTGGATTTTCAGCATCTGTAGAATCTTTTGTGTTTATAGACAAAAGTTAATGTTGTTTATAAATTGCCCAATAAGCTTCTACAAACGGCATACACAGAATGCTGGAGGAAATCAGTAGGCCGGGTAGCATCTATGGAAAAGAGGAAAGAGTCAACATTTCGGGCCGAGACCCTTCATCAGGAATGGGATCGTGAGTCCTGATGAAGGGTCTTGGACTGAAAAGTCAACTGTACTTATTTATTGCTTTTTTTTTGGATGTATCATGTCAGTGAGGTTGACCAGATGGACCCTATAACAATGGTCTAACAAGTCATCAACTATTTTCCTTTCTCTATAGACCAGAGGTTCCCAAATTTTTAATGCCATGGACCAATACCATTAAGCAGGGTGTCCATAGACCTCGGGTTAGAAACCCCTGCTACAGATGCTGCCTGATGTAATGAAGATTCCAGCATCTTCTACTTGTATTTCAGATTTTGCTTCTGAATCATTTGTTGAAATTTGTCATTATTAGCTTGTTCTAAATAATACAGCAATAATGTATTTCACTCCTGACAAGCAATGCTACGGAAGTGAGTAGAATTAAATTTTGGAAACAGAATAAGTACACAGTCATGTCTCTGTCACAAATTTAACACATGTCTGGGGACAAAATTCTCCATCTTTCAATACCCAACTCACTGAAATATTAATCACTCCATTTTTAAAGCAAACAACCTTGATTTTCTTTTCCAGTATGTTATATGTTTTCTTCGGAACTCTGGAGTTTGGAAGTTTTCTTTCTAATTCAGGAACTGTGAGTCTGTTTCCACATTTCATATGTCAAAACATCTTCCAGAACAGCAAGTCTCCAGCTGACATAACTCTAAAACCGATCATCAACAAACTTGCAGATGCTGCAAATTGTCCACTTATGCAAAACTTCAAAGGTGTCATGTCTAGTTGATAATAGAGTAAAAAAAACAATCATAGAACGTAGAACACTACAGCACCATGCAGACCCTTCAGGTCATAATGTTGTGCTGACCTTTTAACCTACTCTAAGATCAATCCAACTCTTCCCTCTCACATAGCCCTCCATTTTTCTTTCATCCATGCTTCTACCTAAAATGCCCTAATGTACCTGCCTCTGTCAGGGTGTTCCACACACTCTCCACTCCCTATGTAAAAATCTAACTTCTGACACCCCTACCTCTATGCTTTCCTCTCATCACCATAAAATTATGTGCCTACACATTAGCTATTTCTGCCTGGGATAAAGTCTGTGACTATCCACTCAATTTATGCCTCTTGTCATCTTATCACCTCTATCGTCATCTTTTATCCTCCACAGAGAAAAGCCCTAGCTTGCTCAACCTGTCCTCATAAGATGTGCTCCTTAGTCTAGGCAGCATCCTGGGAAATCTCATTTGCACCCTCTCTAAAGCTGCCACATCCTTCCTATAATGAGGCAACCAGAACTGAACACAATATTCCAAATGTGGTCTAATATTGAATTACCTGTGCTTATAAATAAGTAAAAATTTATAAAAGAGATTTTTATAAATTGATTGTAGGTCCTCACCTGAGGCATTGTGATCAATTCTTGACATTTTAGGAAAGCTATAAAAACTCTGGAAGGCAGTAAAGGGTTTACAAAATCAATACAAAATTTAGAAGATTGAGGGGGAAACGTATAAAATTCTAAAGGGATTGGACAGGCTAGAAGCAGGAAGATTATTCCCGATGTTGGGGAAGTCCAGAATGAGGGGTCACAGTTTGAGGATAAAGGGGAAGCCTTTTAGGACTGAGATGAGGAAAAACTTCTTCACACAGAGAGTGGTGAATCTGTGGAATTCTCTGCCACAGGAAACAGTTGAGGCCAGTTCATTGGCTATACTTAAGAGGGAGTTAGATATGGCCCTTGTGGCTAAAGGGATCAGGGGGTATGGAGAGAAAGCAGGTACAGGGTTCTGAGTTGGATGATCAGCCATGATCATACTGAATGACAGTGCAGGCTCGAGGGGCTGAATGGCCTACTCCTGCACCTATGTTCTATGTTTCTATGTTACCAGAGATGAGAACTTTAGCTCATAGGGCCATTTAGAAAGCTAGAATTGTTTCCCTTGGAATGGAGAGGATATTTAAAATAAATTACAACTGGGTAAAACAACTATTCCCCGTGGTACTGCCCAGCAATGTGGGGTCATGCTTACGAAATCATTGACATAAGAACTAATGAAGAGATGTGAATCTTTCCCAGCCAGATAGTTGCCTGGATCTGGAATGTTTCACTTGAAAAAACTGCTGGAAGCTGGTTCCAAAATTAATGCTATAGGGAATTGAATGTACGATGAAGAATAAAGGATTTGCAGGGCTGTAGGCAAAAATGGGAATGTATGAATAACAAAGAGTCTGCTGGAAGAACTCAGCATATCGAACAATATCTTCAGTGAGAATAGAATTGTCAACACTTTTGTTTAAGAACTGCATCAGGACTGAAATTGGAGAGGCAAGCTGGCTAGTACGAAGAAGGGAAGAGGGAAAGGGGAGTGTTGAGACAGTCTTGAGCGTTGAGATGATGTAGGAGTACACTGAAGTGCAGTAGTGCAGTTTCAAAGAGACAGCACAGGTATAATGGACTAAATGCACTGTCGGTACGCAGAATTTTATGATGCTCAGAGTCATATTACCTTACTTTGTGAATAGTTGCAAAGGAAGGGAAAAGTTCTGGAGCGCCAATTTTAAAATGCGAGCAGAGCCTTTTGGGACTTGTCTGCGCAGTGGGATATTGCTTGGGTTAATAGTAACTAATGTTAATTTGCAAGGGCCAATAAAAAGAAGGGTTTGAGCAGAGCAGCCATTGTTGCAGGGGTTATTGAGCAAGTGGACAGTGTTAGAGTGGTCAGGCTTTGGCTCAACAGGCTTGGGCAAGAACAGGCATAGGCTAGAACTTGTTTGAGAAGTTACAAGGCACAACAAGTGTAGGCGGGATTGTAGGTTAGGCAGTGGAATGCTCCTCCTGTGGGATGTGTGATCACAGGGTACCTAACGGTTTCCCAGATGACTACATTTGCAGGAAGCACACCCAATGCCAGCTCCCAACTGAAAAGGAAAAGGAACTGGAGCTGGATTCACTCAGAACCATCTAGGTAGCTGAAAACTTCACTGATGAGTCTTTTGCTCAGGCGGTCACATCCAGATAGTAGCTGGGTGACCAGCAGGAGAGGTAAGGGGAGTAAAAAGTCAATGCAGGGCTGCCCTGTAGCCATCCCCCTCAGCAATAGGTGTGCCCCTGTGGATATTGCTGGGGGTGGGTGATTACCTCACCAGGGCACAGCAACAGCAGCCAGGCCAGTGGAACTGTGGCCAACTCTGAGGCTCAGCAGGGAAGAGTAAAGTCAATCAGAGCAATCAGATGTACGACAGTTCGGAGGACTGAAAATGAAAGGTGTGTTGTCTCCCAGGTGCTAGGGTTTGGGATGTTTCAGAGCAGATGCAGAAAGGTGGGTGAGAAGCCAGAGGTTGTAGTGTACAATGATACCAATGAGATAGGTAGAAAGGGGTAAAAGATCCTGCACAGTGAATATAGTGAGTTAGGGAAAAAAAGCTGAAGAACATGACCTCCAAGGTAGCAAACTCTGGATTAGTCCCAGTGCTATGTGCTAGACAGGGCAGGAAAAGATGATGATACAGGTGAATGAGTGGGTGAGGAAGTGGTGCAGGGGGCAAGGTTTCAGATTAAGAGTCACGGAGTGATAGAAAAATACAGCACATAAACAATCCCTTCAGCCCATCTAGTCTATACCGAACATTTAAACTGCCCACTCCTATCGACCTGCACTCGAGCCATAGCCCACCATACCCGTACTGTCTGTGTACCTGTCCAAACTTTTCTTAAATGTTGAAATTGACTTGTATGCGCCATTTGTGCTTGCAGCTTGTTCCCAGCTCTCATGACCTCTGTAAGAAGTTTCCCCTCATGTGCCCCTTAAACATTTCACCTTTCAACTTTAACCCATGACCGCTGCTTGTAGTCCCATCCAATCTCAGTGGGAAAAAGCCTGCTTGCATTTACCCTAACTTTGTATACTTTTGTATATAATATTGTATCCTTCTGTCAAATCTGCCTTCAATCTTTTATGTTCCAAGAAAAGATCCCAATGATCCTTCTCTTCTAGGGATAGTATGACCTGTGCAAAAAGGATGGGTTACACACGAACCTGATGGGAATCGACATCCCTGTGGGCAGGTTTGCCCAAGCTGCTAGGGATGGTTTAAATTAAATTGGCAGGGGATGGAAACTGGAGTGATAGGGCTGAGGACGGTATACAACTAGATACAGTGTGTAGTGAGACTGCAAGAATGGACAGGCAGATGATAGGGCAAAATTGCAGTCAATGGGATGAGGTGAAGTGTTAACTGGAGACCAAAATCAAAAAGGGTGATGAATACAGGACTGAAGGTGTTATAATTGAATGTACCTGGCATACAGAATTAGGTATAGATTGGCAGGTATGATGTTGTGGCACCACTGAAACATGGCTAAAAGAAGATCATAGTTGGGTGATTAATATCCAAGCTTGCTCCTTGTATTGAAAGCACTGACAAATAGGCAGAAGGGATAGGGCAGCTCTGTTGGTAAAAAAATTAAATCAAATGTTTAAAAAGAGGTGGCATGGGATCAAAGTATGTAGAAACTTTTGGGTATAATTAAGAAACTGCAAGGGTAAAAAGACTCTAATGGGAGTTATAAACAGGCCTCCAAACAGAAGCCAGGATGTGGGATATAAGTTTCAATGGGAAATAGAAAGGGCATGTCGAAAGAGCAGTGTTACACTAGTCATGTGCCGGTGTGTGGCCAAGTGGTTAAGGTGTTTGTCTAGTGATCTGAAGGTCGCTAGTTCGAGCCTTGGCTGAGGCAGCATGTTGTGTCCTTGAGCACATTGCTCTGCAATTGCTTTTTTCCACACATTGCTCTGCAACGACACCGGTGCCAAGCTGTATCGGTCCTAATGCCCTTCCCTTGGACAACATCGATGGCGTGGAGAGGGGGGACTTACAGCATGGGCAACTGCCGGACTTCCATACAACCTTGCCCAGGCCTGCGCCCTGGAAACCTTCCAAGGTGCAAATCCATGGTCTCATGAGACTAACGGATGCCTATATAACATTAGTCATGGGGATTTTAATAGGCAGGCAGATTGGAAAAATCAGATGGTGCTGGATCCCGAGAAAGGCAATTTGTAGAATGCCTACAACATGGCTTTTTGGAGCAGGTTGTTGCTGAGCCCAATAAGAGAAAGGCAATTCTAGATTGGGTCTTATGTAATGGACCAGATTTGACTGGGGAGATTAAGGTAAAGGAACCCTTGGGAGGCAGTGACCATAATATGATATAATTCACAAAATCATTCGGAGAGGTGGAATGAAGTTAAGGTAGTGCTAAACAGCGACTCCTTTGTTTGCATCTTTGGAAACAGCTCTATTTCCAATTTTAATATCTTTATTTTTCCCTTTCAGGGTTCTTTTGAAGACCCTGACTTGGAGTTACACGCTGACTTCAGTTCTTTGTGGGAATGGGACCTGTCCTCAGGGTTTCAGGACTGGCTGTTGTTCGGCATGCCAAGGGATCAGCCTGAGAGTCCGGCTTGGATTTGGAAGCCTAAGATCTCAGGGCCCTGGAGATGGGTGTATCAAGTGTCAGTGTCACGGCAGGAGACCCGTGTGTCGTCAGGGGAGTTGGAAAATCTACTGTTGTGAGCCCAAACACCGGGGGATCTTTGCAATCTTCAGGCACAGAGCTCGAAAGAAACGATGCAGCAGACTTTTAACATCGTAAACCAATGAGTTGTTTGTTATGTCTTCCCGCTCGCTGTGAAACAGAGACATCTCCTTCTCCCTTATTATGGAGAGAGAGAACCTGCGGGATGTCGAATGCCGGGTGAAACGCAAAGTCTTTGGGGTAACTGCAAGTCTGTGTCTTTGCTATTACTTTGCTCACTCTTGAGTGCTCCGTGGCAGTGCCAATGCTTGTGTTTTTTTTTTGCTGGTGGGGGGAGGGGGGATTGTTGCTCGCTGCTGCTTATACGTGGGAGGGAGGGGAGCTGGGGGGACTTTAGGGTTCTTACGTTTAACTGTCATTCATTCTTTGGGGCACTTCTCTGTTTTCCTGGATGTTTGTGAAGAAAAAGCATTTCAGGATGTATATTGTATACATTTCTCTGACATTAAGTTGGACCTTTAAACCTTTGAACCTTTGAAGTCATTTTGAGAGAGAGAAGATAAAGTCAGATGTGTCTTTATTTCGCTGGAGTAAAGGGAATTGCAGAGGCATGAAAAAGAAGCTGGCCAAAGTTAAATGGAAGGGGCACGAGCATCTTTCTTCATTGTGGAAGACTCTAGTAGAATGCCAGAAATTCAAGAGTGTCAGGGGGAAGAAGCGAATGTAGTTGCTATTACTAAGGAGAAGGTGCTTCAGATACTGAATGTTCTAAAGGTATTTAAGTCAGACTACAACCCAAGGCTTTGAAAGAAGTAACAGAATAGATTGTAATGATCTTCCAAGAACCACTAGATTCTGGAATGATTCCAGTCTCATTGTGAGTGAGTCATTGTCTGAGCCAGTAAAAAGAAAGGAGGTGTAAGCGGAGTGGCCATTTTTGGAGTGTGGCCGTGTTAGAATAGTTCGGTTTTGGTTCAACAGGCTTACAGATGCAGGCTCTAAGCTTCTAGAAGGTTTATACATAGCTATGTTAGTACATAGCTAGTGTGCTATGAATGGAATGGGTCCACAGTTAGTGGTATGTTCCTTGTGTGAGATGTGGGAACTTTGGGAGACCTCCAGTCTCCCTGATAACTATATATGCATGAAGTGCATCTGGCTGCAGCTCTTCAGGGACCACGTTAAGGAAATGGAGCTGCTGCTTGATGAACTTCGGCTCATACAGGAGGAATGAGGAGGAGCTATAGGGAAGTAGTCACCGGTAAGTTGCAGGAGGCGGGTACCTGTGTGACTGTCTGGAGAGGGAAAGGAAATAGGCAGCCAGTGCAGAGTACCCTGTGGCTCATCCCCTAAATAATAAGCATACCACTTTGGATACTTCTGGGAATGAAGTGTGTAGGTTTTTGGCACTGTGTCTGGCTCAATGCCTCAGAAGGGAAGCAGGGAGAGGAGAAGAGCTACAGTGATAGGGGATTTGTTGGTTAGGGGAACAGAAAGGTGGTTTTGTAGATGAGAATGAGATTCCAAATGGTTTATTGCTTCCTGGGTGCCAGGGTCAGGGACATCTTGGATCAAGTCCACAGCATTCTTAAGTAGGAGGGTGAGTAATCAGAGCTCGTGGTCCATGTTGGTAACCAAAGGTAGGGGTAGATGGGTGATTCGGTCCTGCAAGGTGAGTTCAGGGAGTTGGGTGTTAAGTTAAAGAATAGAACCTTCAGGATTCCTACCCTTGCTGCATTCTAGTAAGGGCAGAAATAGGAAGCAGGAAAATCATACAGCTTAACACATGGTTAAGGAGTTGGTGCTGAAGGGAGGTGTTCAGATTTTTGTATCATTAGGCTCTGTTCCAGGGAAGGTTAGACATGTACAGAAGGCACAGTTGACACCTGAACTAGAGGGGGTTTAATATCTTAGTGGGAAGATTAGATAGTGCTGTATGGAAGCTGGGGGTGGGACGGGGTGGGGGGAGAGAGGGAAAGAGGGAGGGTTTGAACTTGAGTCGCGGGGAACGGGGACCAGAGCACCGGAATAGATAATGGAGTAGTTGTTAGGTCTACAGACCAAGTCAGGAAACAAAAAATCAAACGTGGTGGGACTAATGTTCTGATCTATGTATATTTCAGTGCAAGGATTATTGTAGGAAAGGCGTTTGAGCTTAGGGCATAGATCAGCATGTGTAATTATGACATTGTAGCCATTAGCGAGACTTGGTTGTGGGAGGGGGTGGAACTGGCAGCTCAGTGGAACAATGGGGTTCCATTGTTTTGGACGTGACAGAGCGGCAGTAATTAAAGGTGGAGGGGTGTCATTACTAGCCAGGGAAAATATCACAGCAGTGCTCCGTCAGAACAGACACGAGAGCTCAACTATGAGTGGAAATGAGGAATAAGGCGGGTGCCTGGGTGACTGCCAGGAAAGGGAAAGGGAATAGACAGTCACTGCAGAGTACTTCTGTGGCTGTTAATAGGATTATGTTTTAGACCACACAATAGTCCACAGGATCTCTGTAGAGAGATCACAGACTATTGCAAGAAACATAAGGTTGCGATAGGAGGTGATTTGAACTTTCCATATATTAACTGGGACTCCACACTGTAAAATGGCTAGATGGGAAAACATCTGTCAAATGCATGCAGCAAAGTTTCTTTACTCAGTACATAGAAGTCCCAACTAGAGAGAGTGCAATAGCAGATCTCTTGTTAGGGAATGAGACAAGACAGGCAATAAAAGTTTGTGTAGGGGATCACTTAGCATCTAGTGGCCATAATGCATTAGTTTCAAGGTAATTATGGAAAAGGATAGGTCAGGCTGAGATTCTAAATTGGAGAAAGGTGAATTTTGATGATATAAGAAATCATTTTTGTGAATCTCCTTTAAACCCTCTCCAAAATTAGCACATCCTTTCTTAGATAAGGAGCCCAAAATTGCTCACAATACTGTAAGTGAGGCTTCACCAGTGTTTTATAAAGCCTCAGCGTTACATGCTTGCTATTACCAGCAAAAGGACAGCAAGGGAAAACACTGGTCCTCTAGAAGATCAGAGTGGTAATCTATGCCTGGAGCTGAAAGAGATAGGGGACGTTGGGTGATCTTAAATGGATGTTTTGAGAGACCGACACAGATTCTATAGATGTGACAAAATAGAGCAGCGCAGTCTTGGACCCTGTACAGGTTACAGAGGAGCAGGTGTTTGTTATTTTGGGGCAAATTAGGGTGGATAAATCACCAGGGCTTTACAAGGTGTTCTCTCAGATGCTATGGAAGATTAGTGCAGAAATTGCAGGGGCCTGAGCGGAAATATTTCAAACATCCTTAGCCATGGGTGAGTTGCTGAAGAATTGGAGTTAATGTTGTTCTGTCGTTTATGAAAGACTCTAAGAATAAGCCAGGAAATTATAAGCCAGTTAGCGTGATATTAGAAGTAGGAAAGTTATTGGAAGGCATTCTATCCAAGGATCCAAGGAAGGATGCTGTCCAAGTTGCATGCCATCTTGGACAATGTCTCCCATCCACAACATAATGGACTGGTTGGGCACAGGAGTACATTCAGCCAGAGACTCATTCCACCGAGATGCAAAACTGAGCGTCATAGGAAGTCATTCCTGCCTGTGGCCATCAAACTTTACAACTCCTCCCTTGGAGGGTCAGACACCCTGAGCCAATAGGCTGGTCCTGGACTTATTTCCTGGCATTTACATATTACTATTTAATTATTTATGGTTTTATATTGCTTTATTTATACACTGTTCTTGGTTGGTGCAACTGAGACGAAAACCAATTTCCCTTGGGATCAATAAAGTATGACTATGACTATGACTATAAAGGACCGGATACATAATTATTTGGATAAACAGGGACTGATTTGGGATAGTGGTAAATTGTGTCTAACCAATCTCACAGAGCTTTTCAAGGAAGTTAACAGGAAAGTTAATGAAGGCTGATGTTGATGAAGGTCCTGCACAGGAGGTTGGTCAAGACAATTCAGTTGCTTAGCATTCAAGATGGGATAGTAAATTGGATGAGACATGAGCTTTGTGGGAGAAGCCAGCAGGTGGTAGTAGATAGCCACCTCTCTGACTGGGGACCACATAGATTGGTATGCCACAGGAATTGGTCCTGGGTCCATTGTTGTTTGTCATCTATATCAGGGTTCTGGATGATAAGATGGTAAACTGGATCAACAAATTTGCAGATGGCATTAAGATTGGGGGCCTTTGGAAGGAACAGCCATGGTAGATATTGCATGGTGGGCATTGAAGAGCGCAATAGAACGGAGGGATCCGGGAATACAGATCCATAATTCCTGGAATGTGATGTCACAGGTTGATAGGGTTATAGAAAAAGCTTTTGGCACAATGGCCTTCATGAATCAAAGTATTGAGAACAGGAAATGGGATGATATTTTGAAGTTGTATAAGACTTTGGTGAGGCCTAATTTGAAAATTGTGGGCAGTTTTGGTCACCTACCTACAGGAAAGATGTAAGGAGTTTGAACAAGTGCAGAGAAAATTTACAAGGATTTTGTTGAGACGAGGTTGTGAGTTATAGGGAAAGGTTGACTATGTTAGGACATAGAAGAATGAGGGGAGAGATAATAGAGGAATTTAAAATTAGAAGGGTTACTGATAGGGTAAGTGCAAGCAGGCTTTTTTCTACATGAGGTTGGGTGAAACTACAAATAGTGGTCATGGGTCAAGGGTGAAAGGAGAAATGTTTAACAGCAACGTGAGGGGGAACTTCTTCACTCAGAGGGTAGTGAGAGTGTGGAAAGAAATGCCAGCACAAGTGGTGGACACGGGGTCAATTTCAATACTTAAAATAAATTTGGGTGGGTACATATATGAGAGGGATATGGAATGCAATGGTCCAGGTGCGGTCGACGCAACTAGTCAGATTAATGGTTTGGCTCAGACTAGATGGGCTGAAGGTCCTGTTTCTGTGCTGTAAGGTTTGAAGACTCTATGACTCTAAATAGCAAGAAGGATAGACGGTGGGTGTTCTTAACTTGGATTTTCAGATGACCATACATAAGACTGCTTAACAAGATAAGAGCCTATGATATCACAGGAAATATTCTAGCATGGATGGAAGATTGTCTGATTGGCAGGAGGCAAAGAGTTGAAATAAAAGGGACCTATTCTGGTTGGCTGCCGGTGACAAGTGATATTCCGCAAGGGTCAGTATTGGGACCACTTCTTGTCACGTTATATGTCAGTGATTTGGATGACAGAGGTGATGGCTTTATGGCCAGCTTTGCAGACAACGCAAAGACTGGAGGAGGGGCAGGTAGAGCTGAAGAAGCAGGGAGTCTGCAGAGTGATTTGGACAGATTGGGAGAATGGGCAAAAAAGTAGCAGATGAAATATAGTGCAGGAAATACATGGTCGTGCATTTTGTAGAAGGAGTTAAAGGTGTAGACTATTTTCTGAATGAAGAGATCATTCATAAATCAGAGTTCCAATGGACTTGGGATTCCCCGAAGGTAAACATAACTGGTTGAATCCGTATAAGGAAGACAAATGCAGTGTCAGCATTCATTTCAAGAAAGCTAGAATATAAGAACAAGGGTATGATGTTGATGCTATATAAGGCATTAGTCAGACTGCACTTGGAGTTTTAGGCACCTTTTCTGAGAAAAGATGTGTTGGCGTTGGAGAGGTTTCAGAGGAGGTTCGTGGGAATGATTCCAGGAATGAAAGGGTTAATGTATGAAGAGTTCTTGATGGCTCTGGGCTTGTACTCGCTGAAGTTTCAAAGAATGAGGGGAAGATCTCATTGAAACCTATTGAATATTGAAAGGTCTGGTTGTGGAGAGAATGTCTCATGTAGTGGGCAAGTTTAGGACTAGAGGGCACAGCTTCAAAATAGAGGAATATCCATTCAGAACAGAGATAAGAAGGAATTTCTTTTGCCGGAGGGTGGTAGGGCAAATGCATTGCTATGCACAGATGTGGAGGTTAATTTATTGAGTATATTTAAAGCAGATATTCACTGCTCTTTGTTAGTCAGGGCATTAAACGTTACAAGGAGAAGGCAGGAGAATGGGGTTGAGAAGGATAATTAATCAGCCATGATGGAATGATGGCGAAGACTCAATGGGCCGAAGGGCCTAATTCTTCTCCTATGTCTTATGGAATAAGCCTTCCGAAGATGTAAACTGGTATAAGTCTTTAATAAAGCTTAAAGAGAAAATAGTTGGGAAAATGTCATTAGATTCAGGAGTTAATCACATAACATGAGTGTGTTTTTAAGGAAAGATATGAGGTTCTTGCAATAAGAACCCCACAAATGAAACTGCTTACCCAATGCATTCCTGAATTGGCTTAGATGTTTGAGCTTTATCTTTTGAAGGTTTGGTCTCGTCCCTTTCAGAACTGATCCATTCTGTACAGAAAGAAACATGGGTGAACTAATCATATGGCCTTACGTGGAACTGTGCCAACAATGGAAGCAGCTTTTACATTTCCACTTGTGTTCCATAAAATTTCAGATTTCAAATGAAAGTTGTTCTATTTCATTCAAATATCTGTATCTGACTGTTACAATGGGATTGAATGTGCCTCTTTGTAAAGAGCTGAGAATATGACTGTGCTTAGCTTTCAACATCCAACACAACTGGTTTACAAACAGCTCTGGCTTTCACATGGTTTTTCTTGCACTTTTTTTTTGGACTTTTCTACCTCTGGAGGAAGGAACCAGAACCAATATGCATTTCTAAGGTCACAAGGTTCCTACCTTGAGTGCTCTTTCTACCACCAGCTTCCTACACGGACTCGCTTCCATTCTCCCTGTTTCTTAATTTCCAATGAAGGTCTCTGGTGATGAGATTTTCCACATCTGTACTTTTGAGATTTCTTCCTTAACTGTGCCTTGCCCTTTATCATAATTAACAGGACTCTCAGTTGCTTATGCTCTATTACTTTCACTTCTTCTTTCAGCACATCTCCTCCCACATACAGCTAAGATAGGACTTCCTTCCCCTCACCTCCTAACCCATCAGCCATTACGTTCAATGTCCTGTAGGCTCTGCCATTTTCAAACAGATTCCAACCGCTGACACATCTTCCCCACCTCTTTCAGCATTCTGAATGCACCATTCCTTCTGCGGCTCACTCGTTCACTTCCACCAAGGTATAGCCGCCTTCTCACTGCATCTTCCCTTGCAACCCTTGCATTGTAACACCTGCCCTTAACCCGGTCTTTCCAGGCATCCAGGGACTGAAACATGCCTTGCAGTTGAAGCAGTACAGTAATTCATTTGCTATTTTTCCAATTTAGTGTGCAGTACGTGCTGCTCTGAATGTTGTCTCCTCTTTCTTGGAAAACTGAAACACAGACTGGGTGACTGCTTTGCAGAACACATCCATTGATTTAGATACAGTCTGAAATAAGAGCAGAAAGTGCTGGAGGCACTCAGTAGGCAAGGGAGGGAAGAGAAACAAAGTTCAGATTTAGACTCGGGTTAATTTATTTACCGCATGTGCATTTAAACATACAGTGAAATGTATCATTTGCATTAACGACCAATACAAACTAAGGATGTGCTCACAAGTGTCACCACACTTTCCTGTGCATGTCCAACTCCTTACTCAGCAGGCTAGGCAGCAAGTGCGGAAAGAATAATTTAGTTAAAATTTTGCTTTGGAGAACATGGATGTGTAACATGAACTCTGCTTTTTCTCTCTCCACAGATGCTGTCTGACCTGCTGGGTATTTCCAGCGTATACTCAGTTACATACTTCAAAGTTTCAGTAGTATTTTTTCATACATCACTACTCTCATTCATCTCTCTACATAATCTGGCTAGTATATCTACACCAGCCACATTAGCTCCAAAGAACCACCCCCACTGTGCTCTCTTGATTGACATCAACACTAGTTTTAACTCTTCTTTGTACAGGTAATCTTTCTTTTCCATTCTTAGTCCTAATACAATTTTTCAACCTGAAACATCAACAGTTTATTTCCTCTCACAGATGGTGCTCAAACCACTGAGTACCTCCAGGAAATTGTTTGTTTTCCACATTCCAGCACCTGCAGACTCTTGTGGCAACACTAGTCTGCCGTGATCTCACCCTATTCCAGACATTCCTCTGTTCTCTCCACCTCACCCTTTTCTCTGTAACCTAAAACATGCTTCAGTTCCAAATCTTCCAAGTTCTGATTATTTTACACATAGCTCCCTTTTTTTCTCTCCTCAGATGTTGCCTAACCTGCTGAAGAATCGCAGCCTTTTCTTTTTTTTCATCTCAGTATTCCTGCACCTGCAGTATGCTGTTGTATTTATCTTGTTACGTCTTTTGTTTCAATCAAATATGAGGAAACCTCTGAACTTTAGCAGAATCAGGACATACTGAGAATGTCACCGCCTGGAGGACTCACCGTAGAGGCGCTCCCGAGTCCGTTTGCGCTCTGCTGGAACAACGACCCTCATCGTCACACGAATAGACCCTGACTCATCGCCCAGGTGAGACAGGCCTGTTTCAAACCTCTGTGGTGTGCTTCCAATCAAGGATTTTAGTGCAATACAGCACTCTCCTGAAACACAGAGGAAGCAAGGTTTCAGCAGAGGTTAATACAAAAAGCAAGATTTTCAATTACATGCTTCCCATATAAGGTACTCCTTAATGGTGTTACAGCAAACTAGATTTGCTAGATTTAGTGGTTATTTTAAATGTTTTGTGAGCTTCTGGTTTGTGATAATTTTGCATTAATTAATTTTTGGTGATTTTAATTGGGGTGGGTGATAATGGGCAACTGAGATGGCTGCTTAGCCCAGAATGTGCACACTAATTCCACCTATATGCTTGTCCTTAGGTCAGAGATACATGACATCTCCAAAAGAAGGTTACCCATTGCCCATGCCTGAGTCTTCTCGGTTGGTGTCATGTCTTGATTGAAATCCTGGGTACTGGTGTCAAGCAGGTGGAGGGGGATGAGAATGGAAGGTGTGGCGTGGGAGGGCACTAGTCCCCTTGGTACAGAACTTACATTTTAGCCTTGTTTAGTGGTGGTGGCCACCAGAAAAATTTGTGTGAATGATGCATGTTCATCCTTAATGTGGTTTATATGGCGGTCATATATGTGTCAGAAATAGCATGACTTGGGCAGCTTTCCTTGAATCCTTGCATTTGATCTATAGACTTGACCATTACTGTATTCATCCTGAATCATGTGGATAGCCAGAGGCTTTTTTCCCAGGGCTGAAATGGCTAACACAAGGGGCTACAGTTTTAAAGTGCTTGGAAGTAGCACAAGAGGGATGTCAGAGGTACATTTTTCACACAGAGAGTGGTGGGTACATGGAATGCACTGCCAGTGATGGTTGTTGAGGTGATACAATAGGGTCTTTTAAGTAGGTACATGGAGTTTAGAAAAATAAGGGCTATGCAGTATGGAATTTCTAGAGAGTTTCTAGAGTAGGTTACATGGTTGGCACAACAGTGTGGGACGATGGATCTGTAATGTGCTGTAGATTTCTATGTTCTAATCAACAGGACTCTGGATTCCTGCTGAGGAGGTTACTGAGGGATTGTCCAGTGTTGTAAATTTATCTCTATAACCCAAGATACTGACACAACTTGAGGCCATAGGACAGAGAATGATGAGTGACAGGATGATGTGTTTTCACACAGGATTTGAGTGAAAGAAAAATCATAAAACCAAAAGATATTGGAGCAGAATTAGGCCATTCAGTCCATCACATCTGCTTTGCCATTTGATCAAGGGTGATTTATCTTCCCTCTCAACCTCATTCTCATGCTTTTTCCCAGTAACATTTGAAGCCCTTACTAATCAAGAACCATCAACCTCGAGTTACATATACCCAAAGACTTGGCCTCCCCAGCCAACTGTGCCAATGAATTCCACAGATTCACCAATCTCTGGCTAAAGAAATACCTCTTCATCACTGTTCTAGTGTATTGAGTCTGAGCCCTCTGCCATTGACTCCTCCACGAGAGGAAACATCATCTCCAAGTCCACTCTATCTTGGCCTTTCAATATTCAATAGGTTTCACTAAAATTCACATCACCATGTTCAGGGACAGTTATTACCTCTCAGTCATCAGATTCTTCACTCCCCTCATCACTGAACAGTTCCCCACAACCTAACGATTCACTTTCAAGGACCCTTCATCTCATGTTCTTGATATTTACTTCTCATTTATTTACTATTAATATTTTTACTTTCCATTTTGCATTTGCACAGTTTGTTGCCTTTGGCACGCTGGTTGTTTGTCCGTCTTGCCGTGTGTGATTTTTATTGATTTATTGTGTTTCTTTGTATTTACAGAGGATGCCCTCAAGAAAACGAATCTCAGTGTTGTATATGGTGACATATATACGTTTCGATAATAGATTTAATTTGAACTTTGAACTTTGAATCATGGGATTCTTTGGTTGTCTGGAGCAGATTGCAGAAGAGCAGGAGCAGGAGAGTTGGTGTTCTCTGTTCTGGCGATCAAACAATGACACATCACTAGCTCTCTAGGCTCCATTTTTGGAGGATCTATTTCAATTCATCCATCGCCCTGGCTACATCCTCAGAAATACTGGAAGTCACATCTTAATGGGCACTTAGGGACCTTTGTGTCATTTGGGGTCTCATCTGACATCAAGCAGATGGCAACGGTTAGTGTGATAAAGTCAGCTACTAAGAAATTTCTAAGGAAGTCACCAAGGCTGTCAGAAAAGTATTAAACAAGAAGTGAAAATCGCCACTGACCACCAAAATTGAGCAAACCCTGAGACTGACATGAAAATGTCAGTCTTGAAAGTAATTAACCCCTCATGATTGATCTCTGTGCCAAACAGAGAACTCGCTGGCCCAAAATTCACAATGGGTGTGTAGCAAGTGGTGAGAGAGGAATGGCAGCTCAAACAGGTGAGCCCTGTGCCGACTGATGCATAATCTCTGGCAAACTTCAGATTTACCAGCCACAGGAGGAGTCATACAAAGCAGGCTTTCATCCTTTTATATCTTGCTAACACATTGAAATTCATTCTTGATCACCAGCAGTAAGCCTGCAGAAGAGTGGTATTTATTGCTGCAGTAAAGTGAATGTCATCAAAACTTGGAAGGCAAGTATGAGTCTGAGCTGTTACTGTCATGCATGCTTCATGCAGATTACTGAGGAAATTGCATGTCACCTTCTTATGTTCTTGATCCCATAAACATAATGTTAAAACAGCTCAAACTTACCATAGGATTCATACCCATCTGTGGATTTTATGGTCAGGAGGAGGTGTTGGTCTTGTAGATACTCAATATCAGAGAGAATTGGAGATAACTATTAAAAGCAAAACAGTATTAATTTATTTATTAAGATACAACATGGAATAAGCCTTTTTGCCCTTTGAGCCAAATCATCCAGCAAAATCAGTCAGATAAATAGATGGATGTGAAATTTCTTTATTCAGACATGATGAACCTCTGGAATTCTCTTTCTCAATCAGCTTTCATTTGGATAGGCTGCAACCTACCATTGGCAACTGGTGTGCAGACCATTCAATTCTCAGAAATCCATGTTTAATACAGATCTGGGTGCCATTATCCAAACTCTTCTTGAACTCTGTGAAGGGAAAATGCATTTTTGATAATCCAACATTATTAACACATTTTCACACACATCTTTTCTGTTAAACCAAACTCCTACTAAATACAACTGGTTGGAGGAACTCAACGAATTGAGCAAGTAGGAAAGAAACATGATATTTTCGGCAAAAACCCTTCATCAGTCTATTGACCCATTGAGTTACTTAAGTGGGTTACACATCTGCAGTCTCTTGTGTCTCTTTACTAAGTACAACAAGGAAGAGAGAGGTTCCATGTATTCAGCTTAACTTGCTATTTATTAATAAATCAGCCCTGATGGAATGGCAGAGCATACTTGATGAGCCAAATATCCTAGTTCTACTCCTTTGTATTATGGTCTTATGGTCTATGTTCTATTTATAATAGTCATCCTTACTTTAGTCACTTCAGTCCATAATCACACTTGAGAGACAAGGTTGCCTTTGGAAAGAGTTTGAATAAAAGAACTGTTCAGCTGGCAATATTGCTATTGCATAAAAACACTTTCTTTGAGGGTCATAGGAAAACAATAGGCTAAATGTGTTATTTAAAGTGATGGAACAAATAGGTCCTTCAATAATAATTGCAAGGCTTCTGCCCTAGGTTAAAATGATGACAAATTTAGGACTCAGTGATATTGTCACATCATCGTTTCAGTGTGTGAACATGTGGAAAGGAGCTTGTTTTGCTGGTGTTGTTTTGTTTTGTTGTTTCTGCTTGTGTTGTTCTGCTGGGCATTGTGGGCATACTATGTTGGCACCGGGGCTGTACCAAGCACCTCCTTGGCTGTGTTGGTTGTTAGCACAAATGATACATTTCACTTTATTATTCAATATACTGTACATGTGATAAATTGACTCTGAATCAGCACAAAAGCAAAGATAGATGGAAGTGAATTAACTTATTCTGACTCAGATATGGACTGCTAATATTATTTTGCTATCGATTTCTTTCTACAGGTCTGTTTTTTTGGAGTGACCATTAAACTAATCAATTAGGTCTGATAAAGCAACGGTGTGTTTTAATAATGGACACAGTTGAATAGCATTGTGGTGCACAATTGAAGGAAGAAAATCATAAACTGCAGATGCAGAAGATGGATAGGAATGTACTGTATATACTGTATAACTTAATGCTTCATTTGTCGAGTAAGGGAAAAAGCAAATCAGTTGATTTTCGGGTCCCTTTCTTAGTGGGAAAGATTTGAAGTCTTTGTTGAAGATAGGGATCTACTCAAGAAAATAGCATAGAGATAGAGGGTTGTTGAGTTTGCCAAGGAAGGCAATTGGTGGGCAGTTAATATGTTAAACATAAAATGATAAAGCAGCTTATTAAATGGACTACACATTAACAGTAACAACCATCATGACGGTAAGTCAGAATAGCTAGTTTAAATCAAGATTTTCTCAACCAGGGTTCCACGAGAGGTTGCTAGAATTCTGCGAGAGATCGTCGTTAAAAACATTATCATCGTATTTTGAACTTCGCTCGATGCTCGATGCTAGAGCTCGCAGTGGAGGGCAGTGACCGGTCAACCCCGTTAGTGATCGTGGTAGAGATCTCTCAGCCCAGCAGTCAGTGCGTAGTAGGACCATTTTTATTTGGTTGAGTCCATTCTCAGGTTTTGACGCAAGATAGGGGAGGCCGTTGATAACTGATGAGCGCTGTATCGCACGGAGAGGAGGATGGTAGGCTGATGAGGAGTGTTATATTGCACAGAGGAGAGGACTGTAGGCCGATGAGGAGCGTGAAGTTCGTTTTCTGAGCATTGAATGGTCTCGCCCAACCTGCGCTGTGACATCAGCCTCTCCCTCCCGAATTACCTCCTCCAACTTCCCCTTACATGCTGCCAACTGTCTTATGGCAGTGAAGAAACTCTACTGGTATTGTAGAAAATTGGAGAGAATTTTTCACTTTAAGGACTCTCCAACCTGGTGATTTTTGAAGAGGAAATGTGAAATGGAAGAGGAGGATTTTATGCTTAGACCTACGGACAATTCTAATAAGAATCTTCTGAGTCATTTCATTGCACTAGTACAACAATAGGCACAAAAAAGTCTGCCTTTACAATGAAAGATACTTATGATTGGGTTTTGCATGGACTAGTAATCCAATTTGTCCTATTCTATTGTGCCTAGTCTGTGCCAAACAAGAAGAACAGGTTTCACATACTAGGCCTATATTTGAGCCTGGTCATGTCACTTAGTAAGGAAATGTTTTTTCAAAGTCTTGTAAAAAAAATTGTGCCTTAGGCTGTATTTTTATTCGTATCGCCTTGGCTTATGGTTTTTAGTAATTATATGGTTCAACATTGCCAATAAATTTTCATGTAGTAAATAGCATTAATTTAAACCAATTTACAACCTTTATTTAGATCAAATCTACTGAGCCTACTATTAGAAAAATTAAATCCCATTTTGGCTTAAGCCAGTTATTTAACAGAAATTTATTAAGTTTTCCTTATGAGTTTTTAACATTTATGAAAGGGAAAGAAAGAGATTAATTTCAAGAAAGGTAAGCTAAGCTTAACCACCATTTTTTCCAAGAAAAAATATCATTCTATACTGAAAAGAGCATTGACAATTATTTTTGGATTATTATATCTACAACTTACTGATCACACTAACGTATTGTGAGCTGTAGCTATAATAATTCTCCCGCAGTGATTCGCTGAGACCTGAAAATTATTTCAAGGGTTCCTTCAGGGCAAAACTGTTGAAAGGCCAGAATAGGACAACGGGGCATAATGTCAAGAGAAGAGGTTGGCCATTTATGATTAATACCAAAAGAATCTTCAATATTTTGGTCTTTATTAATCTTTGAAATTCTCTATTTTGAAAAACAGTGGATGTTCATTTGCTGAATATGGTCATAAATAAGATCAACTGGTGTTTGTGGACATGGAATCAAGGAATATTGCTGATAAGGTGTAAAGTAAAAGTTGTTTAATAATTCAGCAGACTTGAGAAAGCAAATGGATTACACCTACTCTTGTTGTGGGTGCTGATGGATGGACTTTTTAAATGTATAATAAAATGGTGAAAGCAGTAGAGGCCCGGGAGTGACATTAACCAAACAAAACTAGTTGGTTGATGTATCGCCAACTGTCTATATTTTTGAGCTATCTCAAACCTGACTCTAATTCTCCTCCATCTTGAAAGTATTTGGGTTACAATTTAAGTATCATAATAAGGCCTAAAAGTTTCTTTAAGGTCTAACACAGACTGACTGGTTTTCCTAGGTCTCTGGGTAATAGACTGCTCAGGGTGGATGAGAACAGACTATAGAGAAGTGAGTGTCTTGACACCATGTCCTGCGGATCAGGTGGGACTCTGCTTCTCTCTTTAAGATGACATGTTTCCAGATGGCAGGTCACAGGTCAATGACTCTTTTGCCCTACTCTTCCCCTCAGTCTAAGAATAATCCTCATCAACTGGGGACAAAGATCTTCCTAAGACTTTTGTGCAGCCATGCTGGGTGAAGATCTTAGCAAACATATATTTATCAGGTTGAGTGTTAGGGCCACAAGGCTTGACATAAGTTAAGAAAAAGGGCATAAAGTCTTGGCATTGGAACAAATGCTTTGGAACTCTATGACTCATCGAAAGATCAGTGCTTTGATTCTCCCATGGAAAGTTCAGATGGTTTTGCTACATATTTAACTAATATTAATAATTATTATTGCAATATATAGATGCAAAATTACTGAATGTTTTAACTTTATTTTGAGGAGTAAATGATGCATTACTAAACACTCTTTCTTTAACAATTATCCTTCTTCTACCTTACCATCCTAAATCTTAATTCCCCCTATTGGTTGGTTTTGGGATTGGAGGCAGTTCTGCTATTTCATCCAGTAACCTGCCATTGCAGGGAAGGTCATTTTCTGCAAAGGCATTTCTTGTTGCTGTTTGCACAATTTGTTTGTTTTTTGAGTGTGGAGTGTTTGCTGTCCTTGTTGCTGCTTGCGCAATTTTTTATCTTTTGTGCGTGTTGGGGACGTTTGATGTTCTTGTTACCCATTTGTGTGATTTGTTTTTGCATGTGGGGGATTTGATGTTCTTGTTTCCGTTTGTCTGATTTGTTTTGTGTGTGTGTGGGGGGAGGGGTTCATGCTCCTGTTGCTGTTTGCACAATTTGTTTTTTTCATGTGGGGTGTTTGATGTTGTTTGTGTGATTTTTTTGAGCATGGGGAAGTGTGATGTTCCTGTTGTCACTTGTGTGATTTTTTTTTGTGCATGGAGTCTTGATGTCCTTCTTTGAATGGCCACACTTTGTTTTGTAGCTGTCTGGAGAAGATGTAATTCTGTTGTATACTACAAACATACTTTGATAATTAATATACGTTGTACCTTGGATAAAGGAGGTAATAATGGACAAGGTGCAGCCTGTCTGATTGAAGTCAACACAAAGGAAAATTAGATGGTGTGCACAGTGGGTGGCTGGATGACTATTGGTTATTCTAGGTTATGGCTGAAGGAATTTTTAACCCTACCACAATATACAGATGTTTTAACATTTGGAAAAGAGCTGCATCTTCTAACATTTGATTGCAAAAAAAAAAAAATTGGAAGTGGGGTTCAGTATGTGGCCACTGTTAAATACTAAGGAGAGAAGGCAACTTTCCATGAACTTAGCATGATAATCAGGGACATTATATCATTGACTGTGATTTGAAAACTTTGAACATTGGATGGAAGAGGAGATACAACCAGTAGAATGATCTGCTGCTTCTGTCTTCTAAGTCTTCTAAGTTCTATGTTCTCTCACTTCAGCCCAGAGACTGAGGCTGATAGTGGAGAAGTTGGATTGCAGTCAAACAATTCTTGAAAACATAAACTTGAACCTAAATCCTTGTCTGCAGGACTGAATCATTGGGGTACCACTCCATTGAATGAAAAGGACCTTCCATGAGAATTAAAGGTTTGATGATAATATTAACAAGACTGATGATTACACTTCCCCATACCTTCCAAACAACTTGAATGAAATTCAATGAAGAACTTTGTTTTGCAAGTTGTCTTCACAATGGCCTCAATAATTTCAAACTCAATGCAAGCTTGTCCAGAACTGTTACAAGGGCCTGCAATGAACAAGAATTAACATAATTAATTGAACTTAAAAATATCTGAAATACAAGAGAAACTTACATTAACATGGAATCTCTAATCCAGACTCATGAACATACAAATACAACATCATTATCTATTATGTGATGCTGTCTGTAGAGATGATCACCTCATAGCTCCAGTGACCTGGACTGAATCCTGATCCAGGGTGCTGTTTACTAGTTCTCTCTTTAACACAGAGGTGAATTTCTTACAGTCATTGCAGTGTTTCCCCATATCCCAAAGACACGTGGGCTTAAAGGTTAACTAGCCAAGGTAATTTTTCCGCAGTGTGCAGGTGAGTGGCAGTAGGTGAATCCAAGGTAGTTAATGTAAAAATGGGGCTACTGTAGAATTAGCATAAAAAGGTGGTTGATGGTTGGTGTAGACTCAGTGGGCCAAAAAGCCTTTTAATATTGCATGTCTATATGACTAAATCTGCATTATACATGCTATGCTTCAAAACTTTCATCTCATGTTTCAGAAGCATACCAGGTCAGACCTGTTTATATAACAGTTATAAAAATCTAAATGACCATTGATAAGTGTAGAATAAAATGAACATAAAGAACTATCATGAAGTTTAAATAATAATTTAGCTCAATAAATGTAACTGTTTTTATTGATCTACACTAGCACCTTTTCATAACATAATTTGTTCCTTTGTGTCTCCAACACAAGTTTGAAGTTTATTGGACACTTGAAGGTTTACGGTTGTCTTATCAAGCTGAGTCCGAACTACAATTCTTTCTCACAAATTTTAATTGGTGTCCCCTCAAATTCTTTGACAACCACGTAGATTTTTTAGTCAACATGAAAGAATTTTTCAGCCAGGGTTTATCTAACTTCTAAAACACTTCCACTTACAAGTACTGTGCAAAAGCCTTGGGCGTCCTTGATTTTTTTTTAACTGGTTTCGGATGGTACGGCCTCTACAGACCCTGATCTCAACATCATCGAGGCTCTTTGGGATTACCTGGAGAGTCAGCACCAAGTGAGACAGCCAAAGTCTGCAGAAGAACTGTGGCAATTTCTCCAAGATGCTTGGAACAACTCACCAGCTGAATTTCTTATAAAACTGCTCAACAATGTACCTAAAAGAATTGATACAGTTTTGAAGGCAAATGGTGGTCACACCAAATATTAATTCATCTTTTTTTACTGTTTACTGCTCTTTGTAGTAATTTTTTATTATTTAGAAACATTCTATTCCAATATTTTTAAAACATCTTCGCTTTACAGAATTGTTTTACACGTGCCTAAGACTTTTGCACAGTACTGTAATTAGAATGTTCAATACTGAAATAACCCTGGCTGAATCCCTGTGTTTTTCCAGGTATAAAAATGCTTTTCTTCATTTAATGAGAATGCTCACATTATATAACACTATAGAGTTATAGAGCTCAACAGTACATTAACAATTCCTGCACATCTAACTTCCTTATTTATGTCTTTTAAGTGCAACATTTTCCTCTGCTTCAATAACAGGCAAACAGGAGAAGATATTCCAATATTGAATCATTGTAGCATTTCAAAAATCACTAATCACTAATGTGCCAATAGTATGTTTTTACTCTATATAATGTTTTTATGAATTAAGAACACTATTTTTCTTGACAAACTGATTCCCACACATTTACTTGAGACACATTTCATAGAAGAAAGTTTTATTCGATCACACAAAATGCTGGAGGAACTCAACAGATCAGGCAGTATCTCTGGAAATGAATAAGGAATTGACGTTTCAGGTCCTGATGAAGGGTCTTGGCCTGAAACATCGACTCTTTATTCCTTTCCATAGATGCTGCCTGACCTGCTGTGTTCCGCCAGCATTTTGTGGGTGTTACTCTGGATTTCCAGCATCTGCAGAATCTCTTTCCATCATAGGTTTGTCCCCAAGTGTAAGAAATGGAAGACCTACGTGCATCCCACAGTGTTGAACCCAGAAGTGTTAGCTTAACTTAGATCCATATAAAGAGCTAACCATGAAGTCATGAGCAACACACACAAATGCATTTGATGAATCTCTTGTGTTTATGAATCATGAAGTCATGTAATGCAGTACAAATTGTCAAGTTCATCATTTGCTTCTTATACCTTTCTTAGATACAAACTGGGAAGTTACTCCAACTTCAAATGTAGAAAAGACAGGTGAATGGTCACTGGTCATGATGTCATCTGTGCAGCCTGCAGGAATGAATGAGAATGAAATGTTACTCTCTGTATTGTAGAGATAAGCTGAACCAACACCAGCAGCCAGCAGAAGTGGTGGATATGGGTTTGATTTCATCATTTACAAGAAGGTTGAAAGGTACATGGAGGGGTGAGGTATGAAGGGCTTTAGTTCGGGTCCAGGTCAATGGGCCTAGGCGGATTAATAGTTCAGCACAGACTGAATGGGCAGAAGGAACTGTTTCTGTGCTGTAGTGTCCTCTGTCTCTATGATTCTCAACACTCAGGTAACTTCCGAGTAAACGTGCAGGAGTTAATGTTTATTTGCAGCATTACTTGAGAAAACAGGTGAACGGGGGTTAAAAATGTCCATTTCCACTTTTGACAAACCACAAATAATAAGTGGTTCACAAACAATTTTTTATTGTCTTGAAAATTAGCTTTAAGCAGCTGCTGTGTTAAGTTTAGAGCTTTGTTCATTACAATTCGTAGATATGCTCGCACATGCAAAATATGCCCTCATTTTGTGCTGGGTTTGTTCTTGAAGAATATAAATAGCGGCATTGTTTGCATTGGAAAGGTTGCTGCAGTTCACCTTAGAGGAAAACGTCGGAGGAAGGAATGACCACAGAACCGTAGACAATTCTTTCCAATTGATCTCCTTTCTTTTATTAGTGGAGGAAACACTCACAAGGAGTGAGTTTACTCACCATATGAAGTACATTGATTATATGTCTCAGGGTAGGATTTCCACAGGACTCTATCACACCAAGAAGGAACATTTATCCTTATCTATAACAGAGACAAAGAACATCAATAAGAAGGGCTTTGGTTATCTGCTTTCTGCTTGTTTTTAACCTGAATAATGCCTAGAAATTTGCATTTTCATTCAAAAAGCCTAATTCCTGAATGTGAAGATTTACAAAGCTCAAAACAATATATTTAAAATTTCTCTACCTCTCTTTCAATATCTCTGCATTAACTCAAAATTTTGATGGTTTCCCTCTCCACAGATGTTATCTGATGCTATCAGGTGTCTGCAGTGTTGTCTGTTATTATCTGTTCCCCTGTTAAATGCAAAATATTTTAGCTTCAAGTGGAAAATAAAATGTGATGAAGTGTCGATCTACGATCTCATCTGACCTGAATACCACTTTCAGGAACTTTCTCAAGGAAACCACAAAACAGTAGAGCAACGTTTGCCCTAGATGTGAGGAAGATTGTTAGGAGTGGGTCAGAGGGATCTCCAGTGTGTTTGAACTCCCATACATCTTCAACAACCTTACCCATGTAACAAATTAGCCCAGAGTAGCACATACAAAGTAGTGGAGTAACTCAGCAGATTGGGCAACATCTATGGAAAGGAATAAATAATTTGACCAGGACTGGAAAGGAAGGGGGAAGAAGTCAAAATAATGAGTTGGGTGAGGGAAAGAGTAGAAACTAGAAGATGGTAGGAGAAACCAGGTGAGGGGGAAGATAACTAGTTGAGGGAGGGGCAATGAGGAGAGAAGCTAGGAGGTGATTGGTGGAGAAAGTTAAGGGTTGAGGATGAAGGAAGCTGATATAGAGGAGAGTAGACCAAGGGAAAAAGAGGAGGAGGAGGGACACTAGACGGAGATGATGGGCAGATGAGGAGAAGAGAAGGGTTAAGAGGAGAGCCAGAATGTAGAATGAAAAAAAGAGATAAGGCGGAGGTGGGAGAAACTACTGGACATTAGAGAAATCAAATTTCATGCCAACAGGTTGGATGCCATCAAAGTGGAATATGAGGTGTTGCTCCTCCAAGCTGAGAGTGGCCTCATCGTGGCAATAGAGGAGACCATAGACTGACATATCAGAATGGGAAAGGTGATTGGAATAAAAATGGTTGACAGCTGAGAAATACTTCTTGTTACAGATGAATTAGCCCAATCTAGAGAGCCCTAAACTACTGCAGTCTGCAGGCTGATCGAAGACACAATAATTGAGTATACAGGTCAGAAATTATTTTAATGAAAAAGGCTACACTCCGTGAAATGGGAGCCTCTGAGTAATTTTCCATAATGGTGACTAAAGAACTTTATTATTGGCAGATACTGTATGCAGGATACTGATCTGGTGGTATTTAATCTTTAATTCTCACATCCTTCCCAAATCTGCTCAATATGCTACTGATCAGAATCAGAATCAGAATCAGGTTTATTGTCACCCGCATGTGTCGTGAGATTTGTTAACTTAGCAGCAGCAGTTCAATGCCATATATAATATAGAAGAAAAATAATAATAAATAAATAAGTAAATCAATTACTGTATGTGTATATTGAATAGATTAAAAATCATGCAAAACAGAAATAACATATATTAAAAAAGTGAGGTAGTGTTCACAGGTTCAATGTCCATTTAGGAATCGGATGGCAGAGGGGTGGAAGCTGTTCCTGAATTGCTGAGTGTGTGCCTTCAGGGTTCAGTCCCTCCTACCTGATGGTAACTTTGTGTGACGGGATATTAGAGGGAATAGTTGACTGAAATATGACCTGTGATGTCATCAGTTAATTATTAACTATTGCAGAACAAATATCGGCCTTGGCTAAGGAGAAGTGTGTACTAAAATAAGTGGGCCAGTTACCGAATGAGACGTACACAAAGATACCATACTTGTGCACGCCTACCACCAGGGGTAGAGTGACATGGTGCAGTGTCCAGGCTGGAGTCAGTGCTGCCCCCCAGTGGTCACTTGGCAGAAGACAAGCTGAATTGTGGTCAACTGCAGATTCCTGCAGCATTCATGGACTCAGGCTCTGGACTATTTGTGTGTGTGACTGTTTTTTACTGATATCTTACATGTGCTTTCTATCTTGTATATATACTTTGTGCTGTGTCTGACTGTTGGTACTGTGTTTTGTACCTTGGCCCCAGAGTTACACTGTCTCATTTGGCCCTATACATGGGTAATTGTGTATGGTCGAATTGAACTTGATTTGAATAAAAGACTGTGTGCAAGCGTCTAATTTCTAAATGTATGCCTTTATTACTATTGTGCTCTTGTCCCTGCTTATTTTTGTATAATACCCTTAGGCTGCAATATTTAGTTCTCAATCATTTCCATCTTATAGTCAAGTTCCTGTGCCTTCAGAACTAAATTTGTTCTCCAAACTCCCATGCTTAATCTAAATATGCAGACTGCTTCCATAATTTTGTGTTCTGTTGGCCTTCTTGCAAAATCCACCTCTGCCTCTTTGACACACTGCTAATAGTGTGCTTGAGCAGCAAATAAGAAGTGAAGGTATTAAGTTAAGACAACAAAGAGCTAAATAACACATACTCCAGTAGTTTTATGCTTCTGCCATGAGTAAATGTCTCTGGTGTTCCGCTCATATCGATATGTAGGAGGGAAAGTGATCTCTTCTTCACCTGTCGGATGTAGAAAGAAGGACAAAGATTGTGTCCAATAATGGAAAAGTTAATGGCTCATGACAAATACACTTCATCAGTAACTTAGACCATAAGACCATATAAGGTGGTAATTATTACACATAAGACTAATGTATATCTTAACTTCTTATAAATGTTGCACATCACCAATGGTGATCAAAAACTGCCTTATAGATTGTTATTTACTGCACTCACTAAAGATATGAAACAAATTGATATGAGTCATCATCAGTAATTCAGTCAAAACATATGTCTGTAAGGCCAAAAATATATTTTGCAATTAAACATTGTTTCCATATTTAGGGCACATCTTACATGACTAAACAGCAGAAAGAGTAAAATTTGCATGATAATCTCTGTCCTTTCTCATAACTCTTCATGCATGGACTAACACTTAGGATGTTCCACTTCATTTGAAGTTCTATGCCTTCTTAGCTCAATATGAGGTGTTTTGTAACTTGCTGCCATAGACATTCTCATTGTGTTTAAATTAAGGTTTTGTTCTAACATCTTCTTTGCCCATGATCTCAAAACTACAGAGCTCCTTCATTCCTCAAATCTTTCCTTCCCCCCAAGTAGTTCAGTAACTAAGTGCACCCGAAGATGGTGGAATGAAGTCCACTGTGGAGATGAGCACCAAAATCAAGGCTCACATTTTAGTGCAACATTGAAGGAATCGAATTTGACATCTGTGAAGATGAGACCTTAAAATTTTCCCTATCTGCATGCAGATTTTTGGAGAGATCATGAGAAGTTAGCTACCCTCAGCCAGTGTGTGACTGGTACACACTTAAATTTGTCATTACTATTGGTAAAAGCTTTCAATGCACAAATTAGTAAAAGAAATCACCTGCATTGCAACAACCACAGTACAAACAAAAATACCTAGCACTGTCTTTAAAGTGGTTTGGCATACAAAACGTATTGTATAAGTGCAAACCTTTATTCCCCTGAGTTTCACTTCACCACAGATTACTCATTTCTCAATTTTAACGTCATTGGTATTCCTCCTTGGGAAGAAATGACGTTAACTATATGGTACAATAATCATGTTTTGCCGTATGAACTAAACCTGAAGATGTCATTACTGGTCAACAATGTACTTAGTTGGATAGAATTTACAGAACAGGATGTGTGTTTAGGTTTCATTTTGGGTCTGCTGCAATCCAAAAGTCACCAGTGCCTCAGATGTTAAGATGCCAGGACATCTAAATATTTATTTATTATTGATTGTTTGACTTAAAGATTATGAGTGGAACGATTCCTCCAGCCCAACGAGCTACACCACTCAGTGACCTGCCTAATTAACACTAGCCAGATCGCAGGAAAATTTACAATGACCGATTAACCTACTAACCAGTATGTCATTGGATTGTGGGAAGAAACCAGAGCACCCAGAAGAAACCCGTGTATTCACAGAGAGAACATACAAACTCCTTGCAGATGGTGCCAGAACTGACTCCAAACTCTGGAACACCCCAAGCAGTAATAGCATCCCACTAGCTGCTATGGTATCATGGCACCCTATACTTACATATTTGAAAACAACATAGCTACAACCTCATACATTTATATCATGAAAATTGTACTCACTGAAGTTCAAGAACACTTTTCCTTTCTCTTGTTCCAAATTCAGTTGGTCAACAGTCAGTATTGCTTCAAATTCCTTTTTGCTGATGTTGTTTAAAATATCCTAAACGATAAAGTATAATAAGATTCTTTTCATTGGATTGGGTGCCCGAAAGAACATTTTTCCTCTCACGTCATCTATCTTCCACCTCCATCCTAAAGTTCACTTCACCTTCCAACATGGTTTTATTCCCTCAAGTGTTTTCAAGACACTTTTACCAGTTGTTCACCACAACCCTCATCAGGACTCAAGAACATTTCCATAAGTTACAGCTTGGATATTAGAAGGTGAGGCACCAGTGATCATCATGATTTATATCTTGGTGTTCTCTGGAAGGGAGTGAAGGATAAAAGGATTCAAGGGTCTTCTGCTTGCTTTTCACCCTCAGTTGAAAGGAGAAGAGATCTACATTGAGCCACAACACAACTTATAGCAGCAACCAATGAATAGGAATTCCACAAAATCCAGCAGATATATCCTATTCCTTTACCACAAAACTTACTCCTTCCAGAGAAGAGGAAATGTTCCTCCAGAGGCACATTTTCACAGGGGTGCAGCAATAGAGCTTCTCAGTTACCCAATGGACATCCCTGAAGGCCTAGATAGAGGGATGTGCAGAGGACATTTCCTCTAGTGGGGGAGTCTATGACCAGAAGACACAGCCTCCGAATACAAGGGCATTCCTTTAGAGCAGAGGTGAGAAGGAATTTCTTTAGTCAGAGGCTGGTGAATCTGTTGAATTCATTTCCACAGATGGCTGTGGAGGCCAAGTCATTGGATATATCTAAAACAGAGGATGATAAGTTCTTGATTAGTAAGGGTGTCAAAGGTTACGGAGAGAAGGCAGGAGAATGGGGTTGAGAAGGGTAATAAATCAGCTATGATGGAATGGTTGAGTAGACTCAATGGGCTGGATAGCCTATTGTTGCTTTTCTGTCTTCTGGTCTTATGAACCTCTTCCCAGCTGTATGGTTGTGACTCCACCTTGAGCATATTGCAAAAGGTGACTGGCTCTGAACTATTTCACTGACTGTGTGAAAGTGTCAAGCCAATGAATAATTTAACAAGATGACTGTGTAAGGAGGAGTGTAAATGGGTGCAGCTATATAAATATGTTTCTGGAGGAAGAAAGAACCAAAGGAAGCAGTGAGCAGCCAATGGATTGGAGATTTTGAGAGAACTGGATGGAGTTAGCTAGCCTTCCCTATTCTTTTCTTTGTCCGTGTGGCCATCAGACTTCCAATAAAACAGAAAGGAAGTCAGGAGTACCTGGATGTCCATATCGAGTCGATAGTTTAGGTCACCAAACCAGAAGATGTGAGTGAAGCGCAGAGCAATGTCAAAAGAATTGAGTTTCTTATCGCCCAACGATAACAATCGGAGAATGTCCAAATAGTTTTGGTTTCGCCTAAAATGGAACCAACAGAGGAAATTTACATCCGAGATAGGTCAGGTTAAAGTTGCAGACACCAACACTAAATGTGCATGGGGTGATTGATAACTGGACGCCAAAGCATGCATCAAGTCATGAGGGGAATGGTCCACTCAAAAACAGTCCCATAAAACCTTGCAACTTCTTGATCCATAAATTGACTCCAGCCCTCTTAAAATCTTCCCCTCTCCCCATCCTAAGTGTCAGGTAGCTCACTGTAGAAAACAGACAATGTTTCTCTCTCTCTGATCCAACTTACCAGTTCAATAGCCTGGATTCACTGCTATAACTCAAAACCAAAGCCAACCCATGCCCCACTGCTATTCAAGGCAGACACCATGCCATCACTCTCAACAATACTAGGCCAAAGTAGACATATAGGTCAAATTTCTCCAACCACACAATGCAACATTATGTTCTGCCACTTTATTGTGGTTGGGGTTAACAGTCAGCTTAGTAAAATTTCAATATTCTGTGTCAAATCTATACTAGAGAGGCAAGCAGCTCCCTCACACAGATTGGCCAGCACTAAGCTATGCACTGAGATGGTTCAGAAGCCTGAAGGTTGAACAGTCTATCCCCCAATCTGACTTTAACTGGCTAAAATAAATTAGTCTATATACCTGAGAACTTTTTCACTCCCAGATGTTAAATGACAGTTGACAAAACCCAGGGATGTTCCATTGAAGAGGAATGAAACCCCAACTGCTCCTTTATTCCCTGAAGAGAAAAGACACATGAGGGTTGGTATAAGTTACATATTTTCACCAGTCAGATGACAAACATTGAAGCAGGGAGGGTATCAATTTTTGTCAAAAGCATAAGGTGTGAACTGTCACGTCATCTCTTTGTACAAACCATATTTCCAAAGGAAAACTCAGTGTTTATTAATCCAATGTCACTTGATGGATGTATATAAAGTTATGAAGGGGCAGCACAGTGGCATAATGGTTAGCTTAATGCTATTACAGCACCAGCAACCCAGGTTCCATTCTTCCTGCTGTCTGTAAGGAGTTTATACATTCTCCCTGTGCATGTGTGGGTTTCCTCTGGGGCTCTGGTTTTCTGCCACATTCCAAAGATGGACGAATTAGTGGGTAAACTGGTCATATGAATGTAATTGGGTGACATGGGCTCATTGGGTCAGAGGGCTTGAAACCGTGCTGTATCTCTAAATAAAATAAACAGATAGAGGAGGTAGTCAGAGTCTTTTTCCCCAAGGTGCAAATGCCAAATATTAGATGGTGTAGCTTTAAAGTGAGAGGAAGAAAGTTTAAAGGAGAGAGAGAGAGAGGTAGATGCCTGGCATGCACTGCCAGGGGAAGTGGTGAAATTGAGTATGATTGAAACACTTAACAAGCATACTGGCAGACACGTGAACAGGTAGGCAGAGAAGGGATACAGCCCATGTGCAGGTTGATGGGTTAGTTTGGTTGGCATGCTTATCATAGGTTGAAGGGGCCTGTTCCTCTGCAGTACTGTTCTATATCCTGTTGTGCAATACAGCCCATCAGTTCTGAATCAACAGCCCAAAATGTACATCATTTAGTTAAGGACCGATATTATATTTCATGCAGGTCCCCCTGAATAGGCTTGTTTTGATCACACACTTCAAACCCAAACTAATTTTTGCCTGTATTTATTTTATCTGATTTACCTGTAACACTTGAAGAGCCCTAATACTGAAATGCAAGTGTGGTTTATTTAATCTTCTCAATAACTCTGTGACTTCCTATTGCTATTAAACTGCACTGTTTTGCATCATGTGCTGTCTACTGCTTCAGATTCCTGCAGCCTTCCTGCCATACCGTGTAGATGATATTCAGAAATACCTGTCAAATCAGGCGTGAGGCAGTTGGTGGTTTCCAAATTTAACATGGGAAAAAAATCGCGGATGAATTCTTGTTCTCCTGTCAGATCTTTCCAAGCTTTAGCCCAATTCTAATTCCTTGGTGATTCCAAACATCAGCTTCCTGCCCCAGCCCAGAGGATTCCAACATCACAACTACTTACCAAATGTATTTGCTATTCCAGTTTTCACACTGGACACATTGACTTGACTGACTCGATTCTCGTGGTCTGGTTTAATCAGCACTGCGATTTTAATACTCCACAGTGAATGTGTGGCTACCTATAAGACAGGCATATTGATGAGTGATAGAGAAGAATATCAACAAAATAAAAACTCAAGACAGCTCAATGGTGTCTTACAAAGATTAATTTTCAGCACGCGGAATGGCCTGCCTCTCGGCAAAGAATGTTTTAACAAGTTTTCGTGTCAAGTGCTGTCATAGTAAAAGGCAGCAAGATCAGCATTCTCAGTCATCAGAAATACATTTATTAATAATAAAATATTAAAATAAACTCTTTCAATGTTCTTGAAAGTGCCCCTAGTTTGTAGAAAGTGTAAACAAGCATTGAACCATTTGTTGTTATTGGGAAGGGGGATGAATCTAAACATAAGTTTTCTTGCCACTGAAGTGGGGAAGGTTTGTGGGATCAGGGGATGGGGGGCTGAGAAGAGAATCTTCAATATCTATGCAAACATCATTCAAAAGAGGCATCAAATTCGTCCAGAAAAGTCGAACCCTGAGACTGAGACTTCACCAATTAAATGCAAGGACATGTGAATTATTACAACTATATGAACTATGACAATTCTTAAGGAGTAAGAGCAAGCTCTTTCTTAAGATCCAGGACAGGTATCTTCTGATCATTACAATGTCTCCCAAACCTAAATGTTTCCATTTCCTTTTGAACATATTCAGGCAGTATTGTTTCTCTAGTATTTTTTACTGAGGTACAGTACATATTATTTATTAATTTTGGGGACTTGAGTATCAAGGCCAGCATAGATTGCCCTTTACTAATTAACTTTGAGCCACCTTCTTGGACCACCACCATCCTTCCGGTGAAGGTGCTGCCACAGTGAGATAGGCAAGAGGTACAAGAGAAACAAGGAACAGAATATATTTCCAAGCTTGGAGTGGAACGTGCTGTTAGTGGTTTTCCTGTACACTTACCACCCTCATCTTGCCATGTTGTGATGCAGAAGGATTTGGGAGCTGCCATCTGATGAAACAATTGAAGATGGTCATGCAGAAATCATTGCCATGAGGAACTCCAGTAAAGAGGTCCTGGTGATGGGTTGATTGACCTCAAAAATCACAACTATATCTTGTTGTGTGCAAGAATTCAAACTCTTCCCTTGATGCTTCACCTTTATCATTTGACGAAGTGCTGCTTTGATGTCAAAAGCAGAAACTTGTACAAGAAAGTTTGGAAATACAAAGCAATATCCTCCTCTCCCTAAACCCCACTCTTACCTTTCACTTCTTCCCACTTGCCTATTACTTCTCCCTGGGTCCCCTCTTCCTCCTCTCCTCTTGTTTTCCTCTTCCCACTTCTATCAGATTATTCCTTCTCCAGTCCTTGACCTTTCCCACCCACCTGGTTTCACCTATCACCTTCCAGCTAGCCTCTTTCCCCTCCACCCAACATTTATTTTGGCATCTTCCCCCTTCTTCTGCAGTCCTGATGAAGGGTCCCGGCCCAAAACGTTGACTATTTACTCTTTTCTATAGATGCTGCTCGACCTGCTCATTCATCATCTGCTCATTCCGATAATCCTTTCAAAGCAAAACCCAATAGCATGAATGGCAGCTTCACTATCACAATGCCTTCTATGCCTGTTTTGAAAGGGAGAATATAACTACAGCTCTGAAGATCCCTGCTGCACCTAATGACCCTGTGATCTCTGTCTCAAAGGCCAATGTTAGGCTGTCTTTAAAGAGCGTGAACCCTTGCAAGGCAGAAGGTCCCAATGGAGTACCTGGTAAGGCTCTGAAAAACTGTGCTAACTAACTGGCGGGACTATTCAAGGATATTTTCAACTTCTCACTGCTACGGGCAGAAGCTCCCCCTTGCTTCAAAAAGGCAACGATTATACCAGTGCCTAAGAAGAATAATGTGAGCTGCCTTAATGATTATTGCCTGGTAGCATTCACATCCACGGTGATGAAATGCTTTGAGAGGTTGGTCATGACTAGACTGAACTCCTGCCTCAGCAAGGACCTGGACCCACTGCAATTTGTCTATCGCAAAATAGGTCAACGGCAGATGCAATCTCAATTGCTCTTCACACAGCCTGAGACCATCTGGACAACACAAACACTTATGTCAGGATGCTGTTCATTGACTATAGCTCAGCATTTAATACCACCATTCCCACAATCCTGATCGAGAAGTTACAGAACCTTGGCCACTGTACCTCCCTCTACAATTAGATCCTCAGCTTCCTAACTGGAATACCACAGTCTGTGCGGATTGGTGATAACATCTCCTCCTCACTGACGATCAACACTGGTGCACCCCAGGGGTGTGTGCTCAGCACACTGCTCTACTCTCTATATACCCATGATTGTGTGACTAGGCACAGCTCAAATACCACCTATAAAATTGCTGACGATACAACCATTGTTGGTAGAATCTCAGATGGTGACGAGCGGGTGTACAGGAGTGAGATGTGCCAACTGGTGGAGTGGTGCCGCAGCAACAACCTGGCACTCAACGTCAGTAAGATGAAAGAGTTGATTGTGGACTTCCGAAAGAGAAAGACGAAGGGACACATAACAATCTTCACAGAGGGATCAGAAGTGGGGAGAGTGAGCAGTTTCAAGTTCCTGGGTGTCAAGATCTCTGAGGATCTAACCTGGTCCCAACATATCGATGCAGTTATAAAGAAGGCAAGACAGTGGCTATACTTCATTAGGAGTTTGAAGAGATTTGGTATGTCAACAAATACACTCAAAAACTTCTATAGATGTACGGTGGAAAGCATTCTGACAGGCTGCATCACTGTCTGGTATGGGGGGGTGGCTAATGTACAGGACTGAAAGAAGCTGCAGAGGGTTGTAAATTTAGTCGGCTCCATCTTGGGCACTAGCCTACAAAGTACCCAGGACATCTTCAAGGAGCGGTGCCTCAGAAAGGCAGCGTCCATTATTAAGGACCTCCAGCACCCAGGTCATACTCTTTTCTCACTGTTACCATCAGGCAGGGGGTACAGAAGCCTGAAGGCACACACTCAATGATTCAGGAACAGCTTCTTCCCCTCTGCCATCCGATTTCCATTTGGACATTGAAACTTTGGACACTACCTCACTTTTTTAAATATATAGTATTTCTGGTTCTTGCATGATTTTTAAACTATTCAATATACTTATACTGTAATTAATTTACTTAATTATTTATTATTATTATTATTTTATCTTGTGTTCTTTCTTCTATATTATGCATAGCACTGAACTGCTGCTGCTGCTGCTGCTAAATTAACAGATTTCATGTCACCTGACAGTGATAATAGACCTGATTCTGATTCTGCTGAGTTCCTCCGGCATTCTGTGTATATTTATTTGCATATAGTCTCAAGAGTGCACTACACTGGTCCCTGTTTGGATAAACGTTTTATCAACGGTAATACCCTGGTTAACAACATGTTTTACTTTATTACTGCAGTTATACTCTTGGATATTTTATTTTCTGCGGGTTTTTTGTAAAACACAGTGTGTTCAGTTAATCAAATTTTACAGTCCAGTACTTTGTTTTCTGTTAAGGTAATGAGTCATTTGAGTAGCTTTGGAATGTTGTATCAGCCAATTGGATTTGACTTGATAGTATTCTGTCCGATGGGATGCCATGGAACATTTGAGAGATTGGCGGCATCTAATTTCTTGGGGGTCTTTTTTGCCAGAGTTGGGGGAGAAGGGAGGTACGGAGAGGAGCAGAATGGAAGATTCTCACAGAAACCTGCCAAAAGCACAGATATCGTTGTAAGATGTTCTTTATGCAGACAAATGGTTCCACCGATAAAGTGTCAATACTTCAGAGTTAGCAAGTTAGTTCATAACGGATTTTGAGGAAAGCTGGTGCTTTTCATGTTGAACATGGGTTCAGCGTTGTGAATAATTAAAGCATAACACATGACTACACAACAATGAGCCCCAATGTTTATGGGCACATTATATGGCTTAACTGTAATGGGCCCTTTTTCAAAGGTTCAAAGGCCAAGTTTAATGTCAGAGAAATGTATACAATATACATCCTGAAATGCTTTTTAATTGTTTATTAAAGTTGGAATATTTGTAAATATACTTCCACTTTAAGTTTATGTCAGTGTAAGTTCCATTATTTCCTGGTGAACGATAGCTTTTGCATGGGGTAGTATTTATACAGCATTCACCATCCTTTTTGTTCCTTTAAAAGAACATTCCAACTTCTCTGTTTGTGTTGAACTCAAATCATACTGATCCTTGGTATGCGTTGATTATTGGAAATGGTTGTCTCACTGTTACCCACACATTACTGAGTCACGTGGCTGTTAGTCAGAGATAACGAAACAGTCTAATTTGTTATGAGGCACGGTGAGAGGGTTACATAAGGGTGAGAGATGAGATGATTCCATTGAAACATAAACTAACCGCAGATGACAAGTTCAAGGGTCAACAAGCATTCTCTAATAGCACTGTCTACAAAAGTTTCCATCACATTCTAAGTACATTAATTAGTAATAATTAGCTGGAGTGAATTTGTGCTTCTTTTTTTCGAGAACTAGGCGTATATGAACAATGTTCCACGTTAATGATAGGTACCAGGGTTATATTGTACTGGGGAAAAATAATTCACTGGAAGCATTAGAAGTTGTGGAGAACAGGTCTTCAGTATTTCAAATGAAATATTGTTTTTTTTTTATTCTCATTGCCTTTGCTGCATGGTCTCAGCTGTATCTTGTTATCATGCAAAGTGAATTGAATTGGTTAAAGACAGACTTCTGTGAGGGTGTGGGTCTCAAGAGGACATCAAACACGGTCCACAGTGCCAGGTCTGTTCGGAGTCTATTCCATTGAGTACAACTGAAAGGCTCACGACATTAATTGTGCCTCCTTGAACTTTGCATGCAGAAGACTATGCAGTGATCACTTCTTTGAAAGCTTTCATCAATAGATTACAAGTTTAGTAGGCCTCTTCCTTGTGTTGGCTCACATTTTACCTCCCACTGACCTAAACAGAGAGTTGTGTTTTTTGGGGCTTGGTAACTTGGTCAGTGGTCAATCATCTGTTATCAAATGCTGCCTTTGCCAACCATAATAATAACAGAGAAGGAGCCAGCAGTACATGCACTACTTCACCTGTGCGCAGTCATTAATGTTTCTTGCTCTTGACTCCCTCTGCTGATAAATTGCCAGTAAAACAGCACTGTGGCAGTGCAAGACAAACACTACAGTGAGATTAAATCTGCCAAGCATTTCCAGCGTTTCTGTTTCAGTTTAGTTTTTCAAATCACTGCAATACTTTGCTAGTGCATTACTTTATCTGCCCAGCCTTCCCAGTGAGATTGTGCATGTTAATCTATAGGGAATGCATCTCAATTGCAATATTTTGTTGAGCTGATTTCAACCTTTCTATCTGCCTCCGAATATTCATTCTGTAGCCACTTTATTAGGTACACCTCTACACCCGCTTGTTAATGTAAATATCCAGTCAGCCAATCATGTGGCAGCAACTCAATGTATAACTGCGTGCAGACATGGTCAAGAGGTTTAGTTGTTGCTCAGCTCACAATGGGAAGAAATGTGATCCAAGTGACTGTGACCATGGAATGATTGTTGGTGCCAGAGTGAATGGATGAGTGTCTCAGAACTACTGATCTGGGATTTTCACACAAATGTCTACAGAGTTTATAGCGAGTGGTGTGAAAAAGAGAAAAAAACAAAGCATCTGTTGAGCAGCAGTTCTGTGGGTGAAAATATCTTGATAATGAGAGGTCAGAGGAGAATGGTCAGACTGGCTTAAGCTGACAGGAAGTAACCATGCCTTACAACAGTAGCGTGCAGAAGATCATCTCCGAACACACAGGTTGAACCTTGAAGTAGATGAGCTACAGCCGCTGAAGATGATGGGGTACTTAATAAAATGGCCACTAAGTGTAGAATCCAATTGAGTGCCAACTAATTTGCTTTATTCATTGAAGTGATGTAGGCTTTACTGTCTGGGTCAACGTTTATCTCCCTCTACTCTAATTGTCCCAGATCAGAATGGCTTCTAAGACTCTCCCAGAGGACAATTATGATCCACTGCTAAAGGTCTGAAGTCAGATATACCTGTAGACCAGTCTACTGACTACCCTGAATGTTGTTTGGAAGGTTGTACAATAATGTTATAGCCACTATTACTGATGCTAAATTATTAACCCCATAATTACTTAATAATTTGAATATAAATTACTGGTAGATTTTTTCACCAGTGTACCACATCTGATTACTTCCTCAACCCTCATATCATTTGCATTTTTTCCAGGACATCTATTCTATTGGAGTGGCTTAATTTGATCCCTTTTCCTGATCTTGGAAAAATCATCAATATTATTTGAGAATATGTTGATTTGTCAAATGCAATATGTTCACATCATCACTTTCCCAGCTTACATCTCCATTTATGATATAACATTAAGGTATAGAATGCTTTAAATGCTTCAACAGTGGATGACACTTCTGTGTTGCCCTGTTATTTCAATAATTCTTTCCCTGGATGTACAATTCCTACCACTTTGAAGTCCAGCTCCGTCACTTCTTTTATCCCAGCTCGCAGGAAATCCACCCACTCCTTGTCACCTAGTGAATTCTCTTGGGTTCCAATCACGTAGATATCATGAGGAATAGTGGCTGTGGTCTCATCTCTTGTGCGTCCGAGACCCTTTGACATAAGCCAAGAAGAAATGTTCTTTGGGGGATGAGCGGCACCTATTAAATATTTCAAAAGGTTAATTACTCATTCATGTTTCTTTTATTGCATATTCAAATATTAATCATGAATATCAAGCAGCTGCATGCTAATGTGACAACACCTTAGATTCCCCTCTCCCTTCATTTTTGCCTGCTATTTCTTAACCTTTTTACCTTGAGAAAACTGAAAATTATTTGATATGCAATTTTAAAATACATGTCATTAGATTGGCACTAACTGATAATTTATCATGGACTGGTGCAGCAATTCAAATGCACAGAAATACAAGAGTAGTGGACTCTGCCCAATACATCATGGGCACATACCCGCCCATCACTGGTGGCATCTACAGGAGGCACTTCCTAAAGAAAGCAATGTTCATTATCAGTGATCTCCACCATCTGGGACATGCCATCTGTTTGCAGCTATCATTGGGCAGGAGGTAAAGCAGTCTGAAGTCCCAGACCACCAGGTTCAAACACAGCTATTTTCCTTCAACCATTCAGTTCCTGAAACAACCTGCACAACGCTAATCATTACAGTTTAGCAAAACTACGACCAGTTTGATCACCTTACAATAAAATGGACTTTCTTTGGTTCTAATTGTGCTCTTACTTGCAAAAAAGGTGTATAATTAAAATTTAATTTACGTTCTTTTTTTCTTGTGAATGCTGCTTATAAGATGCTGTCCCTATGATGCCTCTGTAAGCTTTTCACTGCACCTTTGCATATGTAATTATGCATATGAAAATAAACTCGACTAAGCTACAACCATTTATCTGCTTTCATGTTTATTTGCATAGCTGCTGGCTCCAACATAGCAGGCCCACAACCCACTAACCCTATCCGTACTACTTTGAAATTGGAGAGGAAACTGGAGCACCTAGAAGAAACTCACGTAGTCATGCGGAGAATGTGCAAACTGGTTACAGACAGCAGCAGGAATGAAACCCTGACGAGTGATGAGTGATCGCCTGCACTGTTAGTTGTTGCGCGAGCTACCGCACGATCGAGGCACCCCATAAACGTTACCAAGTTCCTTTATCACCATCATTCACCAACCACTTAGAACTCACTAATGACTGCAAGTTAACCAGCTTCCTTTTCCCTGCAATGATCCAAAATTGGTTATGCTGTTTTTATTGAATTAGACCCCTTAATAACAAATCAGAGGGCTGAAAATGGTGTCACAGACCAATAGGGTCGTAAGGAGAGCATTTGGTATATTGGCCTTCATAAGTCAATGTATTGAGTACAGCAGTTGGGATGTTATTTTGAAGTACTACATGATTTTGGAGAAGCTGAATTTGGAGTAATGTAAGCAGTTCTGGTCACCTATCTATAGAAAAGATATCAATAAGCTTGAAAGATCGCAGAGAAAATTTACAAGGATGTTTCTGGGACCTGAGGAGCTGAGGACTTGAGTTACAGGGAAAGGTTGAATACCTTAGCACCTTACTCCCTAGAACGTGGAGAATGAGGGGAGATCTTATAAAGGCATCCAAATTTATTTGCATCCCTCCCCCTCCTGTCTTCTCCTATCATTTCAGATCTCCCCCTCCCGCTCCCGCTTTCAAATGTCTTACTATCTCTTCTGTCAGTTAGTCCTGACGAAGGGTCTCGGCCCGAAACGTCGACTGTACCTCTTCCTAGAGATGCTGCCTGGCCTGCCGTGTTCACCAGCATTTTTTGTGTGTGTTGCAGGATATTTCCCCTCAGGTTAATTGAAACTAGAAATAGAGGTCATAGGCTTAGGGTGAAGGGTGAAATATCTAAGGTGACTGTCAGGAGGAACTTCTTCATTCAGAGGGTGGAATGAGCTGCCAGCAGAGATGGTGGATGTAAGTTCATAGTCATAGTCATAGTCATTCTTTATTGATCCCAGGGGGAACTTGGTTTTCATTACAGTTGCACCATAAATAATAAATCTTAATAGAACCATAAATAGTTAGATAGTAATATGTAAAATATGCCAGTAAATTATGAAATAAGCCCAGGACCAGCCTATCAGCACAGGGTGTCTGACCCTCCAAGGGAGGAGTTGTAAAGTTTGATGGCCACAGGCAGGACTGACTTCCTATGACGCTCTGTGTTGCATCTCGGTGGAATGAGTCTCTCGCTGAATGTACTCCTGTGCCCACCCAGTACATTATGTAGTGAATGGGAGACATTGACCAAGATGGCATGCAACTTCGACAGCATCCTTTTTTCAGACACCAGTTAATAGTTAAGAGAAGTTTGGATGAGAGGGGTATGGAGGGCTATGGTCGAAGTGCAGTTTGAAAAACAGGCCAGGACAGACTAGATGGGCCAATGGCCAGTTTCTGTGCTGTAGTGCTCTTTGACTCTATCATTTTAAATGTTGAAACATAGAAAAACTACAGCACAATACAAGCCCTTCAGCCAACAAAGCTGTGCCGAACGTGTACTTTCTTTAGAAATTACCGAGGGTTACCCATAGCCCTCTATTTTTCTAAGGTCCATGTACCTATCCAGAAGCCTCTTAAAAGATCCTATAATATCCGCCTCCACCACCGTCACCGGCAGCCCATTACATGCACTCACCACTCTCTGCGTAAAAAACGTACCCCTGACATCTCCTCTGTGTCTACTTCCAAGCACCTTAAAACTGTCCCGTCTCACGTTAGCTATTTCAGCCTCTGACTATCTCACAGTAGCCTAGGGTACACCTCCTCCTGTCCCGAAGACTTACCCAGCTTGATGCTTTCTAAGAACTTCAACATATCCTCTTTCTTAATATCTACGTTCTCAAGCTTTTCAGTCCACTGCAAGTCATCCCTACAATCGCCAAGATCCTTTTCCGAAGTGAATACTGAAGCGAAGTATTCATTAAATATCTCTTCTATCTCCTCTGGTTCCATACACACCTTTCCACAGTCACACTTGATTGGTCCTATTCTCTCATGTCTTATCCTCTTGCTCTTCACATACTTGTAGAATGCCTTGGCGTTTTCCTTAATCCTGCTAGCCAAGACCTTCTCATGGCCCCTTCTGGCTCTCCTAATTCCATTCTTAAGCTCCTTCCTGTTAGCCTTATAATCTTCTAGATCTCTATCATTACCTAGTTTTTTGAACTTTTCGTAAGCTTTTCTTTTCTTCTTGACTAGATTTTCAACAGCCTTTGAACATCAAGTTTCCTGTACCCTACCATCCATTCCCTGTCTCAATGGAACGTACCTGTGCAGAATGCCACACAAATATCCCCTCAAACACGAGGAATTCTGCAGATGCTGGAAATTCAAGCAACACACATCAAAGTTGCTGGTGAACACAGCAGGCCAGGCAGCGTCTCTAGGAAGAAGTACGGTCGACGTTTCGGGCCAAGACCCTTTGTCAGGACTAGACGAAGGGTCTCAGCCCGAAATGTCATCTGTACCTCTTCCTAGAGATGCTGCCTGGCCTGCTGCGTTCACCAGTAACTTTGACAAATCTCCCCTGACCTTTTGCCACATTTCTTCCGTACATTTCCCTGAGAACTTCTGTTCCCAATTTATGCTTCCAAGTTCCTGCCTGATAGCTTCATATTTCCCCTTACTCCAATTAAACACTTTCTTAACTTGTCTGTTCCTGTCCCTCTCAATGCTATGGTAAAGGAGATAGAATTGTGATCACTATCTCCAAAATGCTCTCCCACCACGACAACCCTGTTATTATTACACCTTTCCAGAATCAGTCTCCCTATCTCCTCCTCGATGTCCCTGTTCGTAAAAAAAATCCCGAGGAGTTATTGAACCCTTCCTGTTTCTAACTTCCACCCACAGAGACTCAGTAGACAATTCCCCCATGACTTCCTCCTTTTCTGCAGCCATGACAGTATTTCTGATCAGCAGTGCCATGCCCCCACCTCTTTTGCCTCCTTCCCTGTCCTTTTTGAAACATCTAAAGCCTGGCACTCTAAGCAACCATACCTGCCCCTGAGCCATCCAAGTCTCTGTAATGGCCACAACATCATAGCTCCAAGTACTGATCCACATTCTAAGCTCATCCGCTTTGTTCATGATGCTTCTTGCATTAAAATAGGCACATCTCAAACCATCAATCTGAGCATACCCCTTCTCTATCACCTGCTTATCCTCCCTCTTGCACTCTCCAAGCTTTCTCTATTTGTGAACCAATTGCCTCTTCCATCTCTTCAGTTCAGTTCCCACTTCCTAACAATTCTAGTTTAAATTCTCCCTAATAGCCTTAGCAAACCTCCCTGCCAGGATATTGGTCCCCCTCAGATTCAAGTGCCACCCATCCTTTTAGTACAGGTAACGCCTGCCCCAAAAGAGGTCCCAGTGATCGAGAAATCTGAATCCCTGCCCCCGCTCCAATCCCTCAGCCACCTCACTCTATTCTTATAGTCACTGTCATGTGGCACAGGCAGTAATCCCGAGATTACTACCTTGGAGGTCCTGCTTCTCAACTCCCTTCCTAACTCTTTGTAGTCTGTTTTCAGGACCTCCTCCCTTTTCCTACCTATGTCATTGGTACCATGACCTCTGGCTGTTCACCTTCCCACTTCCGAATATCGTGCGATCAGAAACATCCCAGACCCTGGCACCTGGGACGCAAACAACCATCCATGTTTCTTTCCTGCATCCACAGAATCGCCTGTCTGACCCACTATCTATAGAGTCCCCTATTAGTGCAGTCACTGTTGCTTCCCCCAGCTAGGTTGTTCCCCCCCCCCCCCAACAGTACTCAAACAGGAGTACTTATTCTTAAGGGGGACAGACACAGGGGTACTCTATAGTTTCTGAACCTTTCCCTTCCCTCTCCTGACTGTTACCCACTTATCTGTCTCTCGAGGCCCTGGTGTGACAACTTGCCTATAGCTCCTCTCTATCATCTCCTCACTTTCCCTGACCAGACGAAGGTCATCGAGCTGCATCTTCAGTTCCCTAACCCGGTTCCTAAGGAGCAGCAGTGCGACGCACCTGGCGCAGATGTGGCCTTTCGGAAGGCTGGGAGTCTCCCGGACTTCCCACATCTGACACCCAGTACAGAACACCGGCCTCACAGACATATTTCCCGTTTCTATTCTCCACAGTTAACCTATGTCACCTCGACCCGTTATCACCAAAGCCCCATTGAGCCAAAGCCTTCCTACTCTGTCCACCTCTACCTGATGCCCACTCTATAAAACTGTCTTCTTTTTATACTCTTTCCAGTGGACTCGCTGACGTCCACATGCCTGTGCAGTTGTTCCTTCCTGATCCCATGATGAATCACACACGCAGCATACCACTTTTTCAAATTGAGCAGCAATCCTTTAACAACTAACCCATGTTCCAGCTTCCAATAAAAACGGATATCATGTCCGGCTCATCCTGCTGAGAATGTATGTTCTTCATCAGCTGAAGTAGCTGACAGAACGCCTCTCGCTTCTGCAGGGAGATAAATAGAGAGAATCAATCTAAATCCAGATGAAGTGAATATCAATAAACTGCAGAAGTTCATAAGCAGAGAGTAAAGCCATTGCTTACACACAAATTAATTTTACATGCTGTTGGATGTAATATCACGTTGAAGAGATTCAAACTGAGCAGATTAATATGCACAAAATGTTGGAGGAGCTCAGCAGGTCAGGTAGCATCTATGGAGATGAATAAACAGTCGATGTTTTGGGCTGAGACCCTTCATCAGGACAGGAGAGAAAGGGTGAATAATATGTTGGGAGGAGGGAAAGGAGTACAAGCTAGCAGGTGATATGTGAAATGAGACTGAAAGTGGATGGGTAGGCAAGGGGTGTGATGAAGTCAGAAGCTGGGTGATGATGGGTGGAAGAGGTTAAATGGCTGAAGAAGAAAGAATGAGAGGAGAGGACATTGAATGTATTAAAACAGTGGTCCCCAACCTCCGGGCCGCGGACCGATACTGGGCCGCTAAACATGCAGGGGTGCAGCGGTAGCTGGAGTGCGCCCAGCACATCTTTAAGAAAAAAGCCGAAATAAACAAGCTAATTAATTAGGTGCCGTCCAGAAGCCAGTCTTCATTAGAGGAACTGAGGTGGAGAGGGTCAATAACTTTAGATTCTTCGGCATTAAGGATCGATGTTTCTCTCTCTGAAAAGTGTCAGAGGATCTGTCCTGGGACCAGCACATAACTGTCACTACAAAGAAAGCACGGCAGCTCCTATACTTTATTAGAAGTTTGTATAGATTCAACATGTCACCTCCATCCTGACAGCCCTGTCTTTTCAGCCTGTCTGGGCTGGCGTGTAAATTGACGAAACAATGGAACAGCTAAAGGCTCCAGCGCCCTGGAAAGAGGAGTGAATATCACATACAGCAAGTGAAATTGGCAATCACCTTCGATCTGGGCCAACGTTTACGTGCCGGGTGGCACCTAATTAATTATTGTTTATTTCGACTTTTTTCTTAAAGATGCGCTGGGCGCGCTCCGGCTACCGCTGCACCCCTGCATGCTTCGCGGCCTGGTATCGGTCTGCAGCTCGGAGGTTGGGGATCACTGTATTAAAAGTATGCTACTTCAGTTCGATGTTCTGTTTTTTTGCACCAATTCCCTGGTTTATTCAGCAAATATTGATGTTTGCAAAGAAGAGGAATAACATCAATATTTAGGCCATCATCCCATTGGTAAAGATGGGTTGGCTGTATAATGAAATATATTCCATTCTGGACCAAGGACAAGCCCAGGTTTTCAGAAGGAATTTTCCTGCCGCACCAGAGGGAAATTCTATTAAACATCTTCTGTGTTGGAAATGATTATATTTTGTGATGACAATTTTTCATGAGGGTTTTGTTCTTGTTCATGACAATGCAACTTAGTTTCTACAAGTCCCAATCTGCTGGAGGAACACAACGCGTTGAGCAGCATATGTGGGAGGAAAGGAGTTATCGAAGATTCAGTTCAAAACCCCATATCAGGACCATAAGACCATAAGTTATAGAAGCAGAATTAGGCTGTTTGGCCAATTGAGTCTGCTCTGCCATTTCATTATGGCTGATCCATTTTTTCTCTCAGCTCCAAACTCCTGCCTTCCCTCCTATCCCTTCATATTCTGACCAATAAAGAACCTATCAACCTCTGCCTTAAATATACATAGATTTGGTCTCCACAGCTGCCTGTGGCAACAAATTCCACAGATTCACCATTGTCTGACTGAAGAAATTCCTCCTCATCTCCATTCTCAAAGGACGCCCCTCTATTTTGAGACTCTGTCCTCTGGTCCCAGACTCTCCCACCATAGGAAACATCCTCTTCACATCCACTCTATCAAAGTCTTTCACCATTCAATAGGATTCAATGAAGTCACTCCTCATTCTTCTGAATTCCAGTGAATACAGGCCAAGAGCCATCAAACACTCTTCATATGACAAGCCGTTTAATCCTGAAATCAATTTTGTAAACCTTCTTTGAACCCTCTCCAGTTTCAGCACATCATTTCTAAGATAATGGGCCCAAAACTGCTCACAATGCTCCATGAGGCTTCGCCAGTGCTTTATAATGTCTCAACATTACATCCTTGCTTTTAGATTCTAGTCATATTGAAATGAATGCTTATATCGCCTTTGCCTTCCTCACCACAGACTGAACTTGCAAATTAATGCAGATCAACCAGCTGAATTCTTCCAGGAGATAGTTTGTAGCTGCAGGTTCCAGCATCTGTAAGTCTCTCGTGTCATGCTTGGTTGCTGTGAGTGACTGCTACAGACTGCTGAGTTCATACGTCACAGCTCATTTTGCAAAGACATATCACTCCAGTGTTTTAGTTTCGCTCTTTGTAAAATTTTATTTTTGACTTGTGGGCATTGAAAGTAACGCTGACATTTACTGCTCTTCACCTACCGAATCCCATCAAGGTAGCTGTGATATGCAAATCCAGTCATTGAAATAAAACTGTATTAATGCTGCTATATTTGTGACTATGAAGCTTCTGAACAGTGTCAAAAAAATATTTGTTTCACCAATGCCTTGCTGTTCCTATAAGTATGGCTGATATGTGACCCTAGAAATAGGTCTAAATTTGTGATTCGTAACTGTTCTCAGAGATAGTCTCAGAAAGTCTTCAGTTCTGGGGCAACTAGGAAGGAGGGGTATAAATTGCAGGAAGGTTTATTTGTGAACAGTTCACTACTGTGTATCTATTATTGGATCAGTTCACCAATGTCAAGTTACCAAGTTACCAAGTGTCCTGCCGAAGGGTTTCGGCTGGAAACGTCAACTGTACTTTTTTCCATAGATGCTGCCTGGCCTGCTGAGTTCCTCCAGCCTTTCTGTGTGTGTTACCAAGTTGTTTTCTGATCATGACTATCATGTCTCCACTACCCGCTCTCTTGGGGTATCCACTTAAATGTTCATTGCAGACTTTTTAAACATAGAAACATAGAAAATAGGTGCAGGAGTAGGCCATTTGGCCCTTCGAGCCTGCATCGCCATTCAGTATGATCATGGCTGATCATCCAACTCAGAACCCTGCACCAGCCTTCCCTCCATACCCCCTGATCCCTTTAGCCACAAGGGCCATATCTAACTCCCTCTTAAATATAGCCAACGAACTGGCCTCAACTGTTTCCTGTGGCAGAGAATTCCAATTTTTCTGGTGAATGTCCTGGACAGTTGTGTAGGTGACTATTTCAAGACTCCAAAACCTGTACAAATAATTGATAGCCTAGGAATCATTTATATCTTCTGCTGTTCAGATTTCTGAGTTTGACACTGAGCTTATCTCTTAGTTAGGGGAGTGAATGAGAAAGTTTTTGCTTGAAAGCTAAAGAGAAAACTACCTAACCACGTCATGGAACTGGATTATACAATACTCTGTTCTCTGTACTGTATTGGAGCGACTGAGCTTGTATACTCTGGAATTTAGAAGGATGAGAGGGGATCTGATTGAAACATATAAGATTATTAAGGGATTGGACACGCGAGAGGCATGAAACATGTTCCCGATGTTGGGGGAGTCCAGAACCAAAGGCCACAGTTTAAGAATAAGGGGTAGACCACTTAGAACGGAGTTGAGGAAAAACTTTTTCACACAGAGGGTTGTGGATCTGTGGAACGCTCTGCCTCAGAAGGCAGTGGAGGCCAATTCTCTGGATTCTTTCAAGAAAGAGTTAGATAGAGCTCTTAAGGATAGTGGAGTCAAGGGATATGGGGAGAAGGCAGGAACAGGGTACTGATTGTGGATGATCAGCCATGATCACAGTGAATGGCGGTGCTGGCTCGAAGGGCTGAATGGCCTACTCTTGCACCTATTGTCTATTGTCTATTGTATAATTCAGATAAAAACACTGGCCCTGTGTGTATGCCATTACACCATCTGCACAGCAGGTCCCTTTTCCATATTAAAGTAGCAATTTGCAATTTGCTACATTATAATGGGAACTAGACTTGCTCAACACTGGTATCTAATGACCAGAATTAGCCATCCTCCTCCTATATCCCTGCAGTAATCCCAAAGGCAAAAATGATCATTGACTGAACTCCACTCTCCCACCAACCTGCCAATCAAAATCAGGGTCTCAAATTCACTGGCACTCCTAACTGCTGTTCATACCACAACAAATGATTTCATCATACACCCCTATCCTTTGAACAAGGCTCCTCAGCCAATCACGCATCCAAAAGCAAACTTGTCCCACTAATCCTCAACTATCAATCCTCACTCTGTTACCTAATGATTGACTCTTGCCACCGTAGATCTAGTTCTGGACTGTCCCCTACATTCTTGGTCATCACCTTCCCCACACACCCCTCACCAAGCTCTTAGAATTAGCCAAACTTTTGTTCCTTCTACAGAGTATGTCCATTTTGAACCTCAAGGGCTACAGAATTTTCCAACAGTGGCCCTGAAATAATAAGCTTGTTATCCAAATGTGAACTGACTAATCCTGTCGTCTTAGACCATAAGACCATAATATATAAGAGCAGAACTAGGAAATTTAGCCTATTGAGTTTGCTTTCCCGTTTCATCATGGCTGATCGATTTTTCCTCTCGGCCTCAATCTTCAGCCTTCTCCCCATATCCCTTCATGCACCAACTAATCAAGAATTTATCAATCTCTGCCTTAAGTGACTTGATCTCCATAGCTGTCTGTGGAAACAAGTTCCACAGATTCACTGCTCTCTGCCTAAAGAAATTCCTCCTCATGGTCGTTCTAAAAGGACGTCTCTCTATTCAGAGACTTTGTCCTCAGGTCTTAGTCTCCTCCATCTTTAACCATCTAATCAGATTTTCAGAAGTTGCCATGGTCTTTTCACGAGGAGCTACTCAAACTCTCCCATTTCACTGTTTATGTGTACATAATTCACAAACTTCTTTCCAAACCTATTCAATTCTTCCCACCACTGGAGTCTCAGGACCACTCCCTTCATTTTTTGATGATTAGATGCAATCCTACGTCCAGTGATCCATAAGTGAATAAATAATTAATCTGACAGATTTATCTGATTTAATCTGATAAATGATTAAATTATATCTGTTGGTTCTCAACATAACATGGTGCACATATTATTACATAACATTGTAATAATGGTTCATGTTGTGGAGTTCCTTGGTATATCATGTAGGTATATTAAGATTAGGGTTTTTATTGATAAAACTATAATCATAAGACCATGGTTGATAATGTCAATAATCAACCACATTCCTAAAAGATAGCTTACTACCCCCATCCCCCTCCTCTCTTTGTTCATTCATCATGATGGATCCCCTCTTACCCCGTCCGTTCTACTCACCTTCCTATCACCTCCCTCCAGTGCCCCTCCTCCTTCCCTCTCTCACATAGTCTACTCACCTCTCCTATCAGATTCCTATCACTTCAGTCCTTTACCTTTTCCACAAATCACCTCCCAGTTTTTCTCTTCATACCCTCTTCCCAACCATCTACTGTCCCCATCACCTAGCTTCAACCTATTACCTTCTAGCTCGTACTGCTTCCCCTACCCACACCTTCTAATTCAGGCTTTGACCCCCTTCCTTTCTAGTCCTGATGAAGGTTCTCAGCCCAAAACATCGACTGTTTTTTTATTTACATTGATCCTGCCTGACCTGCTGAGTTCCTCCAGCATTTTGTATGTGTTAATCTGGATTTCCAGCATCTGCAGAAACCCTTGTGTTCATAAAGGGTGCCTGCAATGAAATAGTGCGCATTTCTCTGCCAAAGATTTCACTCTCCTTGGTCACTTTCTTGTAATGTTGTATGCACAGTATGTTTGCAGGAACATGACAGACTTCAGAATCTCTAGTGTTCAAAACTTACTCGAGCGTTTTCAAAAATGTAATCCCTCTGCTGATTTTTCTGATTTTCCTTGTCAGTCACGATCTGTAATGTGTTTGGTGTGCTCTGATATTTAACCAGCTGCAAAACTGTGAAAGAAAGTGGATACAGCCAATCAATAATCCGTCCAGCACTAGCTTGCAAACCTAAAATTCAGAGTAACCCTGGAATAATTTGATCTCCACAGGCTTGATTGAATATGTATGGGATGTGAGACACAGCAAGAAGTTTAACCTCACTGTTCAGCCCCTCTCACACTGTGGTTATGCTTCCTGAGGTAAATAAGTCTAACAACATGTGATTTAGGGCCATCTATGACACCAAAAAAACAGTTCTGAGATGGAGGCACAGTTAAGATGAGACATTAAATCTATGTCTCATCTGTCTTTCTGCTTGTTGCAATAGATCCCATGATATCAATTCAATGTTAATTGTAACATTGCTCAACAAAACTGATCATCTGACTGCATTACAGTTTGTGGGGCTTTCCTGTGCGTACAGTGTCTGCATTGTCCTGCATTAAAACACGGATCCCCATGTCAGAACTGGGGAACCCCAGCAAGACTGCACTTTGTGGACTCCATCTCAGAGCAGAGTGATAGATATGACATCATTGGTCAGTCCACAGGTATCAGGCTCACAGGCCATTCCTCTAAATCCAGGCCTCAATTTCATTCCAACAACAGAATCGTTATGGATCTCTTTGGACTTTCTGTCATGAACTGACAAGATTGTCCCTACATACACATGGTGGCCACTTTATTAGGTACACTTGTACATCTGCTTGCTAGTGAAAATATCTAATCAGCAAATCATCAGCAACTCAATGCAAAAAAAAGCATGCAAATATGATCAAGAGCTTCAGTTGTTGTTCAGAACAAACATCAGACTGGGGAAGAAATGTGATCTAAGTGTCTTTAAACATGAAATGATTGTTGGTGCCAGACAGTGTGGTTTGAGGATCTCAGAAACTGTTGGATCTCCTGGGATTTTCACAAACAATGATTTCAAGAGTTTACAGAGAATGGTGTGGAAAACTAAAACAATATATCCAGTGTCAGTTCTGTGGGTAAAAATACCTTGTTAATGATCGAGGTCATAGGAGAATGGCCAGACTGGTTCAAGCTGACAAGAAGGTGACAGGTGACAGTATCTCAAATAATATTGTGTTACGACACTGGCACGCAGAAGGGCATCTCTGAATGCACAACACATTGAGATGAAATGGATGGGCTACAGCAACAGAAGACCACAAACAATACTCTCAGTGGCCTCTTTATTAGGTAGAGGAGGGGAGGTACCTAGTAAAGTGACAACTGAGTGTGAATATAAGTTACAAGGAAGTGTATGTTCAAACTTCTGAAAGCTCAGTTCAAGAAATCCCTACCCATGCAAATTTGATTAAGTCCTCCATGGACAGTCCCAAGCCCAGCTATGAACAGAGGAGGATGGGACATACGGTTAGCAACACCATCCCGCTAAAAACCAGTGTTACAGAAATACCAACAAAGGCTCCGAAGACCTCATCCCTGGGGGAGGAAGGATCTTAGAAGATGGGCTGCTGGCGGTTTGATGTTTATCTTTAGAAGCTTTTTGTATGACACATGGCTCCGGGGTTGAACACCTAGTGGTTTTTTTTTCTCACTTTTCCTTGCTTAGTAGGGGTTTTTTCTTTTCTTTTTTTGTCACCAAATTTTTTCAATCTTTAAAACAATGTTTTTTTCTTGAGACATTGTAAGTGTTGCCTACTTCAATGTATTCTTGTTAATTTTGGATAATAATAATGAGAAGATTTGAAAAGAAAGAAGATGGGCTATAACTGAGGACAATTTGGAAGACTGACTCAGGATGGAGGACTCTGGCGAGCTGTTGTTGGTGGCTTCTGCCCCTACAGGGGAGATGGGCTGAAGAAGAAGAAGAAGAAGAAGAAGAAGAAGAAATTTGATTGGTATGTACAAAAAAATCTTTGCAAAGAATCATGATGACACAAGGTCTGGAAGAATGCAACATCATTTGGACTCAGTTCAGGGGACTAAATAAATAAAGAAGACCCAAATCAAAATAACCTGTAAATATCTTGCAACTTTTTATGTGTTTCCATATATCACAATTGGATAAAATGTTAAATGAAGTGTCAGGATCAGAATCAGATTTATTATCAATAACTTAGATGATGTGAAACCTGTTCTTATGTGGCTGCATTTCAATACTGCCACAAAGCATACAAACAGAAGTGCCAAATGTATGAAATGCAATGCAACAGTATTCACACATGCTCAATTCTCCTCACTTCTATCGTAAGAGATGGATTCCTCAGGTGAACCAGTCGCTTTCTTTGAGATTTGCAGTTTGCCTCCGTCCACATCAACACTCAATGTATATTTCTGGGTCTTTCCCAATTTTACCTGAAGGGAAAAGAGAAAGATAATTTTTTACCAAGCAATAACTTTAGCAGAAATAATACAAAAAAAGCTGGGAATACCCAGCAGGTCTTTCAGTATCTGTAGAGGAAGTTTAAGTTTTAACATTCCACAATGATGACTGTCTATCAGAACTAGAAAAGGTTAAAAAAGTACAGTACACCTACTCTAAGTCGAAAAGCGAAGAAATAGACAATGAAGACCAAAAGAACGTCTGCTATAGACTGATGATAAAAAAAGACCTGGTTATGCTGCCTGTGAGTGAAGGTGAAGGCATGGTAATTACTTTTGGGGATATACAATCAAAGAAGATGAATGAGAACAGAGGAGAGTGAATAAGCAGTATTGGAGCTGTGTAATACAAATTATTGTCAATGGTGGAAATCAGAAATAACACTGAAAGAGTCTGACAGCATGGGGGGGGAGAGGGAGTGGGAGAGGGAGAGGGAGGGGGAGGAGGAGAGGGAGATGAAGAGGGGGAAGGGAGGGGGAGGGAGAGGGAGAGATCATAGAAACATAGAAACATAGAAAATAGGTGCAGGAGTAGGCGATTCGGCCCTTCGAGCCTGCACCGCCATTTATTATGATCATGGCTGATCATCCAACTCAGAACCCAGCCTTCCCTCCATACCCCCTGACCCCTGTAGCCACAAGGGCCATATCTAACTTCCTTTTAAACATAGCTAATGAACTGGCCTCAACAGTTTGCTGTGGCAGAGAATTCCACAGATTCACCACTCTCTGTGTGAAGAAGTTTTTCCTAACCTCGGTCCTAAAAGGCTTCCCCTCTATCCTCAAACTGTGACCCCTCGTTCTAGACCTCCCCAACATCGGGAACAATCTTCCCGCATCTAGCCTGTCCAATCCCTTTAGGATCTTATACGTTTCAATCAGATCCCCCCTCAATCTTCTAAATTCCAACGAGTACAAGCCCAGTTCATCCAGTCTTTCTTCATATGAAAGACCTGCCATCCCAGGAATCAATCTGGTGAACCTTCTTTGTACTCCCTCTATGGCAAAGATGTCTTTCCTCAGATTAGGGGACCAAAACTGCACACAATTCTCCAGGTGTGGTCTCACCAAGGCCTTGTACAACTGCAGTAGTACCTCCCTGCTCCTGTACTCGAATCCTCTCGCTATAAATGCCAGCATACCGTTCGCCTTTTTCACCGCCTGCTGTACCTGCATGCCCACTTTCAATGACTGGTGTATAATGACACCCAGGTCTCGTTGCACCTCCCCTTTTCCTAATCGGCCACCATTCAGATAATAATCTGTTTTCCTATTTTTGCCACCAAAGTGGATAACTTCACATTTATCCACATTAAATTGCATCTGCCATGAGTTTGCCCACTCACCCAACCTATCCAAGTCACCCTGCATCCTCTTAGCATCCTCCTCACTGCTAACACTGCCACCCAGCTTTGTGTCATCCGCAAACTTGGAGATGCTGCATTTAATTCCCTCATCCAAGTCATTAATATATATTGTAAACAACTGGGGTCCCAGCACTGAGCCTTGCGGTACCCCACTAGTCACCGCCTGCCATTCTGAAAAGGTCCCGTTTATTCCCACTCTTTGCTTCCTGTCTGCTAACCAATTCTCCACCCACACCAATACCTTACCCCCAATACTGTGTGCTTTAAGTTTGCACACTAATCTCCTGTGTGGGACCTTGTCAAAAGCCTTTTGAAAATCCAAATATACCACATCCACTGGTTCTCCCCTATCCACTCTACTAGTTACATCCTCAAAAAATTCTATGAGATTCGTCAGACATGATTTTCCTTTCACAAATCCATGCTGACTTTGTCCGATCATTTCACCGCTTTCCAAATGTGCTGTTATCACATCCTTGATAACTGACTCCAGCAGTTTCCCCACCACCGACGTTAGGCTAACCGGCCTATAATTCCCCGGTTTCTCTCTCCCTCCTTTTTTAAAAAGTGGGGTTACATTAGCCACCCTCCAATCCTCAGGAACTAGTCCAGAATCTAACGAGTTTTGAAAAATTATCACTAATGCATCCACTATTTCTTGGGCCACTTCCTTAAGCACTCTAGGATGCAGACCATCTGGCCCTGGAGATTTATCTGCCTTCAATCCCTTCAATTTACCTAACACCACTTCCCTACTATAGATCCTTACGGTTGAATACACTTCTTTTTGTGTATGAAAGATTGCCATTTGGTACGACATTAAGCGGCTTGTTATTGTTTTTTTATTACATGTGGATTTATTTCTTTATTCTTTAAGGAAGATACAGTGGGAAATTAACAGGGAATAAACTTTTGAAAAATAAACAGGGAATATAAAATACAAAGTAGGGGTACAAAAATGTGCATAATGTTGGGCAATACCTGTTCATTTACTGTACACCACCGCAATTCCTATTGATGTGGGATACAACAAGGACATCTGGTTCCTCTTTATATCGAGTGGATAATACCTGCCTTAGCTGTCACCAAGCTGTTTATGGAGGGATGGTTCTGGATAGCACTGAAGGAATATGAGGTTCAGTTCGCCTACTATATTAGCAACCAAAGGAATAACATGTGGAGGATAGAGAGACGGAGAAACAATCTGCTTCTGAACAGCTGCTTTTCTCAGCAAGTTCTTTCCAAACAGCCTTGCTTCATGTTGTGCTGATTTCATTTCTGGGATAGGGTCATCTTTGGGAAGGCCAGTGGTTGTAGCATAGATGTTAGCGCAATGTTTTACGGCGCTATCTGTAAGAGTGGGGTTCAATACCTTCTACTGTCTGTAAAGAGTTTGTACTTTCTTCCCATTACCTTATGTATTTTCTCCACTGTGCTCTAGTTTCTTCCACATTCCAATTCGAGTGATTGAGCCGTGGGCATGCAATGTTCGCACCAGAAATATAGCGAAACTTGTGGGCTGACCCAAGCATGATCCTTTCTGATTTGATTTGACACAAACGATGCATGTGACTATGTTTTGATGTACATGTGAGAAATAATGCTAACCTTTAATTACTTTACCTTGGCAAAGGTGTTGGTGAGCCATCCTCATGAAAAGTGACCCGAAATATCAAGTCTTTATTCATTTCCATAGATGGACCTACTGAGACCCTCCACCATTTTGTGTGTGTTGTTCTGAATTTCCAGCATCTGGAGACTTTCTTGTGTTAGTGAAGTGTTTCTGATATCTTTCTGGTTTAACATAGGGCCCATGATGGGCCACTTCAGAGGGCAGTTAAGTGTTAATCATATTGCTGTGAATGAGGTCACTTTTTGACCACACCAAGTGAAGGGAATTGTTTCCTTCTGTGAAGGAAATCAGTGAACTAAATGAGTTTCCTGGTCACCATTGCAATGACAGTTCAGCCTTTGGTGAGTGACTGGGGTAAAATCACTCCAAAGTAATCCCTTGCTACAAAGTAAAAGACAACACAACAAAAGTCATCTTTTACCTCAAAGCTCTGTATTGGGATAGGTTTACATGAATTCCGTCCGCTGTTTTCCGAGGATGTGAAAAGAGCAGGTAATTCCACCTTCTGTGTGATTGCCATGTGCTGCAACCCCTTCACAACCTGTCAATATATTGACCACAATACATGGAAATTACTTAAACCTTACAAACAGAATGCAGTCAAGCATTTCCTCCCCTTCTGTATTTAATTGATGATACAATCCATAGAACTTTCTTGGTATCAGTCAAGAAGGAAAATCTGTTGGAAGGATAGTTAAAGGAGCTGAAGATTGGGTGGCATGATGGAGGGGTTATACAGACTAGTTCCAAAATCCGATCTCCCATTGACATTTTAACTCCAGATACAGTCTTGCTCCCTCTGCACTTTTTCCTTACATTCATTCCCTCAGTACCAATGATTACTCAACTGAACTATTGTATACACTTAGGAAGTATCAAGTAATGAAATTAACCCAAAATGTGTTGTTTCCCTGTAAATAAATTTAACCAATTTATGTATTTTCTTCAGGAAAATCAGCTTGCTCACCATAGGTGGCTTTCATTTGGCTCAAATCCCACACTACACAGGTGACTCCTAATATCCAGAGTAATTACAGATAGATCAGATTCCTTCTTCCTTCATCTTCAGCCTTAAGACCAGAAAACCACAAGACTATAAGACATAGGAGCAGAGGTAAACCACTCAGCCCATCGAGTCTGCTCCACCATTCCATCACAGCTGACTCATTATCCCTCTCAACCCCATTCTCCTGCCATCTTCATGTAATCTTTGATGTTCAGACTATCAACCTCCACTTTAAATATACTCAAAGACTTGGCCTCCACAGCCATCCATGGCAATGAATTCCACTGATTCATCACCATCTGGCTAAAGAAATTCCTCCTCATCTCTGTTCTAAATGGATGCCCCTCTATTCTGAGGCTGAGCTCTCTGATCTTAGACTTCCCCAATATAGGAAACATCCTCTTGATATCCACTCTGTCTGGGCCTTTCGGTATTGGATATGCTTCAGTGAGATCCTGTCTCATTTTTCTAAACACCAGTGAGTACAGGCCCAGAGCCAGCAAATGTTCCACATTCCCAGAATCATTCTCGTGAACCTCCTCCAGACCATCTTCAATGCAAGCACACCTTTTCTTAGATAAAGGGCCCAAAACTGCTCACAGTGCTCTGAGTATGGGTCTAACAAATGCATTATAAAGTCACAACCTTAATTTCTTGCTCTTATATTCTTGCCCTCTCGAAATGAATGCTAACATTGTATTTGCCTTCCTTACCACAGACTCAACCTGAAAGTTAACCTTTAGGGAATCCTGCACGAGGACTCCCAAGTCACTTTGCACCTCTGATTTTTGAATTTTCTTCCTGTTTAGAAAATAGTCTATGTCTTTATTTCTTCTACCAAATTGTATGGCCATACACTTTCCTCCAGCATATTGCATCTCCCACTTCTTTACCTATTTTCTTAATCTGTCCAAGTCCTTCTACAGATTCCCTGCTTCCTCAACACCATCTGTCCCTCCATCTATATTTGCATCATCTGCAAACTTGGCCACAAAACCCGTCATTTCTGTAATCCGAATCATTGACATATAATGTGAAAAGAAGCAGTCGCAATAGCAACCCCTGTGGAACACCACAAGTCACCGGCAGCCAACCAGAATAGGTTGCCTTTATTCACATTCTTTGCCTCCTGCCAGTCAGCCAATCTGTCCATGCTGGTATCTTCCCTGTAATATCATGAACTCGTATCTTGTTAAGCAGCCTCATGTGTGACACCTTGTTGAAGGCCTTCTGAAAATTCAAATAAACCACATCAACTGACTCCTCTTTGTCTATCCTGCCTGTTATTTCCTCAAAAAATTCCGACAGATTTGTCAGGCAAGAATTCCCCTTAAGGAAACTATGTTGACACTGACCTATTTTATCATATAGCCTCAAGTCCCCAAAACCTTATCTTTAATAATGGACTCTAGCATCTTCCAACAACTGAAGTCAGGTGAATCGGCCCATAATTTCCTTCCTTCTGGCTCCTTCCCTCCTTAAAAAGTAGAATAATACTTGCAATTCTTCAGTCCTCCAGAACCATTCCAGAACCTAGTACATCTTAAAAGATCATTAACAAAGCCTGCGTAATCCCTTCAGCTACCACTTTCAGAACCTTGGGTTGTAGTTCATCTTGGCTGTATGACTTATCTACCTTCAGGCTTTTCAGCTTCCCAAGCACTTTCTCCTAACATAACACTTTCAGTCCTGTATTCAGTCTGCTTTCAATTTGTCAGGCCAGGCAGCATCTCTAGGAAGAGGTACAGTCGACGTTTTGGGCCTAGACCCTTCATCAGGACTAACTGAAAGGACAGCTAGCTTTTCACATTGTTTGTGAGTGGTTTGGATAATGGAATCGATGGCTTTGTGGCAAAGTCTGCAGATGATATGAAGACAGGTGGAGGGATAGCTGGTGCTGAGGAAGCAATGTGTTTGCAGAAGGACTTAAACATAGAAACATAGAAAACCTACAGTACATTACAGGCCCTTTGGCCCATGATGCTGTGCCGAACATGTACTTACTTTAGAAACTACCTTGGGTTACTCATAGCCCTCTATTTTTCTAAGCTCCATATACCTATCCAGGAGCCTCTTAAAAGAGCCTATCGTATCTGCCTCCACCGCAGTTGCCAGCAGCCCATTCCACGCACTCACCACTCTCTGCATAAAAAATTTACCCCTGATATCTCCTCTGTACCTACTTCCAAGCACCTTAAAACTGTGCCCCCTCGTGCTAGCCATTTCAGCCCTGGGAAAAAGCCTCGACTATCCACACGATCAATGCCTCTCATCATCTTATACACAAATTGACAAATGTTATAGACAAATTGAAAGAATGGGTAAAAAAAAAAGTGGCAGATAGAATATAGTATTGGGAAATATATGATAATGCGTTTTGGTAAAAGAAACAATAGGGCGGATTATTCTCTAAATGGGGAGAAAGTTCAAACATCAGAGGTCCAGAGAGACTTAAGAGTTCTTGTGCTAGACTCCTAAAAGGTTAATATACAGGTTGATTCTGTGGTAAAGAAGACAAATGCAATGTTGGCACATATTTCAAGGGGAATAGAATATAAAAACAAGGAGATGATGCGGAAGTTTTATGAAACACTAGTCAGGCTACACTTGGAGTATTGACAACAGTTTTGGGCCCCATATCTCAGAAAGGACGTATTGTCATTGCAGAGCATCCAGAGCACGTTCACGCAGATGATTCCAGGAATGAAGGGGTTAACATATGAAGAGTACTTGGCACCTTTGGGCCTATACTCACTGTAATTTTGAAGATTGTGGGGGGATCTCATTGAAACCTACCGAATGTTGAAAGGATTAGATAAGGTGCTTATGGAGAGGATGTTTCCTGTGGTGGGGGTATCCAGAACTGAAGGGCACAGTCTCAAAATTAAGAAGTGACCCTTTAGAACGGAAGTAAGGAGGATTTTTTTTTTTAGCCAGAGAGTAGTGAATCTTTGGAATGCTCTGCCACAGACAGCTGTGGAGGCCAAGACTGTTGGTGTATTTAAAGTGAAAATTGATAGTTTCCTGATTGGTCAGGGCATCAAAGGTTATGGTGAGAAAGCAGATGCATGAGGCTGAGTGGGAACTGGGATCCGCCATTATGGAATGGTGGAGCAGACTCAATGGGCTGAATGGCCTAATTCTGCTCCTGTGCCTTCTGATCTTATGATGTTAACGCATCCCACTGACAGCAATGTTGCCCTTTCATCTGCCTGTCCTTCCTCACCGCCTCTCTAAACAATGCATTGACTTGTATACCAACTGCTCCATCCTCAGTCCTATTATTCCAGTTCCCACCTCCCTCGCCCTGCCAAATCAGTTTAAACCCTCCCCAGCAGCTTTAGCAAACCTGCTCACAAGTATATTCGCCCTTTTCCTCTTCCAACTATCACCCCCCTGCTTCTCACTCCTTCCCCACTCCCCCACCCAACAACCTTCCCCCTCAACTGGTTTCACCTCTCACCTACCAGTTTATACTCCTTGTCCTCCCTCCACTTTCTTATTCCAACTTCTTTCCCACTCCTTTCCAGCCCTGATGAATGATCTTGGCCTGAAATATTGACTGTCTACATATATCCCACCTTACTTGCTGAGCTCCTCCAGCATTTTTGTGTGTTGCTACAGATAGTCAAAAGTAGTTACTTAAAATTACTACCCACTGACACCAATTTCCAAACCTTTGTCTTTCTTTATCCTTATAATATTATCTAGTTAGATATGTCAGCTTGCATTGTCTACCCTCCTTCTTAGGACCCCTGCAGTCTGAAATCAGCTGCAGAATTTTTAGCTCTCTTATCACCGGTCTGGAATTCCCTATGTAAAATATTTTATCTTGCTACAGGCATCTCCAACTTGATAACCATCCCCTAAACAAACCATATTTTGATCATTTTGCCTACTTATTCATTGTCTGTCTTTCTCTGCAGTCTACCAGACTTAGTGTTTAGTTGATGTTATGGCCACAAGGTTTGAGGTGCCAAATAAATAGGCAGTGGCAGATTCTGTGTTGTGAGCTGAGTTCTGTAATGTTCAGCATCACGTGGTTGTCCTACCAACTAGAAATATCACTCCTAGTTTGACATTACTAAGATATGGTTACATATGAATAATTTTCAAAGAATCATCTTGCATAAAATCATTTCCGTTTTCATTTGCTAACTAATACACAAACTGGTGATGCAAAGATTATATTGTATCATTATCAACATATGTAATACAAAAATATCTCCTTCTTGGCTCTCGTTACAACCCAGGCAACAAACGGTCTGCCAGAGGAACTCTGAGGGTTGAGCAGCATCTTTGGTGGAAGAGGAACTGTTGACATCTTGGGTCATCTGGAACAGTATCCTTGACAACTCCTTTCCCCCACAGATGCTGCTTGACCAACTTAGTTCCTCCAGTAGATTGTCCCAAATTTCAGTCTCTTGTGTCTCCAAAGCAAAAATAATTTCCTATTCACTTTAAAGGATCTGCCTTTGTTGAGAAATACCTGTAGAATCCATTGCAGATTACAATTTAATCCATATCCCATTATGTCCTCTTCAAAGCAGCCTGCAAGTTAACATCTGTTCTGTTTTGTCCTTGACTTAGTCTCATCATAGTCACATCAAGTCCTATCATAGTCTCAATCTATTTTCTACAGACTTACCATTGTTTTCTGAACTGTTGTTACCCTCTTCCCTTTACTCCATCAATACCAGTCAGAAGTTCACCGTTCTTACTTGTACTGCCCTTCTAATTTCCTTCTTCCATTCTATCTGAGGTAAAGTTTGGTCATTTCTCTCATCTCACCATTGACTTGGCAACTTTCCTCTTTGTACATTAAATGCAACACAAGTTTTTTTTAATTAATGTAATTGAACTTAGAACTAGATCAAGGACTGCACTCAACCTCAGTCCTCACAGGCAGAAGATCAAAGAGTTATTGATCCTAATTGCCAGGATTAAATGGTTTAGTACAATAACCCTCTGAAGTATTCACGACCTCCAAAAGGCACAAAGATAGAAAAAGGAACTGTACCCGTTCTTCTACAGAAGAAAGCAGATTTCCCAGAATCTTAATTTTGTTGATGATGCCTTCAAGCTCACTGACATTGTTTGGGCTGAGAGGTTCCTGCCAAAATACAAATGAAAAGATATTAACATTGGGGCTGAAAAGGAATGTTGATTTACAAAGTTTCTCTTCTTGTGGTAAAAAGAACCACATGCTGTAGTATGGTCCTATAATAGTCAGCAAAACCAAATGGTTATGAAAATGTCAATGGTTCACTACTGCTCTTCAGCTAAAGACAGAAACAAAGACAAACCCTCAAAACTTGTCCTAGATTTCAGTCAAGTTACAAACTGTACCATAATTACTCATTAGAACCTTACCTAGTGGGCCATAGCTCAAATAACGATGAGTTATTTTACAGGAAGGAGATTTATTTTTATTTATTTGGAGATATAGCTTGGAATAGGCTTTTCTAACCCTTTGAGCTGTGTCACCAGCAACCTCCCTAATTTAACCCTAACCTAATCATGTAACAATTTACTGACCAATTAACCCACTAACTGATAAGTCTTTGGACTGTGAAAAGAAACCGGAGCACCCAGTAGAAACCCACGCATTCCACAGTGAGGATGTACAAACTCCTTACAGAGGACACTGGAATTCACCTCTGAACTTTGATGCCCTGAGCTGTAATAGGGTTGCACTAACCACAGCCCCCCTGTTGGAGATAGAGTTTAGGGATATGGTTTCATGACAAAAGCTTTTCCCCCTTTGTCAACAATATAAAACCCCTCGTCATTGACTTCAGGAAATGGTGCTGATGCATATGCTCCTGACTACATCAAAAGTGTTGAGGTTGAGCTGGGTAAAAGCTTCCAGTTCCCAAGCATGAATATCAGCACCTGCCTGTCCTGGTCCCACCATGTTGATGTCATGGGCAAGAAAGCTCACCAATGGTTCTACTTCCTCAGGAAGCCAAAACTTTTACAGGTCTTATCAATGCACCAAGGAAAACATTTTATCTGGATGCTTGGTATGGTAACTGCTCTTCACAAGACTGCAGAAGTTGCAGACACAACTCAGCACATCATGGAAGGCAGGCTCCCCTCAATGGATTTTCTCTGTAACTCCTCACTGCCTCAGTGAAGCCGCTAGCATATTCAAAGACCCTACCTCCCCGGACATTCTTCCTTCTCGCATTTTCCATCAGGCAGAAGATGCACAACCCCGAAAACAAATACCACCGGACTCAAGGACCGCTTTAGTCCTGCTGCTATCATACATTTCAACAAAGCTCTTGTATGATAAGATGGACTCTTGACCTCACAATCTACCCTGTTACAACCTTGCATTTTATTAATTATCTGCATTGAACTTGTTTTGTAGTTTTTACATTTTATTCTGCATTGTTATGGTTTTACCTGGTTCTGCCTCAATGCTGTGAAATGATTTGACCTTTTTACTGTACCTTGGTGCATATGTCATAATAAACCAATATCAATCTTTCAGTTTTGACTTAATGTTTCAGCTGACCATTAGAGATGAGCATTGGCGACATCCAATATCCATCCTATGTGCTTGCTTCCTATCTTATCTTCTAGACAGCATAGTCTTAATTTGATCGTATCTGGAGACACCCGGCATGAAAATACTTTCCATTGTCTATATGTTTATTTCTGCTCATCAGGATTAGAACATTAAATAGAAGAACCACCGCATTCCTGATGGTTCTGATGAAGGGTCTCAGCCCAAAATGTCAACTGTTTATTCCCCTTCATAGATGCTGCCTGGCCCGCTGAGTTCAGCCAGCATTTTGTGTGTGTTACCCTGGATTTCCAGCACCTGCAGAACCTCTTCTGTTTGTGCATTCTGCTCTACTTCCAAAAAATTCATTCAACTCATGTCCATAATTTCAATGGATTCAAATTTCAGAAGCAGAGTAAATCAGACAGACATTGCTGTCTGTATATAATAGTTAAATGCTTGTACTTGTCCTAAATTCCTAGACCTATGAATCAAATCTAAGCAGATCCCCTTTTTATTTTGGTACCAGCAAGTATATGGAGGATCAATCCCATTCCTAATTAAGTCCCTATAGAGAGGCTCTGAGAAGATTGTGTGCCCACTTACACTGACTTCACATTATGTGGGCCTAGCATGACATAATCAATTTGCAGCACTCAAAATACAGCAAGTGATCCCTTATCTCCAAAGAAATCAAGTGGTTGACTGGACCTTCGGTGGCATTCACAGGAGGCTCATTCAGCTCCCAGTAACTGTGGCTTCCCAGGTGAGCTTGCAAAGTCCATCTCAATATGATGCAGTGGGGGATTCTTGGAAGGTGCTCAGTGAGAAATCTTCCCACGAGCAGAATCTAAAAGGGTAAAATACCAACAAAACTAACTCAACCATCACCAACCCCACTCTATTTCAACCAAAATAAGGGTTTCTATCTTTCTGATTCCAAGGATTTTGGAAAACCTCAGTGTCTGGGATTACACATTAAGTAGTCACATGGAAGAAGCCCTAAATGTCACTTGAGTTGCTGCCTCAGGGAATAAAGCAATCTAGGACAATGTAGAAGCTATGTAAGCAACACACACAAAAAATGCTGGTGGAACGCAGCAGGCCAGGCAGCATCTATAGGAAGTGGTACAGTCGACATTTTGGGCCGGGACCCTTCGTCAGGACTAACTTTGTTTCCATGTACATGTGACCAAAAAATCTGAATCTGAACATGAGTTTGAATTGGATTAATATCTTACCTCTTTTTTGGGTGTGTTGCTTGGAGTATTGACATTGAACACGTGCACTAACATGTCAAGGTTGTTAGACACAAGGTCCATTTCCCTGTTGACGGCAGCAAAGAAATGAACTGGTGAAGTTAGATATAGGCAAAAGGCAGAGTTACTTCTGAAATAAAATTTTGCTGTTCTAACATAAATGTATTAGCCTCAGGCCCTGAAATCCTTGGAAGGAAAATCTTCACTAGAAGGGAAATCAAGTCAACCAGCAGAAGCAGCTGAGGCAGCAGAAAAAGGATCAGCATGGGTGTGGACCAGGTATGTCCAGAGGGGCAGATAGTCAGACACTGTATACATATCTTGCAAATCCTTCAGTAGTTGCATAGACACCTGAAGAGCAGACTATCTGTTGGATGGAAGTGACCAACAACTCTGATAGAGGCAGATGCCAAGTTTTTAAGCTCACCAGTGGGAGGTGGTGCTTTAGCACTGCTGGCCCACCACCTCGAGGGAGTCTTGATCATAAGCGGGCCGAAACTCCTGAAGACAGGTGGCGGATCAACTGATGATCCCACTGGTGATAGCAGAGGACAGTTAACATCTTAGTCCATGTGTATTTTGTAACTCTTTTTGATCATATTAAAAATAATTGATTAGTCTGTGAAATGGTTCCTTTAATTTCAAATGCATCCTGCGTAAATTTAAAATAGAATCACTAATGTGATGTTGGCAATCATTTCTGAAAAGAATTACAGCTATTCACCCAATAATCCCAGATTTATGTGGCTCTTCTACCACTCTGGGACATACCGAGTGGCAGATACAATACATCTGATACTCTGCTCCATCACTGGAAGTCAATGGACTCTAGCCTGCAGCCGAATCCTCAGTTTTTCACTTTAGTCCTGCCCTATAACTCGAGACAACATTCACTAGAACATAGAACAAAGAACAGTACAGGCCCTTCGGCCCACAATGTTGTGCGGCCCTTTATCCTACTCCAAGGTCAATCTAACCCCTCCTTCCCACATACCTCTTCATTTTTCTTTCATCCAAGATTTTAAGAATCTCTTAATCTGTCTCTACCACCACCATTGGCAGTGTATTTCATATACTTAGCACTCAGTGTGTAAAAAACCTACATCAAACTGACCCCTATATTTTCTCCAATCACCTTGAAGTATGTCCTCTCATATTAGCTATTGTTGCCCTAGGAATAAAGACACTGGCTGTATCTCTATGGGAATTGTCGGCTATCGTGTGTAGAAATACCAAGTGATTTTTCAACAAAATTTTTCTTCTGTTCAATGTTTTTTAAATTTATAGCTCTTTAATTTTCTTTCTAGATTTTGTTTAATGTTTTATTTGCTTTCTTCATTCCAATCAGCTTTATTATATTCCTAATTGTAAAAATTGTGTAATTGGGTAGTGGCTCCATATGTCACTACTACAGGGTGTGACGACCCTGCCCTACACAAGTCCCGGGCTCAGCTGGCTCCGGCTGACAGTACCCAGTATGGGCCCCTATCCAGGGTTATGATCCCACTGCCTTGTGGGTATCTTCGGGAGAAGAGAAGGCTGAGAAGTAAACCCTACACAAATCCGGAGTGGAGCCTCTAAGGCCATTGGATGACGTATCACGTCACCTCCCGGCAGCTCCTGCAGCCAAGCTGATGCCAAATGTACTGCTTCGCATTCCTTTGGACCACATCCGCGAGGACGAAAGGGAGATTTTGATGTCTGGGTAGTCCAGGATCTCCATATTCATCGCCCAGGACTGCAACCTAGAGAAAACCAGGCTCATCCATTGTCTACTTAGACAGACAAAGCCATTAATTAACTAATTAATTGTAAAAATGCCTCCCAGATTTTGACACAAGAAAAAGTTCCTTCCCCAATTTTACTTCCCACTGGAGACTTTCTGGGAGTGTCCTGTACACTAAGCTGTTTACCTCTGAAGCCTTATTTTACCATACCATTTGACTTGAAAGTACGAGAATCAGTGAGATCGATTACATTGTGCCCACGGAAATGTGGGCAGGAAGAGACCGTAGATGAAATTCTTTGGCAGTGGGTCCAGTTCAAGATAATTCACTTGAATAACTGTAGACTAGCTGCAAAGCAGGTGTTGAATTTTCAGATTAAAAGTAAATTTAGCCAAGTCTGTTTATCTTAGGATAGAAATACCCTCAATGAGGGAGAGTAACAACAATCACAAATAGTTTCTCGTATTTAATTAGTGATGCCCATTTGTAAACAGGCAAGCAGAATGATTAGTGTTGTCTTTATCAATGGGATAGGAATCCCTAAGGGTTTGATAAAAGAAAGATCATCAACTAACAGGAGTTTCCAGCCTTTTTATCCCACAGACCACTACCACTAACTGAAGAGTTTGTGGACCCTAGGTTGGGAAACTCTGAACTAGAAGCATTAATTCTGTTTCTCTCTTCACAGGTTTAGCCTGAACTCCCAGCATTTCCTGTTTAGAACTTGTATCAAAAGTTCCGGTGCTGACTGATTAGATATGCTGAAGCACAAAACTCAAGGAATACATAGGACATAGACTGCTGGAAATAGACAGCAGTTCTACCATCCTTTAGAGAAGACAATTTGCTGCATTTATCCAATCCAATCTTATACTGAACATATACCCACCATGTCACTCTCTAACTTGGATTTACAATCCATTGGATTAAAGAAAAATTAGGGATAGCCATTAAAATCTGGCCTTGCTATGTGAAATAGGAGCACAGTTAGGCGACTTGGCCCATTGTCTGCTCTAGCATGCAATCATGGCTGGTTTTTCTTTCAGCCCCATTCTCCTGCTCCTCCATGTGACTCTTAACCTCCTTACTAATCAAGAACATATAAATCTCTGCCTTAGATACACCCAGTGACATGGCCTCCACAGCCCTCTGTGGCAAGAAATTCCATAGATTCACCACCCATGGCTGAAGGAATGGTCAGTAATGCCGACATCCCAAAAATGAATATAAAATAAAGGCAAATCATCATTTGAAAGGAAATGAAGCCAACATTTCACTAACGACTCTCTGCAAGACTTACATTCTGGTCAATGATCTATGTCCAGATAATCAATCCATCTTTTCTCCTTGGACCAGCTGATACTTTCCAGCATTTTATGTCCTTTTTTCAGGAACACAGAATCAAGAATCTTTAACAAGGATTTCAGGGCATTTAAAGATTTTGAGCTTTTTTAAAAAAAAATTTGGGCCTATTCCATCAAATCAGTAGAATTCCATTTCATTGTATTTCACTTCATTAATAATGGGGTGTCTAGGGAGGGGTAGCACCTCTGGTGGGGGGGCCTGCCGTGCCCTTTTTTTAGGACAGCTCGTCTACCTTTGGTCCCCACCTGGCACTCAGCTCTCACCTGTGGCTCCAAATAGCTGTAGCACGCGTAGCGGCCACACCCCGGCAAACCGTCTCGGCAGACGGGTCAAACCAGGTGAGAGTAGCCGACGGGTCCTCGACCCTCGGTGAAGTAGGGGATTTGCCTATCCTAGCGTCTGAAGTCTGGCCCTGGCAGATGGAGCAGAGGAGACTAATTAATGGTCCAACGGTCAAGAAGGCAGGCCAGCAAGCGTTGGTGGAGCACTGAGAGCATGACAAGGCACTCAGACGTCCTGCTCATCCTCAGCAAGAGGTGGTGATCTCTTTAAACTCACCCGGCAGTAGGCAAAGGCAAACCACTGCTGTGACCTGCCGAGAACATGACTTCCCAATATGTCAGAGCGGCATGGAGGGAAATTGTCCGCCAGCTGGTATTTCCAGATGCGACCTAAAGCCAGCAAATAATGCAGGATACGCGGCTTCCTGCCAGACTGTACCTGTCTAGGTCTTTGCAGAACCTCACCAGGCTCTTGTTGAGATGTGACAGAGTTGTGGTTCCTGAACTAATGGCATCAAGATCCTTCTGAAGATTCGTCTTCAAGTAGTCGTTCACCAAAGCAGCATAATCACTAAATAGACAGTGCACAAGGGAATTATATAAATGCATAGTCTACAGAATGCAAAAGAAAGGAAAACATGCCCTTCAAAGCTCTGATTAGTTAATAAATCATTTTCAATATTTCTACAATTAGAACAGCAAATAATATTCAAGCAATTGTGATCAGTGGGCATTTATATGTTCAGTGCTCCAACAATTATTCAGTGTGGGCAGAAGTTTAAGTCACTTCAATAATATACACTCATTGGCCACTTTATTAGGTACACCTCTACACCAGCTCATTAATGCAAATACCTAATCTTAAAAACATAAAAACATGTAGGCATGATCAAGAGTTTCAGATGTTGTTCAGACCAAAGATCAGAATGGGAAATAAATGTAATCTAAGTGACTTTAACTTTGGGATGATTTGGGATGACCAGACAGGGTAGTTTGAGTATCACAGAAACAGTTGATCTCCTGGGATTTTCACAACAGTCTCTAGAATTTACAGAGAATGGTGAGAAAAACAAACTTTTAAAAAAATCAATGACTGGCAGTTCTGTGGGTGAAAAAATCTTTAATAAGAGAGGTCAGAGGAGAATGGCCAGATTGGGATTGGTTCAAGCTGACAGGATGGCAGCAAGAACTTAGACAGCCACTCATTATAGCAGTGGTGTGCAGGAGAGCATCCCTGAACCCACAAAACCTTGAACCTTGAAGTGGATGTGTTATGGCAGCAGAAGACCACAGACATCCATTCAGTGGCCACTTCAGTAGGTACAGGTGGGACCTGATAAAGTGGCTACTGAATGCAAATGGATCAAGGCATCATTTATTTTGAACACAAGAGATTCTGCAGATACTGGAAATCAAGAGCAATGCACACAAAATGTTGGAGCAGCTCAACAGGCCCGGCAGCATCTATGGAAATGAATAAACGGTCAACATTTTGGGTCGAGACCCTTCATGTGTACTGGAAAGAAAGGACGAAGATGCCAGAATATGGAGGTGGGTGGAGGGGAAGGACGAAAAACTAGAAGGTGATAGATGAAGCCAGATGGGTGGGGGAGGGGCATGAAGTAAGAAGCTGGGGGAAGATAGGTGAAAAGGTAAAGGGCTGGCGAAGAAGGAATCTGATCAGAGAGGACAGTGGACCATAGGAGAAAGGGTAGGAGGAGAGGTGATAGGCAGGTGTGGAGAAGAGGTAAGAGGCCAGCATGGGAAATTGAAGAAGAGTGAATGGGGAGGGGGGGAAAAATTACTGGAAGTTGGAGAAATCAATATTCATGCTGAAAGGTTGGAGGCTACCTCAACAGAGTGTGAGGTGTTGTTCCTCCAACCTAAAAAAGGCCTCATCATGGCAGAAGAGAGGCCAGGGACTGACATATCGGAATAGAAATGAGCATAGAAATTAAAATGGTTGGCTACTGGAAAATCCTGCTTTCTGCAGATGGAGCAGAGGTGCTTGACAAAGCAGTCCCTCATTCTATGTCGGGTCTCACCATTGTGAAGGAGGCCGCATTGGGAGGACCAGATCCAGTAGACGACCCCAACAGGTTCTCAGGTGAAGAGTCGCCTCACCTGGAAGGATTGGTTGGGGCTCTGAATGGAGGTGAGGGAAGACGTGAATGGTTTTTGTTTTAATTGGTTTTATTTTTCAAGGAGTCAAAACACCCACATACTGCAGAAAGATTAAAACTTAAAGCCATATTTTCCTTTCACTCCATATCTGTCCTCCCCTGCTCTTAGGTCAGGTTTTTTTTCCCCTAAATGTTCATCAGCTTAAACAAACTGTTTAAAACATGCAATTTCTTCTCTACCCCAGGATGAGCTTCAAACTTCATGTTCTTCCTCCACAGATGTTTCATATGTGTGTATTGCAATTTGCTTCCAACATTTACAGTAGATCCAATGACTTCAATGCAAATAGACTTCAATTTACCAAATATATTGCATGTTCAACAATATACAGGATAATGGCACATTTCTATTTACTTAACTGTGGAACTCTGCTGTGAAAATCATTATTCTTATAGATCTGATTCCTCTCATATATTTCTGTTAATTTCTCCTCCACAATGTTGAGCGAGTATCAAAGACCGTAACACTGTTTGCTGAAACATCTAGCATGCCATTTCCCACAGTAAGAACTTTCCCCTAAAAAGACATTCTTGTCTTCAAATCCATCTAGTCTTTCTGTATCCTGCTTCTACACTTTCCCCTAGAGATATATTCCTTCCTGTTTATTCCTTAGATTATGCAAAATTACTAGGACAGTAAAAAATCTTAACCATGGAAGGGGCAGATTAATCAAGAACATTCAATAAGAATTTTTTTAAAGAAATTCCTTGTCTCCCTCCTTTTTGAGGTGATGAAAATGGACCCTATATGGGGACAGAATACTTGATGGATTCTAGCAATATTTTTGACAAGATCCTAAATGGCAGACAAATTAAAAAGCTAAAAACCCATGAGGTCTAAATAACAAATGGAATTAAAAATTGGCTCTGCAGCAGGAAGCAAAGGATGAATATCAACACTTATACTTGAGCTTGATTCCAATAGATTTACCCCAGACCTGGTTGTTGACTATTTACAGCATAGATTCATGAATTAAATTTAAATTGTGTGCGACATGATAAAGAAGTTTTCAATGATCCAGAAATTAGAGTTGTGGTAAACAGGAAAAAAGGAAATCCTTCATAAAGTCATTCAGTCATATATCATAGAAACAGGAACTCTAGACCAGGGGTCCCCAACCATTTTTTGCACCGTGGACCAGTTTAATATTGACAATATTCTTGCGAACCAGCTGACTTGGGGGGGAGGGCGGTGTTAAACACGACCGGAATATAGGTGATAAGTCAACTATAAGTCGCTTATAAGTGGCTAATACACTCAATTTTGTTTCTAAAGGGGATTATCTAACAAATTTAATATTAAACACACAGCGCATATTTTCCTCGCATGAATGTAGTGATAAGTCAATTATAACAGTGGTCCTGTTTTAATTGGTTTTATTTTTCAAGTAGTCAAAACACCCACATACTGCAGAAAGATTAAAGCTTAAAGCCATATTTTCATATCGACAATTGCCTCTGGGCCGACATTTACGTGCCCGGCAGCACCTAATTAATTAGTTTGTTCATTTCAGCTTTTTTCTTAAAGATGTGCTGGGTGCGTTCCGGCTACCGCTGTACTGCTACATTCTTTGCGGCCCGGAGGTTGGGAACCACTGAATTATAAGTCACTTATAAGTCAATAGCATCATAAGATTTTAAGTAACGTTTGGATATTAAACACACAGCGCATATTTTCCTCGTATGAACATTGCAACACACCAATATTGCTGAATCAGTGGGAGCCCTGGACTTGTTTTCCTGCAACAAGACAGTACCATCGAGGAGTGATGGGAGACAGCGATACTCGAAGGGGGTTCCTTATGTCCAGTCTATTCTGCAATTTAGTTTTCATTGCATTCATTACAGAAAACTCCGCTTCGCAGCGATATGATGTTGGAAATGGAAGCAATGTTTTCAGTGCTTTTGTGGCTATCTCAGGATATCCAGCCTTGACTTTGATCCAGAATGCCGGCAGAGATGTTATGTCAAACATACTTTTCAGTCCACTGTCATTTGCAAGCTCAAGGAGTTGATCTTTTTCCCGCGCTGACATGGAAGATTCACCAGAAACATTCACAAATGGGTCACAGACCCATTCCTTCGCACGTCTTGGGTCACTGATGACCTCGCGTGCGTTAAAGTTCAACAGTGGGCATGACAGGGAATGAGGAAAGGTGCAGCTGACTCACATCGTTTCATATCACCAAATCATATCGTTTCCTCATGGGCCGGTAGCACATGCTTTGCTGCCTGGTACCAGTCCGCGGCCCGGTGGTTGGGGACCACTGCTCTCGACCACTGAATCTTCACTGACTATCAAGCACCAAATTTTATCTATTTTATTTTATTTTATTTATTTAGTGATACTTCGCAGAGCAGGCCTTTCAGGCCCTTTGAGCCTTGCTCCCTCAGCAACTCCACAACCCCAATTAACCCTAACCTAATCATGGAACAAACAAGAGAAAATCTGCCGATGCTGGAAATCTGAGCAACACACACAAGATGCTAGAGGAACTCAGCAGGCCAGGCAGCATCTATGGGAAAAAGTACAGTCAATGTTTCAGGCCAAAACTCTTTG